>NC_139223.1:46891308-47491308 GCF_055691185.1 Crinia signifera
CATGGTGCCTAAAAAATAATCTCATAAAAAGGAGGCTCCAAAATCAAGTAGGTGCTCCTTCTATTATGAAGCCTGTGGTTTGGTCACCGTGCACACTAGGGCCACATATAGGATATTTATGAAAACCAAAGAATTGGGGGAATCAATTTTTAGTCACATTTCTCTAGTAAAATCTGCTGTGTTCCTTAGAAAAATGTATTAAAATTGCAAATCTGCAAAAAAAATGAAATTTTGAAATTTCACCTACACTTTGTTTTAATTCCTGTGAAACACCTAAAGGGTTAACAAACTTCCAAAATGCTGTTTTGAATACTGTGAGGGGTGCAGTTTTTGAAATGGCATCATTTATGGGGGTGTCTCACATACAAGTCCCTCAAAGTCACATCAGAACTAAACTGGTCCCTAAAAAAATCAGTGTTTGAAATTTTCTTGAAAATTTGAGAATTTGCTATTCATATTTTAAGCCTCCTAGTGTCCAAAAAAATGAAAATGAGGTTGAAATAATGATGACAACATAAAGTATACATATGGTCTATGTTAGTTATTAACTATTTTGAGTGGTAAGATTATTTGTCTCACAAGCAGAAAATTTAACATTTTGCAAATCGCAAAATTTTCCATTTTTTTACGACATTTTGGTATTTTTCACAAAAAAACACAGACTGTATCGACCAAAATTTACCACTAACTTGAAGTACAATGTGTCACGAGAAAACAATCTCAAAATCACTGGGATAAGAAAAAGCAAAAAAAAGTTATACCCACTTAAGTGATACATGTCAGATTTGAAAAAAAGGGCTCTGTCAGGAACGCAAAAACTGGCTCTGTCAGGAAGGGGTTAAACTCTAGGTACACATCCAAAATGTATTACTGAGTTGAAAGAAGTGGATTCTGGTGCATGGTTTTGAAACCGCAGTCAGAAAAAAAATCACATCCATATCAACATTTTTATAACCCCTGGGTCTGTCGTTTTGGTCAAAAAATGAAAATTCTAAAAGTTCCGGTTTTTCTGCTTTAAACTCTAGGTACACATCCAAAATGTATTACTGAGTTGAAAGAAGTGGATTCTGGTGCATGGTTTTGAAACCGCAGTCAGAAAAAAAAATCACATCCATATCAACATTTTTATAACCCCCGGGGCTGTCGTTTTGGTCAAAAAATTAATATTCTAAAAGTTCCTGTTTTTCTGCTTTAAACTCTAGGTACACATCCAAAATGTATTACTGAGTTGAAAGAAGTGGATTCTGGTGCATGGTTTTGAAACCGCAGTCAGAAAAAAAATCACATCCATATCAGTATTTTTATAACCCCCGGGGCTGTCGTTTTGGTCAAAAAATGAAAATTCTAAAAGTTCCGGTTTTTCTGCTTTAAACTCTAGGTACACATCCAAAATGTATTACTGAGTTGAAAGAAGTGGATTCTGGTGCATGGTTTTGAAACCGCAGTCAGAAAAAAAATCACATCCATATCAACATTTTTATAACCCCCAGGGCTGTCGTTTTGGTCAAAAAATGAAAATTCTAAAAGTTCCTGTTTTTCTGCTTTAAACTCTAGGTACACATCCAAAATATATTACTGAGTTGAAAGAAGTGGATTCTGGTGCATGGTTTTGAAACCGCAGTCAAAAAAAAAATCACATCCATATCAACATTTTTATAACCCCTGGGTCTGTCGTTTTGGTCAAAAAATGAAAATTCTAAAAGTTCCGGTTTTTCTGCTTTAAACTCTAGGTACACATCCAAAATGTATTACTGAGTTGAAAGAAGTGGATTCTGGTGCATGGTTTTGAAACTGCAGTCAGAAAAAAAATCACATCCATATCAACATTTTTATAAACCCCGGGGCTGTCGTTTTGGTCAAAAAATTTAAATTCTAAAAGTTCCTGTTTTTCTGCTTTAAACTCTAGGTACATATCCAAAATGTATTACTGAGTTGAAAGAAGAGGATTCTGGTGCATGGTTTTGAAACCGCAGTCAGAAAAAAAATCACATCCATATCAACATTTTTATAACCCCTGGGTCTGTTGTTTTGGTCAAAAAATGAAAATTCTAAAAGTTCCGGTTTTTCTGCTTTAAACTCTAGGTACACATCCAAAATGTATTACTGAGTTGAAAGAAGTGGATTCTGGTGCATGGTTTTGAAACCGCATTCAGAAAAAAAATCACATCCATATCAACATTTTTATAACCCCCGGGGCTGTCGTTTTGGTCAAAAAATTAAAATTCTAAAAGTTCCGGTTTTTCTGCTTTAAACTCTAGGTACACATCCAAAATGTATTACTGAGTTAAAAGAAGTGGATTCTGGTGCATGGTTTTGAAACCGCAGTCAGAAAAAAAATCACATCCATATCAACATTTTATAACCCCCCGGGGCTGTCGTTTTGGTCAAAAAATGAAAATTCTAAAAGTTCCGGGTTTTTCTGCTTTAAACTCTAGGTACACATCCAAAATGTATTACTGAGTTGAAAGAAGTGGATTCTGGTGCATGGTTTTGAAACCGCAGTCAGAAAAAAAAATCACATCCATATCAACATTTTTATAACCCCCGGGGCTGTCGTTTTGGTCAAAAAATGAAAATTCTAAAAGTTCCGGTTTTTCTGCTTTAAACTCTAGGTACACATCCAAAATGTATTACTGAGTTGAAAGAAGTAGATTCTGGTGCATGGTTTTGAAACCGCAGTCAGAAAAAAAAATCACATCCATATCAACATTTTTATAACCCCTGGGTCTGTTGTTTTGGTCAAAAAATGAAAATTCTAAAAGTTCCGGTTTTTCTGCTTTAAACTCTAGGTACACATCCAAAATGTATTACTGAGTTGAAAGAAGTGGATTCTGGTGCATGGTTTTGAAACCGCATTCAGAAAAAAAATCACATCCATATCAACATTTTTATAACCCCCGGGGCTGTCGTTTTGGTCAAAAAATTAAAATTCTAAAAGTTCCGGTTTTTCTGCTTTAAACTCTAGGTACACATCCAAAATGTATTACTGAGTTAAAAGAAGTGGATTCTGGTGCATGGTTTTGAAACCGCAGTCAGAAAAAAAATCACATCCATATCAACATTTTATAACCCCCCGGGGCTGTCGTTTTGGTCAAAAAATGAAAATTCTAAAAGTTCCGGGTTTTTCTGCTTTAAACTCTAGGTACACATCCAAAATGTATTACTGAGTTGAAAGAAGTGGATTCTGGTGCATGGTTTTGAAACCGCAGTCAGAAAAAAAAATCACATCCATATCAACATTTTTATAACCCCCGGGGCTGTCGTTTTGGTCAAAAAATGAAAATTCTAAAAGTTCCGGTTTTTCTGCTTTAAACTCTAGGTACACATCCAAAATGTATTACTGAGTTGAAAGAAGTAGATTCTGGTGCATGGTTTTGAAACCGCAGTCAGAAAAAAAAATCACATCCATATCAACATTTTTATAACCCCCGGGGCTGTCGTTTTGGTCAAAAAATTAAAATTCTAAAAGTTCCTGTTTTTATGCTTTAAACTCTAGGTACACATCCAAAATGTATTACTGAGTTGAACGAAGTGGATTCTGGTGCATGGTTTTGAAACCGCAGTCAGAAAAAAAATCACATCCATATCAACATTTTTATAACCCCCGGGGCTGTCGTTTTGGTCAAAAAATGAAAATTCTAAAAGTTCCGTTTTTTCTGCTTTAAACTCTAGGTACACATCCAAAATGTATTACTGAGTTGAAAGAAGTGGATTCTGGTGCATGGTTTTGAAACCGCAGTCAGAAAAAAAATCACATCCATATCAACATTTTTATAACTCCCTTGGCTGTCGTTTTGGTAAAAAAATAAAAAATTCTAAAAGTTCCTGTTTTTCTGCTTTAAACTCTAGGTACACATCCAAAATGTATTACTGAGTTGAAAGAACGGGATTCTGGTGCATGGTTTTGAAACCGCAGTCAGAAAAAAAATCACATCCATATCATCATTTTTATAACCCCCAGGGCTGTCGTTTTGGTCAAAAAATGAACATTCTAAAAGTTCCTGTTTTTCTGCTTTAAACTCTAGGTACACATCCAAAATATATTACTGAGTTGAAAGAAGTGGATTCTGGTGCATGGTTTTGAAACCGCAGTCAGAAAAAAAAATCACATCCATATCAACATTTTTATAACCCCTGGGTCTGTCGTTTTGGTCAAAAAATGAAAATTCTAAAAGTTCCGGTTTTTCTGCTTTAAACTCTAGGTACACATCCAAAATGTATTACTGAGTTGAAAGAAGTGGATTCTGGTGCATGGTTTTGAAACCGCAGTCAGAAAAAAAAAAATCACATCCATATCAACATTTTTATAACCCCCGGGGCTGTCGTTTTGGTAAAAAAATTTTAATTCTAAAAGTTCCTGTTTTTCTGCTTTAAACTCTAGGTACACATCCAAAATGTATTACTGAGTTGAAAGAAGTGGATTCTGGTGCATGGTTTTGAAACCGCAGTCAGAAAAAAAAAATCACATCCATATCAACATTTTTATAAACCCCGGGGCTGTCGTTTTGGTCAAAAAATTTAAATTCTAAAATTTCCTGTTTTTCTGCTTTAAACTCTAGGTACATATCCAAAATGTATTACTGAGTTGAAAGAAGAGGATTCTGGTGCATGGTTTTGAAATCGCAGTCAGAAAAAAAAATCACATCCATATCAACATTTTTATAACCCCTGGGTCTGTCGTTTTGGTCAAAAAATGAAAATTCTAAAAGTTCCGGTTTTTCTGCTTTAAACTCTAGGTACACATCCAAAATGTATTACTGAGTTGAAAGAAGTGGATTCTGGTGCATGGTTTTGAAACCGCAGTCAGAAAAAAAAATCACATCCATATCAACATTTTTATAACCCCCGGGGCTGTCGTTTTGGTCAAAAAATGAAAATTCTAAAAGTTCCGGTTTTTCTGCTTTAAACTCTAGGTACACATCCAAAATGTATTACTGAGTTGAAAGAAGTGGATTCTGATGCATGGTTTTGAAACCGCAGTCAGAAAAAAAATCACATCCATATCAACATTTTTATAACCCCCGGGGCTGCTGTTTTGGTCAAAAAATGAAAATTCTAAAAGTTCCTGTTTTTCTGCTTTAAACTCTAGGTACACATCCAAAATGTATTACTGAGTTGAAAGAAGTGGATTCTGGTGCATGGTTTTGAAACCGCATTCAGAAAAAAAAATCACATCCATATCAACATTTTTATAACCCCCGGGGCTGTCGTTTTGGTCAAAAAATGAAAATTCTAAAAGTTCCTGTTTTTCTGCTTTAAACTCTAGGTACACATCCAAAATGTATTACTGAGTTGAAAGAAGTAGATTCTGGTGCATGGTTTTGAAACCGCAGTCAGAAAAAAAAATCACATCCATATCAACATTTTTATAACCCCCGGGGCTGTCGTTTTGGTCAAAAAATTAAAATTCTAAAAGTTCCTGTTTTTATGCTTTAAACTCTAGGTACACATCCAAAATGTATTACTGAGTTGAACGAAGTGGATTCTGGTGCATGGTTTTGAAACCGCAGTCAGAAAAAAAATCACATCCATATCAGTATTTTTATAACCCCCGGGGCTGTCGTTTTGGTCAAAAAATGAAAATTCTAAAAGTTCCGGTTTTTCTGCTTTAAACTCTAGGTACACATCCAAAATGTATTACTGAGTTGAAAGAAGTGGATTCTGGTGCATGGTTTTGAAACCGCAGTCAGAAAAAAAAAATCACATCCATATCAACATTTTTATAACCCCCGGGGCTGTCGTTTTGGTCAAAAAAATTTAATTCTAAAAGTTCCTGTTTTTCTGCTTTAAACTCTAGGTACACATCCAAAATGTATTACTGAGTTGAAAGAAGTGGATTCTGGTGCATGGTTTTGAATCCGCAGTCAGAAAAAAAAAATCACATCCATATCAACATTTTTATAACCCCCGGGGCTGTCGTTTTGGTCAAAAAATGAAAATTCTAAAAGTTCCTGTTTTTCTGCTTTAAACTCTAGGTACACATCCAAAATGTATTACTGAGTTGAAAGAAGTGGATTCTGGTGCATGGTTTTGAAACCGCAGTCAGAAAAAAATCACATCCATATCAACATTTTTATAACCCCCGGGGCTGTCGTTTTGGTTAAAAAATGAACATTTTAAAAGTTCCTGTTTTTCTGCTTTAAACTCTAGGTACACATCCAAAATGTATTACTGAGTTGAAAGAAGTGGATTCTGGTGCATGGTTTTGAAACCACAGACAGAAAAAAAATCACATTCATATCAACATTTTTTAAAGCCCCGGACCTGTCATTTTGGTCAAAAAATGAAAATTAAAAAAAAGTTCCTGTTTTTCTGCTATAAACTCTAGGTACACATCCAAAATGTATTACTGAGTTGAAAGAAGTGGATTCTGGTGCATGGTTTTGAAACCGCAGACAGAAAAAAAATCACATCCATATCAACATTTTTATAAGCCCCGGACCTGTCGTTTTGGTCAAAAAATTTAAAATTCTAAAAGTTCTGTTTTTTCTGCTTTAAACTCTAGGTACACATCCAAAATGTATTACTGAGTTGAAAGAAGTGGATTCTGGTGCATGGTTTTGAAACTGCAGTCAGAAAAAAAAATCACATCCATATCAACATTTTTATAAGCCCCGGACCTGTCGTTTTGGTCAAAAAATGTAAATTCTAAAAGTTCCGGTTTTTCTGCTTTAAACTCTAGGTACACATCCAAAATGTATTACAGAGTTAAAAGAAGTGGATTCTGGTGCATGGTTTTGACATGGTTTTGAAACTGCAGTCAGAAAAAAAAATCACATCCGTATCAACATTTTTATAAGCCCCGGACCTGTCGTTTTGGTCAAAAAATATAAATTCTAAAAGTTCCGGTTTTTCTGCTTTAAACTCTAGGTACACATCCAAAATGTATTACAGAGTTGAAAGAAGTGGATTCTGGTGCATGGTTTTGAAACCGCAGTCAGAAAAAAAATCACAGCCATATCAACATTTTTATAAGCCCCGGACCTGTCGTTTTGGTCAAAAAATGAAAATTCTAAAAGTTCCTGTTTTTCTGCTTTAACTCTAGGTACACATCCAAAATGTATTACAGAGTTGAAAGAAGTGGATTCTGGTGCATGGTTTTGACATGGTTTTGAAACTGCAGTCAGAAAAAAAAATCACATCCATATCAACATTTTTATAAGCCCCGGACCTGTCGTTTTGGTCCAAAAATATAAATTCTAAAAGTTCCGGTTTTTCTGCTTTAAACTCTAGGTACACATCCAAAATGTATTACAGAGTTGAAAGAAGTGGATTCTGGTGCATGGTTTTGAAACCGCAGTCAGAAAAAAAATCACAGCCATAGCAACATTTTTATAAGCCCCGGACCTGTCGTTTTGGTCAAAAAATGAAAATTCTAATAGTTCCTGTTTTTCTGCTTTAACTCTAGGTACACATCCAAAATGTATTACTGAGTTGAAAGAAGTTGATTCTGGTGCATGGTTTTGCAACCGCATTCAGAAAAAAAAATCACATCCATATCACATTTTTATAACCCCTGGGTCTGTCGTTTTGGTCAAAAAATGAAAATTCTAAAAGTTCCTGTTTTTCTGCTTTAAACTCTAGGTACACATCCAAAATGTATTACTGAGTTGAAAGAAGTGGATTCTGGTGCATGGTTTTGAAACCGCAGTCAGAAAAAAAATCACATCCATATCAACATTTTTATAACCCCCGGGGCTGTCGTTTTGGTTAAAAAATGAACATTTTAAAAGTTCCTGTTTTTCTGCTTTAAACTCTAGGCACACATCCAAAATGTATTACTAAGTTGAAAGAAGTGGATTCTGGTGCATGGTTTTGAAACCACAGACAGAAAAAAAATCACATTCATATCAACATTTTTTAAAGCCCCGGACCTGTCATTTTGGTCAAAAAATGAAAATTAAAAAAAAGTTCCTGTTTTTCTGCTATAAACTCTAGGTACACATCCAAAATGTATTACTGAGTTGAAAGAAGTGGATTCTGGTGCATGGTTTTGAAACCGCAGACAGAAAAAAAATCACATCCATATCAACATTTTTATAAGCCCCGGACCTGTCGTTTTGGTCAAAAAATGAAAATTCTAAAAGTTCTGTTTTTTCTGCTTTAAACTCTAGGTACACATCCCAAATGTATTACTGAGTTGAAAGAAGTGGATTCTGGTGCATGGTTTTGAAACTGCAGTCAGAAAAAAAAATCACATCCATATCAACATTTTTATAAGCCCCGGACCTGTCGTTTTGGTCAAAAAATATAAATTCTAAAAGTTCCGGTTTTTCTGCTTTAAACTCTAGGTACACATCCAAAATGTATTACAGAGTTGAAAGAAGTGGATTCTGGTGCATGGTTTTGAAACCGCAGTCAGAAAAAAAATCACATCCATATCAACATTTTTATAAGCCCCGGACCTGTCGTTTTGGTCAAAAAATGAAAATTCTAAAAGTTCCTGTTTTTCTGCTTTAACTCTAGGTACACATCCAAAATGTATTACTGAGTTGAAAGAAGTTGATTCTGGTGCATGGTTTTGAAACCGCATTCAGAAAAAAAAATCACATCCATATCACATTTTTATAACCCCTGGGTCTGTCGTTTTGGTCAAAAAATGAAAATTCTAAAAGTTTCGGTTTTTCTGCTTTAAACTCTAGGTACACATCCAAAATGTATTACTGAGTTGAAATAAGTGGATTCTAGTGCATGGTTTTAAAACCGCAGTCAGAAAAAAAATCACATCCATATGAACATTTTTATAACCCCCGGGGCTGTCGTTTTGGTCAAAAAATTGTAATTCATTAACTTCCTGTTTTTCTGCTTTAAACTCTAGGTACACATCCAAAATGTATTACTGAGTTGAAAGAAGTGGATTCTGGTGCATGGTTTAATTTGCTATCCATCCTGTCCAATTGCATGCCCCATGCTCCCCATCACACACACCCCTGCCTAAGCCACCCCACTTTATACCTCCTGCTCCCCATCACCCCCCTTCTGCTACCCATCACACACCCACTGCCTCGGTCACCCCACTCTATGCCCACTGCTCCCCATCACACACCTCCAACTACCCACTCTCAGAGCCCCATCATACCTATGTCCAATTCCCCTCCCTTAGTCTCCAGGGCCCCAGGGCCCAAGTCAGTTACTACATGCAGCTAAAAAACAGATAATTTGATATCTGAAGGGGCGCCAAAATGAGTTGCTCCATCAAGGTGCAACCTAACAAAGGGGGGTGTCAATCCCCTTGTGAAACAACAATAAAGATGGGGATATGGTTACGCTGATTATTAGAGAAAAACCGAAATGGATAGGTTTTAAAAATATAAATAATGGTGTGCATTTTTTTAATACATATAAATAATATATTATTGACACAAAAAATAAATTGGTACCTTTGGTGATAAAATTGTGGCTCAAAAGGTGAGCCTAAGCCTTTCTTTGAAAAAACACGCAAGCTGCATCCAGTTTTAGAAATTGTAAAAAAGGTCTTGTATCACCTCAGTCAGTGCACCTTCCCTTCCTCTTTGGGCCCAAAGGAATTGATCCTGTGTCGGTAGTGGTGGCATCCTCTTTTATGCTTCCTCCATTTAAATTGAGGGGGTAGCGTAGCTCCGTATTGTTGGAATATTTGAAGCTGTTTCTTCCACAAGGCAAATGTTAGAAAGGTGGCGTTCCTCCACAGCAGTGTTTTAAATGCCTAGAATGAGTCCTGGATCTTTTTAGGACTGTGGACGTCAGGGAATTAGACGGCACTCCACAAAGGTGTGAATGGAGACTGGATGAATGGAGCCTGTGTCCGACGCGTTTCGCTGCAGGCAGCAGTTTTTTCAAGGTTCCCACCTCCGTCTGGTCCCGTTCCGAGGTGGGAAGCCCCACCGCCAGCTGTGCACGGGATGTTACTATCAGCGTGGGCTGGAGATCCACAGCACGGAGCTGGGCCAAGGAAGGAGGAGAGAAGCAGCCCTGGAACCTGCATGATGCAAGTCTGTGGCACGATGCTGCGGCAAGGGTATATGGCATAAGTGGGTTAAAGGGTTTATCCTAGGGTAGGTGCCGGAAATATGAATGCTCTTAGAATGGCAACTGTACTGCTAGCAATGGGCTATGACTTACACAGTGAGTGGGCATGGCTACTTAGGCGAGTGCCATGTTCTTCTTCAAATTATGATAAAATCATTGTGCTCGGTTCCTATACAGCAGGGTTCGCCAACTCGTTGCTCGCGAGCGACGGGTAGCTCGCCGGGTGTTTTCAAGTAGCTCGGCGTGTTTCAGTTACCTCCTGCTGCGTAGAGGTTCCTTGCTTGGCAGCAGGAGGTCAGAAAGTGATTTAATGCCGCGTTTGTGGTCCTGACTTTGTGGCAGTGACCTCCTGCAGCGTAGCGGTTCCATCCTCGCTTGGCGGCAGGAGGTCTCAGAGAGACTTCATGCCACGTGACCTCCTGACGTCCCCAACGTATGAATTTGCGCACTTTCTATCGACGCCACAGCCTCTGCTCAAGACAGTCCTGCGCCACAGCCTCTGCTCAAGTCCTGCGCCACAGCCTCTGCTCAAGTACTGCGTTAGGTAAAAAAAAAATTAAAACTCTGTGTGTGATGCTCATTAATTAATAATCATCAAGGTGTGTGGGGCATATGCCACACACATGATGCCCATTATAGAAATGCCCCACACCTTGATGCTCATTAATAATGAGCTTCACGCTGTGGGGCATTTGTATAATGGGCATCATGTGTGTGGCATCATGTGTGTGACATATGCCCCACACACCTTGATGATTATTAATTAATGAGCATAAAGGTGTGGGGCATATGTTTAATGGGCATCATTTGTGTGGCATATGTTTAATGAGCATCAATGTGTGGGGCATATGTATAAAGGAGCTTCACGTTGTGGGTCATAGGCATAATCAGCATCAGGGTGTGTGCTGTGTGGCATATGATTAATGGAGCATCATGGTGAGGCATATGTATAATGGTGCCTCACGGTGTGGGGCATGAGTATAATGGAGCATCACTGTGTGGCATATGTTTAATGGAGTATCACGCTGTGGGGCATTTGTATAACAGAGAATCACATTGTTGGGCATATGTATAATGGGTATCGTGTGTGTGGCATATGTATAATGGAGCATCACGCTGTGGGGCATTTGTATAATGGAGCTTCACATTGTGGCATATGCATAATGGAGTATCTCATTGTGGCATATGTATAATGGAGCATCACATTGTGGCATATGTATAATGGTGCATCACGGTGTGGCATATGTATAATGGTGCATCACGGTGTGGGACATTTGTATAATGGAGCATCATGGTGTGGGGCATATTTATAATGGGTATCACTGACTGCACTATTGGGGTCATGTGTATCTGGCACTGCACTATTGAGGGCATATGTGTGTCACACCCCCATTTTCCATGGCCTCACCCCATGTGGCTACAGCTCTTAGAGAGCTGACCATGCCCCCATAGCGGAAAAAATTTGGGATGTAGCCTCGCAGGAGTTCCACGGTAGTAGCTGAACCCTCTAATTTTTGGCGCATGACGATGTCTCTTCTCCTCTGCCTACAGCAGGCATTCCCAACCACGGTCCTCAAGGCACACCAACAGTGCAGGTTTTAGTGATATCCAGGCTTCAGCATAGATGGTTTAATCAGAATCCCTCATATACTAATTAAGTCACCTGTGCTCAAGCCTGGATATCTACAAAACCTGCACTGTTGGTGTGCCTTGAGGACCGTGGTTGGGAATGCCTGGCCTACAGTGTTATGAGGTATGTTTGTGACATATTGGACATTGCAGTGTGTGGCATATTGTGTCTGGGGCATTGCAGTGTGTGGCCTAATGTGTCAGGGGCATTATGGTTTGTGGCATTATGTGTAAAAGGCATTTTTTTGAATATTATGCAGATTTTTTTAAAAATTTTACTTTAGTAGCTCTTCGGGTGGTTTATTTTGTCGCGAGTAGCTCCCGACCCAAAAAAGGTTGGAGACCACTGCTATACAGTATAGGGCAATGGTGACAGAGTGTAGTACGTAATAGATGTAGTACTGACGATTCATAAACTACAGTAGTATACACATGCTGGCCACTATGGCTGGTGTAGTAGTGCAGTGTACCCTTCCTTATCCTCACATAATATAAAGCAAAGTTCCAGAAGCATGTATATCTGTCTGAACTCAGCAATCTCGAAAAATTGTGGATGAATTCTTCTGCAGTTTGCATTATTGTGTAGTTCAGTTCTTCCAGAAGGATTACATATATTAACCATCGCCCTATCCCATATGGGGGACGAGCACAATGAGATTATCATAATCAACCATTCAGCATGCACTTTGCATACACCCAGGAGGAGTCAGCATCCTCACCCATACATACCAGAGTCTGGCAAACAGTATCCCTGGTTAGGTGTCTTGCACCACTTTCAGTGCATGCAGGAAGCTGCTTGCACCATATCCAGCAAGAGCTCTAGCTCCAGCCGGAGCAAGGAGGAGCATCCAGGGAGAGCTGGCAATGCGTATTTGTGAATGACTAGGTGCATGACCATCGGGGACGATATGGAACAGCGTGGGGACAAAAGCAGATGGCTGAGGTGGATTTTTAGTAGCAACAGCAGTAACTCAGCAGCAAACAGGACGGTGGCAACCTTAAAAGGGGTCTTGCAGCCTAGCCATCAGCCCTTTTGTGCCCCCATCCCTTCCATATTGCTTCTGTTGGTCATGCATAGAGCCTTCCTTAAATATGCACTGCCAGAGCTTTCTGAATGCTCCATCCTCCTCCTCTCTCCTCTTCTCTCCAGAAGGAGCTGGTGCTGTTGCTGAATATGGGACAAGCTGCTTTCTGTGTGAACTGCAAGCAGCGCAAGACACCTAACCGGGGATACTGTTTATCAGGCGCCCATATGTATGGCCGGGGATGCTGCCGCCTCCCGGGTGTGTTGCAGTGAGGATCTGTGTGCGGGTGTGCTGATGTGTGATGCCCATAATTGCTCTAATTTTTGCAGCCACCTGGCTGTTGACCCTGTGCAGCAGGTGATGGGGAGAGCACTCGCTGCTCTGGGCATATCTGTAGCCCTGTGTTTGGTTTCACTTGCTGTCATGGCTGCAGAGAGAAGGGGCGGATACTAATTTCCTGGGATTAGCGGCCTGGCGGGGGCCCTGCTCTGCTGCAGAAAAACGGTGGACAGATAGAAGAATGTCTCTGTGTGGCACACCAGAAGAGAAAGATTAAATAAAATTTAACTTTTAATTATTATTTCTAAAAGGAGCGAAATAAAAAACACAAATTTACAAATACATACACAAACATGTATTTAAATCGGGATATGACTATCCCTACAACGTGAGACCCCACTGTCACGTGTACCTTCCGTGTTGTGTTTATATTTTTAATTTTTTAAGTAGAGATTTCAGGTAAGTGCATGAATTCACAATTTTTTTGTCTGTTTAATACATGTAGGCACTGGTGGATACATATGCGTTTCTCTGAAGTTTGTGACACGATTTATTAGTTGACACACAGTGTGTCGGTGTGTCAGTAAATCTGACTTTTAATCATTGTCAGTGATATGTCAGATGGCAGTTAAATACTGCTCAGTCACTGGCTGTAATAACGGTTATTGAGCTGGGGTCTAATCCCCCGTTGTGCTGCTGCTATGGGACGAGATCCGAAGCAGACTGTAGTCTGTCTATCGGTATCCCGTCTATCATGCAGAGTCTATCAGCCGCTAGTGACTTAGATGGAGGCTGCAGTGCTGGGGAGAGAACACCGCCGGGTATGCGCCTGAGTGGCTGAGCACAGAGGTCGCGGTCACGGACGTCAAGTGCCGCGCCTCAGGTTCAGCCACTTCAGAGTGCGATGCACCACTTTAGTAATCAGCCCTATCTACACAGTTCAAAATGCATTCATATTGGGGAAGGGAACAGGGGGTCAAATGGAGTGTTTGGTCAGCGTACGCTTCGCTGGGGAGCTTCGTCAGGACCAACCTGGAGGGGTGGCCGGAAGCTGTTTTAATACCTATGCCGCTCATGAATATGCATGATTGGTTAATCAAGTGGGAGTATCAGTTCACACCTGTGTATGGTGTCATATCTTCATATGCGTAATGATATGATCTATTATCACTTGATATGATAGTGGTCATCGTCTCAAAGGTATGCACCCCTGGAAAGATATGATATGTTGAGGACTCTTTCCAGCGTCAGTAAAAGAAAGTAAAACTGAATATTTCCCCGTTAGATCTCTTGGTTGCTGTATTGTTTCTCTAAGTACACACCAGGCAATTTCCTCCTGAGGTACACATCAGGTGATTTCCATTATATGAAATCATTTCTGTTTATCATTCCCCCGGGGTACACACCATGCAATTTCCTCTGGTGGTACTTGCCAGACAATTTTTTGATGATGAGAATTCATTACTGTTAATGAGAATGTTGCTAGAGAGTTATTGACATTGGTCAGGTTTTTTTAAAATGTCATTAAGTTCCTCTTTAGATCACAAGGATTAAAGCATATTTTTGTGCTACGAAGAATAATACAATTAGTGTCAGTGTAGTGACATGTACATAAGATTTGAACAGCAATTACATGAGTTCTGCTGATGTGTTGCTAGGAGCAAATGGGTGAGACAGGAATTATACAGGGGTCCATGTGGTAAGTATTGGTGGAATTGGTGCAATAAGTACCAGTGTAGTGACATACACGTGAAGCTTGAACAGCAGCTACAGAGAGTCTGCTGATACGTTGCTATAGAGAAGCAAGTGCGATCAATTAATGCAAAAGTCCCATGTATTTTGGTGGTAAGTATGTAATGTGCAGGAAAGGGAGAAACATGAATATATTTCATGGATAGTGTGACAATTTGTAAAAAAAAAGGATTGTTGTGATGCTTCTGCGATTTAATCGCCGTGGTTAACACTGGGTATCCCAAACGGGATGGAAATGTAGTGCTAATAAAATTCTAAGACATTAGTTAATAAGTGTACTTATTAGAGGTATGTTCAAAATACAGGAAAACACCGTGAGCAATTTAAAACAAAAAAACAAACGACACACACACTGTGAGAGCCTCTTAATATTATGAGAGGATTTGATATGTATAGGAAGGCATGATAGAATGGATGTCTTCTTAGGGTCAAAAATGACAGATTGTAGTTGGCTTAATCCTTATGAGGAATCCTTGTGGTGAAAAGATAAGATATTATAGGAAAACCGTATAGTTATTCTCTTCATTTAGTCCTCCCGGGGACATTGTTCCCATGAGGAAGATCAGCCGGGTTTCTTGCTTTAGTAGTTCTTTATCCCAATCACCTCTCTGTATGTCCATCTCTATTTTGGCCATTCCAAAGACCTTCAGACCCTTGGGACTGCCTTGGTGGTACCTTGAGAAGATTTTCGCTACGGGGGTGAGGGTTTTAAAGCGTTGTTGATCTCTTGTGGCATTTTTGATGCTCAGCAGGTGTTCCGATATTCTCTTTTTTAGAGGTCTGCGGGTTTTGCCAATATAGTGTTTGCCACAAGGGCACATCAGGTTATATATCACTCCCGCACTCTCACATGTAATATATTTCTGAATCTTCCATTGTTTGTCATACCTGTCTGTGTAGGACTCTTGTGGTGTCATGTACTGACATATTCTGCAGGTTCCACATTTGTAAGAGCCCTTCTTGGAAATTTTCATTGTGGTCTCTTTGGTGAAGTGACTATGGACCAGTGTGTCCCGGAGGTTATGGCTGCGCCTCCAACTGATGTTTATTTTGTCACCGAGAATGCCCTCCAAGTCTTTGTCTGATTTCAGAATATTAAGGTGTTTGTTCAGTGTTGTTTGTACTTCCTGCCACTCTTTGCAGAAAGTGCAGACAAATCGTATTTTCTCCATGGGTTCATTCGTGGTTCTGTCCTTAGGGATAAGGAGTTGCTCTCTCTCGTACTTGTTGGCTTCTTTCTTTGCTTTGCGGATGCTCCTTCTACTATATCCCCTGTTCTCCAGTCTGAGGTCCAGTTGTTCTGCCCTTTCCTGGTAAGTAGTCTCTTTGGAGCAGTTTCGCCTGGTCCGCAGGTATTCCCCTTTGGGTAGCCCTTTAATCACTGGCGGAAAGTGGGCACTTTTATTATGGAGTAGAGAATTAGTGGCAGTGGTCTTCCGGAACAGATCTGTTGACATCGACCCATCTGGTTCTACGCTGATCTTCAGGTCTAGGTAGTCGACCTCAGTTTGGGTGGCATGGTATGTCAGTTTGAGGTTTAATTCGTTCTCATTCAGTAGGTTGATAAATTCAATCAGAAGGTCTTGATCACCTTCCCACACGATGAACAAATAATCTATGTAGCGTAACCATAACAGTATGCACCGGGTGTATTTGTCGTGATGTTCCGTGAATACCCTCTCCCGTACCCACCACCCCAGGTACAGGTTTGCATACGTGGAGGCACAAGTGCTCCCCATCGCAGTCCCCCGCACCTGGAGGTAGAACTGGTCCTGGCATACAAAGTAGTTCTTAGATAATACGAATTGTAGTAGGTCAATGATGAACTGGTTGAGTGGTAGATCTCTGTCCATACTCAGGAAATATCGTGCCGCCTGTATACCATATTGGTGGATAATGCTGGTATACAGGCTCTCAACATCACAGGTTACCAGACTGGAGAACAGGGGATATAGTAGAAGGAGCATCCGCAAAGCAAAGAAAGAAGCCAACAAGTACGAGAG
Organism: Crinia signifera; assembly: GCF_055691185.1. Taxonomy (NCBI): domain Eukaryota; kingdom Metazoa; phylum Chordata; class Amphibia; order Anura; family Myobatrachidae; genus Crinia; species Crinia signifera. Next base: position 46,908,005 of record NC_139223.1, read on the forward strand.
AGAGCAACTCCTTATCCCTAAGGACAGAACCACGAATGAACCAATGGAGAAAATACGATTTGTCGGCACTTTCTGCAAAGAGTGGCAGGAGGTACAAACAACACTGAACAAACACCTTAATATTCTGAAATCAGACAAAGACTTGGAGGGCATTCTCGGTGACAAAATAAACATCAGTTGGAGGCGCAGCAATAACCTCCGGGACACACTGGTCCATAGTCACTTCACCAAAGAGACCACAATGAAAATTTCCAAGAAGGGCTCTTACAAATGTGGAACCTGCAGAATATGTCAGAAAATGACACCACAAGAGTCCTACACAGACAGGTATGACAAACAATGGAAGATTCGGAAATATATTACATGTGAGAGTGCGGGAGTGATATATAACCTGGAATGCCCTTGTGGCAAACACTATATCGGCAAAACCTGCAGACCTCTAAAAAAGAGAATATCGGAACACCTGCTGAGCATCAAAAATGCCACAAGAGATCAACAACGCTTTAAAACCCTCACCCCCGTAGCGAAACACTTCTCAAGGTACCACCAAGGCAGTCCCAAGGGTCTGAAGGTCTTTGGAATGGCCAAAATAGAGATGGACATACGGAGAGGTGATTGGGATAAAGAACTACTAAAGCAAGAAACCTGGCTGATCTTCCTCATGGGAACAATGTCCCCGGGAGGACTAAATGAAGAGAATAACTATACAGTTTTCCTATAATATCTTATCTTTTCACCACAAGGATTCCTCATAAGGATTAAGCCAACTACAATCTGTCATTTTGACCCTAAGAAGACATCCATTCTATCATGCCTTCCTATACATATCAAATCCTCTCATAATATTAAGAGGCTCTCACAGTGTGTGTGTGTCATTTGTTTTTTTGTTTTAAATTGCTCACGGTGTTTTCTTGTATTTTGAACATACCTCTAATAAGTACACTTATTAACTAATGTCTTAGAATTCTATTAGCACTACATTTCCATCCCGTTTGGGATACCCAGTGTTCACCACGGCGATTAAATCGCAGAAGCATCACAACAATCCTTTTTTTGACAAATTGTCACACTATCCATGAAATATATTCATGTTTCTCCCTTTCCTGCACATTACATACTTACCACCAAAATACATGGGACTTTTGCATTAATTGATCACACTTGCTTCTCTATGGCAACGTATCAGCAGACTCTCTGTAGCTGCTGTTCCAGCTTCACGTATATGTCACTACACTGGTACTTATTGCACCAATTCCACCAATACTTACCATACGGACCCCTGTATAATTCCTGTCTCACCCATTTGCTCCTAGCAACACATCAGCAGAACTCATGTAATTGCTGTTCAAATCTTATGTACATGTCACTACGCTGACACTTATTGTATTATTCTTCGTAGCACAAAAATATGCTTTAATCCTTGTGACCATTCCTAAAGAGGAACTCAATGACATTTTAAAAAAACCTGACCAATGTCAATAACTCTCTAGCAACATTCTCATTAACAGTAATGAATTCTCATCATCAAAAAATTGTCTAACAAGTACCACCAGAGGAAATTGCATGGTGTGTACCCCGGGGGGAATGATAAACAGAAATGATTTCATATAATGGAAATCACCTGATGTGTACCTCAGGAGGAAATTGCCTGGTGTGTACTTAGAGAAACAATACAGCAACCAAGAGATCTAAAGGGGAAATATTCAGTTTTACTTTCTTTTACTGACGCTGGAAAGAGTCCTCAACATATCATATCTTTCCAGGGGTGCATACCTTTGAGACGATGACCACTATCATATCAAGTGATAATAGATCATATCATTACGCATATGAAGGTATGACACCATACACAGGTGTGAACTGATACTCCCACTTGATTAACCAATCATGCATATTCATGAGCGGCATAGGTATTTAAACAGCTTCCGGCCACCCCTCCAGGTTGGTCCTGACGAAGCTCCCCAGCGAAGCGTGCGCTGACCAAACACTCCATTTGACCCCCTGTTCCCTTCCCCAATATATTCATATTGAAAATATGCATTTTGAACTGTGTAGATAGGGCTGATTACTAAAGTGGAGCATGGCACTCTGAAGCGGCTTAACCTGAGGCGCGGCACTTGACGTCCGTGACCGCGACCTCTGTGCTCAGCCACTCAGGCGCATACCCGGCGGTGTTCTCTCCCCGGCACTGCAGCCTCCATCTAAGTCACTAGCGGCTGATAGACTCTGCATGATAGACGGGATACCGATAGACAGACTACAGTCTGCTTCGGATCTTGTCCCATAGCAGCAGCACAACGGGGGATTAGACCCCAGCTCAATAACCGTTATTACAGCCAGTGACTGAGCAGTATTTAACTGCCATCTGACATATCACTGACAAAGATTAAAAGTCAAATTTACTGACACACCGACACACTGTGTGTCAACTAATAAATCGTGTCACAAACTTCAGAGAAACGCATATTTATCCACCAGTGCCTACATGTATTAAACAGACAACAAAATTGTGAATTCTTGCACTTACCTGAAATCTCTACTTAAAAAATTAAAAATATAAACACAACACGGAAGGTACACGTGACAGTGGGGTCTCACGTTGTAGGGATAGTCATATCCTGTTTTAAATACATGTTTGTGTATGTATGTGTAAATTTGTGTTTTTTATTTCGCTCCTTTTAGAAATAATAATTAAAAGTTAAATTTTATTTAATCTTTCTCTTCTGGTGCGCCACACAGAGACATTCTTCTCTCTGTCCACCGTTTTTGTGTCATTATCCAATGTCCAGTGGCGGCACACCCTCTTGTTAGCATTTGCAACACTTTGTACCATACCACAAGTGAGGGGTCATACAATCCATTTAAAAATTCTCTCCAGTGCGATTGGTCCTTGCTTTCTTTCCTGCTCTGCTGCACCCAGTCCTCCTCCCTCACTCCCTGGCAGGCTACCTCTGCTCCAAAACATTTATAAACTCAATTTTTCTCTAAAATTCCCTTGTTCATAATAATGGAGTCATTAGAGGACTTGGAGCTATTGCCCTCACAAGCTCGCTCCCTTATCCTTCACTCCAAATTATTTTTGGATGATAACCTTGTGTTACATCAGGTGGACAAAAAACTGCATAGCATCCAAATGTCCATAAATAAGAAATTAGACACTATGGGATACATTTACTAAGATGGGAGTTCTATTGAAGATGGGATGTTGCACATAGCAATCAATCCGGCTCTATCTATTATATTCTAGAAGGTGCTAAATAAATAAGAAGTATGGGCAACATCCCATTTTCAATAGAACTCCCATCTTAGTAAATATACCCTTATGCTTTTACCCATTAACATTATTCTGTCATGTCTAGAGTCTAATTAAAGATGAATCACAACATTAGAGCCACATACTAGTGACAACAAGGATGCCATTTTTGTTCTGCAAAATAATGTAGAATTTTAATTTAAGATTACCGACACCTTAATTGACAAACTAGATGATCAAGGAAATCATAATAAACAAAACAACCCCGCGTTACCTGAAACCATACAAGTAGGGAGGCCAATCCCGGGATCGGCGGGATCCTGGGATTTTGTCTTAAAATCAGCGGGATTTGAATCCCGGGATTGAAGCTTTCAATCCTGAGATTCCGGGATTAGTACCCCGTGTAAAGCCGGGCAGCGCTGAGCACTAGTATATGGCTCAGATGCTGCCCGGCTGACTCTACTCACCCCCCCCTGCAGCGCTGCTGTTAGGGACATTGATCTGCGCTGACAGACATGGTGGCACCCAGGCTGTATAGCATGACCCCTGACATTACGTCACGCTGCACAGCCTGGCTGCCGCTATGCCTGTCAGCACAGATCACTGTTGCGAATGCAGATGCCCAGCCACATGCCCGCTGTGCAGCCTGTCCGCAGGAGAAAGACTCCAGCCTGTCACAACCAATATAAGTGACTGCACTGTCACTTACAGGGGGATGGGGGGATTGTCTTGCGTTGGGGGTGGGTATAGTGACATGTGCGGGTTGGGCAGTTTAGGGGGCGGGGTCTTTTTTTTTATTATTAGAGGCCAATCCCGGGGATCCTGGGAATCCCGGGATTGAGCATTTTTCAATCCCGATTCTCGGGATTGAAAAAATGCCCCGGGATTGACATCCCTACATACAAGGCTCCGACCGAAGATAATTTCACTTCCTGTTATTGGTTTGGGAGTATCACTTGTCATTTATATGTTAAAAAACTTGGTATAAAAGACATAGTTACAGTTGAGCTTGAAAGTTTGTAAACTCTTTTGAATTTACTACTGTATATTACTACTGAAATTTGGCCTAAAACTACCCCAGATTGTCACACAATTCCTTTAAAGTAGGCTTCTTCTGTAGTCACCACGTTCGAAGGAGTGAGTTAAGCCCGCTCCAACCTCGATGCAACCAGGTCTTTCGTGGTGACAAGACTACGGCGACCATCAGAGGTAGAGACAAGAGGAGGTCTGGCTTACTGGTGCTATCTGGGAGTAACACCCTGCCTAACAGCAACAGGCCAAAGACGGGGAGTGCGACCCAGTCTCAGACACCGGACGCAACCGAACCGCGATGCTTCCAACCTAAAAAAAGCCAAAGTAAATAATGAGTACACAAACACAATGTAACGATTCTGGGTATGAACCCAACATTGGTGTAACGTGATGGGTATGTGCGACAATGGTGGTGGTCTGAGCCCTCAGCCGGGACCACTGTTTAGGATAGCCATGGCGCCTTCTCTTGCCAGTGACCGTGGACTGCGGATTGCTAGGCGTCGCTTGTAGTCACTGCGTTCAAAGGAGCGAGTTAAGCCAGCTCCGACTCCGATGCAACCTGGTTTTAGGATGTTACAAGTCTACAGCAACCGCCAGGGAGAGGAGGAGATCTAATCTAACTGGCGCTATCTGGGAGGAACACCCTACCTGCCGGCACCAGGCCAAGGACGGGGAGTGTGACCCAGTCACCGACACCAGATACCAATGTAATAGGGTGCCACCAAACAAAAACACGGTAACACAAATACAGGACACACCAAAACTGACGGTACCCCAAAACTGGCAACCGTGGGCCTCTCCATTCTTTGGAGAGCAGGACATTGACAAAAAACAAAACCTAGGATACAGAGCAGCTTGCTCACTAAAATAAAGAAGGTAACGAACCAGGCTCGACTGGAGCACTTACATGACCAGACTGCGCAGCACCGGATGGAGTAGCGCACGCCAGGAGCGACTTGGCAGAACTGGATGAAAATAACAGCTATGGTTCAGGAAGAACAAACCAATCGTGCGTAACTAGTGACCACACCCTTTTATAGGATAAAAAAGGGATGGGGGATGGGAACAGAGAATAACAGAAAATAGAATATTACACAAAAAACGTTATATTATTTTGGTAAATATAGATGTATATATAGTTGGCTGCTCCCAAGTACAAATAGGTATATTTGTAGGAGGACAATATATAGAGAGACAAGATATAAGTGATAGTTCGCATATATCTAGAGAGCGCCACAATTGGATGAAATCAATATAAATTTATTAATATAAAATAACACACAATAAAATTGTACACATAATATAAGCTCATAAAAATACAAAAAAGTAAAAATAATCAATATAATCGCACACACTCCTATTGAAGATTTCAAGGGCTGTAATTTCTCCTTAAATGGACTTAGGAAAAAGTAAATGTCAGTGGCTTACCCAGAGTAATTAACAGACCTCAGATCTTTTAATTTTTTTTAAATTAGATAGCCAATGGAAATATTCACGATATTCAGTTGTGCTGTGTATGTTTAACAGACAGCTACAGAACCCTTGTCAGCGGTCGCCGCCTGTTGACAACCCGCTGGTATGATGTTTCACAGGGGGCGAGCCGTCCGTCTCCGGCAAACAGCGCAGATGGAGGTTGCTGTAATGCCGGGAATCACAGATGTTTGAACACAGTGCAAACACTTACCCAGGTTGCGGTGGCTTAAATTACCAGACGGATGCCGGCTGTTTGTTGGAGATTTTTGAGGCAGATTGAGGTGTTTCTCCGCTATGTAGGTTAGCAGCGGTTTCTTCAGAAGGTAGATAAAACAAGATTTGTGAGCCAGGTTATTTAAAAGGCTGTCATCTAAGAAGGACTAATATAGGTAAATTGAATGTATTGCTTATATAGAGCCAGATGGCTCACTCAGTAGCGCTCCCACTTAGCAACAGAAACACCAGCTGTGCTATCCACAGGTTCGAGTCAGGTTTGAATCCTCCAGTCAATAGACTTCAGCAAAGTCTTATATAAGTCTATTTACCTTATATTATAACAAAAGCATAAGGTACGGAGATAAAAAGGAAAAAAAAAAGAGAAAAATAGACTTTGCTGAAGTCTATTGACTGGAGGATTCAAACCTGTGGATAGCACAGCTGGGGCGAAATGTAATAGGGTGCGATTTTTTAGACTAAAAAAAAATCGCACCAAATCGCACCTTTAAAAATCGCATTTTTTGCCGCGAATTCGCATATGTAATGAGATGCGAATTAGCGGCAAAAAAATGCGATTTGCCGCGATTTGCCGCGATTTTTAGTCATGAAAATGTGCGCATTTTCAGTCATGAAAATGTGCGCATTTTTATAAATGCGCTTTTGTGCAAAAAAAAAAAAGTTTAAAAAAAAACGGCGTGGGGTCCCCCCTCCTAAGCATAACCAGCCCCGGGCTCATTGAGCCGGACCTGGTTCCAAAAATACGGGGGAACAAAAAGCATAGGGGTCCCCCGTATTTCTGAAACCAGCCCCGGACTCTTGGACCGGTCCTGGTTCCAAAAATACGGGGGACAAAAAATCTGGGGGTCCCCCGTATTTTGAAACCAGCACCGGGCTCCAACAGCCCGCGGTGTCATGCCACAGCCGGGGGACACTTTTTATACAAGGTCCCCCGGCCAAAACATGAGCACCGTGGCTGGTCAGCCTTGGACGGGGTACCTGGAGGAGTGGGGACCCCCCCAATAAAGGGGTCCCCCCCCCCCAAGCTTCACCCGTCCAGGGCTGAAGCCCGGGGCTGTCACCGGCGTCCGTGGCCAGTGGACGCCGGCCTGATAGGGTTAAATCCATCATACATATCATTACATTGCTTTTTACCGGCGAACTACAAGTGCCAGCAGACCTCCCCCGCATGCTGGGACTTGGAGAACCACAAGTCCCAGCATGCAGGGCATTAATGGGCCCGCTGGGACTTGTAGTCCACCTGTAAAAAGAATGTTTATAAAAAACACACACACAGAGAAGTACAAGTTTATTACACACACACACCTCAATTTTACACAGCATACTTACCATTCCTGGATCCAGCGCTGGTCTGGCTGCTTTACAGCCGGCTCCCCCCGCACTGACAGGCAGCGGGGGGAACCGCTTTCTCCGTTGCCTGTCACCGGCTTTCTCCGTAGCTTCTGTAGCTCTGTCCCAGTGCTACAGAGGCTGAGAGCGTGATTGGCTGAGCTACAGTATGCGTCTCCATGGAGACGCATAGCTCAGCCAATCAGGACTGAGCTATGCGTCTCCATGGAGACGCATACTGTAGCTCAGCCAATCACGCTCTCAGCCTCTGTAGCACTGGGACAGAGCTACAGAAGCTACGGAGAAAGCCGGTGACAGGCAACGGAGAAAGCGGTTCTCCCCGCTGCCTGTCAGTGCGGGGGGAGCCGGCTGTAAAGCAGCCAGACCAGCGCTGGATCCAGGAATGGTAAGTATGCTGTGTAAAATTGAGGTGTGTGTGTGTAATAAACTTGTACTTCTCTGTGTGTGTGTTTTTTATAAACATTCTTTTTACAGGTGGACTACAAGTCCCAGCGGGCCCATTAATGCCCTGCATGCTGGGACTTGTGGTTCTCCAAGTCCCAGCATGCGGGGGAGGTCTGCTGGCACTTGTAGTTCGCCGGTAAAAAGCAATGTAATGATATGTATGATGGATTTAACCCTATCAGGCCGGCGTCCACTGGCCACGGACGCCGGTGACAGCCCCGGGCTTCAGCCCTGGACGGGTGAAGCTTGGGGGGGGGGACCCCTTTATTGGGGGGGTCCCCACTCCTCCAGGTACCCCGTCCAAGGCTGACCAGCCACGGTGCTCATGTTTTGGCCGGGGGACCTTGTATAAAAAGTGTCCCCCGGCTGTGGCATGACACCGCGGGCTGTTGGAGCCCGGTGCTGGTTTCAAAATACGGGGGACCCCCAGATTTTTTGTCCCCCGTATTTTTGGAACCAGGACCGGTCCAAGAGTCCGGGGCTGGTTTCAGAAATACGGGGGACCCCTATGCTTTTTGTTCCCCCGTATTTTTGGAACCAGGTCCGGCTCAATGAGCCCGGGGCTGGTTATGCTTAGGAGGGGGGACCCCACGCCGTTTTTTTTTTTATAAAAACACTTTTACACATTTTTATTAACAGAACCATGCACAGATCTCAATGATCTGTGCATGGTTCTGTCAAATTCGCCTGTCAGAACCTGGTCTATTTTTTTTGCGATTTTTGGTAACATTGACCAAAAATCGCACCCTATTACATTTGCGAGTTGTATACTTTATAATGGGAAAACATCTGGATGCGAATTGAAATGTGACTAAAAATCGCACTTCTAAAAGTGCGATTTCGCGGTAAAAAGTGCGATTTTTTACCGCGATTTTCAACCTATTAAATGTGCGATTTTCGGAAAATGTGCGATTTCGGCCGTTTTTGACCAAAAATCGCACATGTCTAAAAAATCACACTCTATTACATTTCGCCCCTGGTGTTTCTAATGCTAAGCGGGAGCGCTACTGAGTGAGCCATCCGGCTCTATATACTGTAAGCAATACATTAAATTTACCTGTATTAGTCCTTCTTAAAGTTGACTATATATATAAAAAATAAAATAATTTCTTTTGCATACTCTTCCTTTTTATCTCCACAATATATTCGGATGCCATTCCTCTATCCTTTTTCTTAGTTTCTAAATTTCTCGTTATTGTCTATATTACATATATGTATTTTGTTTTATTTCATTTATTACATTTTATTTTATTAATTTAGTTTAGTTAGTTATTATTTATATATTTGTTTTATATACTGGTATATGTAATGTTCATCATTTCTATGGATGATATATTATGCAGAAGTATCAGGATTAATGTTTTATAATGCTATTTGAACGTTTTGTAAATTACACATGATCAAGAAAAAAGTGCTTCTATTTAAACCCAACCCACTAAGGGTTAACTTACAACCTGCACTGGAACATTTGCTAGAAGCACTAATTAGTGCGTAAAGATGATTGGATGACAGCCTTTTAAATAACCTTTTTTAATCTACCTTCTGAAGAAACTGCTGCTTACCTAAATTGCGGAGAAACGTGTTAAGGGATTACACCAGCTTGCACTCCGTGTAGAGCAACCGCTAAACAATCTGCCTCAATCTGCCTCAAAAATCTCCAAGCCCTTCCTTTTGCTGCTCCAGAGTAACCTCCCCAGTGTGTTAACATCTCCAACAAACAGCCGGCGTCCGACTGGTAATTTAAGCCACCGCAACCTGGGTGAGTGTTTGCACTGTGTTCAAACATCTGTGATTCCCGGCATTACAGCAACCTCCATCTGCGCTGTTTGCCGGAGACGGATGGCTCGACCCCTGTGAAACATCAGACCAGCGGGTTGTCAACAGGCGGCGACCGCTGACAGGGGTGCTGGAGTTGTCTGTTAAACATACACAGCACAACTGAATATCGGGAATATTTCCATCGGCTATCTAATTTTAAATTTTTTTAAAGATCTGAGGTCTGTTAATTACTCTGAGTAAGCCACTGACATTTACTTTTTCCTAAGTCCATTTAAGGAGAAATTTAAAGGACAATCAGCTGTCTATTACAGCCCTTGAAATCTTCAATAGGAGTGTGTGCGATTATATTGATTCTTTTTACTTTTTTGTATTTTTATGAGCTTATATTATGTGTACAATTTTATTGTGTGTTATTTTATATTAATACATTTATATTGATTTCATCCAATTGTGGCACTCTCTAGATATATGCGAACTATCGCTTATATCTTGTCTCTCTGGATGAAAATAACACTGACGACGACAGAACCGGACTAAGACTGGACCAGGACCGGACCGAATCAAGATGGGATCAGGACAGGACTGGATCAAGATGGGACCATGACAGGACCGGATCAAGACGGGACCAGGACAGTATAGTAACTGGACCAAGACAGGACTGTGACTGGACCAGGACAGGACTGGACGCAGACTGCACCAGGACAATAACTGGACAATGACTGGACCAGGACTGTAGCAGGATGATACCCTGACAGGACCAGGACACAACAGGACCAGGACAGACCATGACAGGACAGCAGAGAGCATTACACACTCTGCTCCAAACAATATCACCAACGGGGCTGATCAGAAGATTGAGCTGCAATGGCACAGGCTACTCACCGGAGTCCAATACCAAGCAAAAAGAAATGACAGAAATGAGCCATAATAAATGGCTCCTAACAGTACAGCCCCCTTGAGGAGGGGTCAAGGGACCCCAATACCAGGTTCTTCACAACATGAAAACATCCAAAAGCCTGGCATGCAGGTACTAACAACGAAAACAGTAATATCAGAAACAAGCTGCGGCTGCAGCTTGTAACAGTGTCCCCCCCTTGAAGGTGGCCACTGGACACAACAAGACAAGAAGAAGTACATCGTAACAAGCAGGCAAAAGGCAAAAAGTCAGTGCTTATTTTTCTTCTTCCTAAGAATGCTTAGAAAGAGAAGATGTCCCTGGTTTGAAAAAGGCTTCTTCGTAAACCATATGGCCCGAAATAACTGAAATTCCATCGATCTCAGACATGGATTCGGAATCGGAATCGGAGAATGAACCAACCATAGGTTTTATTGCTTTAGAAGTTAATACCCCAGGAACATTCCAGTAAGAGGGAAACAAAAGAGCACACCCAGCGGCAATAGCTATGGGCTGGGTCTTTTGCAATGACTGGCTTGAGTGCTTAACTGGGGTAATGGCACCTGTGACCTCACTTGAGGCACTTGAGGCTGTGACTTTTAGGACCCCCCTTAGGGGTTATGGCCTTCAAAATATCTTCTAGGTCTGTGACCTCCGAGACCCATCCTGGGGCATTGGTCTCCGGGACCCTTTCTGAGACAGTGGCCTTCGGGACCTCGGCAGAGGCAGTGGCCTTCGGGACCTCGGCAGAGGCAGTGGCCTTCGGGACCTCGGCAGAGGCAGTGGCCTTTGGGACCTTGGCTGAGGCAGTGGCCTTTGGGACCTTGGCTGAGGCAGTGGCCTTTGAAACCTTGGCTGAGGCAGTGGCCTTTGGGACCTTGGCTGAGGCAGTGGCCTTTGGGACATCAGCTGAGGCTTTCAATACCTCAACTACCGTAGGGACGAACAGACAGAACCCCCTTCTGGGGCAGAGCAAACAGAACCCCCTTCTTGGGGTTCAGACACAGACGCCCCTTCTTGGGCAGAAAACTGAGACTGTGGGCCCCCACTTGGGGCTAGAAACTGAGACTGTGGGCCCCCACTCGAGGCTAGAAACTGAGACTGTGGGCCCTCACTCGTGGCTGCGGCCTATGGACCCCCAGTCGGGGTTGCGGCCTCTTTGCCCCCACTTAGGACTACGGCCTCTGGGCCCCCACTTGGGGCTATGGCCACTGAGCCCCCATTCAGGGCTGTGGCCTTTGACTTGCTTGGTAGGCCCAAGCACCGGACTAGCACCGTGGGCCCTTTCATCGGACTCGCCTGGCAGGCCCCTGGCATCAGAGTCACCCAGCAGGCCCCCAGCATAGGATTCGTTCATGAGGACCAGGACATTAGGTACCATTCTGGGACCCTCAACATCGGAGGCAACTCCGGGACCCTCAACATCGGAGGCAACTCCGGGACCTCAACATCGGAGGCAACTCCGGGACCCTCAACATTGGAGGCAACTCCAGGACCCTCAACATCAGAGGCGACTCCGGGACCCTGAACATCAGAGGTGACTCCAGGACCCTCAAAATCGGGGATGATATTACTAAAAAACTGCTGAAACTATCACCTAGGATTTTCCCTTTGGGGTTACGCCCCTCAAGGATCCTTTGTGAATAATGGCTTCTAAGACCCCCTCTGGGGTTAAGACACTTGAGTCCCCCTCTGGGGTAAGGACTTCTAAGACCCCCTCTGTGGTTAAACCATTCAGACCCCTTCAAGGGTTAAGCCACTTGAGACCTCCTCTGGGATAACGGCTCCTAAGACCCCCTCTGGGGTTAAGCCACTTGAGGCCCCCTCTGGGGTAACAATTATTTTATGTAAATTACTGCCAGTGTTTACACTGTGTAAAAAGTGAAATAAGTGTACAAATGACTATTTGTCTAAAGTAGACAGTACTGGAGGAAGAGAAATAAAAAAATAAGAAATAAAATAAAAGTATTAATTAACCTAATCTACATAGCTACCCCTCTATCATTATACCTCTAACCTATTTTATTCCCCTGAGTTATCTATATACGAACGCTTGGAATTGGACACCGAGCCATCAACATATGTGTACATGCAACATGTATTTATGTCACCTACTCACTCTATTTATTAATAACCTACCAACAATGTAGGGCTTTCCTTAGCCATCCACCTTCTTGCGATGCAAATCTTAGCCAGGGTGCATAGTTGTATCAGTAGTAGCTTATCAGCCCAACCCAATTATATCTTCCCGACTATGGCCAAGATGCACACTCGAGGGGTACATATAGAACTGGGGATAGGAGATGCCAGAATGAACCCATGTTGGCCGAGCACTTTGGACACCGAGTACTACTTACCCCCCTGAATTTATTCATTTGTTCTGGTGTTATATATACCCTATGAAATATAAACAGTTTGACTTGCTGGAATCTAACTTGGTTTGTGGCTTTGTTAATGTTTCTCATTGCCTCATCCCACTCTTCCTTTTCTATTTCCCCCAGATCCTTCTCCCACTTATCCCTAAATTGAACCAAGTCCTTATCTTGCGCTTGCTAGGGCATATTCATTTTTCAGGGACTGGAAGGTTCTCAGGTTCTCCTCCTAATATAGCTGGCCTATACTCGTTATCCCTTTTTGTACCCATGTCTCACGTATCTGCAGGTCGCTCAGTTCCGCAAGGTAGCTGGCCCTGTACAAGGGAGTTTCTGGGTCCAGCCCACTGTTTCCCATTAACGTCTCCACTGATCTCCTGGACTTAAAGGCCTGCTTTACTAACGGGGGCCATCTATTTTTCATATTGTCTGATAATAATAGTTGTAGTGGGGTGTGTCCTGGAGAAACACAGCCCACTATTGCCTCAATCATGTCGCTCTCCTCCCCCCCCTTTGACCCACATCTTAATGTACGACATTTGCAACACAAGATAATATAGCCGGAAATCTGGTAAAGCCAGGCCCCCATTTGCCCTTTCTCTGGAAAGAATACTTTGTCTAAGCCTAACTCTCTTATTACACTATAGAATGAAAGTGATCAGACCCTCAATCTTTTTAAATATATGCCGCGGAAGATATAAAGGGGAATGCTGTATTATATACAAGAGTTTAGGTTGAACGATCATTTTAACAAGATTAACTCTACCTGTCATGGATAATGGCAACCTGGCCCAGGTTTTAATTTTAGACTTGATATATTCCATTAGGGGGTTTAAATTCAGGGGAATAAATTTAGATATATCCCTAGATACCCATATTCCCAAGTACTTGAACTCGTCCGCCCACTTCAGTGGTGGACGAGTCCAAGACTGGGGAGCTACTGCCGCACAAGGGAAGAATGTAAGGTTTACTCCAATTTATCTTTAATCCAGAGTTTATGCCGAAGGCTTCCATCATCCCCATCACCCGGTGTAGTGCCACTCTATGATCATGGAGAAATAATAAAATATCATCGGCATAGAGGGCGATACGATCTTCTCTAGTGCCAATTTTTAAGCCCTGGGTCAATGGGTCTTCTCTGATCATACATGCCAGCGGCTCCATCGCTATGGCGAATAATGCCGGTGACAATGGACAACCTTGGTGAGTGCCACGCTCCACTTTAAAATTAGAATAAATAAACTTATTAACTGACACCCTAGCTGATAGAGAAATATATATCAACTTCACCCAGTTTATAAAGACAGGGCCGATGCCCGCCCATTGCATAGCTGCCCACAGAAAGTCCCATTCGATTGTATCAAAGGCCTTAGTGGCGTCACCATCGAGAGAGACCACCGCTGAATTACCCTCTTTATTTTGTGAAAATTGAAGCTGGCCATATGGTCTCCGCAAGTTGGTTGTAGTCAACCTCCCAGGCATGAATCCTGTTTGGTCCACATGAATGGCTTCTCCTAAGACCCTATTTAGTCTAGCTGATAGGATCTTAGCTAAAATTTGGATGTCATTAGTCAGCAAGGAGATAGGCCGATAAGAATCCATGTTTTTGGGGTCCTTATCTTTTTTTAATAAAATTATAATTAAGGCTTCTGCCATGCTAGCTGGTAATATCTTACTGTCATATAATGTATTAAATAGATCTAGGAACCTCTAATGAGAAGAATTTTCTATATTTTATATAGTTCATGTGGTATACCATCGAGGCCTGGTGCCTTGCCTCCGGGGATCGATGATATAGCCTTTTCCACCTCAAAGAGGGTCAGTGGGCCATCCAGCATTTCCCTGGATGCACTTGAAAGTCTGGTTGTTTTCTTTACCCCAGACAAAAACATATATATATCCTCAGGGGGCCGGCTCTGTTGGGAAGCGTATAAGTCCTGAAAGTATTGCCTAAATTTCTCTACAATCTCTGGGGTCTGATTACACCACCTCTCCCTCGGGGCTATGAATCTCCGACACTGTATTCCCGGGCTGATCTGTTCGTGTGAGGTAGGCTAGAAAGCTACCGGGCCTGTCCCCATTAGCGTAAGTAGTATGTCCCGCAAATAGTTCTTTATATGTTGTATTTTCTAAAAGGCATTTCTGCCAAGCTTCCTGGGCTTTACTCCATGCCAGTTTACTTTCAATTGTCACATCGCACAAATATTTATGCTCTCTAGGCTATTACACCTTAACTCCAAATTCTGTTCCTCTTTCTTATATGAGGCTTTCAAGCCTGAGATTTCTTTGATCAAGGTCCCTCTAAGGTAGGCTTTGAATGCCCCCCAGATGATTTCAATCGATCCTGTACCCCTATTTTTTTCAATAAACTCCTGCCAGGAGGATTCTAATTTATCGCCTGGTTCTAAAAGTGTTGTCCAGAAGGTATTCATTTTCCAATAGGTAAAACCCTTTGTTTTGTCTGTATCCACTACTATTTCTAATGGCGAATGATCTGAGATTCCCAGAGTCCTGTAGCCTATTTCTTGAATACAAGGGAGCCAGTCCTCTGATACCAGTGCTAAATCTATTCTGGAAAACGTGTCGTAGGAGCTAGAGAAACACGAAAACTCTTGTAAACCAGGATGTCGCTCGCGCCATGCATCTCTTAAGCCCATTTCCCTAATTAAAGATGGAAAGCACAATCTCTGCGGGCCCAGGGGTGTATTAACGCAGCTTTTCCTATCGAGTAAGGGATTTAGTATGTTATTCAAATCCCCCAAGATCATAACTGGAATATTAGGGAAAGTTGCCATAAATTCTGCCGCTTTCTTTAGTATCTCATATTTAAACGGCGGAGGTATATATACTGATAACAGTAGGAAAACTAGCGAACCCAGTTTGCATTTCATAAACACATATCTACCTGCTGTATCTACCTGTATTATGTCTTTGGAAAATGGTATACCTTTGCGGATCAGAATCGATACCCCCGGGAATAGGATGTAAAAGAGGAATGATATGCCCAACCTATCCAGGCCTTTTTAAGAGATAAAAGCTTATTACCCACGAGATGTGTCTCCTGTAGGCAAATGATGTCTATGGCATATTGCCTTATTTGGCGCATTACCAGCTCTCTTTTTATTCTATTATTCATTCGCCGTACATTCCATGACAGGAAAGAATATTTTGCTAATACCATGCTATCGGGGGTAGAAAATGGGCCCAGTGTAATATAGCTCTTTTCATATGAATATAAAAGACAATAAACCAAAACGCCTTGTACCCCAACCCCACCACCCAACCTGCATGCCCTGCACCCTTCCTGACATGCCTCGTCCAAACCCTAACCCACCTAAACTCCCCCCATCCTACCCCCCAGAGCCACCCTCCCTTCCTATCCCCTCTTTTTTTCCCCATCTTTAGGGACAATCTATGTAATGACCACGAGCTGGGGAACCACCCCCTCCCCTTTATATACCATATTGTCCCCGGTGAACATTCCTTATACCAGACACATGAGTCATAAACAGAGAAACAACAAAAGAAAATTTTTTTATCAGGTACTGATATGCCACTAGCTCTTCCAGTTATGCAATTAGTATCTTATTGTAGACAGCGGTTATCCTAGAATAGAGCCACATGCAGAAAACGCAGTCAAGCTGCTTAATGCAGAGATACATTTTCCCTTTTTACCCATAACCTTAATAACAATATTTAATCTCTAGGCAGCATATGACTAGCAGACAACAAACAATTCATTTACCTGTGCCAAAAGCTCTTCTAATCATATACTTAACATTTTATTACTTTTGTGGTCAACGCTTATCCTAAGTAAAAAGCCTCATCAGCTAACACACCCAAGCTGCTCTATACAGCTATACATTTTCCAATAAAAAAAAAGACATTTAAAGTTGTTCTGGTTAGTATTGTCTTTCTAGGTAATGTCCGTTTTTTTGTGCCAGAGCTTTATCAACTAGTGTTCATCTGCCTGCTTGCAGGAAAACTACCGTCCAGCCAATTTGCAGCTTTTTTAGGTGTATTGAAAAACTTGGTTGAACCATCATGTATAACACAAAGTTTTGCTGGAAACAGCATCGAGTACTGCAGGTTCAAATTCCTCAACCGTTTTTTTAAAGGGTAGAACTGAGCTCTTTCCCTCTGTACTTCACCGGCGTAGTCTGGAAAAATGGAGACCTTCACATTATCCCAGACCGGGGAGCCCTTGTCTCTGGCCAGTTTCAGTATTAGGTCTCGGTCTGAGTAATGCAAAAGCTTAATGATGAACGTACGGGGTGGCGACCCTGAAGGGGGGGCTCGCATGGGTAGTCTATGAGCCCTTTCTACTGAGAAATTTTTTTAAAAAGTCTCTTGACCATAAGATTCGATCAACCAGTTCTTATACATTTTTCAGGGTATTGGCCCTCAGCCTTTTCGGGTAACCCCACAAATCTCAGATTATTTCTGCGGGCGCGCCCCTCCATGTCAACCAGTTTGCCATTAATGGCCTTAATTTGGGAAGCCAGATCTTCAACCTTCCCCGCCAGAGGAGTGAGCCCATCCTCCAAGTCTGAGGTTCATTTTTCAACCTCCTTTACACGTTCTTTGATCTGTTGTACTGACTGCTTAATTACATTCAGATCATCCTGTATTTTTTCAATTTTATTTGCAAGGCGGCCCTCACTAGCAGCTAATGCATCCAGTACTTTTTGAATTGAGGTGTCGCTGTGTATTGTGGACTTCTCACTATCAGGATAGGTATCAGGGGGGGAACGTTCCCCTCTGGGGGCAGATGGTGGAGTTGCCGGGGGTCTTGCAAATTTTGCCAGGCGATTTGCGGCTGTGGCATTTTATGTTTTCCCCATGTCGTCTGCTGCTTTGCCCACTCTTACCCCTTCCTTTTAACCCTTCTCCCCACCGAAGGTAATTCACTTGATAAGGGAAGGAAGGAAAAAGTATACCTTTGGCTGACCACAAATAAGCCCAGGCCGGTTAATGAGACTTATAGCATGCGGCCAAATTCTATACTATAAGGAGTGTTGAAACGTGTTTATACCCCACATAGTGCTATCACCATGCTGATGCAAGAAGGACATTTACCAGAAATATTATAAAAGATATAATTATTTATTCTTCATCATACACAAGAATGTAATTCAATACAATACCACATAACAAGACAACTTCAAGTCTCGGCTTCCCCATCACTGCTTATCTCCTTGTGTGACACCCACGACCACCATACGACAACCTCAACCTTGGGTTGAGTTGTGGCTAGTTTTATAACTTGAGGATTCAGGCTGACACTCCTAGTAATACGTCATAACCAGCATTTCCTAAGTCCAAGTATGGTATTCTAACTGCGTATTCTATTGGCACTTATTGTGGTTGGACTGAGTTTCAATGTGTGAAGGGTCCTTTCCAAAGACTATTCTGGAAGGACTATTACATAACATATCTTGTTGTTGTGTTATACAGAACATGTGGTTTTCATTAGTTAACTAGAGAAAAAGCAAATCATTGTTACAACATGGAAGAACTTATCAGAACCAGGAGCATCTGGTCCACCAGGAGTCAAGGGCTTGCCTGGATCTCCTGGACTAGAATTATATAATGACTAGAATCATATACCTTTAACAATTCCACCCTTTAATCAGGGACATTATACTGTACATGTTCCCTATCACTATCAAAATTGGTATTTTATCACAAGAATAAACTTTTTCACTGAACATCATTATTCTATTCTTGGGAAACATGGCCTACTGTATGATCTACCCATGACTATCATGTATCATTTATAGTATTCTATCATTATATAATTTTCTATGTTTCTCCTTCATATCAGGAATTTGTAACATTATCAGTCAAATAGTTACAACCACATTTACTTTCAAACATTTAAACAATATTCTCCGGATTGTATTGTTAAATACTCCAAAACGCTTGTTGTAATAGTCCATTGCTTTTAGCATTTAGATCATGTCCATCATATTTAAAAATGTCCTTATAAAGTTCAGTAACATTGTCCAGAAATTGTGCAAAGTCAATAATCTCTTGTTGATTGTCCAAATAACCACCATTTCCATACGTATAGATATTTGCCAAGGTGGTATCCATATGATTTTTACTTGAGAATCGATAAATGGAATATATTTCCTTATAGCCAGAATAAAGTCTTTTAAACTGTAGTATTAACCTGTGAAAAGACTCCTTTCAACTCATCATGGGTTATGGTATTAAAACTTTGGACATATTTCTTTTATTCCCAAATAGTAAAACCTTCAAACTTTATTGGTAATCATTTCAAAACACATTTCCCCCAATATGGCGAATATTGTTTTAGCATAAGGAAAAAAACATCAAACTTTAGAACTATGGTGTAAACCATTATTCCTAACTTATAAATTTGAACTCTGGAACATTTTATGTTGAACCTTCATTTTTAGTGTAACCTCAAATAATTTATCATTTCAATCTGAGGTGCATGTGATAAACTTAAAACCTTGAAAGTTAGTTGCACATTGTTCAGCGTATCGTGGAACATATGGCTTATGCATTGTGACAATTTTGTCACAATATCCTACATCAGCTTTTATCTTGTATGGCTCTTCCTGATAGTGAAAGTGTATACAGTCTGTTTACCTAAATCTGGTTTCCTGTCACTTATGATTTTGCTGAAACAAAATAATGATATCTTATATCAATCACAATCCTTTTTCACTAATTTTCTAAAGAAACTATTTAGTTATTTCATTATATAAACATATGGTGACATTGGCATGTTATCACTCATCAATGGTGTGTTAATGCATACGCAACAATCAGTTGCATTCGTTACCTACAGTATCCCAACAGTGAATGATACTGTTGAGTTACAAATTCTCTTGAATAATACCACGTTATCCACACATCAGAGTATATCTTTTTTTCTCCTATGATACGATCACCAATTCATCTTTCAAAGGGTATTGTACCCTATTCCTTATAAACGTTATTAAATGTTCTTGTTGACCTGCTTAGAAGGGACAAAGGAATTGGACTTAGTGAAATAACCCCTATCCATGCTACTGGACAGGAACTCAGACCAATAACCTCGACTAGGCCTCTCTCCAAGGTAGATAATTAAAAATGCTGCAATGATGTCCATGATTACTCCACTCAAATGACTTGAATATTTTCCTTAACATTGTCCCGTAAGTATACAGTCAGTTAAAAGTGATGCTTTCCATCTTGATTGAAGAACTCTTATTAATATCAAATAAGTCTCTGTTTAAGCACACAACATAGTCTCTGGTGATTTTTAAACTTGAACACAACATAGTCTCTGGTGATTTTGTAACTTTGAACACAACATAGTCTCTGGTGATTTATTTTTTAAACTTGAATCTCTCACCGTCTTTCCATGCGACCTGCGACTCCAGGTTGATGTCCTTCTCAATAACTTTTATAGCCGTATCTGTTGTCAGCAATACTTGTCAAGGACCGTCCCATCAATCTGCAAGGGAACCTGAATGCAAGAAACGTCTCACCATAACATGGTCTCCAGCCTGTGTATCGTGCTCTGGACCAAATGAAGAAGTAGAATAGATCTCCTGTTGACTTGACAAAGGTCTTGTAACTGCATAACATGTTCTCCAAGCTGTGTATCCTGCTCTGGACCAAATGAAGAAGTAGAATGGATCTCCTGTTGACTTAACAAAGGTCTTGTAACTGCTTAGATAGGTGGATAACATATTGAACAGGAAAATCATGTTGCAATTTAAAAGTCAGTCTTTAGATTAGTACCTTATCTGGTCTGCCATCCGTCTTTATGTGGAGAGAGGTTAAGTGAAGGTACAGGTGTGGTATGAATACTATGAAGCACTATTGCAGTGCTTCTGGCCATGCCATTCCTTTCTCCATTGTAAGAAACCTTCCTAACCACCCTTGGATAATACGATATCTTTATATTGATTCTATTCCCATCCTTACACACATTCTTTGAAAAACATTTCCTATAGTACCTTGGTCATTTTCTATGACACTTGATAAACCATATCTACATACCAATTCTTGTAAACTCTTTTTCTGGCAGTAAACTGCTTAGTTTCAGATGCTTTAGGTCACGCCTCTAACATATAAACACTTTCATATACATACAAAAACCTTCTTTTCTGTACTGAATAAAATCAATAATCTTGATCTGCAACCTCTACAAATGGGACAAATATTTTAACTTAATAATTTAATTTCTCTTATTAAGTACCATTGTATCTTAATTTTTTTTTTAACCAATTAAACCTTTTCTACCCATAAATGTATTCATTTTTATAACTCTTGGTAATTATTCTGATTATTCTTTTATTTTCTGACTTTATCCCATATATGCACTTATAACATCAAATAAAATATCAGATTTGTTAAGACATCTCCTATTGATGTTGAATGTTGTATGTGTCATGACATGGGAGGGACCTCCCTCAATGTCAATCAACTAATCATTCGTTACCCCTAGAAACAAAAGTATGATTTTGGCATTGAATAACTGCAAACTATGTTTCAGACTCTTATGTTTCATCAATGCTATTACAGTTTGTGAATGTGCATTATGATGCTTCCAATCAACACCAAACTCTTGCACTACTACTTCTTATAATATTGACTTAGCAAATTTATTTCAGCAATATGACATTTATTTTTTTATTTTTTATTACTGCTGTTAATGACCTCATTGATCTCTCTTCTTCCCATTATATGAATATTTATATATATATATATCCCCCATTTGGGAAGAAGAAAACAATGCAACTGGTCAAATAATGACCTTCCTTTACTCATAACATAGGATCAGAGGCGTAGGGAGGGTGGAGCCACCGGAGCTCTTGCTCCGGGCGCCGATTGGTCGAATGGCGCCGCCGGCCCGCCCCCCCTCCGCAAAAATGATCCCTGCACAAGTGAGATCATCTGTACTAACGGCGGGCAGCGTGTGCCGGCGGCTGCCCTGCCCGGCGCCTGCCCCCTGCCCAGCTGCCCTGGCCTGCTCGTCCGTGACTCTTGGGCGGCTGACAGTGACTCACTCCGTCCAATCTAAATTGCTGTTGCTGCTCGGACCGGCTTCCGGGCAGCGCAGCGCAGCAGCACTCAGACTCAGAGTCGCCTGCCTCGGCTCTCACTCCCTCCTCCGTCATCAGCCACAGCCATCCCAAGCGCTGGTGAGGAGAAAGTTTCTGCTGCCGCCCGTGCCGCCCTGCTATCATTATTCAAGGTAGATTTAATTATTATTTTTTTTACAGCTAATTAATGATGGGGTTTAACTTGGGGTTTGGGTGATTCGTGGGTCCTGGGGGAGGGGAGGAGGGGGGGTGCAAAGTGAATCTCTCTGGCATCTGCTGCTAACCTGCTGTGCTGTATATATATTTATTTATTTACAGCTGTCAGCATCTTATATAGCACAGCAGATTCCGTTACAGTGTCTTATATAGCGCAGCAGATTCCGTTACACTGTCTTATATAGCGCAGCAGATTCCGTTACAGTGTCTTATATAGTGCAGCAGAATCCGTTACAGTGTCTTATATAGCGCAGAAGAATCCGTTACAGTGTCTTACATAGCGCGCCAGATTCCGTTGCAGCGTCTTATGTAGCGCAGCAGATTCCGTTACAGTGTCTTATATAGCGCAGCAGATTCCGTTACAGCGTCTTATATAGCGCAGCAGATTCCGTTACAGCGTCTTATATAGCGCAGCAGATTCCGTTACAGCGTCTTATATAGCGCAGCAGATTCCGTTACACTGTCTTATATAGCGCAGCAGATTCCGTTACACCGTCTTATGTAGCGCGGCAGATTCCGTTACAGCATCTTATGTATCGCAGCAGATTCCGTTACAGTGTCTTATATAGCGCAGCAGATTCCGTTACAGCGTCTTATATAGCGCAGCAGATTCCGTTACAGCGTCTTATATAGCGCAGCAGATTCCGTTACAGCGTCTTATATAGCGCAGCAGAGTCCGTTACAGCGTCTTATGTAGCGCAGCAGATTCCGTTACAGTGTCTTATATAGTGCAGCAGAATCCATTACAGTGTCTTATATAGCGCAGCAGAATCCGTTACAGTGTCTTATATAGCGCAGCAGAATCCGTTACAGTGTCTTATATAGCGCAGCAGATTCCGTTACACCGTCTTATATAGCGCAGCAGATTCCGTTAAACCGTCTTATGTAGCGCGGCAGATTCCGTTACAGCGTCTTATGTAGCGCAGCAGATTCCGTTACAGTGTCTTATATAGCGCAGCAGATTCCGTTACAGCGTCTTATATAGCGCAGCAGATTCCGTTACAGCGTCTTATATAGCGCAGCAGATTCCGTTACAGTGTCTTATATAGCGCAGCAGATTCCGTTACAGCGTCTTATATAGCGCAGCAGATTCCGTTACAGCGTCTTATATAGCGCAGCAGATTCCGTTACAGCGTCTTATATAGCGCAGCAGAGTCCGTTACAGCGTCTTATGTAGCGCAGCAGATTCCGTTACAGTGTCTTATATAGTGCAGCAGAATCCGTTACAGTGTCTTATATAGCGCAGCAGAATCAGTTACAGTGTCTTATATAGCGCAGCAGAATCCGTTACAGTGTCTTATATAGCGCAGCAGATTCCGTTACAGTGTCTTATATAGCGCAGCAGATTCCGTTACACTGTCTTATATAGCGCAGCAGATTCCGTTACACCGTCTTATGTAGCGCGGCAGATTCCGTTACAGCGTCTAATGTAGCGCAGCAGATTCCGTTACAGTGTCTTATATAGCGCAGCAGATTCCGTTACAGCGTCTTATATAGCGCAGCAGATTCCGTTACAGCGTCTTATGTAGCGCAGCAGATTCCGTTACAGTGTCTTATATAGCGCAGCAGATTCCGTTACAGCGTCTTATATAGCGCAGCAGATTCCGTTACAGCGTCTTATGTAGCGCAGCAGATTCCGTTACAGTGTCTTATATAGCGCAGCAGAATCCGTTACAGTGTCTTATATAGCGCAGCAGAATCCGTTACAGTGTCTTATATAGCGCAGCAGATTCCGTTACAGCGTCTTATATAGCGCAGCAGATTCCGTTACACTGTCTTATATAGCGCAGCAGATTCCGTTACACTGTCTTATATAGCGCGGCAGATTCCGTTGCAGCGTCTTATGTAGCGCAGCAGATTCTGTTACAGTGTCTTATGTAACGCAGCAGATTCCGTTACACTGTCTTATATAGCGCAGCAGATTCCGTTACAGTGTCTTATATAGCGCAGCAGATTCCGTTACAGCGTCTTATATAGCACAGCAGAGTCCGTTACAGCGTCTTATATAGCACAGCAGAGTCCGTTACAGCGTCTTATGTAGCGCAGCAGATTCCGTTACAATGTCTTATATAGTGCAGCAGAATCCGTTACAGTGTCTTATATAGCGCAGCAGAATCCGTTACAGTGTCTTATATAGCGCAGCAGATTCTGTTACAGCGTCTTATATAGCGCAGCAGATTCCGTTACACTGTCTTATATAGCGCGGCAGATTCCGTTGCAGCGTCTTATGTAGCGCAGCAGATTCCGTTACAGTGTCTTATATAGCGCAGCAGATTCCGTTACAGCGTCTTATATAGCGCAGCAGATTCCGTTACACTGTCTTATATAGCGCAGCAGATTCCGTTACACTGTCTTATGTAGCGCGCCAGATTCCGTTACAGCGTCTTATGTAGCGCAGCAGATTCCGTTACAGTGTCTTATATAGCGCAGCAGATTCCGTTACAGCGTCTTATATAGCGCAGCAGATTCCGTTACAGCGTCTTATATAGCGCAGCAGATTCCGTTACAGCGTCTTATATAGCGCAGCAGATTCCGTTACAGCGTCTTATATAGAGCAGCAGATTCCATTACAGTGTCTTATATAGCGCAGCAGATTCCGTTACAGCGTCTTATATAGTGTCTTATTTTTTAAGTTTTTTCTTTTTAAATGTAACATGCAAACACATGTTAGCCACGCCCCCAAGGGGGCGCAAAATATGCCCTTGCTCCGAGCACCATGGCACCTAGCTACACCGCTGCATAGGATGTACCCTTAAATATTGTTTTCTGCTAAAAACTTGTGTTAAACCATTCTTAAATGCATTGATAATGCCTGCCAGTAGTACCTATGGCAGAGAGATTTTTAAACCTTAATGATCCTCACTGTAATATATCATTTCCATAGGAATCACTCTGAGGATTAAAAATCACCTTCTAATTACTGTTGTTATTTGCTGGACTATTTACCGTCTTATACTGTTATAACTCAGAGTTGCATCCTGAACTCTATTAGGCCTAACCCGTGTTTTATAAATTGGCACAATGCCATACCTTGCTTCTATGCATGTGTGTACAGTATGGATTTGTTTCTAGGAATCATAAATAACACCTCCTACCAATCCTACCATGTTCTGTCTGTGCATTGTTTGGCATCTGTGTGACTGCATGCAGAATATTTAAATGTAATTCTTGTTGTTGTCTCCACAACAAATCTAAGTAATATCAACCAATGGCAATGGCTCTCAGCCATGTATAACAGATAATACTTTTATTTTCATCTCTTGCAGTGTCATAAAATATCCAATTGTAATGATAATGCCATCATGAATTTATATTGACAATCTCTAATACAGTGTTATTAGTTCCAGCACAGTATGCCTGAAACTTGTTATAATTTGGTAATGGCAAAGTTGTATGTGTTTCATTTTTCCTGATTCAATTTAATTTATTCTATGGAATAAATTGTTGTAATGGTATCCTGGTACCCCTTGTTTAAACTTCTTGCTATTACTTAGGCAAGGGATGTTTACCCATTTAAGAACCCCGCTTTGAGGGTTTAAGTACTTTTGGCCTGGTGCCAAATAATGACTGTACTGGGTTAATCCTGTCACTACAGTTACTTTTTATATTTCTGCATCTGAAAGAAAACACATGTTGTTAGAATCTGCACCCGATTCCTCACTTGGTAGCACATCAATCCTGTAGTATTAGGATACCTGCAAGAATAAAACGCAAATTACAATCACATTAAACAAAATTAATATTGAGATCCCTATGTAACACATAGTCTGGGGTCTGCTGTGTAGGTCTCACTGTGTATCACTTGAATATGCAGTGTCTGGAATGATTCACATTAGGATGGGGTCAAATTACACCTAATCACTAAAATACTGAAAAGTTCTGAAAAAAGTTCCTTTACGAGAGGTAGATATTAACTCATATACAAACTCCAGCTGTTGATGATAATCCAGCAATTAATGATATGCTGAGTACTGCTTTCTTATTTTTCAGATTGGTACAATTTCATGCCGCTTAGTACAACTTCTAATGCACAGAATGACTGTAACGCTTTATAACAGGGGTCTTCAACCCATGGCCCGCGGGCCACGAGTGGCCCGCGAAGCTGTTCTCAGTGGCCCCCTGCCTGCCGGCCCGCCATGCACAGGATTTTTTTTTTTTTAAGTAAAAGAAAATGCTGCCGAGGGAGGCAGTGTAATGGAGTCCCCTTGGGTGCCGCCTACCCGATTTCCATTGGCTGCAGGCAGGGCAGAGGAGTGGATCCAGCGCGGCTGAGGGAGGAGGAGGCACGTCTGGTCACGAGCTGGGGAGTTGGGATCCGGCGAAGCTGCGGGAGGAGGAGACGCAGCTGGCGGGAGCAGGGGACCCGGCACTGGAACTGCAGGAGGAGGAGGCACAGCTGGCGGAGGGGACCCGGCGAAACTGCAGGAGGAGGCATGGATGGTGGAAGCAGGTGACCCGTCAAAGCTGCAGGATGAGGAGGTACATCTGGCGGGAGCAGGGGACCTGGCAAAGCTGCAGGCATTACTGGGGGCATTGTGTGTGGGGGCATTACTGGGGGCATTGTGTGTGAGGGGCACTGCTGGGGCATTGTGTGTGAGGGGCACTGCTGGGGCATTGTGTGAGGGGCACTGCTGGGGCATTGTGTGTGAGGGGCACTGTTGGGGCATTGTGTGTGAGTTGCACTGCTGGGGCATTGTGTGTGAGGGGCACTGCTGGGGCATTGTGTGTGAGGGGCACTGCTGGGGCATTGTGTGTGAGGGGCACTGCTGGGACATTGTGTGTGAGGGGCACTGCTGGGGCATTGTGTGTGAGGGGCACTGCTGGGGCATTAGGTGAGGGGCACTGCTGGGGCATCATATGTATAAGCAGGAGTACTGCTGGCATTATGGTCTGTGGGGGACCCGGCGAAACTGCAGGAGGAGGCATGGATGGTGGAAGCAGGTGACCCGTCAAAGCTGCAGGATGAGGAGGTACATCTGGCGGGAGCAGGGGACCTGGCAAAGCTGCAGGCATTACTGGGGGCATTGTGTGTGGGGGCATTACTGGGGGCATTGTGTGTGAGGGGCACTGCTGGGGCATTGTGTGTGAGGGGCACTGCTGGGGCATTGTGTGTGAGTGGCACTGCTGGGGCATTGTGTGTGAGGGGCACTGCTGGGGCATTGTGTGTGAGGGGCACTGCTGGGGCATTGTGTGAGGGGCACTGCTGGAGCATTGTGTGAGGGGCACTGCTGGGGCATTGTGTGTGAGGGGCACTGCTGGGGCATTGTGTGTGAGTGGCACTGCTGGGGCATTGTGTGTGAGGGGCACTGCTGGGGGCATTGTGTGTGGAGGCATTACTGGGGGCATTGTGTGTGAGGGGCACTGCTGGGGCATTGTGTGTGAGGGGCACTGCTGGGGCATTGTGTGTGAGGGGCACTGCTGGGGCATTAGGTGAGGGGCACTGCTGGGGCATCATATGTATAAGCAGGAGTACTGCTGGCATTATGGTCTGTGGCATAATGGGCATCAGTGTGGGGCATAATGTGCACTGGGCATAATTTTGCGTGGATTAATGTGTAATGGTCATCACGGTGCGGCATAATGTGTAATGGGCATTATGGTGTATGACAATGTACAACAGGTATTACGGTATGTGGCATAATGTCTAATGGACACTATGGTGTGATGCACAATGTGTAATGGGCATTACGGATAAACAGTGTAACAGTGTATATTAATTTAAGTAGCCTTTCATTGTTTGGGTTTGATCTGTGAGGCATACTATTTCACTGTGTGGGCCTTCATGTTTATATGACATTGTGCAGCCTTTAGTCAACTTAAGCGTGTGAGGACAACGACC
This sequence comes from Crinia signifera, assembly GCF_055691185.1. Taxonomy (NCBI): domain Eukaryota; kingdom Metazoa; phylum Chordata; class Amphibia; order Anura; family Myobatrachidae; genus Crinia; species Crinia signifera. The sequence goes on from NC_139223.1 coordinate 46,935,966, forward strand.
ATTCCTGCGGTAACCAATGTCTGGTCATGCAGGTTGCAAAAGAGGTGTCAGGTAATTGTTTTCCTGCTAGTTCACACTCGTTATAATTAGACCACGCCCCTTATAATTAGGTCACACCCGTTTTTGGGAGCGCGCCTATGGCGCGTGCAATTTATGTAATATCAAATTATATATGGGGGGGCGCCACATATTTTACTGTTTGCACTGGAACCCAAATTGGCTGCTGATAACTATTAGGGTGTGTGTGTGTGGGGGGGGTTCTGTGCTGAGTATGGGCGGCTGTGCCAACTATCTATGAAGGACTGTACTGACGTTATAGGGGAGCTGTGATTCTATGGGGCTGTCCGAAATTCCGTAGGCGATTTTAGTGGCCCTCGGGCTTCACTGGATTTTTTTAGGTGGCCCACGCTGTCTTAAAGATTGAAGACCCCTGCTTTATAATAAAAAAAAAAAAAAAAAGTATAATTTTCTTTTTTTTCTCAAACTCTGTGCATATGTTTATTAAAGTAATTCATCTTTATACAGGTACATGTTATACATATGCTGGCTCTTTGTACCCTGTCTCTGTAAATCCTATAACATCACATTAGATCATCACATTAGAGCAGCCGATAATCTGGCCGATAATCAAGGTATTTGCAGACCATTATGCCATATCACATTAGTTGAATTTGATAATAATTTTTTTCTATTACATAAAGACAATGCTCTGGAGGTTTTGACACACATTGCGGCATTAGAGGGAACGTATCCTTCTGACTTGCAGAAGACCTATAACTAATATGAGCTTTCAGGCAATGCACCTTAAACCGTCGGTGAATATTTATATCAGTTACATAAACATTTCACATGTGATTTCGATGGTCTGTCATATCTACTCCCTAAATCTTCTGTTTTAGCCAGATAAAACAGGATAAATCAATTACCCACCCCGAGGGTAATAATGCATCTGCTAATTTATCAATCCAACACTATGCATCACAGTATTGAACAAAATTAGAGTTTTGCATTATTCCGACTGCCCAATTGGCATACAATCTGCTTGCCCCCCAAATGAAGAGAAATTCGATCAGTGTGGCTGTATCAATAAAAACTTCACTGTACGTCTACCGAATTGGGCGGATAAACAAGCGTAATCAAAGATACTCCCAACAGCTAGAGTACCACTCTGTCTACACATCAGACAGAAATCTTATATAATACGATATCCTCTACCAATATCGTATTGGTGCACAGCTGCAGTTCTGTGCACAACAAAGGTTGCCATACACACGCAGATCCATCTGCAGATCTGTCCGGTCGGAACAAAAACCTGGCCATGGATGAGAGCAAATGACAGCTGACCATTTGCTTGGACCTTACTAGTGCATGGGCACCTTAAGACGGACACAAAATCACACGTTCAAATGTCAGAATATGAACTACAGAATTAATATCTTCGAGACATTCTAAAATTGGAATTCATTCTAAACATAGCAGGATGCATATATAACCCCTTCCCGACATTTGACGTATATATACGTCATGGCCGGGAAGTACTTCCCGACACATGACGTATATATACGTCATGACTTCAAACTGTCACTGCGTCTAGAGAAGCAGTGACAGAGGGACGATGTCTGCTGTCCCTGACAGCAGACATGTCCCTGCATGCCCAGGGGGGGCTGCGATGCCGCCCCCCCGTCGGCGATCGCTGTGATTGGCTGTTCAGTGTGAACAGCCATTCACAGCGTTTTCTGTGTCACCGGCGAATAACGTTCGCCGGTGACACGGGATCGGAGGTGATTGGTGCTGTAAAGTACAGCACCAATCACCGCGGGGTGTAAGGGTGACACTGGTGTCACCCCACCTCACCCCGCCCGCCCCCAAAGGCCGTGATTGGTTCGTCGGACCGACGGACCAATCACAGCCATGGAGGGGGGTTTAAACTAACGGTGACTGCACTGCAGACGCCATTCCGGTCTGGAATTGCGTGCAGTGCGGTCACCGTGCTCAGCTGCCGCCATTTACTGACCAGAACCTTGCTAAATACTTACCTGATCACTGCCTGGATCTTGCTTCTTCTTGTGACATCCTGTGCTGTGTTGTGCTGTGTTGTGCTGCTGCGAGTTATTAGATAGAGAGATAGAGAGAGAGAGATAGAGAGAGATAGAGAGGCCTAGTGACAGAGAGTGCTATATTTTGTGCTGCTCCAGTGTAATAGAGTTATAGATAGAGAGATAGAGAGAGATAGAGAGAGAGAGATAGAGAGAGATAGAGAGATAGTGACAGATTGTGCTATATATTTTTTATATAACTGACTGCTGCCCCCCCTTTTGTGCTGATCAGTATAAATTAACTGATCAGCAACTTTTTGGGGTTTTTTTTTTATATATATATATAGGGGCAGGGTTTTTTTTATATATATATATATACCTGTCAGTGCTGCTGCTGCAGTGTCATAGAGTGATAGATAGTGAGAGATAGAGAGATAGAGAGAGATAGTGACAGAGAGTGATAGAGACTGCTATATTTTGTGTCTGCTGCCCCCATTTTGTGCACCCCCAGCAACTTTTTGGGGGTGCAGGGGTTATTTTTCATATATATAACTGTCAGTGCTGCTGCTGCTGCAGTGTCATAGAGTGATAGATAGTGAGAGATAGAGAGATAGAGAGAGATAGTGACAGAGAGTGATAGAGAGTGCTAAATTTTGTGTCTGCTGCCCCCGCCTTTTGTGCTGATCACTATATCTGAGGTGATCAGCAACTTTTTGGGGGTGCAGAGGTTTTTTTTTTTATATATACCTGCCAGTTGCACTGTCAGTTGCACCAAAGGTTGTGCACCTGCTGCCCCTCACTGGTAATCAGTGTCGCATCACTGATCACCTTTTTTTTGTGGGTGCTGTGGGGTCTTTTTTTAATTTTTTTTTTACACACACTGTGATTTTGTGGGTGTCCTGTGGCCACTGTGCGCTGATCAGTGACGTACATCACTGATCATCTTTTTCGGCACAGGGTTGATCTTTTTTTTTTTTTATCAAATTCCTGTTGCCTTTGAGCGCTGTTCAGTGACGGACGTTACTGACCAACATCTGTGCTCAATTTTTGGCGCAGGACCTTTTTTTTTTTTTTTTTTAACCCCTTCAATTTTTTTTTTTTTTTAACCCCTTCAATTTTTTTTTTTGTATAAAGTATTTTTTTTTCTGCACTACATACACACTACACACTACATACCCCCCGGGTTGAAATAAAGTTTGTACCCCCCCCCCTACACTATACACGTGTTGAAACATTTCACTACCAGTAACACAAAAATAAAAATGGCATCCCAAATGTCATCCCAAATGTCATCCCAAATGTCATCCCAGTCATCCAGAAGAATGTATTCAGCGGAGGAGGCATATGCCATGCTTGCCTCTGACTCTGACACAGCCAGTGATGCAAGCGGGGAATTTGAAGGATTCGTCTTAAGCTCCTCTTCCTCCTCTGGTGATGAGGGACCCCCTCAAAGACGCCCCCGTAGAGCAGCTGAGACCCACCCCCCAATAATTGATCTCGTATGGACCCCACCACCAGACAATTTTGAGCCCCAGGTTCCTGAGTTTTTGGCCATGCCAGGAATCCAATTTGATTCCACAGGTCTCAGAGAAATTGACTTTTTCAAATTATTTTTCTCTGATGATTTTATAAATTTAATGGTGGACCAAAGTAATTTATATGCCCAGGAGTTTATTGCTCAAAACCCCACGTCATCATTTGCTAGGTGGACCCCTGTAGATGCAGTAGAGATGATGACGTTTTGGGGTCTGGTGTTTCATATGGGCATAGTAAAAAAGCCAGAAATTAGGCAATATTGGAGTACAGATGTTCTGTACAGCACCCCATTTTACCGTATGGCCATGCCCCAGGCTCGATTTGAGACGATCCTTAAATTTTTGCATTACAACGATAATGCACAGTGCCCACCCAGAGATGATCCCACCTTTGACCGGCTATTCAAAGTCAGGCCGGTCATTGATCATTTCAGTGCCAAATTTGAAGAAATGTACATCCCAGATAAATTCATTTGCATAGACGAGTCCCTTATACATTTTAAAGGAAGGGTTAAATTCCGCCAGTACCTTCCCAGTAAGAGGGCAAGGTATGGCATAAAAATGTATAAGCTGTGTGAAAGCACCTCAGGGTACACTCACAGGTTTAGGGTATATGAAGGGAAGGATTCAAGAATTGAACCGCCAGAATGCCCCCCCTCCCTCGTAGGTGTTAGTGGAAAAATTGTCTGGGATTTAGTGCACCCCTTACTGGATAAAGGTTATCACCTCTATGTGGATAACTTTTACACTAGCATCCCCCTGTTTAAGGCCCTTGGTTCAAGAGGTACAGCAGCTTGCGGTACTGTGCGCAAGAACCAAAGAGGCCTCCCAAAAACGCACATTGCCCAAGTAATGAGAAGGGGTGAAAGCAGGGGAATATGTACCGAAAAAATGTTGTTGGTCAAATATAAGGACAAGAGGGATGTCCTTATACTGACAACAATTCACGGAGACAGTACCACCTCCGTCCCTGTACGAGGTACCAGTACCCACACCTCAAAACCTAATTGTATCCTGGATTACAATAGGTACATGGGCGGAGTGGATCTTTCAGATCAGGTACTGAAGCCGTACAGTGCCCTGCGGAAAACAAAAATCTGGTACAAGAAGCTGGCCGTGTATATCATCCAGATGGCACTGTATAACGCTTACGTGCTATTCCGTTCTACCGGCCAGAGGGGGACATTTATGCACTTTCAAGAGGAAGTCATAAAGGGCCTAGTATTTGGGAACCAGCAGGCAGAGGGCCCCAGTACTTCTAGTACTGGCCCCCGTATTGTACCAGGGCAGCATTTTCCGAACGAAATCCCCTCCACTGCAAGAAAGGGCAGGACACAAAAAAGGTGCAAAGTTTGCTATAAAAAGGGAATAAGAAAGGAAACTATTTTCCACTGTGAAACTTGCCCCGACAAACCCGGCCTATGTATAAAGGAGTGTTTTAAAATATACCACACATCTATGGATTATTAGGTTCATCATTTCACCGTGCTTCGGGGGTCTTGCTAATGCCACATAGCACCCACCAACATTCCACCAGAATCTGAGCTGCAAAATCCAAAAATCACTCCTTCCCTTCTGAGTCCTGCCATGCACCCAACTGGTATTTTTTGGTCACATATGAGGCATTGCCATACTCGGGAGAAATTGGGGCACAGATTTTGGGGTGCGTTTTCTCCTTCATACCTTCTGAAAATGAAAAATTTTAAACCAGAACTGCATTTTTGTGTAAAAAAATGTAATTTTTCATTTTCACTGCCCAGTTGTACCACAATTGGTGAAACCCCTGGGGGTTTGAAATGTACACTATACCCCTAGATGAATTCCCTGAGGGGTGTAGTTTGCAAAATGGGATCACTTGTGGGGGGGTTCCACTGTATTGGTGCTTTGGGGGTCTTGCTAATGCGACATAGCACCCACCAACATTCCACCAGAATTTGTGCTGCAAAATCCAAATATCACTCCTTCCCTTCTGAGTCCTGACACTTTTTGGTCACACATGAGGCATTGCCGTACTCGGGAGAAATTGGGGCACAGACTTTGGGGTGCTTTTTCTCCTTCATACCTTCTGAAAATGAAAAATTTTGAGCCAGAACTGCATTTTTGTGTAAAAAAATGTAATTTTTCATTTTCACTGCCCAGTTGTATCAAAATTGGTGAAACCCCTGGGGGTTTGAAATGTACACTATACCCCTAGATGAATTCCCTGAGGGGTGTAGTTTGCAAAATGGGGTCAATTGTGGGGTGGTTCCACTGTATTGGTGCTTTGGGGGTCTTGCTAATGCGACATAGCACCCACCAACATTCCACCAGAATTTGTGCTGCAAAATCCAAATATCACTCCTTCCCTTCTGAGTCCTGACACTTTTTGGTCACACATGAGGCATTGCCGTACTCGGGAGAAATTGGGGCACAGACTTTGGGGTGCTTTTTCTCCTTCATACCTTCTGAAAATGAAAAATTTTGAGCCAGAACTGCATTTTTGTGTAAAAAAATGTAATTTTTCATTTTCACTGCCCAGTTGTATCAAAATTGGTGAAACCCCTGGGGGTTTGAAATGTACACTATACCCCTAGATGAATTCCCTGAGGGGTGTAGTTTGCAAAATGGGGTCACTTGTGGGGTGGTTCCACTGTATTGGTGCTTTGGGGGTCTTGCTAATGCGACATAGCACCCACCAACATTCCACCAGAATTTGTGCTGCAAAATCCAAATATCACTCCTTCCCTTCTGAGTCCTGACACTTTTTGGTCACACATGAGGCATTGCCGTACTCGGGAGAAATTGGGGCACAGATTTTGGGGTGCTTTTTCTCCTTCATACCTTCTGAAAATGAAAACTTTTGAGCCAGAACTGCATTTTTGTGTAAAAAATGTAATTTTTCATTTTCACTGCCCAGTTGTATCAAAATTGGTGAAACCCCTGGGGGTTTGAAATGTACACTATACCCCTAGATGAATTCCCTGAGGGGTGTAGTTTGCAAAATGGGGTCACTTGTGGGGGGGTTCCACTGTATTGGTGCTTTGGGGGTCTTGCTAATGCGACATAGCACCCACCAACATTCCACCAGAATTTGTGCTGCAAAATCCAAATATCACTCCTTCCCTTCTGAGTCCTGACACTTTTTGGTCACACATGAGGCATTGCCGTACTCGGGAGAAATTGGGGCACAGACTTTGGGTTGCTTTTTCTCCTTCATACCTTCTGAAAATGAAAAATTTTGAGCCAGAACTGCATTTTTGTGTAAAAAAATGTAATTTTTCATTTTCACTGCCCAGTTGTATCAAAATTGGTGAAACCCCTGGGGGTTTGAAATGTACACTATACCCCTAGATGAATTCCCTGAGGGGTGTAGTTTGCAAAATGGGGTCACTTGTGGGGTGGTTCCACTGTATTGGTGCTTTGGGGGTCTTGCTAATGCGACATAGCACCCACCAACATTCCACCAGAATTTGTGCTGCAAAATCCAAATATCACTCCTTCCCTTCTGAGTCCTGACACTTTTTGGTCACACATGAGGCATTGCCGTACTCGGGAGAAATTGGGGCACAGATTTTGGGGTGCTTTTTCTCCTTCATACCTTCTGAAAATGAAAAATTTTGAGCCAGAACTGCATTTTTGTGTAAAAAAATGTAATTTTTCATTTTCACTGCCCAGTTGTATCAAAATTGGTGAAACCCCTGGGGGTTTGAAATGTACACTATACCCCTAGATGAATTCCCTGAGGGGTGTAGTTTGCAAAATGGGGTCACTTGTGGGGGGGTTCCACTGTATTGGTGCTTTGGGGGTCTTGCTAATGCGACATAGCACCCACCAACATTCCACCAGAATTTGTGCTGCAAAATCCAAATATCACTCCTTCCCTTCTGAGTCCTGACACTTTTTGGTCACACATGAGGCATTGCCGTACTCGGGAGAAATTGGGGCACAGATTTTGGGGTGCTTTTTCTCCTTCATACCTTCTGAAAATGAAAACTTTTGAGCCAGAACTGCATTTTTGTGTAAAAAAATGTAATTTTTCATTTTCACTGCCCAGTTGTATCAAAATTGGTGAAACCCCTGGGGGTTTGAAATGTACACTATACCCCTAGATGAATTCCCTGAGGGGTGTAGTTTGCAAAATGGGGTCACTTGTGGGGTGGTTCCACTGTATTGGTGCTTTGGGGGTCTTGCTAATGCGACATAGCACCCACCAACATTCCACCACCAAAAATCACTCCTTCCCTTCTGAGTCCTGCCATGCACCCAACTGGTATTTTTTGGTCACATATGAGGCATTGCCGTACTCGGGAGAAATTGGGGCACAGATTTTGGGGTGCTTTTTCTCCTTCATACCTTCTGAAAATGAAAAATTTTGAGCCAGAACTGCATTTTTGTGTAAAAAAATGTAATTTTTCATTTTCACTGCCCAGTTGTATCAAAATTGGTGAAACCCCTGGGGGTTTGAAATGTACACTATACCCCTAGATGAATTCCCTGAGGGGTGTAGTTTGCAAAATGGGGTCACTTGTGGGGGGGTTCCACTGTATTGGTGCTTGGGGGGTCTTGCTAATGCAACATAGCACCCACCAACATTCCACCAGAATCTGAGCTGCAAAATCCAAAAATCACTCCTTCCTTTCTGAGTCCTGCCATGCACCCAAATGGTATTTTTTGGTCACATGTGAGGCATTGCCGTACTCGGGAGAAATTGGGGCACAGATTTTGGGGTGCGTTGTCTCCTTCATTCCTTGTGAAAATGAAAAATTTTGAGCCAGAACTGCATTTTTGTGTAAAAAAATGTAATTTTGCATTTGCACAGCCCAGTTGTATCAAAATTGGTGAAACCCCTGGGGGTTTGAAATGTACACTATACCCCTAGATGAATTCCCTGAGGGGTGTAGTTTGCAAAATGGGGTCACTTGTGGGGGGGTTCCACTGTATTGGTGCTTGGGGGGTCTTGCTAATGCGACATAGCACCCACCAACATTCCACCAGAATCTGAGCTGCAAAATCCAAAAATCACTCCTTCCCTTCTGAGTCCTGCCATGCGCCCAAATGGTATTTTTTGGTCACATGTGAGGCATTGCCGTACTCGGGAGAAATTGGGGCACAGATTTTGGGGTGCTTTTTCTCCTTCATACCTTCTGAAAATGAAAAATTTTGAGCCAGAACTGCATTTTTGTGTAAAAAAATGTAATTTTTCATTTTCACTGCCCAGTTGTATCAAAATTGGTGAAACCCCTGGGGGTTTGAAATGTACACTATACCCCTAGATGAATTCCCTGAGGGGTGTAGTTTGCAAAATGGGGTCACTTGTGGGGGGGTTCCACTGTATTGGTGCTTTGGGGGTCTTGCTAATGCGACATAGCACCCACCAACATTCCACCAGAATTTGTGCTGCAAAACCCAAATATCACTCCTTCCCTTCTGAGTCCTGACACTTTTTGGTCACACATGAGGCATTGCCGTACTCGGGAGAAATTGGGGCACAGATTTTGGGGTGCTTTTTCTCCTTCATACCTTCTGAAAATGAAAAATTTTGAGCCAGAACTGCATTTTTGTGTAAAAAAATGTAATTTTTCATTTTCACTGCCCAGTTGTATCAAAATTGGTGAAACCCCTGGGGGTTTGAAATGTACACTATACCCCTAGATGAATTCCCTGAGGGGTGTAGTTTGCAAAATGGGGTCACTTGTGGGGTGGTTCCACTGTATTGGTGCTTTGGGGGTCTTGCTAATGCGACATAGCACCCACCAACATTCCACCACCAAAAATCACTCCTTCCCTTCTGAGTCCTGCCATGCACCCAACTGGTATTTTTTGGTCACATATGAGGCATTGCCGTACTCGGGAGAAATTGGGGCACAGATTTTGGGGTGCTTTTTTGGTACTCTTTACTTAGAAGGGCGCCCACGATTTTGATCGTGGGCATCGTTAGTAAAAAATCTCGGGCATCTCGGGCATTGAATGCACTAAAAAATCGGGTGCGATCAACCGACGAGATGCCCGAGATTTCCCATAGGGAACAATGTTAAATGTCTCAATTGACCCAATTTTCCTGTTCAATGCCTCAATTGACCCGATTTTTCCATAGGAAACAATGTTAAATGGGCCACAGAGGCCAAATAGGCACCCTGAAGTGTATAATGGCCACCCGAATTGTTAACGCCACCCCACGATCAACGTCAACCCGATGTGTGGCGAGCGCAGCGAGCCCGCGAGGGGCGGCGGTACGCGTCCTACGACCTTTTCATACCCCCACTATCCACGTCGGCGTGGAGTTGAGAATAGAAAGTGTGGCGGGCTGTGAAGCCCGCGAGGGGACGCGGATACCTGTGAAGGTATCCGCGTCCCCTCACGGGGCTCGCTGCGCTCGCCACGCTTCGGGCTCGGTGGCTCGCTGCGCTCGCCACACTTTCTATTCTCAACTCCACGCCGACGTGGATAGTGGGGGTATGAAAAGGTCGTAGGACGCGTACCGCCGCCCCTCGCGGGCTCGCTGCGCTCGCCACGCTTCGGGTTGACGTTGATCGTGGGGTGGCGTTAACAATTCGGGTGGCCATTATTCACTTCAGGGTGCCTATTTGGCCTCTGTGGCCCATTTAACATTGTTTCCTATGGAAAAATTGTGTCAATTGAGGCATTGAACAGGAAAATCGGGTCAATTGAGACATTTAACATTGTTCCCTAAGGGAAATCTCGGGCATCTCGTCTGTCGCATCGCACCTGATTTTTTAGTGCATTCAATGCCCGAGATGGCCGAGATGGGCGCCCTTCTAAGTAAAGAGTACCGCTTTTTCTCCTTCATACCTTCTGAAAATGAAAAATTTTGAGCCAGAACTGCATTTTTGTGTAAAAAAATGTAATTTTTCATTTTCACTGCCCAGTTGTATCAAAATTGGTGAAACCCCTGGGGGTTTGAAATGTACACTATACCCCTAGATGAATTCCCTGAGGGGTGTAGTTTGCAAAATGGGGTCACTTGTGGGGGGGTTCCACTGTATTGGTGCTTTGGGGGTCTTGCTAATGCGACATAGCACCCACCAACATTCCACCAGAATTTGTGCTGCAAAATCCAAATATCACTCCTTCCCTTCTGAGTCCTGACACTTTTTGGTCACACATGAGGCATTGCCGTACTCGGGAGAAATTGGGGCACAGACTTTGGGTTGCTTTTTCTCCTTCATACCTTCTGAAAATGAAAAATTTTGAGCCAGAACTGCATTTTTGTGTAAAAAAATGTAATTTTTCATTTTCACTGCCCAGTTGTATCAAAATTGGTGAAACCCCTGGGGGTTTGAAATGTACACTATACCCCTAGATGAATTCCCTGAGCGGTGTAGTTTGCAAAATGGGGTCACTTGTGGGGTGGTTCCACTGTATTGGTGCTTTGGGGGTCTTGCTAATGCGACATAGCACCCACCAACATTCCACCAGAATTTGTGCTGCAAAATCCAAATATCACTCCTTCCCTTCTGAGTCCTGACACTTTTTGGTCACACATGAGGCATTGCCGTACTCGGGAGAAATTGGGGCACAGATTTTGGGGTGCTTTTTCTCCTTCATACCTTCTGAAAATGAAAAATTTTGAGCCAGAACTGCATTTTTGTGTAAAAAAATGTAATTTTTCATTTTCACTGCCCAGTTGTATCAAAATTGGTGAAACCCCTGGGGGTTTGAAATGTACACTATACCCCTAGATGAATTCCCTGAGGGGTGTAGTTTGCAAAATGGGGTCACTTGTGGGGGGGTTCCACTGTATTGGTGCTTTGGGGGTCTTGCTAATGCGACATAGCACCCACCAACATTCCACCAGAATTTGTGCTGCAAAATCCAAATATCACTCCTTCCCTTCTGAGTTCTGACACTTTTTGGTCACACATGAGGCATTGCCATACTCGGGAGAAATTGGGGCACAGATTTTGGGTTGCTTTTTCTCCTTCATACCTTCTGAAAATGAAAAATTTTGAGCCAGAACTGCATTTTTGTGTAAAAAAATGTAATTTTTCATTTTCACTGCCCAGTTGTATCAAAATTGGTGAAACCCCTGGGGGTTTGAAATGTACACTATACCCCTAGATGAATTCCCTGAGGGGTGTAGTTTGCAAAATGGGGTCACTTGTGGGGTGGTTCCACTGTATTGGTGCTTTGGGGGTCTTGCTAATGCGACATAGCACCCACCAACATTCCACCAGAATTTGTGCTGCAAAATCCAAATATCACTCCTTCCCTTCTGAGTCCTGACACTTTTTGGTCACACAAGAGGCATTGCCGTACTCGGGAGAAATTGGGGCACAGATTTTGGGGTGCTTTTTCTCCTTCATACCTTCTGAAAATGAAAAATTTTGAGCCAGAACTGCATTTTTGTGTAAAAAAATGTAATTTTTCATTTTCACTGCCCAGTTGTATCAAAATTGGTGAAACCCCTGGGGGTTTGAAATGTACACTATACCCCTAGATGAATTCCCTGAGGGGTGTAGTTTGCAAAATGGGGTCACTTGTGGGGGGGTTCCACTGTATTGGTGCTTTGGGGGTCTTGCTAATGCGACATAGCACCCACCAACATTCCACCAGAATTTGTGCTGCAAAATCCAAATATCACTCCTTCCCTTCTGAGTCCTGACACTTTTTGGTCACACATGAGGCATTGCCGTACTCGGGAGAAATTGGGGCACAGATTTTGGGGTGCTTTTTCTCCTTCATACCTTCTGAAAATGAAAAATTTTGAGCCAGAACTGCATTTTTGTGTAAAAAAATGTAATTTTTCATTTTCACTGCCCAGTTGTATCAAAATTGGTGAAACCCCTGGGGGTTTGAAATGTACACTATACCCCTAGATGAATTCCCTGAGGGGTGTAGTTAGCAAAATGGGTCACTTGTGGGGTGGTTCTACTGTATTGGTGCTTTGGGGGTCTTGCTAATGCGACATAGCACCCACCAACATTCCACCACCAAAAATCACTCCTTCCCTTCTGAGTCCTGCCATGCACCCAACTGGTATTTTTTGGTCACATATGAGGCATTGCCGTACTCGGGAGAAATTGGGGCACAGATTTTGGGGTGCTTTTTCTCCTTCATACCTTCTGAAAATGAAAAATGTTGAGCCAGAACTGCATTTTTGTGTAAAAAAATGTAATTTTTCATTTTCACTGCCCAGTTGTATCAAAATTGGTGAAACCCCTGGGGGTTTGAAATGTACACTATACCCCTAGATGAATTCCCTGAGGGGTGTAGTTTGCAAAATGGGGTCACTTGTGGGGGGGTTCCACTGTATTGGTGCTTGGGGGGTCTTGCTAATGCAACATAGCACCCACCAACATTCCACCAGAATCTGAGCTGCAAAATCCAAAAATCACTCCTTCCTTTCTGAGTCCTGCCATGCACCCAAATGGTATTTTTTGGTCACATGTGAGGCATTGCCGTACTCGGGAGAAATTGGGGCACAGATTTTGGGGTGCTTTGTCTCATTCATTCCTTGTGAAAATGAAAAATTTTGAGCCAGAACTGCATTTTTGTGTAAAAAAATGTAATTTTGCATTTGCACAGCCCAGTTGTATCAAAATTGGTGAAACCCCTGGGGGTTTGAAATGTACACTATACCCCTAGATGAATTCCCTGAGGGGTGTAGTTTGCAAAATGGGGTCACTTGTGGGGTGGTTCCACTGTATTGGTGCTTTGGGGGTCTTGCTAATGCGACATAGCACCCACCAACATTCCACCAGAATTTGTGCTGCAAAACCCAAATATCACTCCTTCCCTTCTGAGTCCTGACACTTTTTGGTCACACATGAGGCATTGCCGTACTCGGGAGAAATTGGGGCACAGATTTTGGGGTGCTTTTTCTCCTTCATACCTTCTGAAAATGAAAAATTTTGAGCCAGAACTGCATTTTTGTGTAAAAAAATGTAATTTTTCATTTTCACTGCCCAGTTGTATCAAAATTGGTGAAACCCCTGGGGGTTTGAAATGTACACTATACCCCTAGATGAATTCCCTGAGGGGTGTAGTTTGCAAAATGGGGTCACTTGTGGGGGGGTTCCACTGTATTGGTGCTTTGGGGGTCTTGCTAATGCGACATAGCACCCACCAACATTCCACCAGAATTTGTGCTGCAAAACCCAAATATCACTCCTTCCCTTCTGAGTCCTGACACTTTTTGGTCACACATGAGGCATTGCCGTACTCGGGAGAAATTGGGGCACAGATTTTGGGGTGCTTTTTCTCCTTCATACCTTCTGAAAATGAAAAATTTTGAGCCAGAACTGCATTTTTGTGTAAAAAAATGTAATTTTTCATTTTCACTGCCCAGTTGTATCAAAATTGGTGAAACCCCTGGGGGTTTGAAATGTACACTATACCCCTAGATGAATTCCCTGAGGGGTGTAGTTTGCAAAATGGGGTCACTTGTGGGGTGGTTCCACTGTATTGGTGCTTTGGGGGTCTTGCTAATGCGACATAGCACCCACCAACATTCCACCACCAAAAATCACTCCTTCCCTTCTGAGTCCTGCCATGCACCCAACTGGTATTTTTTGGTCACATATGAGGCATTGCCGTACTCGGGAGAAATTGGGGCACAGATTTTGGGGTGCTTTTTTGGTACTCTTTACTTAGAAGGGCGCCCACGATTTTGATCGTGGGCATCGTTAGTAAAAAATCTCGGGCATCTCGGGCATTGAATGCACTAAAAAATCGGGTGCGATCAACCGACGAGATGCCCGAGATTTCCCATAGGGAACAATGTTAAATGTCTCAATTGACCCAATTTTCCTGTTCAATGCCTCAATTGACCCGATTTTTCCATAGGAAACAATGTTAAATGGGCCACAGAGGCCAAATAGGCACCCTGAAGTGTATAATGGCCACCCGAATTGTTAACGCCACCCCACGATCAACGTCAACCCGATGTGTGGCGAGCGCAGCGAGCCCGCGAGGGGCGGCGGTACGCGTCCTACGACCTTTTCATACCCCCACTATCCACGTCGGCGTGGAGTTGAGAATAGAAAGTGTGGCGGGCTGTGAAGCCCGCGAGGGGACGCGGATACCTGTGAAGGTATCCGCGTCCCCTCACGGGGCTCGCTGCGCTCGCCACGCTTCGGGCTCGGTGGCTCGCTGCGCTCGCCACACTTTCTATTCTCAACTCCACGCCGACGTGGATAGTGGGGGTATGAAAAGGTCGTAGGACGCGTACCGCCGCCCCTCGCGGGCTCGCTGCGCTCGCCACGCTTCGGGTTGACGTTGATCGTGGGGTGGCGTTAACAATTCGGGTGGCCATTATTCACTTCAGGGTGCCTATTTGGCCTCTGTGGCCCATTTAACATTGTTTCCTATGGAAAAATTGTGTCAATTGAGGCATTGAACAGGAAAATCGGGTCAATTGAGACATTTAACATTGTTCCCTAAGGGAAATCTCGGGCATCTCGTCTGTCGCATCGCACCTGATTTTTTAGTGCATTCAATGCCCGAGATGGCCGAGATGGGCGCCCTTCTAAGTAAAGAGTACCGCTTTTTCTCCTTCATACCTTCTGAAAATGAAAAATTTTGAGCCAGAACTGCATTTTTGTGTAAAAAAATGTAATTTTTCATTTTCACTGCCCAGTTGTATCAAAATTGGTGAAACCCCTGGGGGTTTGAAATGTACACTATACCCCTAGATGAATTCCCTGAGGGGTGTAGTTTGCAAAATGGGGTCACTTGTGGGGGGGTTCCACTGTATTGGTGCTTTGGGGGTCTTGCTAATGCGACATAGCACCCACCAACATTCCACCAGAATTTGTGCTGCAAAATCCAAATATCACTCCTTCCCTTCTGAGTCCTGACACTTTTTGGTCACACATGAGGCATTGCCGTACTCGGGAGAAATTGGGGCACAGACTTTGGGTTGCTTTTTCTCCTTCATACCTTCTGAAAATGAAAAATTTTGAGCCAGAACTGCATTTTTGTGTAAAAAAATGTAATTTTTCATTTTCACTGCCCAGTTGTATCAAAATTGGTGAAACCCCTGGGGGTTTGAAATGTACACTATACCCCTAGATGAATTCCCTGAGCGGTGTAGTTTGCAAAATGGGGTCACTTGTGGGGTGGTTCCACTGTATTGGTGCTTTGGGGGTCTTGCTAATGCGACATAGCACCCACCAACATTCCACCAGAATTTGTGCTGCAAAATCCAAATATCACTCCTTCCCTTCTGAGTCCTGACACTTTTTGGTCACACATGAGGCATTGCCGTACTCGGGAGAAATTGGGGCACAGATTTTGGGGTGCTTTTTCTCCTTCATACCTTCTGAAAATGAAAAATTTTGAGCCAGAACTGCATTTTTGTGTAAAAAAATGTAATTTTTCATTTTCACTGCCCAGTTGTATCAAAATTGGTGAAACCCCTGGGGGTTTGAAATGTACACTATACCCCTAGATGAATTCCCTGAGGGGTGTAGTTTGCAAAATGGGGTCACTTGTGGGGGGGTTCCACTGTATTGGTGCTTTGGGGGTCTTGCTAATGCGACATAGCACCCACCAACATTCCACCAGAATTTGTGCTGCAAAATCCAAATATCACTCCTTCCCTTCTGAGTTCTGACACTTTTTGGTCACACATGAGGCATTGCCGTACTCGGGAGAAATTGGGGCACAGATTTTGGGTTGCTTTTTCTCCTTCATACCTTCTGAAAATGAAAAATTTTGAGCCAGAACTGCATTTTTGTGTAAAAAAATGTAATTTTTCATTTTCACTGCCCAGTTGTATCAAAATTGGTGAAACCCCTGGGGGTTTGAAATGTACACTATACCCCTAGATGAATTCCCTGAGGGGTGTAGTTTGCAAAATGGGGTCACTTGTGGGGTGGTTCCACTGTATTGGTGCTTTGGGGGTCTTGCTAATGCGACATAGCACCCACCAACATTCCACCAGAATTTGTGCTGCAAAATCCAAATATCACTCCTTCCCTTCTGAGTCCTGACACTTTTTGGTCACACAAGAGGCATTGCCGTACTCGGGAGAAATTGGGGCACAGATTTTGGGGTGCTTTTTCTCCTTCATACCTTCTGAAAATGAAAAATTTTGAGCCAGAACTGCATTTTTGTGTAAAAAAATGTAATTTTTCATTTTCACTGCCCAGTTGTATCAAAATTGGTGAAACCCCTGGGGGTTTGAAATGTACACTATACCCCTAGATGAATTCCCTGAGGGGTGTAGTTTGCAAAATGGGGTCACTTGTGGGGGGGTTCCACTGTATTGGTGCTTTGGGGGTCTTGCTAATGCGACATAGCACCCACCAACATTCCACCAGAATTTGTGCTGCAAAATCCAAATATCACTCCTTCCCTTCTGAGTCCTGACACTTTTTGGTCACACATGAGGCATTGCCGTACTCGGGAGAAATTGGGGCACAGATTTTGGGGTGCTTTTTCTCCTTCATACCTTCTGAAAATGAAAAATTTTGAGCCAGAACTGCATTTTTGTGTAAAAAAATGTAATTTTTCATTTTCACTGCCCAGTTGTATCAAAATTGGTGAAACCCCTGGGGGTTTGAAATGTACACTATACCCCTAGATGAATTCCCTGAGGGGTGTAGTTAGCAAAATGGGTCACTTGTGGGGTGGTTCTACTGTATTGGTGCTTTGGGGGTCTTGCTAATGCGACATAGCACCCACCAACATTCCACCACCAAAAATCACTCCTTCCCTTCTGAGTCCTGCCATGCACCCAACTGGTATTTTTTGGTCACATATGAGGCATTGCCGTACTCGGGAGAAATTGGGGCACAGATTTTGGGGTGCTTTTTCTCCTTCATACCTTCTGAAAATGAAAAATGTTGAGCCAGAACTGCATTTTTGTGTAAAAAAATGTAATTTTTCATTTTCACTGCCCAGTTGTATCAAAATTGGTGAAACCCCTGGGGGTTTGAAATGTACACTATACCCCTAGATGAATTCCCTGAGGGGTGTAGTTTGCAAAATGGGGTCACTTGTGGGGGGGTTCCACTGTATTGGTGCTTGGGGGGTCTTGCTAATGCAACATAGCACCCACCAACATTCCACCAGAATCTGAGCTGCAAAATCCAAAAATCACTCCTTCCTTTCTGAGTCCTGCCATGCACCCAAATGGTATTTTTTGGTCACATGTGAGGCATTGCCGTACTCGGGAGAAATTGGGGCACAGATTTTGGGGTGCTTTGTCTCATTCATTCCTTGTGAAAATGAAAAATTTTGAGCCAGAACTGCATTTTTGTGTAAAAAAATGTAATTTTGCATTTGCACAGCCCAGTTGTATCAAAATTGGTGAAACCCCTGGGGGTTTGAAATGTACACTATACCCCTAGATGAATTCCCTGAGGGGTGTAGTTTGCAAAATGGGGTCACTTGTGGGGGGGTTCCACTGTATTGGTGCTTGGGGGGTCTTGCTAATGCGACATAGCACCCACCAACATTCCACCAGAATCTGAGCTGCAAAATCCAAAAATCACTCCTTCCCTTCTGAGTCCTGCCATGCGCCCAAATGGTATTTTTTGGTCACATGTGAGGCATTGCCGTACTCGGGAGAAATTGGGGCACAGATTTTGGGGTGCTTTTTCTCCTTCATACCTTCTGAAAATGAAAAATTTTGAGCCAGAACTGCATTTTTGTGTAAAAAAATGTAATTTTTCATTTTCACTGCCCAGTTGTATCAAAATTGGTGAAACCCCTGGGGGTTTGAAATGTACACTATACCCCTAGATGAATTCCCTGAGGGGTGTAGTTTGCAAAATGGGGTCACTTGTGGGGGGGTTCCACTGTATTGGTGCTTTGGGGGTCTTGCTAATGCGACATAGCACCCACCAACATTCCACCAGAATTTGTGCTGCAAAATCCAAATATCACTCCTTCCCTTCTGAGTCCTGACACTTTTTGGTCGCACATGAGGCATTGCCGTACTCGGGAGAAATTGGGGCACAGATTTTGGGGTGCTTTTTCTCCTTCATACCTTCTAAAAATGAAAAATTTTGAGCCAGAACTGCATTTTTGTGTAAAAAAAATGTAATTTTTCATTTTCACTGCCCAGTTGTATCAAAATTGGTGAAACCCCTGGGGGTTTGAAATGTACACTATACCCCTAGATGAATTCCCTGAGGGGTGTAGTTTGCAAAATGGGGTCACTTGTGGGGTGGTTCCACTGTATTGGTGCTTTGGGGGTCTTGCTAATGCGACATAGCACCCACCAACATTCCACCACCAAAAATCACTCCTTCCCTTCTGAGTCCTGCCATGCACCCAACTGGTATTTTTTGGTCACATATGAGGCATTGCCGTACTCGGGAGAAATTGGGGCACAGATTTTGGGGTGCTTTTTCTCCTTCATACCTTCTGAAAATGAAAAATTTTGAGCCAGAACTGCATTTTTGTGTAAAAAAATGTAATTTTTCATTTTCACTGCCCAGTTGTATCAAAATTTGTGAAACCCCTGGGGGTTTGAAATGTACACTATACCCCTAGATGAATTCCCTGAGGGGTGTAGTTTGCAAAATGGGGTCACTTGTGGGGTGGTTCCACTGTATTGGTGCTTTGGGGGTCTTGCTAATGCAACATAGCACCCACCAACATTCCACCACCAAAAATCACTCCTTCCCTTCTGAGTCCTGCCATGCACCCAACTGGTATTTTTTGTTCACATATGAGGCATTGCCGTACTCGGGAGAAATTGGGGCACAGATTTTGGGGTGCTTTTTCTCCTTCATACCTTCTGAAAATGAAAAATTTTGAGCCAGAACTGCATTTTTGTGTAAAAAAATGTAATTTTTCATTTTCACTGCCCAGTTGTATCAAAATTGGTGAAACCCCTGGGGGTTTGAAATGTACACTATACCCCTAGATGAATTCCCTGAGGGGTGTAGTTTGCAAAATGGGGTCACTTGTGGGGGGGTTCCACTGTATTGGTGCTTGGGGGGTCTTGCTAATGCAACATAGCACCCACCAACATTCCACCAGAATCTGAGCTGCAAAATCCAAAAATCACTCCTTCCTTTCTGAGTCCTGCCATGCACCCAAATGGTATTTTTTGGTCACATGTGAGGCATTGCCGTACTCGGGAGAAATTGGGGCACAGATTTTGGGGTGCTTTGTCTCCTTCATTCCTTGTGAAAATGAAAAATTTTGAGCCAGAACTGCATTTTTGTATAAAAAATGTAATTTTGCATTTGCACAGCCCAGTTGTATCAAAATTGGTGAAACCCCTGGGGGTTTGAAATGTACACTATACCCCTAGATGAATTCCCTGAGGGGTGTAGTTTGCAAAATGGGGTCACTTGTGGGGGGGTTCCACTGTATTGGTGCCTGGGGGGTCTTGCTAATGCGACATAGCACCCACCAACATTCCACCAGAATCTGAGCTGCAAAATCCAAAAATCACTCCTTCCCTTCTGAGTCCTGCCATGCGCCCAAATGGTATTTTTTGGTCACATGTGAGGCATTGCCGTACTCGGGAGAAATTGGGGCACAGATTTTGGGGTGCTTTTTCTCCTTCATACCTTCTGAAAATGAAAAATTTTGAGCCAGAACTGCATTTTTGTGTAAAAAAATGTAATTTTTCATTTTCACTGCCCAGTTGTATCAAAATTGGTGAAACCCCTGGGGGTTTGAAATGTACACTATACCCCTAGATGAATTCCCTGAGGGGTGTAGTTTGCAAAATGGGGTCACTTGTGGGGGGGTTCCACTGTATTGGTGCTTGGGGGGTCTTGCTAATGCAACATAGCACCCACCAACATTCCACCAGAATCTGAGCTGCAAAATCCAAAAATCACTCCTTCCTTTCTGAGTCCTGCCATGCACCCAAATGGTATTTTTTGGTCACATGTGAGGCATTGCCGTACTCGGGAGAAATTGGGGCACAGATTTTGGGGTGCTTTGTCTCCTTCATTCCTTGTGAAAATGAAAAATTTTGAGCCAGAACTGCATTTTTGTGTAAAAAATGTAATTTTGCATTTGCACAGCCCAGTTGTATCAAAATTGGTGAAACCCCTGGGGGTTTGAAATGTACACTATACCCCTAGATGAATTCCCTGAGGGGTGTAGTTTGCAAAATGGGGTCACTTGTGGGGGGGTTCCACTGTATTGGTGCTTGGGGGGTCTTGCTAATGCGACATAGCACCCACCAAAATTCCACCAGAATCTAAGCTGCAAAATCCAAAAATCACTCCTTCCCTTCTGAGTCCTGCCATGCGCCCAAATTGTATTTTTTGGTCACATGTGAGGCATTGCCGTACTCAGGAGAAATTGGGGCACAGATTTTGAGGTGCTTTTTCTCCTTCATACCTTCTGAAAATGAAAAATTTTGAGCCAGAACTGCATTTTTGTGTAAAAAAATGTAATTTTTCATTTTCACTGCCCAGTTGTATCAAAATTGGTGAAACCCCTGGGGGTTTGAAATGTACACTATACCCCTAGATGAATTCCCTGAAGGGTGTAGTTTGCAAAATGGGGTCACTTGTGGGGTGGTTCCACTGTATTGGTGCTTTGGGGGTCTTGCTAATGCGACATAGCACCCACCAACATTCCACCACCAAAAATCACTCCTTCCCTTCTGAGTTCTGCCATGCACCCAACTGGTATTTTTTGGTCACATGTGAGGCATTGCCGTACTCGGGAGAAATTGGGGCACAGATTTTGGGGTGCTTTTTCTCCTTCATACCTTCTGAAAATGAAAAATTTTGAGCCAGAACTGCATTTTTGTGTAAAAAAATGTAATTTTTCATTTTCACTGCCCAGTTGTATCAAAATTGGTGAAACCCCTGGGGGTTTGAAATGTACACTATACCCCTAGATGAATTCCCTGAGGGGTGTAGTTTGCAAAATGGGGTCACTTGTGGGGGGGTTCCACTGTATTGGTGCTTTGGGGGTCTTGCTAATGCGACATAGCACCCACCAACATTCCACCAGAATTTGTGCTGCAAAATCCAAATATCACTCCTTCCCTTCTGAGTCCTGACACTTTTTGGTCACACATGAGGCATTGCCGTACTCGGGAGAAATTGGGGCACAGACTTTGGGTTGCTTTTTCTCCTTCATACCTTCTGAAAATGAAAAATTTTGAGCCAGAACTGCATTTTTGTGTAAAAAAATGTAATTTTTCATTTTCACTGCCCAGTTGTATCAAAATTGGTGAAACCCCTGGGGGTTTGAAATGTACACTATACCCCTAGATGAATTCCCTGAGGGGTGTAGTTTGCAAAATGGGGTCACTTGTGGGGTGGTTCCACTGTATTGGTGCTTTGGGGGTCTTGCTAATGCGACATAGCACCCACCAACATTCCACCAGAATTTGTGCTGCAAAATCCAAATATCACTCCTTCCCTTCTGAGTCCTGACACTTTTTGGTCACACATGAGGCATTGCCGTACTCGGGAGAAATTGGGGCACAGATTTTGGGGTGCTTTTTCTCCTTCATACCTTCTGAAAATGAAAAATTTTGAGCCAGAACTGCATTTTTGTGTAAAAAAATGTAATTTTTCATTTTCACTGCCCAGTTGTATCAAAATTGGTGAAACCCCTGGGGGTTTGAAATGTACACTATACCCCTAGATGAATTCCCTGAGGGGTGTAGTTTGCAAAATGGGGTCACTTGTGGGGGGGGTTCCACTGTATTGGTGCTTTGGGGGTCTTGCTAATGCGACATAGCACCCACCAACATTCCACCAGAATTTGTGCTGCAAAATCCAAATATCACTCCTTCCCTTCTGAGTCCTGACACTTTTTGGTCACACATGAGGCATTGCCGTACTCGGGAGAAATTGGGGCACAGATTTTGGGGTGCTTTTTCTCCTTCATACCTTCTGAAAATGAAAAATTTTGAGCCAGAACTGCATTTTTGTGTAAAAAAATGTAATTTTTCATTTTCACTGCCCAGTTGTATCAAAATTGGTGAAACCCCTGGGGGTTTGAAATGTACACTATACCCCTAGATGAATTCCCTGAGGGGTGTAGTTTGCAAAATGGGGTCACTTGTGGGGTGGTTCCACTGTATTGGTGCTTTGGGGGTCTTGCTAATGCGACATAGCACCCACCAACATTCCACCACCAAAAATCACTCCTTCCCTTCTGAGTCCTGCCATGCACCCAACTGGTATTTTTTGGTCACATATGAGGCATTGCCGTACTCGGGAGAAATTGGGGCACAGATTTTGGGGTGCTTTTTCTCCTTCATACCTTCTGAAAATGAAAAATTTTGAGCCAGAACTGCATTTTTGTGTAAAAAAATGTAATTTTTCATTTTCACTGCCCAGTTGTATCAAAATTGGTGAAACCCCTGGGGGTTTGAAATGTACACTATACCCCTAGATGAATTCCCTGAGGGGTGTAGTTTGCAAAATGGGGTCACTTGTGGGGGGGTTCCACTGTATTGGTGCTTGGGGGGTCTTGCTAATGCAACATAGCACCCACCAACATTCCACCAGAATCTGAGCTGCAAAATCCAAAAATCACTCCTTCCTTTCTGAGTCCTGCCATGCACCCAAATGGTATTTTTTGGTCACATGTGAGGCATTGCCGTACTCGGGAGAAATTGGGGCACAGATTTTGGGGTGCTTTGTCTCCTTCATTCCTTGTGAAAATGAAAAATTTTGAGCCAGAACTGCATTTTTGTGTAAAAAAATGTAATTTTGCATTTGCACAGCCCAGTTGTATCAAAATTGATGAAACCCCTGGGGGTTTGAAATGTACACTATACCCCTAGATGAATTCCCTGAGGGGTGTAGTTTGCAAAATGGGGTCACTTGTGGGGGGTTCCACTGTATTGGTGCTTGGGGGGTCTTGCTAATGCGACATAGCACCCACCAACATTCCACCAGAATCTGAGCTGCAAAATCCAAAAATCACTCCTTCCCTTCTGAGTCCTGCCATGCGCCCAAATGGTATTTTTTGGTCACATGTGAGGCATTGCCGTACTCGGGAGAAATTGGGGCACAGATTTTGGGGTGCTTTTTCTCCTTCATACCTTCTGAAAATGAAAAATTTTGAGCCAGAACTGCATTTTTGTGTAAAAAAATGTAATTTTTCATTTTCACTGCCCAGTTGTATCAAAATTGGTGAAACCCCTGGGGGTTTGAAATGTACACTATACCCCTAGATGAATTCCCTGAGGGGTGTAGTTTGCAAAATGGGGTCACTTGTGGGGGGGTTCCACTGTATTGGTGCTTTGGGGGTCTTGCTAATGCGACATAGCACCCACCAACATTCCACCAGAATTTGTGCTGCAAAATCCAAATATCACTCCTTCCCTTCTGAGTCCTGACACTTTTTGGTCACACATGAGGCATTGCCGTACTCGGGAGAAATTGGGGCACAGATTTTGGGGTGCTTTTTCTCCTTCATACCTTCTGAAAATGAAAAATTTTGAGCCAGAACTGCATTTTTGTGTAAAAAAATGTAATTTTTCATTTTCACTGCCCAGTTGTATCAAAATTGGTGAAACCCCTGGGGGTTTGAAATGTACACTATACCCCTAGATGAATTCCCTGAGGGGTGTAGTTTGCAAAATGGGGTCACTTGTGGGGTGGTTCCACTGTATTGGTGCTTTGGGGGTCTTGCTAATGCGACATAGCACCCACCAACATTCCACCACCAAAAATCACTCCTTCCCTTCTGAGTCCTGCCATGCACCCAACTGGTATTTTTTGTTCACATATGAGGCATTGCCGTACTCGGGAGAAATTGGGGCACAGATTTTGGGGTGCTTTTTCTCCTTCTTACCTTCTGAAAATGAAAAATTTTGAGCCAGAACTGCATTTTTGTGTAAAAAAATGTAATTTTTCATTTTCACTGCCCAGTTGTATCAAAATTGGTGAAACCCCTGGGGGTTTGAAATGTACACTATACCCCTAGATGAATTCCCTGAGGGGTGTAGTTTGCAAAATGGGGTCACTTGTGGGGGGGTTCCACTGTATTGGTGCTTGGGGGGTCTTGCTAATGCAACATAGCACCCACCAACATTCCACCAGAATCTGAGCTGCAAAATCCAAAAATCACTCCTTCCTTTCTGAGTCCTGCCATGCACCCAAATGGTATTTTTTGGTCACATGTGAGGCATTGCCGTACTCGGGAGAAATTGGGGCACAGATTTTGGGGTGCTTTGTCTCCTTCATTCCTTGTGAAAATGAAAAATTTTGAGCCAGAACTGCATTTTTGTGTAAAAAATGTAATTTTGCATTTGCACAGCCCAGTTGTATCAAAATTGGTGAAACCCCTGGGGGTTTGAAATGTACACTATACCCCTAGATGAATTCCCTGAGGGGTGTAGTTTGCAAAATGGGGTCACTTGTGGGGGGGTTCCACTGTATTGGTGCCTGGGGGGTCTTGCTAATGCGACATAGCACCCACCAACATTCCACCAGAATCTGAGCTGCAAAATCCAAAAATCACTCCTTCCCTTCTGAGTCCTGCCATGCGCCCAAATGGTATTTTTTGGTCACATGTGAGGCATTGCCGTACTCGGGAGAAATTGGGGCACAGATTTTGGGGTGCTTTTTCTCCTTAATACCTTCTGAAAATGAAAAATTTTGAGCCAGAACTGCATTTTTGTGTAAAAAAATGTAATTTTTCATTTTCACTGCCCAGTTGTATCAAAATTGGTGAAACCCCTGGGGGTTTGAAATGTACACTATACCCCTAGATGAATTCCCTGAGGGGTGTAGTTTGCAAAATGGGGTCACTTGTGGGGGGGTTCCACTGTATTGGTGCTTGGGGGGTCTTGCTAATGCAACATAGCACCCACCAACATTCCACCAGAATCTGAGCTGCAAAATCCAAAAATCACTCCTTCCTTTCTGAGTCCTGCCATGCACCCAAATGGTATTTTTTGGTCACATGTGAGGCATTGCCGTACTCGGGAGAAATTGGGGCACAGATTTTGGGGTGCTTTGTCTCCTTCATTCCTTGTGAAAATGAAAAATTTTGAGCCAGAACTGCATTTTTGTGTAAAAAATTTAATTTTGCATTTGCACAGCCCAGTTGTATCAAAATTGGTGAAACCCCTGGGGGTTTGAAATGTACACTATACCCCTAGATGAATTCCCTGAGGGGTGTAGTTTGCAAAATGGGGTCACTTGTGGGGGGGTTCCACTGTATTGGTGCTTGGGGGGTCTTGCTAATGCGACATAGCACCCACCAAAATTCCACCAGAATCTAAGCTGCAAAATCCAAAAATCACTCCTTCCCTTCTGAGTCCTGCCATGCGCCCAAATTGTATTTTTTGGTCACATGTGAGGCATTGCCGTACTCAGGAGAAATTGGGGCACAGATTTTGAGGTGCTTTTTCTCCTTCATACCTTCTGAAAATGAAAAATTTTGAGCCAGAACTGCATTTTTGTGTAAAAAAATGTACTTTTTCATTTTCACTGCCCAGTTGTATCAAAATTGGTGAAACCCCTGGGGGTTTGAAATGTACACTATACCCCTAGATGAATTCCCTGAGGGGTGTAGTTTGCAAAATGGGGTCACTTGTGGGGTGGTTCCACTGTATTGGTGCTTTGGGGGTCTTGCTAATGCGACATAGCACCCACCAACATTCCACCACCAAAAATCACTCCTTCCCTTCTGAGTCCTGCCATGCACCCAACTGGTATTCTTTGGTCACATGTGAGGCATTGCCGTACTCGGGAGAAATTGGGGCACAGATTTTGGGGTGCTTTTTCTCCTTCATACCTTCTGAAAATGAAAAATTTTGAGCCAGAACTGCATTTTTGTGTAAAAAAATGTAATTTTTCATTTTCACTGCCCAGTTGTATCAAAATTGGTGAAACCCCTGGGGGTTTGAAATGTACACTATACCCCTAGATGAATTCCCTGAGGGGTGTAGTTTGCAAAATGGGGTCACTTGTGGGGGGGTTCCACTGTATTGGTGCTTTGGGGGTCTTGCTAATGCGACATAGCACCCACCAACATTCCACCAGAATCTGAGCTGCAAAATCCAAAAATCACTCCTTCCTTTCTGAGTCCTGCCATGCACCCAAATGGTATTTTTTGGTCACATGTGAGGCATTGCCGTACTCAGGAGAAATTGGGGCACAGATTTTGGGGTGCTTTTTCTCCTTCATACCTTCTGAAAATGAAAAATTTTGAGCCAGAACTGCATTTTTGTGTAAAAAATTTAATTTTTAATTTTCACTGCCCAGTTGTACCACAATTGGTGAAACCCCTGGGGGTTTGAAATGTACACTATACCCCTAGATGAATTCCCTGAGGGGTGTAGTTTGCAAAATGGGGTCACTTGTGGGGGGGATTCCTAAATTTTAGCATCTTATGGTGCCTAGAAACCTACATGGTGCCTAAAAAATAATCTCATAAAAAGGAGGCTCCAAAATCAAGTAGGTGCTCCTTCTATTATGAAGCCTGTGGTTTGGTCAACGTGCACACTAGGGCCACATATAGGATATTTATGAAAACAAAAGAATTGGGGGAATCAATTTTTAGTCACATTTCTCTAGGAAAATGTACTGTGTTCCATTGAAAAATGTATTAAAATTGCAAATTTGCAAAAAAATGAAATTTTGAAATTTCACCTACACTTTGTTTTAATTCCTGTGAAACACCTAAAGGGTTAACAAACTTCCAAAATGCTGTTTTGAATACTGTGAGGGGTGCAGTTTTTGAAATGGTATCATGTATGGGGGTGTCTCACATACAAGTCCCTCAAAGTCACATCAGAACTGAACTGGTCCCTAAAAAAATCAGTGTTTGAAATTTTCTTGAAAATTAATTTGAGAATTTGCTATTCATATTGTAAGCCTCCTAGTGTCCAAAAAAATTAAAAGGAAGTTGAAATAATGATGGAAACATAAAGTAGACATATGGTCTATGTTAGTTATTAACTATTTTGAGTGGTATGATTATTTGTCTCACAAGCAGAAAATTTAACATTTTACAAATTGCTAAATTTTCCATTTTTTTACGACATTTTGGTATTTTTCACAAAAAAACACAGACTGTATCGACCCAAATTTACCACTAATTTGAAGTACAATGTGTCACGAAAAAAACAATCTCAAAATCACTGGGATAAGTAAAAGCAAAAAAAAGTTATCCCCACTTAAGTGATACATGTCAGATTTGGAAAAAAAGGGCTCTGTCAGGAACGCAAAAACTGGCTCTGTCAGGAAGGGGTTAACATTTGTTTCTCTCATAAGACAATAAAATGAAACACAGAGATTCCTGTCTCTTGGCTGATTTGTCACATACTGACAATACATTACATAATACACGTAGCACTCTAGGAGTTGCTACACTATATTTCCCAAATACGACGTCATCAATTAATTTAAGCATGATAGCAACTTCACACTTTCCATGGTTCATGATTAATAATTTACCAATATACCTGATATATATATTTATATACCTACTGTATTCACCTTATTTATTTTTGCAAACACCCGTGTAGCTTTCCTAAGACTTATGGGTTGGTGATCTATGTGATTTTACATTTTAACGATGGCGGTACTGTCTTAACTGACTTCACTTTGCCACCTTAACCATAAGTAATACGGTAAAAGTAAAGATTGAACCTTGCAGACCCCGCGAACGGCCGGTCCAAGACATACATTCAGTCACTCAAACCAAGCATACATATAAGGTGAACACAACAGGCATTTTCAAATTTTTTCTTTTTTTTTTCTTCATGTTCCTTCCGACATGAGCCATGAAACAGCACTTCGGTCCCTCAAGATTCGATTTGGCATCATCTGAATTATCAAAAAAGCAATCCCCAAACTGGTATCACATTACTGTTGGTATACAGTATTTGCTTTAAAATTCCCCTCTTTGAGGAATGCTTTATAATAATTCAGATTCACTTCACGAGCCCCCAAATTGTTGAAACGTGTTTATACCCCACATAGTGCTATCACCAAGCTGATGCAAGAAGGACATTTACTAGAAGTATTATAAAAGATATAATTATTTATTCTTCATCATACACAAGAATGTAATTCAATACAATACCACATAACAATACAACTTCAAGTCTCGGCTTCCCCATCACTGCTTATCTTCTTGTGTGACACCCACGACCACCATACGACAACCTCAACCTTGGGTTGAGTTGTGGCTAGTTTTATAACTTGAGGATTCGGGCTGACACTCCTAGTAATACGTCATAACCAGCATTTCCTAAGTCCAAGTATGGTATTCTAACTGCGTATTCTATTGGCACTTATTGTGGTTGGACTGAGTTTCAATGTGTGAAGGGTCCTTTCCAAAGACTATTCTGGAAGGACTATTACATAACATATCTTGTTGTTGTGTTATACAGAACATCTGGCTTTCATTAGTTAACTAGAGAAAAAGCAAATCATTGTTACAACATGGAAGAACTTATCAGAACCAGGAGCATCTGGTCCACCAGGAGTCGAGGGCTTGCCTCGATCTCCTGGACTAGAATTATATAATGACTAGAATCATATACCTTTAACAGGAGTATCAGGCATCTCTCTCAACAGTTTGCTGGCAGCATACAGGTGGAAATAGTCACAGGCAACCAGTACCAGAAAACATTGCTCATACAGCCGTAGCTCATACAACAGTAGGAGGGCTAACTCTAGCCCAGTACCTCTCTCCTTTTTGATGCTGCCCGAGCTCGGGGTAGATTAGGCTTCTGCTCTGCGTGGTGTATTGTAATGTCCTGTGACCGCCGGCAGGTTGCTGCTTCTTCGTCTCCAGTGTGCCACTGCCGCGCTCTCTCCTGTGCCACCCGGACTCCTGATAGATTAGGCTGCTGCTGCCTGTGATGACCCACAGCCCCCGCAGGCCGCCGCTTCTCCGGCTCCACGCCTCACTGTGCCCTGTCACACTGTCGGCACCGGCTCCCTCACTGCCATTCCAACAGGTGGTGCATCTCCTTCTGGCTTCCTCCGGGTGCTGCCTCTCCACGTCACGCTCACAGATGCCAGATGCCGATGCACGCTCTCCCAGCTCCTGTATCGCCTCTTTACCTTTACACCGGGCAGTCAGTCCCACCGCAGGTACGCCGGGTTGTTTTAAGCTCAGGTGGGCTTTTGGAGCGTTCACCTGGGGAATTTAACAATCAGTAGCACCCAGGATAGTGGAGCGGGAGAGGATGCCGACTTGCGACCTACACCTTAGCGGATGAGTGAAACATCCTCTTCTGATTCCATAAACCACAATGGGGCACCCTAATCTTAGGACCCCAGTTATAGGTCGGAGTGCTATGTATGGGTGGTTTAAGGTCAAGCTCCTCAGTCACAGTGGAGACAGGCATAGATTTTACATCCTGGCTCAACTTGGATAGAGGAAAAAACTTGTCACCACCATCACCAGATCTGCGCAATTCACAAACCAGGAGATAATGGCCTGAACCCCAACAATAAAGACACAGATTTAAGTTTCTATGCCATCGCAGCTGCTCCAGTGATAGCCTTGGTCAGTAAAAAACTTCTAAGCTTTCCTGGGCCTCCTGGTCTTAGGACTCACTGCCTAATAACTTCTCATTAGGGGCTGAATGAATCCCAGTGACCTCTGGGAGGATCAGAAAAATTTTGGTTAAGAGTTTTTGCAGCTGCAGTAGGGACTGCTGCAGAACCTCTAACCGCCCAGGTTTAAATGCAGTGAAAGCCAATTTTAGAGCTGATAATGACTCTTGCATGGCCTGTTTGGTCACAGACCAAACAACTACAACAAGACAAACTATGGCAAGACAGGAATGTACTGAGACAGGACTGGACTGAAGGGAGATAGGACTGGACCAGAATTTTTTTGTAGGCTGGTGATAATGTTAGGGTTTTGGGTGTGAACCCACAGCCGAGACTGCTGTTTAGAACAGCCACGGCAACACCTACACTAACTCCGTAGACCTCCTCGGACAGGTCAATGTAGTCTGCTGGTAAATAGGCTTCTCCTGTAGTCGCAGCATTCGAAGGAGTGAGTTAGGCCCGCTCCAACCCCGATGCAACCAGGTCTTACATGGTGACAAGACTAAGGGCGACCGTGAGAGGTAGAGACAAGAGGAGGTCTGGCTAACTGGCGCTATCTGGGAGTAACACCCTGCCTAGCGTCACCAGGCCAAGGACGGTGAGTGTGACCCAGTCGCAGACACTGGATGCAACAGAACCGTGTTGCCTCCAACATAAAACAAGCCAAAGTAAATAATGAGTACACAAACACACAGTACCCAAAAACAAGCTTATACCCCCTACCTTGGGCCTCTCCACACCTCAAAGAGCCGGACCAAGGGAAATATAAAGTAACAAAGGAAACAGGGCCGCTTGCCCACAAGTGAATAACTAAAGGAATATGGCAGCTTGCCAGAACTTTTAAATAAATTAAGAACAGAACCAAGCACTTACATGACCTGAACTGGACACACAGCGACAGGACCATGACACACAGCTGCACCAGATGGAAGAGTGCAGGCTGGGAATGACTGGCAGGACTGGACAAGACAGGAACGCTGACCAGGACAGGACCAGGACAAGATCAGGACAAGATCAGGGCAGGACCAGGACAAGATCAGGACAAGACCAGTACAAGACCAGGATAAGACCAGGACACACTGCAAGAAGCAATCAACTGACAGATGACCAGCAGGAAGCAAAGGAATGCAGCTCTGTGCAAAAGGAACAGGAAACTGGAAACTAGAAACTATCACCGGCAGTGCAGTGCTGGGGAGAATGCCTTAAGAAGGGCTCAGGTGATCAAAACACCTGTGAAAGATCAAGTCCAAATCCCAAGCTGGGATAGTGAGGTCATTAACTTCCAGGCTTGTGCATAAATCAGCTCACAGAAGATTGAGCTGCAATGGCACAGACTACCCACCGGAGGCCACCAGGGAGTCCAATACTAGGTCAAAAAAACAGAACTGACATGACAGAAATGAGCCATAATAAATGTCTCCTAACATTTGCTTTCAGTATTCAGTTTGACCTCCATGTGCAGCAATAACTGCATCTAAACTTTTTCAGTAAGTATTGGTTAGTCTTGAAGAACGGTTTGAAGGAATTTTACCTCATTTTTTCATACAAAACAGCTTTAACGCTGTTATTTTGGTTGATTTACTCCCATTAACTTCTTGCTTTGTTTCATTCAATAGCATTTTGATTGGATTAACATCATGACATTGACCTGGTCATTACAAATGTATAATTTATTCTTCTTTAACCATCGTTTGGTCAAATAACTTGTTTGTTTTATGACCCATGTTTTCCAACCCTGCAGCTCATGGACAGATGCCCTGACAGAATATTCTGGTATAATTCAGAATTCATTGTCCCATCAATGATGGCAAGATGTCCTGTGTCAGATGACTTTCCCACAATGTCGCCAAACCATATACAAGCATTACATGAATGACAACAGTGACTGCGAGTGCATTTTGTTAAGTACATTTATTTAGAACACATTGGTACATAGCAACAGGAATCTCTAACTCTGATAAAAATTGTGTATCCTTACAAGAGTGAGAAGATATAATCAGCATGCAGGTTAAACAGTCCTGGAAACCTTGAGTTTGCCACAACCAACCATACAGGATCTTGGATGGTGATCACCACAAGTTCAAAGAAAACACATTACCTGAGACCACATGCGTGCAATAGCCGTGCATAACAACACAATCACAATGGTCTATCCATGTAGCTTAATAGGGCCTAACACATATCGAGAATTTAGGGCATTTTTTAAGCGACCTAACTAGATCGCTTAGAAAATGCCCCAGAGGATGTAAAAACGAGGTCAGTACAAAAAATTCTAATTCTGATTACTCATTGGATTTGAAGCTGTTTCTTAGGCCACTTAGAACCTCTGCAAGTCCAGCCCTTATTCTCCTACTGACCAACACATACAGGATGGGGTTTAAACAGCAGTTGACAAAAGTAATACTAACTAGAATGGGCATAATAAGAATTATTTTAAACATCATTGGTAAATTCCTATTGTGAGCAGCGGTGAGTAATACAATCTGAGAAATAACTAGCGGTGTCCATGTTATGAAAAACACCAGGATGATGGTAACTACAATGCGATAGAGTCGGTGGGTATTAGTTGTTCGAGATTTACTGGCCTGCACCACTATCGCTATGTTGGATAGTATCACAACACATAGAGGAAGAAAGTAACCAATCAAAAGGAGAGGTATAACAAAACACCGTGATGAAAATACCATATCATTCCAAAAGTTTAGTGTGTCCTCATCACTGCAACACGTGTCGGCTGAACACTGCTTGAAGAGATGACTGAACTGGTGCAAGTCAGAGGGTATGCTGTCTGTCATGTTCTTCTCTTTACTTACATTGTATCCAGTGATGATGGGGCCACTATCGACATTTGTCACACCCAACAGAATGCAATGTGTGTCTTCTCCAAATTTAACTTCACCGCTATAGAACAACACTGGGAGAGAGGACAAGACTGTAATGACCCATATCACTGCGCAGGCCCAACACGAAGCACGTTGGGAATTGTATTTCCGAAAAAACATTGGCTGCGTCACTGACAGGACCCTCGTGATATTTAATGCTATAAGGATGAAAATGCTGGCGTACATATTGGCACTGACGGAGAACATTACGAGCTTACACATCCACAATCCAAATGGCCAGTGGCCTTTAAAGGATGCAATACCATTGAATGGAAAAAACAGGACAGAAACAAAGTCAGAAATGGCTAAATTCAGAAACCAAATTTTGGATT
Organism: Crinia signifera; assembly: GCF_055691185.1. NCBI lineage: Eukaryota > Metazoa > Chordata > Amphibia > Anura > Myobatrachidae > Crinia > Crinia signifera. Next base: position 46,969,180 of record NC_139223.1, read on the forward strand.
TCCTTTTTTTCATTAGAATTCCGGTATAGCAGATGACAATTACGTTTCCAACCAGTCCTATGATGCAGGTCACCACTGACAGCACAAAACTGATGTATTGGATAGGAGTGGAATATTTAGCCTGATATTCAAGAAGGAGTAGCAGATCCCCAATAGGATAACATAGATCAGGTAAAACCATTGTTCTCTCTCCGGTGCTAGAACCTGAAAATGAACACAAAATGCATTTAAACTTGCTGTTATGGATTTTTATTTTATGTATCTCTCATACACTTGCTATCTTATGCTACTGTGTAATACTTATATGTTGTAATATATATAAAGGACAAATGATGGCTGTTAGCCTGAAGAAGATAAAGCCAGGGGCCAGTGGCGGATCCAGGATGGGGGGCACAACCGAGAGCGCTGGCAGAACGTATTTGTGGATGAGTATGTGCATGATTACCAGGGTCAATACAGAATGGCAGGGGGGACAAAAGCAGGTGGCCACTATGGCTGCTGTCTCCTGCTACCTTTATGTGTAACAGAAACAGCAGTCATTCAGGACAGTGGCAGTTCAAATGGGGTATCGCTGTCTAGCCATCAGCTGCTTTGGAGCCCAATGCCCTTCCAAACTGCCCCGTTGGTAGCGCACAGAGCCATCTGTAAATACATGTTGGCTGCTCCCTCATTCTCCTCTCTCCAGAAAAAGCTGGAGCTGTTGCTATATACAGGGTGGGCGGCTTCCTGCATGCACTGCAAGACACCTAACTGGGGATACTGTTTACCAGACACTGGTATGTGTGGCCGGGGTATGATACCTCCTCCTGAGTCTGTGACAGTGAGGATCTGTGTGTGGGTGTACTCATGTGTGCATGGGGCAACTGGCCCTCGGTACAGTGCCCAGAATTGCTATCATTGTTGCAGCTGCCTGGCTGTTGCCCCTTTGCAGTGAGTAATGGGGACAGCACTCAATGCTCTGGGCAAATCTGTGGCCCTGTGTTTGCTGCCACTTGCTGTCATGGCCACCAAGAGGGGAGGGGAGCAGGTACTACTTTCCTGGTACTGATGGAGAGGCCTGGCAGGGGCCCTGGTCTGCCACACCAAGTCTCCCTCCTATGCATCAGCAGCACAGCACACGCTTGAGTGTGCTGTACTGCAGAAACTGTTGCTGCTGAATCCGAGATGCCCCTGGCAGAGAGGCTCCCCCTGCTCCAATACTTTTATAAACCCAATTTTTTGCTAAGGGGACATGGCCACACATCCTTCAGTTTCCATTCGCTCCCTTTGCATAGTGCAGTGGTTCCCAAACTGGGTGCCTCGGTTCCCTAGGTTGGTTGTCCAGGACCAACTCAAATTATTTATGGTGAAATGAATAGGCAAAACCAGTGCTTGTGGCTTCCAATCATAATTCATGTGGACAAATAGAAGCAATTCTGTCCCTCACCACAAAATTGAACCTAGGAATGGCATATAAACACAAATTATACATAAATTATTTATTATTTTTTTCAAAATGTGTCAATCAGAAACTCTTGGCCTAGGGGTGCCATGACAAAATTCTGATTCTCTAGGGTGCCGTGATCAAAAAAAGTTTGGGATCCACTGGTATAATGAATGCTGAGTGATTGATTATGATAAACACATTTTGCTCAGCTCCCATACGGGATAGGGAGATGGTGAATATACGTAAACCTTCCAGGAGAACTTCATTACATAACAGTGAAAAAACGCAAAAAAAATTGCCTGACAGTTTTCGAGATTACCGAGTTCAGACAGAGGGATGTGCTTCAGGGACTTTGCTTTGTACTATGTAAGGATGCCTCTGAATACTATACTCTATATTTTAATGTGATATATTGTTTATATTGATTGCTTAGTACTGCATATTAGCACTATAGTACATCTTTCTTTGTGTATTTCAAGTTTATTTGTATCAATATCACCTTTCGGCTTTTTAACAGTTTTACTAATTAACAAAGTGATATTTGCATCATTAAATACCTTTTTATTTCTGATTAATGACCTCCTGTAACTCATTTTGTTAGACAGAGTCATTATCCTTTTTTACTTGTCTAGAAAGAGAGTTTTTCCTTAAATTAACATTGCATGGTATGGCTACATTTTCAATTAAGGCTTCAACTTTACCACAGAGAATGGTTAAACATAAAATGCATGGTCCAAAGACCCAGCAATCTAAAAATTCCCATGTTGATAATAATGGAGTCATTAGAGGACTGGGAGCCATCGCCCTCACAATCTCACTCCCTTCCCGTTCACTCCAATTATTTTTGGATGATTACCAAATCGGACAAAAAACTGCATAGCATCCAAATGTCCATGGATAAGAAATTAGACACTTTGGTGTAAATTTACTAAAGTAGGAGTTCTATTGAAGATAGAATGTGGCCCATAGCAACCAATCAGGCTCTATCTAATATATTCTACAAGGTACTAAATAAAGTAAAGTAGGATTTGATTGGTTGCTATGGACAATATAAAATTTTCAATAGAACTTCTTTCTTAGTAAATTTACCCCTATCCGTTTACCCGTTAACATCATTCTGTCATGCCAAGAGTCTAATTGAAAAATAATGAAAGTGTTCGAGCCATGTACCAGTGACAACAAGGATACAATTTTTGTTCTGCAGAATAATGTTGAATTTTAATTTAAAATTTCTGACACCTAAATTGACAAACTAGATCAGCGGTGGCCAACCCGCGGCTCTCGAGCCGCATGCGGCTCTCCCCCTTCTAAAGTGCGGCTCCTGCTCGCACTGTTGCCCGACGAGGCGCCCACCATCTGTCCCCCATCACCCGCTGCCGGTTCCCGAGGGTAGGAGAGTGCGCATCGCGCATCTCTCCTATCCCTCACTGTGCATCCTTGTGACTTGGCCGCCCGCCAATCACAGCTTGCGGGCCGGCAGCCAATCAGGAGCCGGCCCGCAAGATTTGATTGGTGGACGGCCCAGTCACAGGGAAGTGAGAGGGGAAGGAGATGCGCGGTGTGCTCTCCTCCCCTCGGCGACATGACAGGACTGCAGGGGGATGCCAGACTGTCCTCTCCCCGCCCGGCAGCAGCAGCAACAACGGTGAGTGCTGCTGCTGGGAAATTATCATTGGGGGCATAACTAGCACTGTGGGGGGGCATATGTGGCATTGTGGTAACATATCTGGCACTGGGCACATAACTAGCACTGTGGGGGCATATGTGTGGCATTGTGGGGACATACCTGGCACTGGGCACATAACTAGCACTGTTGGGGCATATGTGTGGCACTGTGGGGGCATATCTGGCACCGTGGGGCATATATGTGTGGCACTGTGGGGGCATATCTGGCACCGTGGGGCATATATGTGTGGCACTGTGGGAGCATATCTGGCACCGTGGGGCATATATGTGTGGCACTGTGGGGGCATATCTGGCACCGTGGGGCATATATGTGTAGCACTGGGGGCATACCTAGCACTGTGGGGGGCATAAAGTTTTGTCATGTAGCCACCCCCCCCCCTTGTGTCATATGACCACTCCCCTGACCACGCCCCCGACCACACACCCTTTTTGTCGCGCACGCCTTCGGAGCACGCATGATGTCGGCTCTTTGGCTTATGGCTTTGGCGATATTTTTCGGCTCTTTACTTCGGACCGGTTGGCCACCCCTGAACTAGATGATCAAGGAAGTCATAATAAATAAAACAATCCCAGGTTAACTAAAACCATACTTGACTCCGATCTTTTTCACTTTCATGAAGTTGAAGTCACCACCTATTATTAGGTTGGGAGCATCATTTGTCATTAATATGTTAGGAACTTTGGTATAAAAGTCAAAGTTACAGTTGTGCTTGAAAGCTTGTGAACGCTTCAGAATTTTCTATATTTCTACAGAAATTTGGACTAAATCTACCTCAGATTTTCACACAATTCCTAAAAGTAGATAAAGGGAACCATATCAAACAAATTAGACAATAAAAATTAGATGTGCTTATTTTTATATTGAAGAAAATCTATGTGAGTCGCAAAAGTATGTGCAGCCTTGCTTTCAGTATCTAGTTTGACCACCATGTGCAGCAATAACTACATCTAAATGTTTCTGGTAAGTGTTGGTTAGTCTTGAATAATGGATTGTAGGAATTTTACCTCATTCTTTCATACAAAACAGCTTTAACTCTGTTATGTTGGTGGTTTGTATTAATATACATCGCAGCCCTTCCCCATGCCCCCGCCGTGATGCCAGTGCATATGTACTAACATATGCGGCTGGCATAGCGGTGCGATGACGGAGGCCTCCCGCGATACCTGTAATGTGGTCTCCATCACCTCCTGGGAGCTTGCTTCTCCCCTGCAGCCGGGATAGCTCAGTGTAGCTGTCTCCGGCGCCCCCCCCCCTGTAAGAAGGTAAGCCCAAGGGAGGGCGAGAGGGGGGTCTGCGAGGTGGCGGAGGTGGCAAAAAGAAGCCCATAGGCTTCTATAGGGTATCACCACTCAAAGGTGGCAATACCCTGCCCGGCGACATCAGTGCGGCCGGGTAATAGTACATAGGAAAATGCGGTAAAACTGGGGTCTTACCGCATATTCACCTTAGTACATCCTGCCTATTATCTGCTTGCTTCCTGTCCTTCAATAGCATTTTGATTGGATTAACATCATGACTTTGACCTGGTCATCACAAAAGGATAATTTATTCTTCTTTAACCATCCTTTGGTCAAATAACTTTGTGTTTCATGACCCAAGTTGTCCTGAGCTGCAGCTCATTGACAGATGTCCTGACAGAATATTCTGTTATAATTCAGAATTCATTGTCCCATCACTGATGGCAAGATGTCCAGTGTCAGATGACTTTCCCACATTGTCGCCAAACCATATACAAACATTATATGAATGACAACAGCGACTGCGAGTGCATTTTGTTGAGTACATTTATTCAGAACACATATGTATAAAGCAACAGGAATCTCTAACGCTGATAAAAATTGCATATCCTCACAAGAGTTAGAAGATATAATCAGCATGCAGGTTAAACAGTCCTGGAAACCTTGAATTTGCCACAACCAATCATACAGGATCTTGGATGGTGATCACCACAAGTTCAAAGAAAACACATTACCTGAGACCACATGCATGCAATAGCCGTGCATAACAACACAATCACAATGGTCTATCCATGTAGCTTAATAGCGCCTAACACATAATGGGGCCTAACTCATACAGAGAATTTAGGGCCTTTTCTAAGCGAAAGAACTAGATCACTTATAAAATGACCCAGAGGATGTAAAAACGAGGTCAGTACAAAAAATTATAATTCTAATTACTCATTGGATTTGAAGCTGTTTCTTAGGCCACTTAGAACCTCTGCAAGTCCAGTCCTTATTCTCCTACTGACCAACACATACAGGATGGGGTTTAAACAGCAGTTGATAAAAGTAATACTAACTAGAATGGGCATGAATAGAATTATTTTAAACATCATTGGTAAATTCCTATTGTCAGCAGCGGTGAGTAATACAATTTGAGAAATAACTAGCGGTGTCCATGTTATGAAAAACACCAGGATGATGGTAACTACAATGCGATAGAGTCGGTGGGTATTAGTTGTTCGAGATTTACTGGCCTGCAACACTATTGCTATGTTGGATAGTATCACAACACATAGAGGAAGAAAGTAACCAATCAAAAGGAGAGGTATAACAAAACACCGTGATGAAAATACCATATCATTCCAAAAGTTTAGTGTGTCCTCATCACTGCAACACGTGTCGGCTGAACACTGCTTGAAGAAATTACTGAACTGCTGCAAGTCAGAGGGTATGCTGTCTGTCATGTTCTTCTCTTTACTTACATTGTATCCAGTGATGATGGGGCCACTATCGACATTTGTCACACCCAACAAAATGCAATGTGTGTCTTCTCCTAATGTAACCTCACCACTATAGAACAACACTGGGAGAGAGGACAAGACTGTAATGACCCATATCACTGCGCAGGCCCAACAAGAAGCACGTTGGGAATTGTATTTCCGAAAAAACATTGGCTGTGTCACTGACAGGACCCTTGTGATATTTAACGCTATAAGGATGAAAATGCTGGCGAACATATTAGCACTGATGGAGAACATTACGAGCTTACACATCCACAATCCAAATGGCCAGTGGCCTTTAAAGGATGCAATACCATTGAATGGAAAAAACAGGACAGAAACAAAGTCAGAAATGGCTAAGTTCAGAAACCAAATTTTGGATTTCCTTTTTTTCATTAGAATTCCGGTATAGCAGATGACAATTACGTTTCCAACCAGTCCTATGATGCAGGTTACCACGGACAGCACAAAACTGATGTATTGGATAGGAGTGGAATATTTAGCCTGGTATTCAAGAAGGAGTAGCAGATCCCCAATAGGATAGCATAGATCAGGTAAAACCATTGTTCTCTCTCCGGTGCTAGAACCTAAAAATGAACACAAAATGCATTTAAACTTGCTGTTATGGATTTTTATTTTATGTATCTGTCATACACTTGCTATCTTATGCTACTGTATAATACAGTACTTATATGTTGTAATATATATATAAAGGACAAATGATGGCTGTTAGCCTGAAGAAGATAAAGCCAGGGGCCAGTGGTGGATCCAGGATGGGGGGCACAACCGAGAGCGCTGGCAGAACGTATTTGTGGATGAGTATGTGCATGATTACCAGGGTCAATACAGAATGGCAGGGGGGACAAAAGCAGGTGGCCACTACGGCTGCTGTCTCCTGCTACCTTTATGTGTAACAGAAACAGCAGTCATTCAGGACAGTGGCAGTTCAAATGGGGTATCGCTGTCTTGCCATCAGCTGCTTTGGAGCCCAATGCCCTTCCAAACTGCCCCGTTGGTCGCGCACAGAGCCATCTGTAAATACATGTTGGCTGCTCCCTCATTCTCCTCTCTCCAGAAGAAGCTGGAGCTGTTGCTATATACAGGGTGGGCGGCTTCCTGCATGCACTGCAAGACACCTAACTGGGGATACTGTTTACCAGACACTGGTATGTGTGGCTGGGGTATGATACCTCCTCCTGAGTGTGTGACAGTTAGGATCTGTGTGCAGGTGTGCTGGTGTGTGCATGGGGCAAATGGCCCTCCGTGCGGTGCCCAGAATTGCTGTCATTGTTGAAGCCATCTGGCTATTGCCCCTGTGCAGCGGGTGATGGGGAGAGCTCTCGATGCTTTGGGCAAATCTGTGGCCCTGTGTTTGTTGCCACTTGCTGTCATGGCCATCAAAAGGGGGGGTGGGGCAGGTACTAATTTCCTGGTACTAATGGAGAGGCCTGGTCGGGGCCCTGGTCTGCCACATGAAGTCTCCCTCCCAGGCAGCAGCACATGTTTGAGTGTGCTTTACTGCAGAGGCTGCTGCTGCTGAGTCCCAGATGCCCCTGACAGAGAGGCTCTCTGCCTCCCCCTGGTCCAAAACTTTTATAAACTCTATTTTTTGCTTACAGGGCAAGGCCACACCTCCTTTGTTAGTCCACGCCCCTAAAATGTTACCAGGGCCCAGCCAGCCTCTCAGCAGCACTGCATGCTGTGTAAATGGATACACAGCCCAGATGTGATGTTTCCAGTCACCCCATTTGCATAGTGCATGACAATTGGTTGATTATGATGAACTCTTTGTACTTGGCTCCCATACAGGATAGGGAGATGGTGAATATACCTAAACCTTCCGGGAGAACTGCATTACATAATAGTGAAAACCGCACAAAAATTTGCTCTGCAGTTGTTGAGATTGCCGTTCAGACAGACAGATGTGCTTAAGGGACTTTGCTTTGTACTATGTAAGCATGCCTCTGGATACTATACTCTATATTTAATGTGATATATTGTTTATATTGATTGCTTAATAGTGTGTATTAACACTATAATACATCTTACTTTGTATATTCCAAGTATATTTGTATCAATATCACCTTACGGCCTTTTAACAGTTTTACTAATTAACAAAGTTATATCTGCATCATCAAATACCTTTTTATTTTTTCTGAATGACTTAATGTAACTAATTTTGTTATATAGAGTCAGTATCCTTTTTTATTTGTCTAAAAAGATATATTTTCCTTCTTTTAACATTGCATAGTATGGTTAAATATATTGGTTAAAAATAATATGCACACTCCAAAAACTCAGCCATCTAAAAATTCCCTTGGTCATAATAATGCAGTCATTAGAGAACTGGGAGCCATTGCCCTCACAAACTCGCTCCCTTCCTCTTCACTCCAAATTATTTTTAGATGATTACCTTTTGTTACATCAAACAAAAAGCTACAAATAGTAGAATTTGAGTGGTTGTTATGGACAATATAACATCTTCAATAGAACTTCCATTCTAGTAAATTTACCTCTATCTGTTTACTTGTTAACATTATTCTGTTATGCCAAGAGTCTAATTGAAAATGAATCAAAGTGTTCGAGCCACGTACCAATGACAACAACGATACCATTTTTTGTTCTGCAGAATAATGTTGAATTTTTATTTCAAATTCCTGACACCTTATTTTGCAAACTAGATGATCAAGAAAATCATAATAAACAAAACAACCCCAGGTTACCTAAAACCATACAAGGCTCTGACCTTTTTGACCTTCCCGAAGTTGAAGTCACTAACTATTATTAGGTTGGGAGTATTAATTGTCATTAATATATTAGAAACCTTGGTATAAAAGTAATAGGGGCAAATGTATGATGGTGGCCATAAAGTTTTTAAAATAACGGGTACGGCTTCTCCTGCATAACGTGGAGAAGTGGGCACCCGTTATGGGCAAATGTATTAACCCCCCAAGATGATAAGGAGAGCCATTATGCCCAGCATTAGCGGCTCTCTTTATCGGCTCCCCAGGCAGCCCTGCACATGCGGAGTCGCGCATTCTCCCCAGCCAGCTGTATTGGGCATGCGCAAGATTTTGCTTTTATCTTGAGATCTCTAGTGCAGCACAGAGCCAGCAGCAGGGCTAGCATTGTCCCCGTAGTGGGGGATAGGACAATGCTAGGCCTGAGTTGGCGAAAGCGGGCGGGGTGATTTAACGCCTGGGTGGCTGTTAATACATTGCCCCGGCCACTAATCACGGGGGGGGGGTATTGCAGGGGACAGCCCCGCCAGGCGTAACTCAGCAGGCTGTCACTAGTGCACATTAGGGAAAATGTTATCCCCCCAGTTAACTAGCGTTAAGTGCATTTCTGCACTTAACACTGGTTAATACATCTGCCCCATAGTTACAGTTGTGCTTGAAAGTTTGCAAACTCTTCAGAATGTTCTTTACTTCTACAGAAATTTGGCTTAAAACTACCTTAGATTGTCACACAATTCCTAAAAGTAGATCAAGGGAACCACATCAAACAAAGTAGACAAAAAAAATTAGATGTGCTAATTTTTATATTTAGAAAAATCTATGTGAGTCGCAAAAGTAGTTTGACCACCATGTGCTGCAATAACTGCATCTAAATGTTTCTGGTGAGTGTTGGTTAGTCTTTAATATTGGTTTGGAGGAATTTTACGTCATTCTTTCATACAAAAGAGCTTTAACTTTCTTATGTTGGTGGGTTTCCTCTCATTAACTGCTTGCTTTGTGTGCCTCAATACCATTTTGATTGGATTAACATCATGACTTTGACCTAGTCATCAAAAAAAGCATAATTTATTTTTTTTTAACCATTTTTTGGTCAAATAACTTTGTGTTTCATGACCCATGTTCTCCTGAGCTGCAGCTCATGGACAGATGCCCTGACAAAATAGTCTGGTATAAATCAGAATTTATTGTTACATCAATGATGGCAAGATGTCCTGTGTCAGATGACTGTCCCACATTGTTGCCAAACCATATACAAGCATTACATGAATGACAACAGCGACTGCAGGTGCAGTATATTAAGTACATTTATTCAGAACATATTGGTATATAGCAACAGGAATCTCTAACTCTGATACAAATTGCATATCCTTACAAGAGTGAGAAGATATAATCAGCATGCAGGTTAAACAGTCCTGGAAACCTTGAATTTGCTACAACCAACCATACAGGATCTTGGATGGTGATCACCACATGTTCAAAGAAAACACACTACCTGAGACCACATGCATGCAACAGTCGTGCATAACAACACAATCACAATGGCACTAGTGGTGTAGCTTAATGGGGCCTCACACATAGAGAGAATTTAGGGCATTTTCTAAGCGATCTAACTAGATCACTTAGAAAATTTGACAGAGGATGTAAAAACTAGGTCAGTACAAAATAATACTAATACTCGTTCGATTTGATGCTGTTTCTTAGGCTACTTAGAACCTCTGCAAGTCCAGTCCTTATTCTCCTACTGACCAACACATACAGGATGGGGTTTGAACAACAGTTGACATAAGTAATACTAACTAGAATGGGCATGAATAGAATTATTTTAAACATCATTGGTAAATTCCTATTGTGAGCAGCAGTCAGAAATACTATCTGAGAAATAACTTGTGGTGTCCAGGTTATGAAAAACACCAGGATGATGGTAACTACAATGCGATAGAGTCGGTGGGTATTAGTTGTTCGCGATTTACTGGCCTGCACCACTATCGCTATGTTGGATAGTATCACAACACATAGAGGAAGAAAGTAACCAATCAAAAGGAGAGGTATTATAAAACACTGTAAGGAAAATACCATATCATTCCAAAAGTTTAGTGTGTCCTCATCACTGCAACACGTGTCGGCTGAACACTGCTTGAAGAAATTACTGAACTGTTGCAGGTCAGAGGGTATGCTGTCTGTCATGTTCTTCTCTTCACTGATATTATATCCAGTGGGGATGGGGCCACTATTAACATTTGTCACACCCAACAGAATGCAATGTGTGTCTTCTCCAAATTTAACCTCACCGCTAAAGAATAACACTGGGAAAGAGGATAAGATGGTAATGACCCATATCACTGCGCAGGCCCAACACGAAGCACGTTGGGAATTGTATTTCCGAAAAAACATTGGCTGCGTCACTGACAGGACCCTTGTAATATTTAATGCTATGAGGATGAAAATGCTGGCGTACATATTAGCACTGACGGAGAACATTACGAGCTTACACATCCACAATCCAAATGGCCAGTGGCCTTTTAAGGCTGCAATACCATGAAGCGGAAAAAACAGGACAGAAACAAAGTCAGAAAGTGCTAAGTTCAGAAACCAAATTTTAGATTTCCTTTTTTTCATTAGAATTCCGGTATAGCAGATGACAATTACGTTTCCAACCAGTCCTATGATACAGATCACCAAGGACAGCACGAAATTGATGTATTGAATAGAAGTGGAATATTTAGCCTGATATTCAAGAAGGAGTAGCAGATCCCCAATAGGATAACATAGATCAGGTAAAACCATTGTTCTCTCTCCGGTGCTAGAACCTGAAAATGAACACAAAATGCATTTACACTTGCGCTTATTGAAGTTTTTTTTGCTATTTTATGCTAATGTTCACTTATATGTTGCAATATATAAAAAGAATATAAAAAGAAGAATTTGTCTCCCCCCTACTAACACACTTTACCTCCCTCCCTACACTGTCTTTCCAGTCCAATTTTCCTTCCGTATCCTCTTATTTTAGTACATTTTCCCTTCCCCATCCCTTTTTACTTTAACTTTATTTCTGACCCTTTACTTTAGGTTAATTTATAGCTCTATACACTCAATAAACAAACACTCTACTGCTATTGTGATAATTATCCCACATAGTTTTATGGGGGGGGGGGTTGTGTGTTTCTTTAGTATATATTATTTTACTAACACATTTCATTTGCTGTGAGTTGTAAATGGTTGGATAATACCCCAGTGTTATAATAATTTAGAAATACTTTCTAATACTGCCTAATACTGTATTTAATCTTATAATTTTACTTAGTGCATACTCAGCAGTATCCTATGTTATCCCCTCTACTGTTCTCATTTGCTGGTTACCATTATAGTACTTTTGATATAACCTATGCAACTCAAAGGCTTTTTTTCTCTATTGTCCATAATTTTATGTGTTATGTAAACTATTGTCTATATCTGCTAGTTAATATCACAAATTTTCCTGCAATATCTTTTGCCATTCATTGTTTAATGGACGCCTTGATCAGTTGCTCTTTCTGGCTGCATTTATTTTTTTTATTTGTATTTTTTCTCTTTATTTACTAGTTTTTAGGTTGTCAGGCCATGGATACATTTCTTCAAAACCTGCTAGTTCAGACATGGGAAAATCAAAAGGCCAGGCAGATAGATCTTAAGCTTCTAAAAGCTCTCCTCCCTCCTTTGAATCTGTTATTTACTCCATTCGGTGTGTCTCAAGATCCTTTCTCAGGTTTTCCAATTGCCTGTTTTGCAAAATAACACCATGAGTGAACTATCCTTACTTCAACCACTCAATCAAAAAATGGATAATATCCAAACTTCACTCAACACTACTTTATCTCATTTGGAAACTAACACCAAATGTATTAACAAGCTGGAACAAAGATTTGGTTACTCTGAGGATATTGGGGCAGATGTATTAAGCCTTAACAAGAGATAAATGCAAGGGTGATAAGGAGAGATAAACGTCCAGCCAATCAGCTCCTTACTGACTTTTTTCAAACACAGGCTGTAACATGGCAGTTAGCAGGTGATTGGCTGGATGTTCATCTCTCCTTATCACCCTTGCATTTATCTCTTGTTAAGGCTTAATACATCTGCCCCATTGTATTGGCTTTACGTAATACTGTTGAGCACCAGGAGATCACTATTAATGCATTGTCTTTCAAATTAGATGATTTGGAGAATAGACACAAAGGCAATAATTTGCGCTTTATAGGAATCCCAGAAACTTTTAAAGGGACAGACCCGATGGACCTTCTTAACATTTATTTAATCCAGGTTTTCAAAGTGCCAACACCTTCAGGGACTGTTAACATTGAAAGAGATCATCGTCTGGGCCCTGAGAGAGGTGCCTATTCTCCACGTCCAGTTATTGCATTCTAGACTTTAAAGACAAAGAAAATATTCTGCAAACATATCGTAAAACACCATCTCTTCAGATCCGTGACTTTAAGGTCCTTATCTTCCAAAACTTTTAGACCCAAGTTATGCAGAAAATATGAGAGATTTCTTCTACCTATAAATCACTCTTTGCAATGCGAATTTCAAGATTCTATAACAGACCCAGAGGGCAGGTACTTGCTTTTACATGTTCTAGTTCAGGAAGAGAACTCTTTACATTGTTGAATATTTATGCACCCAATGTCCCTAATCAATCTTTCTCATTTACTGATGGAAACTGATACTCCCAACCTAATCATAGGAGGGGATTTTAATGGTGTAGATCGGATTCTCCTAGAATCCTATCACCTTCTTCAGGTTCTTCACAGCGACCCCTGGCAAGAATTCACATTTAAAAAAATAGTCTTGTGTCGTTGATCCCTGGAGAATTGGTGATGGTAATAGTATGGAATACACTTTCCATCTCGGGTGCATAATAATTTATTGAGTATTGATTATTTTCTTGTTGCAGCTGACTTGTTCTCCAGAGTTTGACACACTGCGATTCACTCTATTCTTATATCAGATCATGCCCCAATTGATATGTCTTTAGAGGCTCGGCCTTGTAGTTATAGTCATATTTGGCGCTTCCCATCATACCTTGCTCAGAATGATGATTTTAAACAATTCCTTTAATACCACTAGAATAACTTTGTTGATGAGAACATTACTTATTGGGACACGCCTGTGGTGTTTTGGTAAATGTCAAATGCATTGATGAGGGGATGGGTGATCTCTAACTTGGCCAAGAAACGTAAGGATTATTTGTTTAAATATAAGGTTTTACATGACCAGATGGTATTGTCATATAACCCAGGGGCAAACGCAGGATTTTCAGAAGGGGGTTTCCAGAGGGGCGGAGCAAAGCATGGAGATGGACACTTAGGTGACCCAGTATATGCTTTGATGTCCCGCGGGTGGTAGGGGGTATTATATCAATCGCTCAGCATGTAGGGCCTGGATCAGTAATTTCCACTAATTACCCCTTTACTGCACAGATGGTGGGAGATGAGGTGGGAGACGGGGGCATTGGGCTGAATGAAGGGGCCCTGATACATAACTTCCAGGGTGGTAGAGTATGTTTAATATGCAGAGGAGGGGTGTACAGTGGAGTGGGCTTATTATTCATAATTTTCTGGTGGGAGGACAACTTGCTTGACTGCAGATATCTCCAGTTCCTGGAAATAGAGAATCCCACCTACCAAATGGTATTGGGGACTAGGGGATCAGACTTCAGGAGGCAGAGCAATCTGCCAATAAGAATATAAAACTACATACCAGGTGTGTGGAGCTGGAGCAGTAACCAGCTGCTGGAAGGCTGATATCTCTGGTTCTGGAAACAGTAGAGACAAGCTACTAGTGTCCATCAAAGGGGGAGAGTCCCAGCTTTTTGAATATACCCTCAGAAAAACTCTAAGTCAGACAGAACCTGAAATATCTGACTGGGAAGAGCAATTAACAGGCTTGGATGGGGACCACAGCTTTGAAGTCAGATATCTCCGGTTCCCAAGGTCCGATTTAAAAAATTCTTGTACTCATGGAAAGAGGGGACCCTCAGCTTTCAGCCTATGGCCTTAGCCTCCTGGGGGAGGTTTCTGGGTACTCGGAAACCCCCCTGCGTGCGCTACTGTAACCCCTATATTTTTGATCCTATTGAGACTAACCTACAGATTTATAACCAAAATAAACAGCTTTTGGAGGTGTTTTGGACTGAAATAGCCAAAGGAAGTTGAATTTTAACACAGATACTATCGGTGGGGAAATCGGTCAGGGAAGCTTTTAGCAAATATAGTTGAACAACAGCACCATAAATCTTAGATTACATCAATAATTGACCCTAATTCTGGAAAACAATGTATTACACAGTGACAACTCTTCTTTATTTTAAAAATATTTCAGGTACTCTTTACCTAGAACGGCGCCCATCGCGACCATCGAATGCACTAAAAAACGGGTGCGATGCGATGCCCGCGATGGCCGCGATTTCCCATAGGGACCAATGTTAAAAGTCAGATTAGACGCGATTTTAGTGTTCAATGCCTCAATGCCCGCGATTTTTCCATAGGAAACAATGTTAAATGGGCCACAGAGCCCTAATAGTCCCCCTGAAGTCTGAAATGGCCCCCACAATTTTTAACGGCACCCCACGATCAACGTGAACCCGAAGCGTGGCGAGCGCAGCGAGCCTGCGAGGGGCGGCGGTACGCGTCCTCCGACCTTTTCATACCCCCACTATCCACGTCGGCGTGGAGTTGAGAATAGAATAGTGTGGCGAGCGCAGCGAGCCACCGAGCCCGAAGCGTGGCGAGCGCAGCGAGCCCCGCGAGGGGACGCGGATACCTTCAAAGGTAAACGCGTCCCCTCGCGGGGCACGCTGCGCTCGCCACGCTTCGGGCTCGGTGGCTCGCTGCGCTCGCCACACTATTCTATTCTCAACTCCACGCCGACGTGGATAGTGGGGGTACGAAAAGGTCGGAGGACGCGTACCGCCGCCCTTCGCAGGCTCGCTGCGCTCGCCACGCTTCGGGTTCACGTTGATTGTGGGGTGGCGTTAAAAATTGTGGGGGCCATTTAAGACTTCAGGGGGACTATTAGGGCTCTGTGGCCCATTTAACATTGTTTCCTATGTAAAAATCGCGGGCATTGAGGCATTTAACACTAAAATCGCGACCAATCTGACTTTTAACATTGATCCCTATGGGAAAATTGCGGGCATCGCGGGCATCGCGTCGCACCCATTTTTTATGTACCCGCGATGCCCGTGATGCCCGCGATTTTTTACCCCCGACGCCCGCGATTCTAATCGCGGGCGCCGTTCTAGGTAAAGAGTACCATATTTCACTATCTTGTATGAAAATGTGGCTGTTGATGCAAACTTGTTTCGTGGAATACTCTCAGAGGCCTAAACATATTTCCTCACAAAGGGACGTTTTGGATGCAATAATCTCAAAGCAAGAGGTTCTTAAATAATTTCCTCTCTAATAAGTGCCCAGGCTCTGATGGTCTGAATTCAAATTATTATAAACTGCTAAAGGAGGATCTAATACCCACGTTGACAAATTTGTTTTACAGACTACAGTCTGATAATATTTTTTTATCCTGGTACTTCTTCTGAAACCGGATAGGTGCCTGGAGTTGCTTTCCTCCTACCTTCCTATCTATGTTAAACCAAGAGTTTCAATTATTTACTTAAATAATGTCAAACCAGTTACAAAGAGTGTTACCATCTTTAGTCACATGTCATCAATTAGGTTTTGCTCATGGTAGGTTAGGTTTTGCACATGGTGCACATGGCGTCCCCTCGCGGGGCTCGCTGCGCTCGCCACGCTTCGGGCTCGGTGGCTCGCTGCGCTCGCCACACTATTCTATTCTCAACTCCACGCCGACGTGGATAGTGGGGGTATGAAAAGGTCGGAGGACGCGTACCGCCGCCCCTCGCAGGCTCGCTGCGCTCGCCACGCTTCGGGTTCACGTTGATTGTGGGGTGGCGTTAAAAATTGTGGGGGCCATTTAAGACTTCAGGGGGACTATTAGGGCTATGTGGCCCATTTAACATTGTTTCCTATGTAAAAATCGCGGGCATTGAGGCATTTAACACTAAAATCGCGACCAATCTGACTTTTAACATTGATCCCTATGGGAAAATTGCGGGCATCGCGGGCATCGCGTCGCACCCGTTTTTTATGTACCCGCGATGCCCGTGATGCCCGCGATTTTTTACCCCCGACGCCCGCGATTCTAATCGCGGGCGCCGTTCTAGGTAAAGAGTACCATATTTCACTATCTTGTATGAAAATGTGGCTGTTGATGCAAACTTGTTTGGTGGAATACTCTCAGAGGCCTAAACATATTTCCTCACAAAGGGACGTTTTGGATGCAATAATCTCAAAGCAAGAGGTTCTTAAATAATTTCCTCTCTAATAAGTGCCCAGGCTCTGATGGTCTGAATTCAAATTATTATAAACTGCTAAAGGAGGATCTAATACCCACGTTGACAAATTTGTTTCACAGACTACAGTCTGATAATATTTTTTTATCCTGGTACTTCTTCTGAAACCGGATAGGTGCCTGGAGTTGCTTTCCTCCTACCTTCCTATCTATGTTAAACCAAGAGTTTCAATTATTTACTTAAATAATGTCAAACCAGTTACAAAGAGTGTTACCATCTTTGGTCACATGTCATCAATTAGGTTTTGCACATGGAAGACACTCGGTTAAGGGTGTTAAGACAGCTATATTGGCATCCAGGAGCCAACATAAAACACAACATATTATTTTAAGTCATCATTCTCTCTTTGCCCATATTTTAGCAAATCCCTAATTTCAACATGGTGAGGCAGTCCTTCCATTATGTTATTGGGCAGAAAAGGGACTAAAGTTTGTACGACACCCAACTAATATTACTATTAAACTACTAAAAAAACACTTTCCTTTGTGGAAGCAAATTCACTTTTTTCCCTTTCTAATGGCGCATGATTTTACTTTTACTATGATAAAAACAGATGAACTGGTATTCATCAATGGGTTTCTCAGTTTCCTCAGTTGAATGAGAAAAAAATTGTAACCCGGTTACTTTATACAAATAAGGTTCTACCAGCTGCAATATATAGAGAAATACATTTTTTCCATTTATTTTATAGAGGATATTTATCCCCTTTGAGACGTAACCTAATTGGCTTACACCCACATCCGTCTTGTCCTAAATGTACTTGCATGGAGGCCTCACTGTATCACTGTCTATGGGACTGCCCACCAATTAAAAGGATCTGGATACAAATTAAAAGTTACGTTATTGCCCACCTTCTCCATTTTTTACCGCTGACACCAGAGTAGGCAATACTTGGAAGAACACATCCAAAATTTAGATACACTAAGAGTAGCAACAAAATACAATTTATTATTTCTGCAGCTGCAAATACGGGCATTCTCAGTTTTTCCCAGTTTCCCAGTGAGAAAATAAATATTGGTGCCCCCCCCCACACACACACACACACACACACACACACCCCTAATATAAATATATGTGTGTGCATGTATTTATGTGATGTATATTATGTTTAAAATAATGAGAATGTGACATCTATGGAGGGAGAGTCAGCCACAAAAGCTTTAAATTAACTGATTTAAACTTGCAGTGAAGAAGAGGTGCCCCCCTTGGGAGCAGGAGCCCAGAGGCAGATGACTCCATTGCCTCCCAAAGTTCTGCCTCTGTCTCCAGCACTGGATTCATTCCGTTTGTCCCTTTTTCAGAAAAAAAAATGTTTATTTTCCAAATGGATTGGCTAGAGGCTTCCCTTCATAAGGAAGTCAGGGTGAAAAAATATTTGAATTATGGGAGAGCTATTTACAGTAGATACCTTGCCATCTTTCACACGCTCTCAAATCACACATTTTGACTCATCACTCAAGAGCACCTGCTTTCTTTGTGCTTCTTCAAAAGAACAGCACATCTTGAAACACCAGTCTGCGTTTAAATCTTTGCCTGGGATAGACCTTGCTGATGCAGTATAATATATCTACCTTGTTGCAAGGCAAAATAAATGTTATATAATAATAGATTTTGTGTTTTGTGTGCGATGAGATAGACGTGGGGCGAGTGTGCAATAGGCTAGTCGATGGGACATCAATGATAAAAGATTACTCTAGAGGCGTATCAGCAAATCCAGTTGTGCCTCAGATGCCTTGTAATGATCGCCCCTTTAAAAAAACATCTGAATTCGGCTGTCATCCTGCATGGCCGCTGAACTCGTACTAATTTACATTTGACCTATGGTGCCCTCAATTCTGAGAAATACAGGCAGGTACTTGTCCATCATTTAACAACATCAGGGAGGCATCTGCAGCAGGACAATTACCCCAAAACATGCAGGCAATGTCATTAAGAACGATCTTCAGCATAGAGAAGAACAAGAAGTCTTGGAAGTGATGATAAGGCCCCAACAGAGCCCTGATCTCAACATCAGTGAGTATATCTGGATTACATGGAGAGACAGAAGGATTGGAGTAAGCTACATCTACAGATCTGTGGTTAGTTCTCCAAGATGTTTAGAACAACCACACAAACATTATAGAATCAGTACTGCACTTTCTAAGCTCACAATCTCCTGCCTCATGGTAAGGCTCCTTTCTCTTCCACCTGGCAGCTACTTTCTGGTCCATTGCAATGTTTGAGGGCTCAGATCCACACAGACAGTAATTGTGGAAGAAGCTGGTACACTAGGCATGTGTGGCATCTCTGCTCTGTCCCTAATTCTGCATGATGTGGTGGCAGCTCTATTGATCATACCATATACCAGTGCTATTGCTGTCATAATTGAAGACACTTGCCAAGAGGAGGGGGGTTTCTGGGCAACTTGAACCCCCCTGCATTTGCCTATGAGTACAGAGAGTACTGTGGTATGTATAGTACAGTGCACACCAAATTTTTTATTTTCTCCAAATTTCTTCTTAGTTTAACTGGCAGCAGGGCTCACACTGCATGGTTAGACTGTTTTAACGCACATGCCACTGGGTTACAGAGAATGCTGGGGTAGGTAGAGCACACAAAACAGTACAATGTAAACAACAATATCATACTTTATTTTCTTTAACTGGCAGTATAATCACAGGACTTACACGGGGTTAACAAAGTGCATTGGGCAACAGTGTACTGGGGTGCAATGCGTAGAACTTATACAAATAAATATAATATTTTTAACTTTTTAATTTTTTGTACTTTTTTTTCATGTGACAAAAAATACAGAGTAGCAGCAGCCCTGTGTGATGGAATTAGACTAAGGGGACTAGACACTGTTTGTTGATGTACACAGCACAGCCACTTGTAGAAACAAAAAGCACAGCCACTTGTAGATACAGTGGCGTAAGTTTGTCCCAGTTGCCCGGAAGGCAAGAAGTGTATTGCCCCCCAACCCCCATACACACACACACACAAAACCTTATATAACGTTTATACTGTATGACTGTGATGAAATATAACAGGCATATATACATTATGTATACAGTATATCTATATCTAGAGAGAGAGAGAGAGAGAGAGAGAGAGAGAGAGAGAGAGAGAGAGAGAGAGAGAGAGAGAGAGAACACATATTTCAGAACTCCAGAAGTGATATCAATGGCCTTCAATTAATTTAAATTTGCAGGGGAGGAGAGGTGCCCCCTTGAGAGCAGGAGCCCGGTGGCAGATGACTCCATTGCCTCCCACTTGTAGATACTGTATATACAGCACAGCCACTTGTAGATATACACAGCCACTTGTAGATATATACAGCACAGCCAGTTAGATTGACTCTGCACAGCGTGACTGGAGTGAAATGGCTTTGATTCACAATCGGTGAGTCCTTATACCTTTATCGAGCCTCTTGCCAAATGGCTACAACTACATGAGAATTTTTTAATGTCATCTCAAATTCGGTCATTCAGACATGCAGTATTCAATGCTCCCGATTCACCATTTTTTTTTCCAGCAAATCCGGCTATATTCACTCAATAATGTGAATCTTTTCACTGAAAATTTGATTCACCCTATTCAATGTTCACTGTTCGCCGAATGCCGGCCAGTTCCCTGTTTCATGCTCGCTGCAATTCGCTGGTGTATTTCACTGGGGTTTTCACCTTGTTTCGCCAAGAGTATATTCAATGCTAGAATGGAGAACTGCTTTCAGCATGATTTTCGCCATGATTCACCGTTTTGCATTCAACATCTTTTTACGGTTAACTGGAATGTGTTCTTTTAAAATAAAGGGTTTTTTTGTGTAAAAAAATCAGTAAATTTATTTTATGAAGGGGCATGCTATTTTTATTTATGTGCTTTCAGCACATGAATATATAATTTTCAATATTTTTTTTAACACATTTCCCAGCAGGGGGCGGGGAGCCGCTCATTAGATATTCACTGCACATTGGTCCCGCTACATATGCACTAGCGGGTCCAGCGCAGCATCTCTCTCCACCGCGTCCCCTGCCAGCTCTCCGGGGGGCAGCACTGTGCAGCCCTCCTTCTCCTCAACACTGGAAAGATAATATTTTGCTTACATTTGGAATCCAATGTAAACGGCCAGCAACATGGAGACGAGATCCCATTACAACCCACAGTTTTAGAACCGTTGGTTTATTGCATCAGGATTGGTGAATGGAGAATAGTGGAAGGTATGTAGGTTGTAGGCTAGCAAGAGAGCTGTCTCTGCCATTTGTAGGATTATAATACATAAATGAGAAAATAATGGAAGGAAGGTTAAACAGATGAAACACGGTGGTCAGATTGATCAAAGCTTGGAGAGAGAGATAACGTGAAGGTCAATAAACTTTTATACATCTTCCCTAGTGTGTGTTTCAAATAAAATGAAAAGCTATTTATTTCATGGTTCCTGGAAAAAAGATTTTCCAATGGCAAAGGACTCATGTTACTGGGTCATTCATGATCTTGGATGGGGCTCACCACAAGGACCCATGTGTGAGATGGCAATGCGTAACAACACAATTACAATGCCGTAACCCTGTAGCTTAACTCATAGTAAGTTGTTATGGGGGATGTAAAAACTGGTACAAGTACAGCACAATACACTTAAATACGGCTTTATATGTCACAGGGAACAAAATTACCAACACAGGCTTACAGTGACCATGCCTGTGGCACAACATTAATTGAGTTATGTAAGCCCTATGTAAACCATGGAAATGTAGGGCCTGATTCATACCTGTTTGCTAGGCTGCTCATTATCGCAGCCTAGTGAACAGGTAAACGACTCCCGGCCAAATGCCCCCCCCCGTCCTCCCCAAGTGCGCAAATCCCCTCGCATGCTAGCGAGCAGGAACATTTTGTCACCCTCCCCCGGGGAAAATTTTGGTCTGTGGCACTGGCCTGCCGCCACATCTGCTTTGGCCGGGAGTCGGGACCCGCAGATTTACAGATTTACTTGCCTGGTCCCGGCGCTCCTCCTGGCTCAGCTTTATGAAAAATGTCCCTCACAAAATGGCCACCCCATAACAGCAGACCATTTTTAAGGATGCTAGAGGAGGCCAAAGCCTCACATGCGACCACATGGCCGAAAAATCATTCAATGGTCGCTCACCATGAAATGATTTTTCTGCCGTTTGTAATGATAAATCAGCCTGGACTGACTTTTCATTGAGGCACTGTCCTCCGACACGCCTGCTTTAGCATAAAATGTTGGGCATTTCCCTGCTGCCGTCCCTCCCCTCCCCCCTTCCTGCAAGGAACGGCCCAGTGAGTGTGAAACCCACTGAAGCCTTTCCCTCTTGGGGTTTATGCATGCACATTTTCACTCATGAGCATGTACAAACCCCGAACATCAGGGACGGGGACGAATTCGGCCCGTTATGAACGGGTCTGGATCGGCTCCATAGTTTTCATCCAATAAAATTACTGGATGCTTGAAGATGATTTGAAGCTGTTTCCTATGCCACTTACAAACTTTGCAAGTCCAGTCCTTATGTTCCTACTGACCAACACATACAGGATGGGGTTTAAACAGCAGTTGACATACGCAATGCTTACAAGAATGGGCAGGATTGTGATTATTTTAAACATCATCGTTAAATTCTTATTGCGACCAGCTGCCAGTAATATAATCTGTGCCGTAACGAGCGGTGTCCAGGTTATGAAGAACACCAGGATGATGGTAACTACAATGCGATAGAGTCGGTGGGTATTAGTTGTTTGTGATTTACTGGCCTGCACAACTATCGTTATGTTGGATAGAATCACAACACATAGAGGAAGAAAGTAACCAATCAATAGAAGAGGTATTATAAAACACTCTGTTGCAACTACCATTTTGTTCCAAAATTTTAGTGTGTCCTCATCACTGCAACACGTGTCGGCCGAACACTGCTTGAAAAAAATACTGAACTGGTGCAGGTCAGAGGGAATGGTGTCTTTCATGTTCTTCTCTTCACTGACATTATATCCAGGAGTGATAGGGCCACTATCAACATTTGTCACACCCAACAGAATGCATTGCGATTCTTCCCCTAATTGAATCTCACCGCTATAGAACAACACTGGGAGAGAGGACAAGACTGTAATGACCCATATCAATGCGCATGCCCAACACGAAGCACGTTGGGAATTGTATTTCCGGAAAAACATTGGCTGCGTCACTGACAGGACCCTCGTGATATTTAAGGCTATAAGGATAAAAATGCTGGCATACATATTAGCACTGACGGAGAACATTACGAGCTTACACATCCACAATCCAAATGGCCAGTGGCCTTTTAAGGCTTCAACACTATGGAGCGGCAAAAACAGGACAGAAACAAAGTCAGAAATGGCTAAGTTCAGAAACCAAATTTTGGATTTCCGTTTTTTCATTAGAATTCCGGTATAGCAGATGACAATTAAATTTCCAACCAGTCCTATGATGCAGATCACCAAGGACAGCACGAAACTGATGTATTGGAGAGGAGTGGAATATTTAGCCTGATAGTCAAGAAGGAGTAGCAGATCCCCAATAGGATAACATAGGTTAGGTAAAACCATTGTTCTCTCTCCAGTGCTAGAACCTGAAAATGAACACAAAATGCATTAAAACTTGCTGTTATTTTTATTTTTAATCTCTCATACATATGTTGTATTATGCTAATGTATAATACTTATATGTTGTACTAGATACATTCAAGCGATAGATGGTTGCAAGACTGAAGAGATAGAATTAGGAGGACCAGCCATGGTAGAAGGTATGGGAGCTTTGGGGATGTGTTTTGCTGTCGGGATAGAGTGGTGGGGATGGAGTCACAATGGTATGAGGTGATAAAAGGTGTAGAGTGTTGAATGGTGATCAGGACAAGTTGGGGGTGGTTGCGCTTTGGTAAGCAGACTGAGGTGGTAGAGATGGAGACAGCCTCAGTGGAGTATATACACAGTTTTGGATGGATGACCACAGGAGGCTTGCTACCTATAAGTCTAAGTTGAGAGTTTTTCTTCTGTTTAATATTTGGCCATTGTGAACCATTGTTGCTTACATAAACCACTTGACAATGAAATTTAACAACAATGTCAGGTCAATTTTGTGCAGTATTCATTCAGTGAACGTTGCTTCTCAGACATATTTGTATTACTCTTGGGTTTCCTTCAATGCATTTATTAAAGATGCACCTCTGATGAAGCCTCGGTGGGAGACCAAATGCATTGGATTAAGATTGGAATAACACCATTTGTGAGCTAAATATTCTCTTATGTAAAAAGTTGGGCTTCCATTTCTCATTCACATATGTGTGGACTATAATGTACAGTGTTGAGTGGGCAAAATAATTTTTGATGTCTAATCACCGTGATCTATGATTTTAATAAACTTGTTTTATATTTTGCATTAGTTTAGGCTACAAGTTTGGTCTACTTGATAGCAAGTTAGGGATGAGAGGAAGCAATTTTCATTGATGCAGTAATTGTTTGGGAAAGCTGTAGGTTATATATTATATTTCCTTATACCCAATTATATATACAACATTTAAACATTGGTCTTATAAAGTTTGATACTGTTTAAAATTGAAGCCTCAGAGGGATTTTTTTCATGGCTTCATTGTATCATTACTGAATATAGTATCTAAGCATTGCCCTATTTCTATTTATGGTGATGTCTTAACCCCTTCCCGACATTTGACGTACATTTACGTCATGGCCGGGATGTACTTCCCGACACATGGCATAAATGTACGTCATGACTTTAAACTGTCACTGCGTCTCGAGACGCAGTGACAGAGGGACGATGTCTGCTGTCCCTGACAGCAGACATGTCCCTGCATGCCCAGGGGGGGCTGCAATGTCGCCCCCCCGTCAGCGATCGCTGTGATTGGCTGTTCAGTGTGAACAGCCATTCACAGCGTTTTCCTGTGTTACCAGCGAATCAGACGCTCGGTAACACAGGTGTCAATCACCGCCGGGCGTCAGGGGGCATGAGGGGGTCATCGGTGATGATGACACCTCACCCCACCCTCACCCCACCTGCCCCCAAGGCTGTGATTGGTCCGTGGGACCCACGGACCAATCACAGCCAAGGCGCGACATTTAAACTAACGGTGACTGCGCTGCAGACGCCATTCCGGTCTGGAGTAGCGTGCAGAGCGGTCACCGTGCCTATCTGCCGTGATACTGACCTGATCCTTGCTAATACTTACCTGATCCTTGCAAATACCTTACCTGATTACCTGATCACTGCTTGTAGCATGCTGGACGCTTCCTGGATCTGACTTCCTGCTGCTGCTGCAGTGTGATAGAGAGATAGAGAGAGAGATAGAGAGAGATAGAGAGATAGTGACAGAGAGAGCTATATTTTGTGTCTGCTACCCCCCCTTTTTGGGGGTGCAGGGGTTTTTTATATATATATATAGTGCTGCTGCTGCAGTGTCATAGTGATAGATAGTGATAGATAGTGAGAGATAGAGAGATAGAGAGATAGAGAGATTTGTGTCTGCTACCCCCCCTTTTTGGGGCTGCAGGTTTTTTTTTTATATATATATATAACTGTCAGTGCTGCTGCAGCAGTGTCATAGAGTGATAGATAGTGATAGATAGTGATAGATAGTGAGAGATAGAGAGAGATAGTGACAGAGAGTGATAGAGAGTGTATATTTTGTGTCTGCTACCCCCCCTTTTTGGGGGTGCAGGTTTTTTAGTGTCCTAGAGTGATAGATAGTGAGAGATAGTGAGAGATAGTGAGAGATAGTGAGAGATAGTGACAGAGAGTGACAGAGAGTGATAGAGAGTGCTAAATTTTGTGTCTGCTGCCCCCGCCTTTTGTGCTGATCACTATATCTGAGGTGATCAGCAACTTTTTGGGGGTGCAGAGGTTTTTTTTTTTATATATACCTGTCAGTTGCTGCCAGTTGCACTGTCAGTTGCACCAAAGGTTGTGCACCTGCTGCCCCTCACTGGTAATCAGTGTCGCATCACTGATCACCTTTTTTTTTTTTGTGGGGTCTTTTTTAAATTTTTTTTTTACACACACTGTGATTTTGTGGGTGTCCTGTGGCCACTGTGCGCTGATCAGTGACGTACATCACTGATCAGCTTTTTCGGCACAGGGTTGATCTATTTTTTTTTTTTTTGATCAAATTCCTGTTGCCTTTGAGCGCTGTTCAGTGACAGACGTTACTGACCAACATCTGTGCTCAATTTTTGGCGCAGGACCTTTTTTTTTTTTAACCCCTTCAATTTTTTTTTTTAACCCCTTCAATTTTTTTTTTTTTTAACCCCTTCAATTTTTTTTTTTGGTATAAAGTATTTTTTTTTTCTGCACTACATACACATTACACACTACATTCCCCCCAGGTTGAAATAAAGTTTGTACCCCCCCCTACACTATACACGTGTTGAAACATTTCACTACCAGTAACACAAAAATAAAAATGGCATCCCAAATGTCATCCCAAATGTCATCCCAGTCATCCAGAAGAATGTATTCAGCAGAGGAGGCATATGCCATGCTTGCTTCTGACTCTGACTCAGCCAGTGATGCAAGCGGGGAATTTGAAGGATTCGCCTTAAGCTCCTCTTCCTCCTCTGGTGATGAGGGACCCCCTCAAAGACGTCCCCGTAGAGCAGCTGAGACCCCCCCCCCCAATAATTGATCTCGTATGGACCCCACCACCAGACAATTTTGAGCCCCAGGTTCCTGAGTTTTTGGCCATGCCAGGAATCCAATTTGATTCCACAGGTCTCAGAGAAATTGACTTTTTCAAATTATTTTTCTCTGATGATTTTATAAATTTAATGGTGGACCAAACTAATTTATATGCCCAGCAGTTTATTGCTCAAAACCCCACGTCATCATTTGCTAGGTGGACCCCTGTAGATGCAGTAGAGATGATGACGTTTTGGGGTCTGGTGTTTCATATGGGCATAGTAAAAAAGCCAGAAATTAGGCAATATTGGAGTACAGATGTTCTGTACAGCACCCCATTTTACCATATGGCCATGCCCCGGGCTCGATTTGAGACGATCCTTAAATTTTTGCATTACAACGATAATGCACAGTGCCCACCCAGAGATGATCCCACCTTTGACCGGCTATTCAAAGTCAGGCCGGTCATTGATCATTTCAGTGCCAAATTTGAAGACATGTACATCCCAGATAAATTCATTTGCATAGACGAGTCCCTTATACATTTTAAAGGAAGGGTTAAATTCCGCCAGTACCTTCCCAGTAAGAGGGCAAGGTATGGCATAAAAATGTATAAGCTGTGTGAAAGCACCTCAGGGTACATTCACAGGTTTAGGGTATATGAAGGGAAGGATTCAAGAATTGAACCGCCAGAATGCCCCCCCTCCCTCGTAGGTGTTAGTGGAAAAATTGTCTGGGATTTAGTGCACCCCTTCCTGGATAAAGGTTATCACCTCTATGTGGATAACTTTTACACCAGCATCCCCCTGTTTAAGGCCCTTGGTTCAAGAGGTACAGCAGCTTGCGGTACTGTGCGCAAGAACCAAAGAGGCCTCCCAAAAACGCACATTGCCCAAGTAATGAGAAGGGGTGAAAGCAGGGGAATATGCACCGAAAATATGTTGTTGGTCAAATATAAGGACAAGAGGGATGTCCTTATACTGACAACAATTCACGGAGACAGTACCACCTCCGTCCCTGTACGAGGTACCAGTACCCACACCTCAAAACCTAATTGTATCCTGGATTACAATAGGTACATGGGCGGAGTGGATCTTTCAGATCAGGTACTGAAGCCGTACAGTGCCCTGCGGAAAACAAAAATCTGGTACAAGAAGCTGGCCGTGTATATCATCCAGATGGCACTGTATAACGCTTACGTGCTATTCCGTTCTACCGGCCAGAGGGGGACATTTATGCACTTTCAAGAGGAAGTCATAAAGGGCCTAATATTTGGGAACCAGCAGGCAGAGGGCCCCAGTACTTCTAGTACTGGCCCCCGTATTGTACCAGGGCAGCATTTTCCTGATGAAATCCCCTCCACTGGAAAAAAGGGCAGGACACAAAAAAGGTGCAAAGTTTGCTATAAAAAGGGAATAAGAAAGCAAACTATTTTCCAGTGTGACACTTGCCCCGACAAACCCGGCCTATGTATAAAGGAGTGTTTTAAAATATACCACACATCTATGGATTATTAGGTTCATAATTTCACCGTGCTTCGGGGGTCTTGCTAATGCCACATAGCACCCACCATTCATTCCACCAGAATCTGAGCCGCAAAATCCAAAAATCACTCCTTCCCTTCTGAGTCCTGCCATGCACCCAACTGGTATTTTTTGGTCACATGTGAGGCATTGCCGTACTCGGGAGAAATTGGGGCACAGATTTTGGGGTGCTTTTTCTCCTTCATACCTTCTGAAAATGAAAAATTTTGAGCCAGAACTGCATTTTTGTGTAAAAAATGTAATTTTTCATTTTCACTGCCCACTTGTATCAAAATTGGTGAAACCCCTGGGGGTTTGAAATGTACACTATACCCCTAGATGAATTCCCTGAGGGGTGTACTTTGCAAAATGGGGTGACTTGTGGGGGGGTTCCACTGTATTGGTGCTTGGGGGGTCTTGCTAATGCGACATAGCACCCACCAAAATTCCACCAGAATCTGAGCTGCAAAATCCAAAAATCACTCCTTCCCTTCTGAGTCCTGCCATGCACCCAACTGGTATTTTTTGGTCACATGTGAGGCATTGCCGTACTCGGGAGAAATTGGGGCACAGATTTTGGGGTGCTTTTTCTCCTTCATACCTTTTGAAAATGAAAAATTTTGAGCCAGAACTGCATTTTTGTGTAAAAAAATGTAATTTTTCATTTTCACTGCCCACTTGTATCAAAATTGGTGAAACCCCTGGGGGTTTGAAATGTACACTATACCCCTAGATGAATTCCCTGAGGGGTGTAGTTTGCAAAATGGGGTCACTTGTGGGGGGGTTCCACTGTATTGGTGCTTGGGGGGTCTTGCTAATGCGACATAGCACCCACCACAATTCCACCAGAATCTGAGCTGCAAAATCCAAAAATCACTCCTTCCCTTCTGAGTCCTGCCATGCACCCAACTGGTATTTTTTGGTCACATGTGAGGCATTGCCGTACTCGGGAGAAATTGGGGCACAGATTTTGGGGTGCTTTTTCTCCTTCATACCTTCTGAAAATGAAAAATTTTGAGCCAGAACTGCATTTTTGTGTAAAAAAATGTAATTTTTCATTTTCACTGCCCACTTGTATCAAAATTGGTGAAACCCCTGGGGGTTTGAAATGTACACTATACCCCTAGATGAATTCCCTGAGGGGTGTACTTTGCAAAATGGGGTGACTTGTGGGGGGGTTCCACTGTATTGGTGCAACATAGCACCCACCATTCATTCCACCAAAATCTGTGCTGCAAAATCCAAAAATCACTCCTTCCCTTCTGAGTCCTGCCATGCACCCAACTGGTATTTTTTGGTCACATGTGAGGCATTGCCGTACTCGGGAGAAATTGGGGCACAGATTTTGGGGTGCTTTTTCTCCTTCATACCTTTTGAAAATGAAAAATTTTGAGCCAGAACTGCATTTTTGTGTAAAAAAATGTAATTTTTCATTTTCACTGCCCACTTGTATCAAAATTGGTGAAACCCCTGGGGGTTTGAAATGTACACTATACCCCTAGATGAATTCCCTGAGGGGTGTACTTTGCAAAATGGGGTGACTTGTGGGGGGGTTCCACTGTATTGGTGCTTGGGGGGTCTTGCTAATGCGACATAGCACCCACCAAAATTCCACCAGAATCTGAGCTGCAAAATCCAAAAATCACTCCTTCCCTTCTGAGTCCTGCCATGCACCCAAATGGTATTTTTTGGTCACATGTGAGGCATTGCCGTACTCGGGAGAAATTGGGGCACAGATTTTGGGGTGCTTTTTCTCCTTCATACCTTCTGAAAATGAAAAATTTTGAGCCAAAACTGCATTTTTGTGTAAAAAATGTAATTTTTCATTTTCACTGCCCAGTTGTATCAAAATTGGTGAAACCCCTGGGGGTTTGAAATGTACACTATACCCCTAGATGAATTCCCTGAGGGGTGTAGTTTGCAAAATGGGGTCACTTGTGGGGGGGTTCCTAAATTTTAGAATCTTATGGTGCCTAGAAACCTACATGGTGCCTAAAAAATAATCTCATAAAAAGGAGGCTCCAAAATCAAGTAGGTGCTCCTTCTATTATGAAGCCTGTGGTTTGGTCAACGTGCACACTAGGGCCACATATAGGATATTTATGAAAACAAAAGAATTGGGGGAATCAATTTTTAGTCACATTTCTCTAGTAAAATGTACTGTGTTCCTTAGAAAAATGTATTAAAATTGCAAATCTGCAAAAAAAATGAAATTTTGAAATTTCACCTACACTTTGTTTTAATTCCTGTGAAACACCTAAAGGGTTAACAAACTTCCAAAATGCTGTTTTGAATACTGTGAGGGGTGCAGTTTTTGAAATGGTATCATTTATGGGGGTGTCTCACATACAAGTCCCTCAAAGTCACATCAGAACTGAACTGGTCCCTAAAAAAATCAGTGTTTGAAATTTTCTTTAAAATTTGAGAATTTGCTATTCATATTGTAAGCCTCCTAGTGTCCAAAAAAATTAAAAGGAAGTTGAAATAATGATGGAAACATAAAGTAGACATATGGTCTATGTTAGTTATTAACTATTTTGAGTGGTATGATTATTTGTCTCACAAGCAGAAAATTTAACATTTTGCAAATTGCAAAATTTTCCATTTTTTCACGACATTTTGGTATTTTTCACAAAAAAACACAGACTGTATCGACCCAAATTTACCACTAATTTGAAGTACAATGTGTCACGAGAAAACAATCTCAAAATCACTGGGATAAGTAAAAGCAAAAAAAAGTTATCCCCACTTAAGTGAGACATGTCAGATTTGAAAAAAAGGGCTCTGTCAGGAACGCAAAAACTGGCTCTGTCAGGAAGGGGTTAAAGTCTACAAAAATACTCATTTTCAAAAAGGGTGAATCATGTGTACTCAAATGTGAAATCCTGTTTAAGAAATTGTCATAATGTACTGTATATGTTTTTATTCTTTGATGTTTTAGGAAATCACAATTTGAATACATGGTCAATATACAAGTTTATTAGAAAATTTAAATGTCTATTTCTAGTATAAACCATATTGTTAATAATCTTTGGGCTCAGGTACGAAAGATATATAGAGTTATGTAGGATAGTTTGCCATCTTTTTTATTTACATTTTCACAATAATAACATGGGGATAAAGAAAAAGGGGGCAACAAAGGGAAAGGAGATTGAGGGAGCAGGTCGTACAAATGCATATATTAATTGGAATAACAACAAAGAAAAAGGAGGGAAGACAAGCAAAGTACATATATTACATTAGATGGCGCTGAAGGGGACTCGTTCAAATCAAAAGGAGAAGACAGAGACTGTCACAAGTAGGGAAGCCAATCCCGGGGCATTTTTTCAATCCCGGGATTCGGGATTGAAAAATGCTCAATCCCGGGATTCCCGGGATCCCGGGATTGGCTTTCCTAATAGAAAAACGCCCTGGCTGCCCCGCATTTACTTACATGCAGGTGCAGCTGGGTTGCCAGGTGGGTGGATGGGCGGGTTGCCGGGTGGGTGGATGGGCGGTCAGCTTCAGGAGCCGGGTTGGGGGATGGGTGGTTAATGCTGCTGCTGTTGGCTGGCTAGTTGGGCGGACGGGCTAGCCACGCGGCTTCTTCATACTGCCGGGCACGACGTGGCCTGCCTGCGCAGCGTGACCTCTGATCTCGTCATGCTGAGAAGTCACGCTGTGCGGTATGCTCTGCCGGGTGCCGGGAGAAGCCGGGCAGCGTCTGAGCGGGTGCTCAGACGCTGCCCGGCATTAGACTGCGCATGCGCAGTCTAATCCCGAAATCCAGGGATTGGAAACTCCAATCCTGGGATTGAAATCCCGGGATCCCGCCGATCCTGATCCCGGGATTGGCCACCCTAGTCACAAGGTATGTGGTGGTGAATCCCCCTTTCCCTCTGTAACATAGACATGTAATGGTAGCCATTTTTTAACAGCAGAAGAAACTGTCATGGAGTAGGAGACAACCTTGGTCTCCATTTCAAAATTAAATAGAGTGTTAGAATCTACTTTGTCAAATGGGGCATGAGCGGGGATTTTCAGTGTTATAGTGGCTCTGGCGGATAACAGAATATGGCCTAAAACATAATGGGCAGACTGGAGTACTAAGCTAGGATACCAATGAAACAGAGCCACAGAGGGGTCCGTGGACAATGTAACACCTAGAACATCAGAGAAAAGGGTAAACACTTTAAACCAAAAAGGGTGTATAATGTGGCAATCTCAAAAAACATGAAAAATAGTACTTTTGTGATTGCAGAGATGCCAGCAAAGTTTAGAGGTAGCAGGCCATATTTAATGTAATTTAGCTGGGGTAAAATACAGTGTTTGGAGTAATTTAATATGCTATTCAGCATGGTTGGTACACTTAGAGAGGTAAAGAGAAGACAGATGGATAGTTTCCCATTGATTGAGACTAAAGGTGTGGTAAAGGTCATTCTCCCAATTTAGTTGAGCAGAGGACTTAACTAGCAAGTCCGGAGGTGACAAAAGGATGTGGCATCACCTGGGAGAAGCTGTATTTAATCTCTTCACTATACAGTCAGGGGGCATGGAAAGAATTAGTAACACTACCTACCTTTTCCAGCTAATGTCTATGTTGAGAGTAATAAAACCAAGCCAAGGGAAATTTTGCAATAAGGTCGGAAATTGATAAAAGAGAGGATGGTAAAAAGAAGCTTGCAAGGGACTCAATTCCCAGGCTTTCCCAGTAGGAGATATGAAGGTGAGGAAATAACAGAGTGCCGGACGGGTTCCCGACAGTCGGGATCCCGACAGTCATTTACCCGACGTTGGGATCCCGACTGTCAAAACGCCGACAGCCGGGTGCCCGCTATTTTCCCTCATGGGGGTCCACGACCCCCATAGAGGGAGAATAGAATAGGTGGCTCGCGTAGCCCCGCAAGGGACTTTTTTGCGCTCGCCATGCTGTCTGAGTACAGGTAGTTGGGATCCCGACGTCGGGCTAATGACTGTCGGGATCCCGACTGTCGGAGTCCCATACCACACCCGAAATAACATACATATGGCCCTGAGGGATATAGTCCTAGTACAATCAAAATGGCTAGAGTGTCCCAAGTTTGTTATTTTTCAAGGTAATATACAGGTGCATAGCACAACAATCCAAAAGTAATCTTTTGTACATTTAAAAGGAGGAGTCAAGCGAAGGCTGCAAAAGTCAGTTAAAATCACCACTAAGCATATGAGTTCCCACCTTTAACAAGTTGACTTAGTGTGGAAGATGGTCAAGGAAAGAGGGCTATTTTTTGTTTGGGGCATAAATGTTGTGAAGTGAAGTCCCAATCATAGAGCTTAACTTTAAACAACAGACCATTGCCCTCAACCAGCATGTGAGATCCCTGATAAATGGGAAGCTTGCAGGAAAAAATAATAGCCACATCTAACATCTGGCTTAATATATTTCAAAGAAGTTGTGCATTCCCTTTTTATAGCTTGTCTCCTAAATAAATGCTTTTACTATTGTGTTAGCCAAAAGCTCAAGGAGAAGTCAGGATCTTTATTCTGGGACATTAAGTCCTATATAAATCGTGGAAACAATTTTAAGTTTAAGAGACATATATGCTTTGTGGGTTTGAAGAATTCTGAAGAGACTGCGGATAGAGTAAAGAATGTCAGTCCACTTGTCTGAGGTCTAAGTCAATTGTCTGTACCACCAGGAGGAAAAAAGGAAAAGGGATAGGGGTAGGAAAAATAACCATGATGAAAACAAGAAATAGAAAGAAAAGAAAAAAAAAACAAGAGGATGAATAGTAATTTATATTTACAAAGAACATTGAAGTATAAAACTCACAGGATGGAAAAAACTCCCATTTGTAGGACAAAAAAAATGTCTCACGGGGTTCGTTACAGCAGCAGCATTACAGTAAAATAAAATGTACTATATAATGATTATCATCATCAAAAGAACACCTAAGAACAAATAATGAACTATGGAAAAATAAAGCATTATAGGTATAACATGCTTACATGATTAACGTGAGAGGTCAAAGACCGAGAAACCTTTAGGGTGCGTAACAAACAATCTCCTCTAAATAAAAACAGGTAAGACACATACTACAACCAAACATAACAAAGTCCAGTTATGTCCACTGAAGCATCTGGCAGTCTCTTGGGATGGGACTGCTAAAATGAGCCCCACCGCAAGTCCAGGACTGAGCAACAGATATCAAGGTCAGATAAGGCCCAGAAAGTAGCAGATTTGAAACTATGAGAGGAGTGGATACCAAAAAAGAATAGCAGTTTGTATTTTTGATCACCTGAACAAAGCATTGCTGTTAGGAGACATAAGTGGGGTAATGTATGCCAGGAGAGGTCCTTGGAATATGTCAATCTGATAACTGTTGAAGTCGACATTCTCCAAGTGATGCAGATTGTGCAGGATCTCCTCTTTATATGCATAGCAATGCAGCCTGCAGATAACATCTCACAACGAATCTGTAGGGTCGCCCTGTGGTTGCAGAGCTCTATGTGTCCTACCAAGGTGCTTTGATCATTGCCAAGTATTTTTTTAAAGATCCTATTGATTATCAATTGACTGCACATGCTTACAGTTTGTATTGTGCATGCACCAGACCAAATAGAGACAGAAATTGTGAAAATATCTAATTGCAATCCCCTCGCAATTTATGTCACAAGTCATTTTCTGGGAGTGTCAGAAAAATGCAGATGTGCCCTGGCGTTTTTAGGGAGGGTCTGTGGCTCAACTCTGAATCAGGCCCTTAGTTGGAATCTCCTCAGGGATATTGGGGGGGGGGGGGGGAGTGCTGATTCAGCTTGGCTAATTTTTTGACAAATTCGTCCCTTGGAACGATGGTGTGACTTTGTGTATGGGCGATTATACGCATGTGCGGGGCCACTGTGTGAATGCCTTCGTGACTATTGCCGAGGCGTTTTGTAGACATTGGAGCGGGCAGGGGGCTGGCACATTTGGACACCCAGCATTTGCTGGGCGTGCCCACAAAAATGCTGGGTGTCCCCATGCAAAGGCAGGCATGGCAGAGCCTGCACGGGACGGGCGTCTGAGGTTACATTATGTCAACATCTGACCTGTTCTTGGCCACAGCCAAAGCAAATAAAAGACAGGTCAGACTGACTTTTGTTTGCAAACGGGGGAAAAAATCATTAGATCATCGGTGACCACCGAATGATTTCCCCCTATATGCTCACATACGAATGGCCACCCCATGCGCTTCCATGCGAACGGATGTGGTAGCATACACATGCATGCCCATGCTGCCGCATATATTAGCTGGGCAGCGGGGCATCTGTTCACCTGGCAGGTGATGTTAGCCTGCTCAGCAGCGAAAGACCGCTGGTTAGTGAATGATGCTGAATCAGACACATCATGCACAGAAGATATTGCACCATCTTTGATTGTCTAGATCAGTGGTTCTCAAACTGTGGGTCCTGACCCCAAAGTGGGTCCCGACTTTCTCTGCATGGGGTCGCGACTCCATGTTGCTGACCATCAGGCTGATGATTTCTATTTTCAGGAAGTGATTTAAAGAGTCTGAAAAAATCTGTTGAGTTGTCTGTTATTTTAAACTCCTATTTTGTGCTGCCATATATGTGCTGTCTGGTGACCACACATGTAATGTGATGACCTTTGGCAGTAACTTGCTGGGGTCCTGTCATTATTTTTATTGTCCGATGGAGTCCCGGAGGAAAATAGTTTGGGGACCCCTGCTCTAGATCATCAACCCATTTGTAGGGCAACTGCTGGAGTCCTGTAAAGCATGCAGGCTTACAAGGGTAGATTCCTTGTGTTCTTCCAGAACGGTCATCCTATTTTCCATTGGACAATATCAGCTTAGAGGGTTGTCACATTTGTATGTAAGCTTTTCCTGGGGTGCTCAATCATATCAAAGTTATAATATGAAGTACAGTTCATCCTTGGTTGGCTGAGTCTGCGGAATTTGCATGATGGAAGCCAGATTGAAAGCTTTCATATGTACAATACAGGTGCCTTCAAGAAGGGGGGGGGGGGCTGGGGACGAAGCTGATGTTGGTGAGGACGATGAAAGAGGTTGTTGCTTTGAGCAATTGGTGCAAGTCAGACACAATGGGGGACTCTGCAGGTTTAAAGGAGCCTGTTTTGATTGTGCACCTCTAGTTTTATAGTTGATACCCACCTACTTATTATAGCTGTCTCTATCATGCATCAAGAGTGTCATTAGTTATGTTTAGCGGGCCAGCCAATGCCTCCCTTGTAATCATTTCACATGCATGATATGTGCTTGTATAATACATATTTCAGGCATGTACTGTAAACTAGTTTCAATGTGGCCATGCAACTATGCAACTATGTACAGTGTCCTCACTTTTCTACTGTACTGTAATAAATCAAACGGCCATAGCTTAGTTTAGAGACCCTATAATAGATCACACCGTATCCCACTTTTTCTTCCTGGCAGACAAATATATATATATATATTATATATATATATATATATATATTTTTTTCGGAGTATCCGCACTCACGTCCAGCCTTTGTTAGCACAAGGGGTGCTCCACTACCCCTTTTACACCGCCGAAAAATCCGGGTCAGCGGCGGGTCAGACCCGGATCCGCGGCGGTGTAAATGGGGGGTATCCGTTTCCATTTACACGGGTCCTCTACCCAGGTCCTGACCTGGGTAGAACACGGATAGGACCCGTGTAAATGTCGGTGTAAATGGTCCCGCTGCGGGTGCAGGCACCCGCAGCGGGTCCACAGCGTGCAGCGCTGGGGAAGATGTTCCCAGCTGCTGCGGGAGGAGGGGGGTCCCTGCGGCTGCTGAGGAGAGGGGGGTACCTGTCAGCCTGCTGTGCTGGGGGTACGGGGGTGCTAGGGGTGCTGAAGGTACCTGTCCTGCCTGCGGTCGGATCTCAGCGGAGAAGATGATGTGCGCCGCTGCTGTATCACCCCCCCCCCGCATCCGGCAGCCGGTCCCTGCGGCGTATGGAGTGTCAGTATCGGCGGTCCCTCCAGCGCATAGGAACTAGTACTAGTTCCCATGCGCCAGAGGGACCCCCGCCACTGACACTCCATACGCCGCACGCCGCAGGGACCGTCTGCCGGGGAGGGGGGGGGGGGTGGTACAGCAACGGCGCACATCATCTTCTCCGCTGAGATCCGACCGCAGACAGGACAGGTACCTTCAGCACCCCTTGCACCCCCCAGCACCCCGGTACCCCCAGGTACACCAAGCACAGCAGGCAGGACAGGTACCCTCCGGCACCCCCAGCACCTTAAAAAAAAAAAAAAAAAACACTTAACCTGGGTCAGCCCTGATATATATATATATATATATATATATATATATATATATATATTATATTTCTATATATTATATATTTCTATATATATATATATATATATTTCTATATATATATATATATATATATATATATATATTTTCTATAAATATATATATAAAATATTATTTAAGGCAGGGCTGACCCAGGTTCAGTGTAAATGGTGCAGACCCAGGTCCGACCCAGGTCAAAGTGCTGTGTAAATGGGGTATAAAGCAGGGTCAGACCCTGGATACTCCAGCATTCAAAGACCAGGGTCCGACCAGGGTTTTTGGTGTAAAAGGGTAATCATCCGCAGATGTTCCAATAATAGCATGGGTGTAGAGCTGTATAAGATCCACAAGGAGCACTCACCAGTAAGATCACAGAGGTAATTTAATGGTACTGTTCAGGATATAATACATCTTACTTTGTATATGCAGTCGACGTTTCGGCCACTAGAGGGCCTTTGTCAAGACAGGTCAGCAATGCATGTCCGTACAACACAAGGAAATCCAGTACAATGATCCTCTCTCAAGTGCTCCCTTATATAGCACCTTAATGAGTTTATTACTCACAGCCTTGCACAGTCCCTACTGGTGCCTGCAAAGTTCACATCTCACGGGTCACATGACCTAATGCCGCGTTTCTATTGGTCTCCCGGCATTGATTCATTAAATCCAATATGGACGTGCGTTCCACACCGTTAGCTGTGCGTTCCAGCACAGTCTCACGAGGCTAGCGCTACAGTACGGCCGTCTGATGCCTTGGACAGTAGTCCTATCAGGTCAACTAGGTGTCTGGCTCACTATATGAGTTTTTAGGCTCATAATTGAGGCAATTGCATATAATTCTGGACGATCCTATAGTGTACTAATGAAAAAACAAAATGGCCGTGCGTTCCACGGCGGCTTCCTGCGATCCAGCCCTATTTCTGGCTGTACTCAGTCAGGCTCCAGGTGCCTTATACATAAGGGAGCATTGGTTTTGGGTCTCACATAATATATATAATTATCCATAAGACAACATATCCATAGACTTAAATATTCTAGATTATTACCAGAATTGAATGCAGATAAGTGGAATAGTTGCTGTACAGCATTTTAACAAGACACTTAAATATTGCCTCCTTAAAAAAATAAATACATATTATTGACATACAAACATATAGGACAACATATACAATATCTACATATTTACATAATTATTTTTTGAATTTTATATATTGTTTTATATTTTTATTGAAGAGATTTATTTCATTTTTTATATAAATTTTTATTATTTTTATCAACATAGATGATGGTCACTACTGTTGGAGATGATGATATGAAAAAAGGTCATATATGTCCACATACCCCTTATCTCCGTCCACTCATCCTATCCACCCAACAAAGAGTTTTAGGCAACTGATAATCAATTGTTGTTTTTTTGTTTTTTGTTTTTAGGGATTTATCATCGATGCCTCACAAGAAACAGTTTAGCGGGTTGTTTTCATTTAGGCCACGGGGGGCCACTGTGTCCAAGTTATAAATCCATTGTGCTTCGCGTTGTTTCAACGCCTTGGTTCGATCACCACCTCAGCTGTATTTAGGTATATGGTCCATCAGCATACTTTTGATAGTAGATATTTGATGGCCTTTGTCCAGACAGTGCTGGGCCACATGTTTGTCAGTCTTTCCTGTCTCTAGAGCCAGCCTGATCATGTATCTGTGGTTCGCCATCCGTTCACGGAAAGGTCTTGTGGTCATCCCTGTGTAATACAGCCCACAGGGGCCATCCGCCATCGATTAACTTGTACAAGCGCCTATGTGGTATATGTCCTGATTTGCCCTGATTTGTCCTGATATTATGTAAATATGTAGATATTGTATATGTTGTCATATATGTTTGTATGTCAATGATATGTATTCCTTTTTGAAGGAGACAATATTTAAGTGTCTTGTTAAAATGCTGTACAGCAACCATTCCACTTATCTGCATTCAATTCTGGTAATAATCTAGAATATTTAAGTCTATGGATATGTTGTCTTATGGATAATTATATATATTATGTGAGACCCAAAACCAATGCTCCCTTATGTATAAGTCACGTGGAGCCTGACTGAGTACAGCCAGAAATAGGGCTGGAATGCAGGAAGCCGTGGTGGAACGCACGCCCATTTTGTTTTTTCATTAGTACACTATAGGATCATCCAGAATTATATGTAATTGCCACAATTATGAGCCTAAAAACTCATATAGTGAGCCAGACACCTAGTTGACCTGATAGGACTACTGTCCAAGGCATCAGATGGCTGTACTGTAGCGCTAGCCCCGCGAGACTGTGCTGGAACGCACAGCTAGCGGTGTGGAACGCACGTCCATCTTGGATTTAATTAATCAATGCCGGGAGACCGATAGAAACGCGGCATTAGGTCATGTGACCCGCGAGATGTGAACTTTGCAGGCACCAGTAGGGACTGTGCAAGGCTGTGAGTAATAAACTCATTAAGGTGCTATATGAGGGAGCACGTGAGAGAGGATCATTGTACTGGATTTCCTTGTGTTGTACGGACGTGCATTGCTGACCTGTCTTGACAAAGGCCCTCTAGTGGCTGCATATACAAAGTAAGATGTATTATATCCTGAACAGTACCATTAAATTACCTCTGTGATCTTACTGGTGAGTGCTCCTTGTGGATCTTATACAGCTCTACACCCATGCTATATATATATATATATATATATATATATATATATATATATATATATATATACAGGGGGGATGGGCTGCACTCTCACGGGTTTCCACAAAGAATCACTACCACACAGGTAATGGGGTCGACGTTTCAGACATCACTCCTTTATCAAGACAAGAACCTTACACAGTATATATATAGATATTTATGCTAAAATGAATGAACATGTACAATGTAATCAGTCTGCAAGCACGTGCCATGGAGGGAAAACAGAACAAACAGTTTTCATCCATTTTTTAAAATTGTATATAAGTTATATTTGCCTTAAAAGACAAACATTGTCATTGTAGAGCATTGTTAGTGTAGGTCTATCAGCAAGGCAATATGCTTTTGTCCTATTGTACTGAATATGCTTTTATTGCCCCAATCTTTTGCTGCCTGCCTGATATTGCTGCCTCTGGCTGCCTTATGATAGGCATAGTTGATTGCTTACATACCTTCTACCATCTCTGAGGTAGGTGCCTGGACACCCGGAAAAGGGGTGTGGCTTTGCTGGAATGACACTCCTGCTAGCCACCTAACCGGTTTCTGTCCCACAGATAAAAATCATTCTAGACTGACCTTTATCTTGTCCCTGGAGATGGCCACATTTCAGGGCAGGCGCTTATGTCATGTGACGTCAACCCACTGCCCCGAACAGGCATCACCACGCCTGCGTTCGCAGGGCCCATTGTTTTTATGCAATGTATAATTTCAATCACATTGTCCAATAGTCTTTGATGTGGGAAAATTGTTTGAACCTGTGGCAACTGCCATTTTTCAAACACATTACAGTTAGGAGCTGATTGGCTGGAACAGCATTTATTATACTCAATAAGTTTTATCACATGTTAATAAATGGGCCTCATTGAGCTGGTTCCCCAAATATGGGGGGGGGGATTGTGGGCATCCCCATTTTCAATACAGGCGGGAGACACTGTTTATGCCAGGTCCCCCAACTGAACCATGACTACTGTGGCTGGTCAGCCCTGGATGGGGTACTTGGGAGAGTGGAGACCCCCCAATAAAGGGGTCCCTCAGGCTTCATCCCTCCAGTGTTGTGGGTGGCAGGCTTATTCTTGTTGTGTAAAAAATAAAACAAAATAAACATACATTGGTTTTCACAGTAGAACTACAAGTCCCAGAAGGTCACCCTTGCATGCTGGGACTTGGCGAACCACAAGTCCCAGCATCCGGAGCATTAATGGGCCACTGGTTCTTGTAGTTCTACTGTGAAAACATTGTACGAAAAAAGACAAGAGGCAGGGGGCAATGTTCAGTTTGTCTTTAGAGAGAAAAGGCCCTTATCCTGGGCAGATTGGGAATTTAAGTGGCCCTGGAACAAAACTCCACACCCACATCACCAGCCTGACACCTTCTACCACTTAACACACACGCGTAACTGTGTCACCAATACCGCATTCACATCGCATTTGCGAAGGAACGGACATGGGTCCAGAACTTTCACATTAAATCCAGGTCACCCATTATACACAGGGTGACCTGGGATTAACCCTTCTTATATACTGGCTCCATTTGCCAGATTGGTTGACCCCAGGAGTTAAAGTGGGGTGGAACTGAGTTCAACCTCCACCTTGGCCCTGCACAATAAAGAGAGAAGCATTATAGTTTGCATTGGGGTGCCAAACAAGTGTGCCGGATATCTCACTAGGTCCGTGAGGCACTGGAGGAAGGCTGCCGCCGGAGGAACACAGTCAGAAGGACCATCTAATGTCAGGCCCTGTGCAGGTTTGGGGCACAGCCAAAGGCAGCGCATCACACACTACAGTAAGCAGCATGGCGGAAACGCGCTCCATGCTGCTGCTTTGACGCTGCTTCTGGAACATGGAGGAAGTAGCGCAGCATGACCCAAAAAAGTTGAAGGCTGACTGTAAGAGAGGTCCTGTAAGAGGAGGGGGGAAGCGGCAAAAATTTTGTTCCTAGGGGCGGCATGACCCATAAATCCGGCCCTGCCAAACACTCTTACTCTGGCCCTGGCTCTGCATAATGGGAGGGCATTATTCGCATACTTGCCTACTTTAAACATCACCTCTCCGGGAGAAGCCTGGAGAGGCAACACGTCAGGGGGCAAGGCTGACATCACTTGGCCCCGCCCCCAATGCCAGAACACTATGTGATTTGCGGGCCGCGGAGAGGGGGTGGGGCTTAAATGATGCGACATGACGAGATTGCGTCATTTAAGCCCTGCCCCCTCACCAGGGACCCGCGATTTGCGGTAATTTACCCAGCAGGCAAGGGGGAAGCGGGGGCTATGAGCAGAAAGCGGGAGACTTGCCCACCTTCCCGGGGGAGGCCGGGAGGTGGACCCGATTTTCGGGAGGCTCCCGGCAGGGAGGGTAGGCAAGCCTGATTATGTGGCAGAAGGTAATAAGTTTCACCACCTCCCCAGGGCCACTTTAAGCCCTGGTCGACCCAGGATATAAGGTTTGGTGCTTTCACATAGCCCCTATCGACCCGGGACAACCAGACAGCAACCCAACAATTATTGATTTTACACCAGCTGCTGTAATCTACATCACCAATCTGTACTTGTACTGAACCCATGCTAGGTGCAAGATCCATAAGAAACAGACTTCCCTTCCCCCTACTCAGGACTCAAACGGAGATTTAAGATTCACATCCACTACACACAAATGACACTCCAACAAGTAAAGTTGGTTCTGTGCAGTTACAGCCCCAAGTTTCAAACTTAATGGAAATGCTTACATTTTATTCTTCCAATTCGCTGTCTGCAAAAACTCACCATTTGCATCAGAGTCACTTTGTGTGACCCAGAATCAGATCCTATATCTGTTTTCCTCCAGATGTATTGGGTGACTCTGTGGTCTTTATAAAGGACCTTATACCGAACAGGTGGTCATAGAATATCATTTTATAGTGCTATTAACATATTCATACAGTGATAAAATGTAGCATAATTATCTCTTCTGTGATATAATAGGCATAACGAATATCTCGTATACAGTACTCCTTTTTGATGAATTTGCCAAACTCTGTTCCCCCTATAAATCCAGCACTTTTGAATTATCAGTTAAAATATAAACTGCACATTAGAAGTTTATTGCAGGCCTGCGATTTCGAAAAATGGATGGTGCGCATGTGTAAGGATCATAGCATCCAAAGCCATTCGTAAAAAAAAAACACAGCACCTTTTCTCATCCCAAGCCATTTGCAAGTTGATTGACAGGAAGACGCCATTTGTATGCATCTCCTGGTCGTTTTCTCGGAGTGTTGGGAAAAACGTAGGTGTGCCCAGGAATCTATCGCACAGGACGGGTATGTTCTGCATTACGCACAGACTGCACACACTGGGAAAAGCATTAGATGTAGAGTGAGTTGCCAATGGTTTTTCAGCTAGACGCCGATCGGTGTGAATTTCACATGCCATTCACAGACTGGCATAAGGCTGGGTTTCCTTGAGTTGGCGATGGCTATCTGATCTCAGGGCTCTGCTAAATTGCCCCGCTGCAATTAGGTCTAAATACCTGGCCAAAAATGGGTATTATATATTTCCATCTTGAGTATATATATGCCAACTTCAATGGGCCTCTGTTATTTAACAAAAAATGGGTACTTGTTTCCTAGCACGGCCACCACGATTTCTATCGTGTCGGAAAAAATTGTGTCGGTCGCGTCGGGTGCATACCAAAACGCACACGACGCGACCGACGCGATGTACCCGATTTCTCCATAGGCTTCAATGTTAAAATAATTTAACATTGAAGCCTATGGAGAAATCGGGTCCATCGTGTCCATAGGCTTCAATGTTAAATTATTTTAACATTGAAGCCTATGGAGAAATCGGGTCCATCGTGTCCATAGGCTTCAATGTTAAATTATTTTAACATTGAAACTGAGTCCATTTAACATAGTAAAAAATGGTAAAAAGGCAAATATTGGCCATTTCTCATTGGGTATGGCCCCGTCATGTGTGTAAAAAATAATGGCCCCCCATTGTGGCCGCCACCCCCACGATTGATGCGAACCCGAAGCGTGGCGAGCGCAGCGAACCCGCGAGGGACGGCGGTGCGCGTCCTCCGACCTTTTCATTCCCCTACTATCCACGTCGGCGTGGAGTTGAGAATAGATTAGTGTGGCGAGCGCAGCGAGCCACCGAGCCCGAAGCGTGGCGAGCGGACGCTGATACCTTCACAGATCCCTGCGCCCCCTCGCGGGCTTCACAGGTATCAGCGTCCCCTCGCGGGGCTCGCTGCGCTCGCCACGC
The DNA here is from genome assembly GCF_055691185.1 of Crinia signifera. Classification (NCBI taxonomy): domain Eukaryota; kingdom Metazoa; phylum Chordata; class Amphibia; order Anura; family Myobatrachidae; genus Crinia; species Crinia signifera. The sequence continues at coordinate 47,013,552 of NC_139223.1, forward strand.
TTCGGGCTCAGTGGCTCGCTGCGCTCGCCACACTAATCTATTCTCAACTCCACGCCAACGTGGATAGTAGGGGAATGAAAAGGTCGGAGGACGCGCACCGCCGCCACTCGCGGGCTCGCTGCGCTCGCCACGCTTCGGGTTCGCGTCAATCGTGGGGGTGGCGGCCACAATGGGGGGCCATTATTTTTTACACACATGACGGGGCCATACCCAATGAGAAATGGCCCATATTCGGCCTTTTCCCATTTTTTCCTATGTTAAATGGACTCAATTTCAATGTTAAAATAATTTAACATTGAAGCCTATGGACAAATCGGGTCCATCGCATAGGCTTCAATGTTAAATATTTTAACATTGAAGCCTATGGAGAAATCAGGGGCATCGCGTCGGGCGCGCATAGGCTTCAATGTTAAAATATTTTAACATTGAAGCCTATGGGGAAATCGTGGGCATCGCGTCGGTCGCGTTGTGTGCCTTCTTAAGGCACACGACCGACGCGATGTACCCGAGTTGTGCTTTTTTCAAAGGAAATCACAGGCATCGCGGTCATCGTGTGCCTTAAAGTTAAGGCACACGATGCCCGCGATTGTGGCCGTGCTAGGAAACAGGTACCAAAAAATGTATTTGAAAGAATCACTAAGCTCTGCCTGGCTTCCTGGTCCCCATAAGCAGGTCTGACTCTAGGGGCTCCAGAATATGGGGGCATCCCTGAGTCTGACTATCGTATAATTAAGCATGACTCGGAGGTGTCCTTGTTGAACTTAATGCAAGCGGCAGACGTTGAACCGCGAAGACACAACCTTGACACGAGGTTCTGGAATGTGAGTGGTGGTGGTGGGATTACAGTCAATTATTTCTAATAGAAAACTCTTTGATCAACTATTAAAGAACAGCATGAAGGATTTTTGTCACCCATTAAACAATATCTTTTATCTGGTGTCATACAGTAGTAAACAAGATGGCAATAAATCAATAGCAATATATCATTAGCCTAATTAGCCCACCGCACAGTATGTAGTCTAGGTCCAGCTTGCATACCAACCATCCAATGGCGAAACTTATGGGGTGGTGATCCCAGGTGCAAAAATATAATTTGTGTCCCTCCTCTCCACCCCACTCAAGTTCACAATATGCAACACAGCAGTGGGCGACAGAGAGAGGCAGAGAGAGGCAAACTCACCTTCCACAATTTCACTATCTATTGATGGAACAACGATCTCCTCCAGCCACCAAGTACGCTGACTTGGCATCATTCTTTATTCATCTCTCTCCTTTAAACCACACATTCAGCATCTCTCACAGTCCTGTCATTTCCACCTCAAAAGTATCCTCCAGGATAGGACCCTATCTCACCCAGGATGCTACAAAGGCCCTCATCCACTCACTAGTCATCTCCAGATTGGACTACTGTAACCTACTACTTTCTGGCCTCCCTGTAAAACACCTCTCTCCACTCCAATCTATCCTCAATGCTGCTGCCCGGCTCATCTTCCTCTCCAAACGTACTATGTCCACCTCCCCTCTCTTATAAGTTCTACACTGGTTCCCCTTTCCCTTCGTAGGACAATTTAAGCTCCTTACACGCACTTACAAAGCCATCACCCATTCTTTTCCCACCTACATATCTGACCTTGTCTCTCTTCACACTCCCACCTGCCCTCTCCGCTCCACAAATGAACGTCGCCTCTCCTGCAAACGAGTTACTTCCTCCCACTCCCGCCTCCAAGACTTTGGCCTTTGTGCTCCGTATCTCTGGAATTCTCTACCTCTCTCTATCAGTCTTGCCACCTCCCTACAAAACTTTAAACGGGCTCTCAAGACCCACTTCATTAAATCTAACCATTTCTCATCCTAACCCAATGTTTATGTTCGCTTCTGTCCCTGCTGTGTCACCTCAGTTTGTCTGCCCCTTCCCTTTAGAATGTAATCTCTAACAAGCATGGCCCTTTCTCCTCATGGGCTTTTCTTAAAATATATCTCTGCCACTGTTAAAATTGCATCAGTGTCCGCTGCTGCTACCGTCTTTTATTTATCATGTACTTGTCCTAATTTAAATTTGTACTGTAAATCAGTACTTTCTTGTTTTGTTCTTTTGCTCATCTATGTATTGTCAGGCGCTGCGGAACCCTTGTGGCGGCATATAAATAAAAAATAATAATAACAATAAAGTGTTTCAAGAAAAAAAACAGTGGGTGACAGGGGCAAAAGTGAGCACCTTAGTCCTCAGGTGCCCCGATGCACTGCCTCTGCTGCATGATAGTTTCACCTCTGCGACCATCCTCAGTCCTCAATCACAAGTTAGAGTTGCTGCACTATATATACTGCTGATAATTCATTAACTTTATCATTATCACAGTTTTGCTAATAGATACTGCATGACAATAACTTTCCAGTGGTGATAAATGACCATATAAAAATCCTACTATGTAGTGTCCTACCCCAGCAAACAAGGGGACACTCAACTTTTTTACATAGTTTATTCATGTATTTTAATTTTAAAAAGACATTCTGGCACTTAGATGTAACCAAATCTGACATGCTTTGTATGCATGCCTGCTTAGTATTGTACATTAAGCATACATAAAACATTTTCTAATATACTGAGCTACAGTAAGTTAATGAGCAGTTAAATAGGAAAACATTTTTTTTTTAATCAGAAATGTTTTACCTGTGTCCTTGGAGAAATTCCTAAGACTCCTTTCACTCTGCTGCCTGTGTAGCCAGTGTACACGTTATCTCCCAGCCTGCAGTTTATGAAGCAGATACACAATCTTCTGCTTTCAGCTCTATTATAAATATCTGCAATTTCCGCTGAGACGTTCAGCTGATGATCCCGGGTTAATGGACTAACTCAATTTGTTCAGCTTTTCTCAATATTTCAGTATTAAGTGTATGTAATTAAGGCATATTTTGTTGGGTTTGCTGGGCGGTTTTGCCTAGCTACAAGATAGTATTAAAAATATTTGTAATCATAAAAAGGTCAGTTGTAAAAACAAATAGCCGCTTATATCAATTTTTGCTAGAGTACATGGAGAAATCAGTACTCAAAATTGTCAGCTTTCAAGGCAAAGTTGTACATTATTTAGATTTGCATTCATGACAAGGATAGCAATTCATGTTTGTAATTCACGTTTTGGGTGAGATTTAATGGGATGCGAATTAGTTTTTTGGCGATTTTTTAGTAAAAAAAAGCCAGAATTCGCACGTTTTCCTGAAATTGCCAACTTAATGAGATGCAAATTGCACTAAAAATCGCACTTTTTGCTGTGAATTCGCACAGTCTGACCTAGCAATTTTTAGTAACACTTCAATTCGTATCCAGACCTGATTCCAAAAAGCGTAGGGGTCCCCTGTATTTTGAATCCAGCACCAGGTTCCAACAGCCCGCGGTGTCATGCAACAGCTGGGGGACACTTTTTACGTAAGGTCCCCCGGCCGTACCATGCACACCATGGCTGGTCCGCCCTGGATGGGGGAGTAAGGACCCCCAAATAAATGGGTGTCCCCCTCTGTGTTTTACCCATCCAGAGCTAAAGCCCAGGGTATCAGTCCGGCACCCACCGTCCAGGGACGCCAGGGATAGCCCCGGGCTACAGCTCTGGATGGGTGAGGCTTGGGGGGGACATCCATTAATTTGGGGGTCCCCACTCCCCCAGGTACCCCATCCAGGGCTGACCAACCACGGTGCACATGGTATGACCGGGGGACCTTACGTACTATGGCATGACACTGTGGGCTGTTGGAGCCTGGTGCTGGTTCCAAAATATGGGGGACCCCCAGTTTTTTGTCCCACGTATTTTTGGAACCAGGCTGGTCCAAGAGTCCGGGGATGGCTTCAGAAATACAGGGGACCCCTATGCTTTTTGTCCCCCGTACTTTTGGAACTAGATGCGGCTCAATGAGCCGGGTCCTGGTTATGCTCAGGAGCGGGACCCCATACCATTTTCTTTCTTTTTTTTTTTTTACACAAAATCGCACATGTTCTCAAATTCGCACATTTGCATTACTAAAAATCGCATATTTTCATGACTAAAAAAATCGCACCATATTGCATTTTTTTGCTGCACATTTGCATCTCATTAAATAGTCAAATTCTTCAAAAAAAAAAGAGGGATTCTGAAAAATATGATAATGTGCCATTTCGGAACCTTACCAAAAATTGCATCCCATTAATCTCACCCTTTATGTTTGTAATTGTATATAAAGTCAAATCTGGTAACATGGTGACTGGAACAAACTATGGGCCTTATTCAGACCTGTTGTCAAGTCTGCAATTTTTGCAAATGGTTAAAACCATGATGCACTGCAGGCTGGGCAGATGTAACCAATGCAGAGAGAGTTAAGGTGCCCATACACTACTCCGATTTGGGCCAATTTCACCCAATTCTGATGGATCAGGTAAAGAAATCATCTCAAAACAGAGGTGTTTGACATCCCCCTCGGGTCCTATATGCACGGTCCTGTCAGACCTGCTGCCCGTCTGACCTCTGACTTGGCCCCCTCCTGGCGGCGGGGTACGGGGTCGCATGCGATACATCGCATGTGAAAGGACCGCTGTTTACAAAGCCAACCTGAATTAGGCCCACTCTCTGAGTAGCGGCTATCTGATCGCAGGTCTCTGCAGATTCGCACAGCAGCTATCAGGTCTGAATAACCCCCATAGTTAGAAATCTACAACCCATGAGTCATTAATCACTACTTCCTGTGTGATTCCAAATACAAACACATCTATAAGGTCTCATTACGACCCATCAATGATAACTGACAGTTCTTTACAATCCATTCTAATAAACTGGCCGGCAGTTATTTATTTGCCTCCGGTATCGCACAATGTTATAGCTGGTCATAAAATTAATTTGATTTGTGTTACAATACATTTTTTATTGTCTAATAAATAGGAAACATTATTCAGATTGCATATAAAGTGCTAAATTTGTGTTTATCTTTGTCTTTACTGAGATTACCATTGTCTCATTAAGGGCCAATTTCTATGCAAAATTTTAAGTTCTAATTGGTATTACAGATGATCATCTGGAACATACAATTAGATCAATGTTTTTTCTTTAGGGAATAATACCTGGATAACAAGATCCTGCAGACAGATTCCGTGAGCTTAACAGAGAATATTGATGACCTAGAAGTAATGCGGTTAGCATCGCGACGTTCAGTATACCAATGCCGACATCCCGACTGTCGTCAGAATATATATGCCGGGACCTCGAAAAGATTAGGAGTTTCGACTGCCGGAAAGCTAATCAGTGAGTATGCAGGATGGGATACCGTCATGCAGTGGAGGGGGTAGGTTTAGGCACTAAAGTGTTTAGGGTTGGGCTGCAGGTAAGGGAAGGTTAGGGTTAGGCTGCAGGGAGGGGAAAGTTAGGGTTAGGCTGCAGGGAGGGGAAGGTTAGGGTTAAGCTGTGGGGAGGGACGGTTAGGGTTAGATTGCAGGGAGGTGAAGGTTAGGGTTAGGCTGTGGGGAGGGAAGGTTAGGGTTAGGTTGCAGGGAGGGGAAGGTTAGGGTTAGGCTGTGGGGAGGGAAGGTTAGTGTTTGGTTGCAGGGAGGGGAAGGTTAGGGTTAGGCTGCAGGGAGGGGAAGGCTAGGGTTAGGCTGAAGGGAGAGGAAGGTTAGGGTTAGGCTGCTGCAGGGAGGGGAAGGGTAGGGTTAGGCTGCAGAGAAGGGAAGGTTAGGCTGCTGCAGGGAGAGGAAGGTTAGGGTTAGGCTGCTGCAGGTAGGGGAAGATTAGGCTACAGGGAGGGGAAGATAAGGGTTAGGCTGCAGGGAGGGGAAGGTTAGGGTAAGGCGTTTTGGGTTAGGCACTTAAAAGGGGGTTAGGCTGTGCGACGGAGGGGTTAAGTTTAAGCAGTGGGGTTCAGGATAAGCACTAGCGGGGAGGCTTAGGGCCAGGTTCGGGATGGGAAGGGTTGGAGTTAGGCTGCTGGAACTGAGTGTTTGGGTGAGGGTATGGCAGGGGGAAGGTAAGTATAATTACCTGAACCCTGTTGTGATTCCCTTCATCAGGAGGCCAATGTCTGTATTCTGGCCGCTGGCATCCATATGTATCCCACCTAGACAAGTAGCATATCAGAAACTTTCCAAAAAATTAGCAGGGCCCCTCTGTGCCCTGGGTCAGCACCCCGTGAGACACATAATCGAGCAAACGGGAGTGCTTAGAGCAGGAAGATAAGTGCCATGTGCACTGCCAGCGGTTGCACTGGTCCCACACCCCTCATTACAGCCCAGGATTCCCTTATATAGCCAAATACTCAGTATGATTAGAATTTACTCTTTGTGGTTTCAACGCGACTAAATAGGAATGTTGAGAGTGCAGAAGGCCTTCAGCCGCTGTAGACAGATCCATGAAAGTTCCTTCTGATTCAGGATTACAGCTGGGCAGCCATAAGAAACCACATACAGTATTTGAGTCCAAGGTAATAAACCCCAGTTGTATGCTCATCTCTCTCTCGACAGTTACTCTCTTTTAACCTTATAAAGTGAAAGGCCCTATGGTAGCCACCTTCACCGCCATGGCATCTGTAATTGGCCTGCAGCTTGCCTGGAACAGTACAATACAGCCGGTGTTGCTGCTGCATCCCAGGCACGAACTCTACAGCTCTTTGATGTGACCAGTAGCCATCCTGGTGCCCCCCTCTGCCAGCAAACCGCACCACTGGCAGACAGGATCCATGTGGCTGATTCTCTCTTCTGGGAGTGGGGTAAACTGCTGGGAGTATTAGCAAGTATTTATATAACATCTGGTTATTTATATTCTTTGTCATAATGGCCAACAAGGTAGAAGAGTGGCCATCTGAGAGCTACCTGGCCAGCACAGTGTATTTTCAAAGCACTCATTTAAGTACATTACTTTCACATACCGGTGGTGTCATGACCTTCATTTAGAACCCAATTGGTGCCTGCCCCTTCACATGGCCATTCTCCAGGTTTCCTAGCACACCATGAAAAACACACTAATATGTCAAATGGCTGGCCTGTGTTAATCATACTTGCCTGCCTTAAGTGTCTCCTTGCCATCATAAAGCCCCGCCCCCATTCTTGGAAATGGCGTGAATTGTGGCTCTTCGGCGAGGGGGTGGTACTTAATGATGCAATGTACGCCATTTTAGCCCCTCCCCCTCCACAAAGAGATGCAAATGCCGGCATTTGACTGGCAGAGCTAGGGGTTCTGGCCCTTGCCCACCCTTCCGGGGGGGGTCGGGAGGGAGACACGAATTTCAGGACCCTCCAAGCCATTCCAGGAGGGTCGTAAGTATGGTGTTAATTTTGTTCTGTAAATGATGATAATATATAAATACATAAATATTAATGATAAATCTAGGAATGACAAGAGAATTTTAAAAAAGGTCATGCTATGGGACAGTTATGGGAGAGAAAGACAACGTTCCCAGTCAGATGGTAGGAAATATGATACTACAATGTAAGCAATGATTCCAGCTGCCACTTCCTACACTTTGGGTTACTGAGGTTGCAGAGTCAATAATTCTTTACTCTGTAATTACATGAAAGGATCCTTCCCAGCTGATGACGAATTAGCAAAAACGAGTCTGTAAGCCAGATCACTGTTACTGTGACGAATAAATCGCTTCATTTTTTTTGTATCCCTCATTGGTCATCTGGTCTAGAGTAACACAATCAACTGTGATGTCATAATGGCCCTTATTCTGATCGGTGCGGCCAGAGCCGATTATGCGGCCAGGACCGTGCGTGCGAAACCCCGCCTTCCATACGGATCGCCAACTCCGTCCGTATGCGGTAAGAAGCTGTCCGAACGGACCGCACGTGTATTTTTCACAGAATACGCCTCCTCCATCTAAGGGAACCTCCCCCATCATTCGATGGTCGCAGACCATCGAATGCAGGACCGAGTGCTCCACCAGCACCCACAACCTCAGACCACACGGACATTTTTCCGTGCAAAAGCAGAGATCTGGGCGGGCAGCTTACATCCGGCGATGTCATATGTCCGCCCCCTACACGTGCGTCACGGCCGCATTACATCGGCTGCCCGCACTGTCTTCGTCCCGCTGCCCGCAAATCTAAGTCAGTCTCCACTGACTTACATTGCGTGGCCTGAAGAAATCATTCGATGGTTGGCGACCATTGAATGATTTATCCGCCAGCGAAACAGGACATGCTAGGGGATGTGTCTTAGTGTCACTAGCATGGCTGCGAGGGAATACGGCAACAGCGATTTGGCGGGCCAGACCCTCTCGGACTCTGTGAGCTGGGAGCTTTGCAGCTTACAGAGTCAACCAGAATAAGGGCCAATGGGGAGAATTTACTAAGATGGAAGTTCTGTTTCACATGGGATGTTACTATAGACTTCCAGTCAGATACTGGGGGAAATTTACCAGCAGCCGAATTGCTACGATGTGAATGGTGATTCCATATTTATTAAATGGCCTGTATATGACCCAAAAATACAGCTGGAAGATCGCGTCCTCTTCGTTCTGTTGTAGACATCCCGGGAGGTAAAAAAAAAAAAAAAACGACACCCGTAACCATTAGCCGAGAATGTGTTCCGTGGTAGAACTACATATATTAGCAAGCCTGCACTGCATGCAGGGACTTGGAGAACCACAAGTCCCAGCATGCGGGGCAATAAAGAACCCGCTTGTACTTGTAGTTCTACCACAGAACAAATAATAAAATAAATCACAGGCACGTAGAAAAATAAAACTTTAATACATTCTACAATCAATCACACTTTACTCACCTCGGGCTTCCAACGTTGGCCAGTCCCGTTGCCCAGTGTTGGCACTCAAAGGGTTAAACAGAATATAAGAATATACTGTATACCACTATTATCAAGCAGACTTTGATATAGAAAATAATATACCTGTAAATTGCGGCTGTGGATACAATTATCTGGATTTTGAGACCACATTATATGTTCTTATGTATTTTAACCATTAGCCAAGAATGTGTTCTGTGGTAGAACTACAAATATTAGCAAGCCTGCACTGCATGCAGGGACTTGGAGAACTACAAGTCCCAGCATGCGGGGCAATAAATAACCCGCTTGCACTTGTAGTTCTACCACAGAACAAATAGTTAAATAAAACACAGGCACATAGAAAAATAAAACTTTAATACATTCTACAATCAATCACACTTTACTCACCTCGGGCTTCCAACGTTGGCACTCAAAGGGTTAAACAGAATGGTACTTGTTTCCTAGCACGGCCACAACGATCATGATCGTGGGCATCGTGAGGAAAAATCGGGGGCATCGCGGCCATCGCATGCACTAAAAAATCGGGTGCGATGGTACCCGCGATTTCCCCATAGGGAACAATGTTAAATGCATCAATTTACCCGCAATGCCCCCGATTTTCCATAGGAATCAATGTTTACGCCAGGGGTGTTTTTTGGGTTTTCTGGCCCATTTACCATTGTTCCCTATGATGATTTGGGTCAATTGAGCCATTTAACATTGATTCCTATTGGAAATCGGGGGCATCGCGAGTAAATTGAGGCATTTAACATTGGGGCAGATGTATTAAGCCTGGAAAAGAGATAAACTGGAGATAAAGTGGAGATAACATGGAAGAGATAACGCACCAGCCAATCAGCTGTGTTTGAAATATGACAGTTGGGATCTGATTGGCTGGTGCATTATCTCCTTCCAGTTTATCTCTTCACCAGGCTTAATACATCTGCCCAATTGTTCCCTATGGAGAAATCGGGGGCATCGCGTCTGGACCATTTAAGCCTTTTTTAGCCGCATACGACGCGACCGACGCGATATTGACTTTTTACAATGCATTTCAATGGGAAAATCGGGGGCATCGCGTCGGTCGCGTCGTATACCACTAAAAATTACACCCGATGCCCGCGATTGTGGCCGTGCTAGGAAACAAGTACCAACAGAATATAAGAATATACTGTATACCACTATTATCAAGCAGACTTTGATATAGAAAATAATATACCTGTAAATTGCGGCTGTGGATATTATCTGGATTTTGAGACCACATTATATGTTCTTATGTATTTTATTTTATTTTATTTTTTATATATTCTGTCGTCTATTGCTTTTCTATTGCCGTATATATTATATAGATATTTTTCACTATATAATTTAAGTCAATTATATTAGTCATATCTTTATACAGATACATGTGTGCTTTGGTTTATTTCAGTCATGACTCATGCTAAATAATAAGCACAGTTGTCACTCTATTATTTTTGTACAGGTTTTTTATTTTATTTGACCTTTTGGACTACAAAGGGACTATTTGAGAGTGTGTAAACACAGGCACATTTATATGACTTCACAGCTCTTAGTTATACCCCTTTTACACCGCCGCAAAAACCCGGGTTTTTCCCTCGTGGACCCATGGACCCGTGTAAATGGGGTTAACCCGTGTCCCTTTACACAGGACTTCTACCCAGGTCCTGACCAGGGTAGAACACAGGCAGGACCTAGATCGAGGGCAGTGTAAACGGGTAAGCCGGGTCATCTGACCCAGCTCCCGTTTACATCAATGAGGGAAGCCCAACCTCTGGACCACAGCCACGGCTGCTGTCTGCTGTACTCTGCAGACAGCAGCGGAGGCAGGGACGCGTTGAATGGATGCCTGTGTGCGGCATCCATTCCCATGCAGCCACACACTACACAGATAGGCTCAGCTGCAATGTTGATTATGTTTTCATGACATACATGGTGAGCTTCAAATAGTTATAAGCTATGTCTCTATGCGGGACAGATAGCTCAGAGTATCTGACTGCTATGCCACAGGCAATGAGTTTGAATCCCAGGTATGTCAGCATCTTGAAATGTAACAAAGGACAGTGTGACTGAATAACAAAGATCTCTCAAGTTAAGTTCATGAATGTTGTTTAGGTATTAGCAATTGAAGGGGTGGTCAGGACATTCTGTGATTCAAAGAGAAGGGTAGCTAGCTACAAAGTAAAAATAATTGGCAATGGAGAGCTGAGGAAATTTATTAATCAGGGGATGTGCAAAAAGTGGACTGTCCTTCTAACCAAATGCAGAAACATTACTTTGTGGTACTAAATTATGTATGTGCAAATTAAAAAAAGAAATTGTATTTATCCTTTGCTATAACACTTTGTCATAATTAATCATATTTGCCGTAAATTGAAGATATCTTCCTATAATTATGTTGGATTGAAACAATGGAAAAAAACAAAAAATAGTTAGAGATATCACCCCAAATAACCTTTCAGCATCTTCATTAGTCTCTAAATGAAGTAAATAATGAAAGTTAATTGCTCCTTTGCAAAGAAAAATATTTATCTGTTACCAAAAACTGAACAGCTACAAATGTAGCATTCTCTGTTACAGCTATGACATCATGTGGACACTCTGTTATTGTCAGCATTGGAAATATGGACACGTTGTATATCAACTCTGTATATTCAACTCTGTCAGTGTAAACATTCTGATGTCATCATTCAGACCACGCTGGCATTCTTGTGGTGAGCGTGGCCAGAATAAATCGGCTTTGCTGTAAGCAGGCATCTTAATCCATTAAACTAGTTGGAAAGAACTATGACATAACATAAATATTAGTACACATTGAGAATAAATTGAAAAAACCCTAAGAAGTATTAAACATAGACCTCACGTCAATGTCTGCATTATAAACATTCCTAGAACATTAAACTCCCACCAGTTGGGTAGTGATGATCAACAGTCAAATCGTTATTTAAAATTACAGTGTGCACATTCTCCCGTCAAGGGATGGGTCATTCCCCCCCGCACAGGTATACGGTCATATAGTCGACAGTGAAAAAGTCAAGAGTCATTAGGTCGACCACTATTGGTCGACAGGCCAAAGGTCGACCCACACAAAAAAAGGTGGACATGAGTTTAGGTCAACATAGGCAAAAGGTCGAGGTGAGTTTTTTATAAATTTTTTTCCCCCTGAAAAAATGAACTTGTTCATACTTTACCATCCTAGTGGACAAGGAGGAGGAATATAAAAGTGCCCGAAGCATGGTGAGCGAAGCAAGCCATGCGAGGGGATGCGATACACATGTATGGGGTCCGACATTTGCCGACATATACAACCCCCAAAAAAGAAAACACAATGTCAACATTGTCATGTCTATGAAGACCTAATACATGTCAACCTTTTTGGTGTGTCGACCTTTGGCCTGGTGGCCTAATGACTGTCGAACCACACACCCCTGCACTTTGAGCCTAATTAAGACCTGATCGCAGGACAAACATTTTTCAGGCACATCACTAAATTACGGAGCCCCTGTCAAGATCGTTTTTACCGCCGGCATACCCACCACCGGGATATTGTATGTATCCACTTCTCGGCTGTTTTTTGAACTATGGAGACAGAATTTTTGTCTGTCTGTTTATTCTGGCAACATGCAAAAACTACTGAATGAATTTGGATGGGGTATTATCTATTGGATAGCTTAGCGACCTAGAAAGAAACTGAGGTATTTTTTATATTGATTTGACATCAGGGAGATGAGCAATACAGAAAAACCAGATGCTTGACAATCGGCACGTGCAAATCCAACAGTAAAGGGCCCCATACATCAGCAATTAATTGTGACAATTTTCAGATATGGAGATGATTGCCACAATTAATTTTAGATGTGTGGGCTCCCCCTTTTGGCAATCCCAATCAAAATCGCCAATCGATTGCTTAATCAGGTTTTTAAACATGTTTAATAATCTGGTATTATCTGCAGATCTTTTTTATATGTGTGGGCATTCCCAATTCGTCTTCATCTATTTACATTATGAACAGCTGAAATGACAATCGATTGGGCAATTTCCAGATATGAAGATGCAATCTTTAGATGGAAAAATCTGCCGATCACTGAAATAAATCTGTAATGTGTGGGCAAAGTCAGATAGATTGTAAAATCCATTTATCTGGCCAAAAAATCCCTGGATCTGGAAATCCATAAATTGTGATTGCTGATGTATGGGGCCCATACAGACATTCACCCGAGCAAAGTTGCGGGCAAACACTAGTAATCTTATAAAAAATAGATTTTATTGACTTGAAATTGTCAGAAGAAACATGCATTTTTCCTTATTTATTTCTTCATTGGTAGATTGGCAGATAATCATACTTACTAGACTTTTCTGCTGAGATCATTCAGAAGTATGTAGGTCCCTTTGAAGAGACAGATGCTGGCTCTGTATCAGCTGCGACATAGCACCTGATCAATAGGGTGATTGTAACTAATGGGAAAGGAATGCATAATATAGGATTAAGCAAAAAAATGATATGAACTGCAGTTAAGCAAGTGTGTTGCAAAGACTTCTATACATATGGGGATTTCCTATTTGTGTGGATTTCTGTACTTACAAACCAGAGTTCGCCAAAAGCGTGCTATAGTGCATATTGGGGCAGATGTATTAAGCCTGGAAAAGAGATAAAACTGGAGATAAAGTGGAGATAACATGGAAGAGATAACTCACCAGCCAATCAGCTGTGTTTGAAATATGACAGTTGGGATCTGATTGGCTGGTGCGTTATCTCCTTCCACTTTATCTCCAGTTTATCTCTTCACCAGGCTTAATACATCTGGCCATTACCCTAAATGAAAGACCAGAGACTCACTTTTTCAAAAGAGGCGGGTCACCTGGGATGCGCTTCACCCGGATTGGCTGACCATCACCGGAGATCAGCAGTATCGGTATACACGTGAACCACAGGGAGCGGCGCGGAAGGGCAGCAGTACTGTAGCCGTCCTGTACCTGTGCCCAATGCTTCCGGGCTGTGAAGGCGTTGGGAGCCGTTGAAGTTTCCAAGTGGCAGGCAGAGAGGGAGACCTGAGAGCGAGTGGCTGCAGTGATGACCCTGGTGGCTGAAGAGAGTGGGAGAGGTGCCACTGAAGAAGATGGGACCCACTGGAACATCTAAGCAGTCCACGGAGGGGGAGGCTTACCGACAGCCATCTATTGAGCTATGCACCATGTGTGAGGCTGTGTTGGGGGCACAGTGCAGTGTGTTGGACGCCAGGGGCTGCCGCCAGTGTGCACAGTGAGTGTGAGATGCAGGGAACGAGGCTGAAGTTAGCTTCTTATTCAGCCAGCTTCTCATTCACTTCTTATTCAAGCTCCAGCTTCTTATTCAGAAAATTCACTTTTGCAATGGTTAATGAGTACTGGGACACAAATTTGACACCTGAAATCAACAGAGGGGTCCACTTGCATGTGACCCAAGTGTTTTTTTGCCTGGCCCAACCTTAATTTGGACATGAAATACGCTGGAAAAGTGGGCACATGCACCCTATTTAACGATTTTGAATAAGTAGCTGTAGTTTTGCAAGGGTTAACGAGTCTTGGGCCACAAATTTGACCTTGCCCATGTCAACCTAATGCATGTGTCGACCTAATGACCTGTAGACCTAGACCCATGTTGACCTTGACCCATGTCGGCCTAGACCCATGTCGACCTTTCTGCATGTTGACCTAATGGTGTTGACCCAATGCTTGTAGACAAACTTCTTGTAGACCTAATGATCCATACCCCTAGCATACACTCAAGGATACATACAGATGACCGGCAGTGGAGATGCCGGCAATCAGAATACTGGCATCCAGATGTCTACCTTCCCCCTGCCCCCTAACCAAACCCCCATATCTCGCTGCCTAATCCTAACCCACCACCCTTCTAAGTGCTTAAACCCCCCATGGCTAACTCTAAGGCCCCCTATAGTACCTAAACTTCATCCGCTACTACTCCCCACCTGCTTGCGATTGCTATGCCGGGAGTCAGGATTCTGGTGCCAATAACCTTTTAGACGTCAGCATTCCGGCAATGGCCTCCTGGCCGTAGTTGTGATGCCAATGCTAGTATTGTGACTGATGGCATCCCATCCAAAAGAGAGGAACCCCCCCCCCCCCTTATAAATCCTGCAATTGCCCCTGAAAGGTGCCCATACACGGTACAATTATTGTATGCAATTTGGACTAGATCGCATTGCGTACGTTTTGCAATGCAATCTAGTACAAAAAGTATGTGCAGCACATACATTTTGAGCTGTGCGATGGGATGTGCAGGGGAGCGCTCGTCTCATCGCACTAGGCAATTGTAACTTGTATAGGCACCTTAAGTCTCTACAGCTCACTGAGCAGCTTCACTTCCTAAGTTATCCTGGCAAAAGAAGCCCCTCTATAACTTAGCTCTAGTTTTAGGAGGACAGTTACAAATGACCTGCAATAGGGATTTCATGGGCTACAATGCTAGAAGCTTCCATCTCTACTAGCTAAACCACTAATGGCTCATGTGGAGCCCGCCCCAGGTCAGTGATATTCATGCTCTCACACAATCCTCTACCATGGGTGAAACATCCGTCTTGTCAACTATTGACTCTATTAATACTATAAGGAGTCTAGTTACTAAGTTGTGGAGATAGATAAAAGGGTATGTTTAGCCTCGGAGAGAGATAAAGTAGACAGATTATGGGCCAGATGTATCACGCTTCAAAAAGTGATTAAATGAAGAATAATAATAATAACCACCCACTCTGCTCCTAACTGTCATTGCCGAACCCTGTGTGCAGAGAGAGTTAGTTTTGGGTAAGTTATTTTGTTTCTGTGCAGGGTAAATACTGACTGCATTATTTTTACACTGCAATATAGATATCAATTTGAAGTATAAACCCCACCCAAATCTAACTCTCTCAGCACATGTTACATCTGCCCCACCTGCAGTGCACATAGTTTTTTCCTTTAAAAAAGGAGTTTGCTTTTACGAGTGAACCAGAATCATATCAGGCTCCTTGGCTGAAATGTAATAGGATGAGAGATTAAGAAAGGGAGAGATTTGGTAAGAAATCTCCAGTTTTTTCAAAGCTGCAATCATTTACACTGCAAAACCAGTTTGATTTTGCACAGCTGAGGCCCTTTAAACCATGGTGCTGTTCATTAATGCTCTAAATTCCCACACTGCCTACAGAGTGATTATAGTAATCCATTGAGTACATAATGTATTGCATTATAGTGGAAGATACAGACGTTCTTGATAACGATAGCGACACCGAAAAGTTGAACTGAACTCTGTTCTCTGAGTCTTTGTAGATGTCCCATGAGTGCCGCCCTAAGGGGTATTGTTCTTCATTTGGACTGCACTGACACACAGATGCATCCTGTATTAGGGACCACCCACTGGCCATATTGATGGAAGGGTTATGAAAGCCAGTTTTAAATGATGCTGAATGAAGCCTGTGGTAGTGGAATGGTTAATCAATATTCTGCCAATGGCAGATCTTAAAGAACCAACACACCAGTCTGTTATGCACTCACAATAACATGTGTACATGTCTTATTTATTCTGTCCAGACGCTTCATTTCAGCTGCTTTGAGATCAGAGTAGACAGACACAATAAGCCCAGTTATCTTCTATTATTCTTTTAAAGCGGCCTTCAGCTTCTCAATGGTGAGAACATGTTCATGGTTACCTTGGTCAGTGAACCCTAGATTGTCCTCTCTGGCTGTGTTGTTACATCCTTAATACGAGCAGAGAAAGGATGGATGGGAGGGGCATAACTATAGGTAACCATGTGACCTGATGCAGCCCAGAGTTAATTTCTAATTGGCTCACATTAAGAGTCCAGTGGTTGACCAGGGATAGGTCACCGGTGGCACAGCATGGTTGTCCTGTCCATTTTCCATATCAACCATTTCTTCTGGATCTCGTACTTCACCTGAGAGGGGAAGAATTATCAGTAATGTTAGTGCAGCTGTAGAGCCTATATCACTCTATATTACAAATTTGCTATTGCTATATATAAATTGTGGCAGAGTCAGCATTCACCCACATGAAAGTAATGTGGAAGATCCAGACCAGGTTTTGGGAGCAGTAGCAGAATCCCAGGTTTGTAATCAGCAGCAAATGGGATTTCCTGATATAAGGGTTTCCAGGGCAGAGTCACATTGCTCTTGATGGTGGAATATCTGCCCAAGTGACAGGCTGGCAGTGTGTGGGTTATTGAATGGACCATTGGAGCCTTTCAAGAGTCTGCTATGCTTAGAGTGCCTGTATGCTACTGCCTGTAATAGCGACTGCATATGGATTTAATCTGCTATGCTGTAACATGCTGTTCAAAATAAACAACAAAGTCTTCATCTGAGTTCCCCGTGTTTGTGATTCTTGTCACAATTGGTGGAGAAAACGAGCAAACTAGAAATTAGCAACCAAATTGTTTTCCAGATACCTTAACAAGGTTCTTATTGCCAAAGCTGAAGTCAGTGTGTTGGAGTAGGTAGAAATTAAAGATATTAAACCGGACAATAAAAATAAATAAGATGATTTTGAAGCACCAACAGAGAAATTAATTTCTCTGTTGTGCAAAGACTATTAGAAGAAGGACCACATAAAGGGTGCAGAGATCTTGGGGCTAGATGCTCTAAGCTTCAAAAGTGATAAAATAGAGAGTGATAAACAGCCAGCCTGGGGTATCAAACCAGCCCCTGTGGGGATTCAGCTCACTGGGGTGCTGCTGTCTGTCTTCTGACCGGCGGCATCCTAACTGCCGGTCTCGCGTATGTATTCCGTGGCAACAACCTGAAAACTCACCTCTTTATTTGCGAAACAGTACAGCACTGCAACTAGAAGTCCCTGTAAGAGAGACAGTAAAAGGAGTCAATGACGTCTATTGTACAGAATACTTTATATGATCCCGGCCACGTACACACTGTCAATCAGTGCGCCTTATCATATTGCCAATAACAGTGGCTGCCTCTTACCACCTGGAAATTTTAAGCACGGCTGCTATGGTGGCTGTGTGTGTCCAAGCCATGATTAATAGGTCCAGCTATCGCACATGCAAAGGACTCAAAAACCATGTTACCCTGTTGTTTTCAGAAATGGCTCCAGCTGATGGCGTGTACTATCATCTTGTTCTTTATTATGTGTTACTACAGGTTTGAGGAAGACAACTGTCTGGACCCACACATGGGCAATAACACTCGTAACAAAATCATGTCTGCAATTAGGAAAAAAGAAACTGTTAGCCAGTGCTGGTCTCACCTGGAAGGAGCTGAAAAAGAGGTTGAAGAAGACCTTCATGTAGCGCAGAATTCCTGATGTCTGCTCGTCTGTGGCGAAGATGAACACAACCTCATGGATGCCAAAAAGTGGGATCAGTGTCAGTGTGGCTTTCGCCAGCCTATGAGAGGACAGAGAGATATTATCATATGTTACATTAGCTGTGTCTCACTACATTGTTACCATTTGACTTAAAGGGATACATTTACTAAGATGTGTATTCTACTTCATATATGATGTTGCTATGGGCAACCAATCAGATCCTGTCCACTATTTTCTAGAGGGTGTTAAATAAATAAGAAGTAGATTCTGATTGGTTGCCCATAGCAACATCACATGTGGAGTAGAATACACATCTTAGTAAATTTCCCCTAAAGCGGCACACAGCCTTTTCCGAATGGGCGTGGAACATGGGGTCCCCAAAAGTTTGGCAGAAATGGTCGACACGCAAGGTTTTTTTGTGTCGATTTGTAGATTTAAGTATATGGATGCCCAATTAGTGTTCAGCACACCCTCGCATTGCTTGCTTGCTTGCACCCAGTAAAGTACAACTTTATTCTCATACATGCATACTGTATATACATGCACACAATCACACACACAAACACATACATGCATATTTAGCTTGCCACACTCTCCACAGCAGGCCCGTCCACTTCTTCAGTCTGCATCTCCACTCATCAGTTACTGGGACTTCCCTCACCCAATCAGGGCTGAGGTCAGCTATGATTGGATGTAGCCATCTCCATGTAGACGGCTACATCCAATCAGGTGGGGAAATCCCCTGGAGGTCAGCCCTGACTGGGTGAGGGAACTGATTTCCTTCACTATAGCGGAGATGCCAATTGCAGAACCGGTTGGACCTACAGGGGAGCGTGTGGCAAGGTAAGTATGTATGGGTGTGTGTTTGTGTGTATGTATGAGAATACAGTTGTACGTTACTGGGTGTCTGTGTTTTTATTTTCGCATTGGTCATGCAGTGGGACTACAAATCCAAGTGGGCCCTTTAATGCCCCGCATTCTGGGACTTGTGGTTCTCCAAGTCTCTACAGGCAGGGGAGGCTTCCTGGGACTTGTCGTTCCACTGCACAACCAATGTGTGTATGTTTTTTTGCATAAATAAATCAGCCGGCACCCACAGACCAGGATGCGAGGGACAGCCCTGGGCTTCAGCATAACTCTAACCTTAATGGTAAGTAACTCTAACTCTATGCCTAATGCTAATCTTAATGGTAACCCTAACCCTTAATGATATCCCTAAGCCTAATGTAAATGCCAACGAGGCAGCCATCAGGGGGGAGGGACTGCTGGGACTGACAGAAAGCATGTAACTCTGGCAAAAAAGCATACAATTGCCCCTGGGCAACGAGAATGTACTCCTCCCTGGGCAACAAGCATATAATACCCCCTGGCAATGAGCATGTAACCCCGTGGGAAGGAGAATGTAACCACCTGGCAATGCGCAAGAAACCCCTGCCAACAAGCATGTAACTCCTCAAATATGTAGGTAAGCGGCATGTATGTGGCATAATGTGTAATAGGTATTATGGTGTGTGGTATAATATGTAATAGGCATTACAGTGTATGGTATAATGTGTCATGGACATTACTGTGTGCATAATCCTGGCACAGTGATTCTAAGGGGCTCTACCTGGTGCAGTGTACCTAAGGAGCTATAGCTGGTGCAATGTGGCTTTACTGTGTGGTGTAATGTGAATAATGGACACTACTGTGGGGTGTAATGTGAATTGGTACTATTATGTGGCCATGAATCTATGCCCTATATTTTCAACGCGAGCCTTCAGCGATCACTGAACCTATTTTTACTGTGTGTGTGTGTGTGTGTGTGTTGGGGGGGGGGGGGGGGGGCACCAATTCCTTTTCTGTCACAGGGAACCAAAATGTCTAGTTATGGTACTGCTGCTGTGCACATAATGTAGAGGCACTACTACAGTACTTAGCATTTTTACAACTCTTTTTAAAGTATGGGAGGGCACAAATTTATAGTTTGCAGGGGGGGCACCGAACACCCTAGCACCGGCTCTGAACATATATACTGTATACTGTACACCTGAGACAGAACACAAGCAGTTTAGGAGAATGTAGTATTCATACGGTCTATACTGGAAGAGGTGATGCCTTAGGACGCAGCCTGCATGGCAGGACCTGTCACACAGAGATAGCACCATTATCACAAATGGGTATTAATGGCACATGTAACTCATAAGAGGGTGGGAAGGAAGAGATCATTTCCTCCATTGACAGACAAGTAATCAGAATGCACCTGTTGTTTCAATGGCAGAATGACCTTGAGGAGTTATGGTCTTCGTTGTGAATACTTATTACATGGCCAAAGACAGGCACTCCATGTACCTGCGAAAATCCAATCACCAGGGTGCAACACACAGAAGATATGCAGCAGAGGAAGGATTGGCTGTCTTTGCATGGATGGCTCACACATGCGCACAGGGGATTGGCACTAAATCCCGGCGCGCAAAATCCCGACTCCGGAATCCCGACCGCCGAAATCCCGACGAGGGGGGGGACGTGTATCACCCTCCCCTTGCGGGCTCGCTGCGCTGCCTTGCTACACTCGGCACACTAATTTATTCTCCCTCTATGGGTGTCGTAGACACCCATAGAGGGAGAAAGTGAGGGGATTTTTGCTGTCGGGATTTCGGCGGTCGGGATTCCGCCGTTGGGATTTTGAACGCCGGGATTCTAACTGCATCCCGCGCACAGCGTACCTTGCGCATGTGCGGCCGTCCAATTACAAATTTGCAGCCCTGCGTTCATATCTGAATGGGGCCCAATGTAACTTGTCTATATTAAGGCAGAACCCACGTGCCACAGTTGTGTGTTTATTACATTGGGGACCCCACACACACACACACATATACACACACACACACACCTCCTTATTGCCTCCTGCCTCTTCTCGGCTTGCCCCATTTGTTTCAGAGCAGCAGGTCACACACTGTTCCCTTATGGCATTAGATATGTTATATGATAAGCTGCTGTTAGTGTCTTGTGACTCCTTATCCTTCTGTATGATTGTTGCACTACGGCGATTATACGCATGTGCAGGGCCGCTGTGCGAATACCTTCAGCGACTATCACAGTCACCAAGCCGTTCGAATGGGTAAGGGAGGGAGGGGACGCCTGTGGTCTTTCCATCTTATGCTGTATCTGTATATTTTTTATTGTATTTTGTTGAATTGAATAAAACGGTATTTCACCATTGGAGGCCTATTTCCATTCTCTCCTGCATGGTAACCGGTTTACAAAGGGACAGATGAATGCGATGTGGAGTTGACTCCTCTCCCATTTGAGCTCAAAGTGGACAACAATAGAGGGTACGGTTCCCCACTCAGGGTTTTTCCTTCTATAAGAACTGATAAAAATCGGGTATCACCCTATGTATTTTCTCTCTTACTTTTTCATGTACATTGAGAATAAGAAGTATATGATATAGAACGGAATTGAGAGCGAGGAGCGCCTTGAGAAACTGTCAGTATCTTTTTTCTTGTATCAATTTGTCCATATGTGGTGACATATTAACTGTACAGTGTGAGGCAGCACCTAGCGCATTAACTTACTCCTAAACACAAATATAGGGGAGGGAGGAGAACAGGCAGATGCCGGAGCAGGCATTTGGCTGGGCGGCATTAAACCACTCACTAAGCAGCTAACGGCCACTGCTTAGCGAGCGGTATTGAATCAGGCCCTATGTCTTTTCCTATCAAAAAACTTCTGTGGTACAGTACATTTGATTTCATCGCTTACTAGGACTGATTCCATTAATCCAAACACTAGACTGGTTGAGACTTTTTACCATTGTCATCCAGTGAAATACATTGTATAGGTATGAAGGGTAGCACATGCAGGCATAGGGGGTGGTGGCACATGCAAGCGTGAGGGGTGGTAGCACATGCAGGTGTAGGTGGCACATGCAGGCGTAGGTGATTGAAGCTCATGTAGGTGGTCTCACCTTAGCTTGTAGTCAGCGTAACCTTTTTGATTGGCTCTCAGCTTGGACAATATCATTTTCAAGATCCTCATGAAGATGAGAAGGTTAATCTGATGATGACACAGAGAGACAGGGATAAGGGACGTAGATGGATGTACTGGATAATATAATGACTGAGAATACAATAGGAATGTAACTGGTGCTGAGCATCGGGAGCCAAGTGCATTACTGGGAGTTGACCCATGAGACTTTGCACAAGAGGTCAGAGGCTGAGAAGCTTGTGCTGAGCTCTGATTGATGGAGCTCATCACATACTTCTTAGGCCCATGGAGACAGCAGCAGCGTCCTCATCATGGCAGGGTTTTAATTAGAACTGAGCGCTGAGCCAGTGAGGTCTCCTACAGAGTAATGTACAGAGGGACAAACACAGGCTTCTCATGTGGTATATATATTCCAGGATGATCAAAGAAAGGCTAAGACAGCACAGATCGTCCATCAAAAAAAGCTTCACCACCAATTAAGAGACACTGGATCTCAAACAACTCCCTGTGGCCAGACATTTTCTGGAGAAACGCCCTAACATTATACAACTTAAATGTCATCTCAATGACCACATACCCCCACACAGACGGGGTGGGGATAGTGACAAACTTTTGCTCCAACGGGAACTACAAGTTACCGTCTCAATACCGTGACCCCTTACGGTCTCAATGAAGACTTCAAAATGGGTTGCTTTATCTGAACCCACCTCACGCACAGTGCCTGAGTGTACTCCCTTTTTTTGGCTAACTGATACACCTAACCCTTCCCCCATAATGCATGTATTGTACTATTAGCCTTAATGGGCTATTTTACAAACAATTAAAACACATATGTTTAAAGCCCATCATACTGTATATTATTTTGATGTAAACAGGCCAGACAGCTTATCTGCTGTCCTGAATTGTAATTGCATCATTTTTTAATTGCACCTCAGACACATTGGGGGTTATTCTAGTTCACTCTTTCTGACAAAATCCTTCTTAGATGGACAAAACCATGAGCACTGCAGGTGGGGCAGATGTTACTTGTGCAGATTTAGATTTGGGTGGGGTTTCACTTTAAAGTGAGCTCTATATTGCAGTATAAAAATAAAGCAGTCAGTATTTACCCTGCACAGAAACAAAATAACTCATCCAAATCTAATTCTCTCTGCACATGTTACATCTGCCCCACCTGCAGTGCACATGGCAGTGGTGTAGCTACGTTTTGGGCGCCCCCCCGCCATCGCCGCCCCGCCGAGCACCCCAACCCTGCCGCCCATGCAAACCCCCCCTGAATCCCCCACAGCCTTACCTATCGCGCTGGTCCCGGCGGCTCCGTTCTTCTGCTGAGGACCACCAGAAAATGGCCGCCCCATACAGCAGACAGTTTCAGAGAACTGTGTGCTATATGGGGGCGGCCATTTTGTGGTGGTCCTCAGCAGAAGAATGGAGCCGCCGGGACCAGCGCGATAGGTAAGTCTGCGGGGGATTGAGGGGGGGGTTTAACTATAGCACCGCAGCCCCCGGCGCCCCCACATGCACAGCGCCCCCCCCCCCCCGCGGTGGCGGGGGCTGCGGTGCTATAGTTACGCCCCTGGCACATGGTTTTGTCCATCTAAGAAGGAATTTGTCAGAAAGAATGAACTAGAATAAAGCCCATAGTATTATGCTGGATGACACCTCCGTGTGTCAGCCCGTACACACTTTGTTATTTGACCTTGCTGGATACTTGATTATGCATTTATTTTGTTGATTGACAGTGGTTATGTACAAGCACCGCCGTGTGCTCTATGCAAAACCTCCGTGTGTTGCTGCCAAATCCATAATGATCGTCAGCTCGTCTGGTTAAGTGACAGTGTCTATATACAAGCACCGCCGTGTGCTTTATGCAACACCTCCGTGTGTTGCTGCCTAAATCTACACTGATCGGCAGACGCTGTATAAGTATACTTTATTTATCCAACTGTCATACCCCTTTTGTGAACATTTCTGGTTTTGCCTTCTTCAAAATCACTGAGCCTTTAGCAAGGTGTTATAAAGCTAGACACCGCCGAGTGTCCAATATTTGTTTTAAGCTTTGAGCCCAGTCTTATGATAAGATACTGTGTATACTTTGCATATATACTTTGTTGCCTGCAGTTACAATTGATTGCTACATTCCACAGTAGCTTATTGACCTGACTGTCCACACCAGGAGATCAGGTAAACATACAACCTCTTTTTTAGGTGCCTCTACTCAGTTAGCCCGCTAATATATATAATATATATGATATCACTTGTTGCACAGTTCACATCATTAAGGTAGTCCGATCAGCCCCCACACTAAGACAGCTCTCTATCCGCACAGCCCCGTACTCCGGCATACCCGCTCTCTTAAAACATCAAGCGGCATTTAGCATATCACAACAGGCATCACGGGGATCCCCCTAATGACGCGCCCCAGGCCAGCCCAATGTTATCTAGCAACATGACGCATTCAGCACCGTTAGTGGTGCTGAGTGACAGCGCAATTTGAAACTCAAGGTGGGACTGGCGCCTTTTTCTATGTTAAATACTGCTTATTTTGCTATCTTGCTGTACCCCTGTAGAAAACTGGTTGGATTACAGTTGAAACAGCCTGTCGGGTCTGTTTGATGTTCTATAAGATGTTTGCCATGTTGTAAATACTCTTCAATACATTTATCTTCTTTCTACTTAAAACGAGTGCTGTCTGTCTTCTTCCCTACTGCAAGGTTAGGTAAGTGCTACTTCTATTATTCTACTATTCGCAATGCTTCAGGCACGGTGGCTCGCTTCGCTCGCCACAGCTTTAATAACCCCCTCCACGCCCTAGTGGATGGTAGGGGATGAAATACCGCCTGTCGGCACATGTCGACTCAAAAAACAGTGAAAAACCCATGTCGACCTTATGACCAGTCGACCTTCTTCATGTCGACCTTCCTCATGTCGACCTTTATGCAAATTCGACCTTAAGTCATGTCGACCTTGGCCCATGTCGACCTTAAGTCAGGTCGACCTTCCTGCCAGTCGACCTAGTGGGGTCGACCTAATGACTGTAGACCTAAGTTCATTCTAATAGATGACCGCTTTCCGTATATGGCATACAATGGCATACAATGAGATGAGATTAGATGAGATACGATTTTAAATTGTATAAGCACACGTATGGGTGCTTTCAATGTTAATTGGCCCCCTCTAAGATTTTTAATTGTATAAGCACACGTATGGGTGCTTTCAATGTTAATTGGCCCCCCTATAAGATTTTTAATTGTATAAGCACCCTAATGGGTGCTTACAATGTTAAATGCACCCCCACTATCAACGCCAACCGGAAGTGTGGCGAGTGCAGCGAGCCAGCAGGCCCCCCGAAGGCTTAATCCGCCCCTGGGGTTACCGATGGTTACTGACGGGAGTCGCATATTGAGATTGCATGAATATCCAAAAGTCTCAGCTGCTTCACTCCTGCATCCACTACCAAATAGTTTTGTATCCAGGAATCCATTCTTATCACTGGCTCTCAAAGTGGTCATGTGATGATGTCAATGTATGATTAAGCCCTGGTCACATCACTGAGCATCCCCATGAGTTACTCATGAAACAATGAGAAGAGAAAATCAGCATCACTAATCACATTGCCCTGCCCCCCCCCCCCCACACACACACTCACATCTCTTGTAATACAGGTATGAAGAACATACAAGTGGAGTGTCCCATGCCTCACGCATCGTAAAAAGACCTGTCTGTAAGTAAGTCAGATAATTTGATTTCCTGATAGACACAAGCAAGGTAAGATATAAGTAGTCATGGAAATGATATTCTGTGCGGAACAAATGAAAAGCCAGCAGCTCCTATTTAAGAACAAACCAACAATCAGCGTTCATTCGTTTTGTTAAGTTAGATCAGCAGTTCCCAACCCTTTTTCTCTCCCGTACCCCTTGATTATGCTTTTCATTTGTAAGTACCCCCTCCTCTCAATTACAAATATCCACAGTACAGAGCGGAGTGGAAGTGAGCAGCAAGCACGTCCTTATATTAAGGCATCAGGTCCCCCTGTGTCTGGCCGCAGGCCGTGTACCGTCTCCGGGGTTCCCAATAACGCCTGTAGGATTAATGCTGCTGCTTCCTCCACCCGTGTCAGCATGGGGCAGATGATCGCTGATGTCTGATGGCAGTGCGGGTAGCTCCCGGTGGATTGCCGGTCAGGCAAAAGCACGAGGAGACGCTGGTGATGCTGCAGACAGAACCGGAAGTGATGCAATGTGGTTCATCTCCATGGCAATGGGAGACTTCTTCCACCATTAGAAATATTATTTTCTAGTACTCTCAACTGGTCTACAGAGTACACCCAGTGGTACTAGTACCACAGGTTGGGAACCACTGAGTTAGAACATTTATCAAGAAATAAAAGAATGATCGCAGTTGTCACATCTTAGGTATGATAGATAAATCCAGCCAGGGCCTGATTATAGGTTCCACCCTAGGCTAATACAGAAGAGCCCTACCTCAGTGATGCTGGCATTCCCATCAGGCAGTGCTGCTCCCACAGTTCTTGTGGGAGATCTCACAAGACCTTGCTTGACCCAACTCCAGCAGCACCAGGAAGCGCTCCTATTCCAGTGCAATCTATTGTGCTGGCACTGCCCCCCCCCCCCCCCCCAAAGCCCAACGCTCCAGGCTGCAGCCTAATAAGCCTATTGAGGGGTTGGTCACCTCCATTTGGTTGGGGTGCCTCAGCCAGCTCCTGACGCAGATACATTGGCCTCAGTAGATTAGATCGGTTGACATTCTGGGTAACTAGGATTCTCTGATGTCTGATGGTCTGTCCGATGCTCCCGATCCTCAGAAGATGACACCTGCATTATTTACATTCCTTCTCAGAAACGCTGCTTCTGTAGAAACAGCACCAATCACTCCTGCATTCACCTCTGAATGAGGCTCATTTAGTCCATGGCACAACCAGCTGAAATGATCCTGGTACAAGGATGCCCAGTAACTGCACTGCCACAGGGGGGACATAGATGGCACAGACAGACCCATCAGTGCAGAGATCTGCATCTATCTCTGAGTTCTTCATCCATGAATATACATATTACTTTAGATTCAGAGAAGTAAAATCTCGTCTTCTATTTAACAAACCGCAATGTGTAACAGGATGTGTGAGAGTGTTGTCAGCTCACCACTGAGGCCAGCAAGATGGGAATCCGGATTATCCACCAGTAGGCCATGTTGTCATTCAGAGCCCAGCACCTGAAACAGAGATTGGGAAAGAGAACAACTTAGCTTAAAGCAATGCCAGAAATTACTGATGGCTGATAGGAGGTAAAAGGGGAAGTCTGACACAGGGCCGGTTCTAAACTGTGCACTAGTGCAGCGGCTGTTGGGCATGGTGGTATTGTTGGGTGAGGTGTATATGTCTGTGTGTGTGTGAGTGTGCGCGCACGGGGAGACAGTCAGGAATGGTCATTATAATGCGGTATCCTCTATCTTCATCACTGCAAGTAGTCACTCACTCTTTGTTTTCATTCAGATACTTTAGTATCATCCAGGGAACCACAAACAAAACCGGAGTCCCTGTAAGAGAGATAGAGGGAGTCTTGGGTGATGTCCATAATTACTATATCTGCCCTGCTTCCTCCCATAACGTCCAACATCACCCACTTCACCCAGTGTACAGTGGTCTCATCCCATCCTTTCTATGAATTTCTCATTTAGTGACTTTCTAGATACTGTCTGGGATGGAAAGAGGGATGGGAATAATTACCCGGGCCCAGGTCTGATGGAGGGGACCAGCGGGGGCCCTGGTCCACCACCCATGACCTGGAAGCAGGAGCAGGAGAGCTCTTCTCCTCAACTCAGCACATGCTGTTGTGTACTAGGCTGCAGTGTGGCTAGAAAAGGAGTGCTTAAGGTGCTGCTTTTTCTGTATATTATTTCAAGAGTGTGTGGCGATGCCTTCTGTGAATAGGCCACACCCCCAATACATAGCTGGGCCCGGCCTCCCTACTGTCCCGGATACTGTATATAGTTTTCAAGTAACTCTAGTTATTCCAGTTAGGAAATGAGAAGGTAGAACATGAGCAGTGGTCATAGTTACAGGTAGTCCTCCCAAGTGGTCAGGCTGCAGGGGATGCAAAGTTCCTGCCGTTATGATGTCAATGAATGACTATAAATGATTACACTCCCTTAGGGTTAATTAAGTAATGCTTCTATAAATTAAAATAGGTGATGTTTCCCATAGCAACCAATCAGACTCTATCTATTATTTCTCTATTGCATCCTAGAAAATGATAGAATCTGATTAGCTCTACGGCAACATTTTTAGAAGCTTTAGTAAATATATGTCTTATTATCTGTTAGACACAATTATGACAAGTGTTCTTGACAATATGGTCTTCATTTAAAAAAAATGTAAAGTGTAATCTGGTGGAATCTCCTACTCAGAGAAGGCAGGGTGGGTGGCCAATTCCGTGATCCGGATTGGTGAGATCCTGGGATTTGGCCCCAAGACTGTGCATGTGCAGTTTAATGCCAGCCAGCGTCTGAGCACCAGTGGTCAGAGGTCATGGTGCCTAGGCCGCCGCACCCACCTCGCTCCCTTCCCGGGGCATTTTTTTTCTTATTAGGGAAGCCAATCCTGGAACCCCCGGGATTGAGCAATTTTCAATCCTGAATCCTGGAATTGAAAAAAATGCGCTGGGACTGTCTTCCCTAAGTGCATGTACCGGGCCAGTGTGATCAGCTAGGTGTGTCTGATAAACACACAAGCTGATCATTGTGTAAAAACAATAATAATAAAAAGTAAGTTTAAATTTATATAGCGGACTTTCTCCAACAGGGCTCAAGGTGCTTGAGTCCTGTTGGACTTACTTACCTTACTTACTGTACCTACCGTGGGTCCGGAGATCGGTTCTCCGGTGAGGGCTGGTGGTCATCGGGGTTCTGCACTGTACCTGTGACCCCCAATGCAGTAAAGTGACGTTACAAAGCTCACTTTACAGCACCGGAGGTCACAGAAGCAGAAAGCCCCAAAACCAGTTTTCTGACCACCAGCATTCTCACCTAAAGTCATCTACTGTATATACTGTATGTATCTCATTCTAAGTGCAAAATTCAGGTATACAGGGGCACTGATGGGGGAGAGGAGTGGGTATGAATTACTCGCTCCCTGTGCTTATTGTAGGAGTCTGAGGGGGCTAAGGGCGAGATGTACTAAGCTTGAAAAGTGATAAAAACGAGAGTGATGAACCACCAACCAATCAGCTCCTACCTGTTATTTTTCAAACACAGCCTGTGACATGGCAGGTAAGAGCCGATTGGCTGTTGGTTTATCACTCTCCTTTTTATCACTTTTCAAACTAAGTACATCTGGCCTTATGTCTTACCGATCCGCAATAGCCGCTTCTTTTCTCAGTCCAGCACACACTGCTTTGTGCTAAGCTGTGGAGGGTCCCTTTTCCTGCCCCTGGCTAAGGAGCCCATGGCCTTATGATCTCATCCCCCCACCCTTAATTATTTTCTATTTAATTTCTCTGTTCTACAGGGTCAGTATTATCCAAGTCACTCACCCCATCCGAGATACAGGTATATAGTGTAATTGTTCTTCTCAGAAAACACTGCACCAATAAGAAGCTTGTACAGGTAGACCGCCTCCACCACGAACCAGTAATGATTGGCCAGGATGCAGTATTGCATAATAACCTGCGCAATGCGGCATCCAATTGCAGCCTGTGGTGAAAAGATTATATTAGTACTTATTGCCACGGCATTATTTGTATATTCTGGACCTCATTTATGAAACATATTGGGTCCAAATTAGGGGGAGAAGTGGATCAATGCTATAAAGAGTGGGGGAGTTCTCTAAAGCAGCAACCAATCAGCCTCTCATTTTCAAGAATGTACTTGATAAATGCAACCTCGCAGTTGAATGGTTGATATGAGTCACGCCTCCACATGTCAAATCTTTAGAAGGCTTGAAACATTTGGGGCGGTATTCAGTTGTTTTTCACCAGCATTGCAGCTCGCTATTCCTGGGGGTGGTGAGCTGAAATGCGCAAATGCGTAGCTAAACCTGACCATATGAGCACAATATGCGCAAAAAGAATAGTTCAATGAATATCGCCCTACGGTCTCCGGTCATTTTAGATGGGAGATCGAGCGTGAAGTAACAATTGAATACCACCCTTAGAATCAGAAGCAAGTCCAAATTTCAATGCGGACAAAGTTTGTCCACATTTGTAATACAGGCAAGACACATCCTGCTTGTTGCATGCAATGCCCACATGTTTCAGCCTCAGGCACAGCATTCAGCTGGTCTATCCTTGATAAGCCCATCCCTAGATTCCTCTTATAGACGATAGACAAGCTGAACACGGTGTCTCCTGCTGTAGCCAGCATATTTATATTACATACAACATTACATGTATGTTTATATGTGTTACCACCACCACCACCACCACCAAATGCAGCCCATGGGCAGCACCAGCTAATGGCAAGAAACTACACCCATCTTTTTTATTTAGCCAATGCAAAATACTCTACTGAAACTTCCACTGATTTTCCCATGCAGTTTGGCAAAAATTTGACTCCATGCTGGTACCAGGCCATTTTTCATCATGATGTCACACTGTAGCACTGCTCAGACCGTCCATTGTCATTAGACACCCTATATTGGACCCTTAGAAAGTTAGAGAATTACAGTATTGCAATTCTACAGTGGAATTTCATGTCTAGCGGTCATTAAAAGGGTATACAGTCATTAATGTCAACATGCAATGGGTCGATAACTGAAGGTCGACTAGCCTTAGGTCGACACCTGAAATAGATTGACATTGGTAAGGTCGACAGGGTCGGACAGTCGACACAAGAATTAGGTCAACAATGGGAAGGTTGACAGTCAAAAGAATGAATTGTTCATGGTTTTTTTGGAGCCGACATGTGCCGACAGGCATTATTTCATATCCTACCATGCACTACAGTGTGGTGGGAGAATAAAATAGTACCAGGCAGCATGTGCCCAAAGCATGGGGAGGGCAGCCAGCGATGGGAGGGGATGCAGTACACTTAGACGGTGTCCATGTTGACTGTGTCGACATTCAGAGCAAATAATTAAAAAACTGATGTTGAACTTTTGCCTGTTGTCCTTCCCATAGTCAACCTAATGCTTGTGTTGACCCTTCCGACCCTGTCAACCTTACCCATGTCAATCTATATCAGGTGTCGACCTAAGTTCTGTTGACCTTCAGTGGTCGATCCAATGAATGTTGACCTAAATTAAAATTTCATGCAATTATTAGATAAGTTATATAATCCATTGGCTGATTGGGTAACACTTGTTCCTCCCGCAGGAAAGACATACAAGTTCTGTATAGCTGCAGAAAATCTTACAATTTTGGGAAGGAAAATACCATAACCCTGACCTCATTACTAATGAGAATCTCCCAATCTGAGACCTCAATGGTCTGCATGCCCCATCTCTTCTCCAGCAAGATATCCTTAGTGATTACAGATACTCCACGGAGAGCGAAGGAGAGGAACAGGTTGGCATGGATGTAATTCCTGGTGCAACGCAGCTTCCTGGGGGAAAAAAGGAGACGAGTGGGGTGTAAAACACTGAGCAGCAGAACAGTGCTAGTTCTGGTACATGAAGGGGGGTATCGAAAATCTGATCATGCACTGTCAGATCAGGGATTTGTTTTGGGATAAGGCCACTGGGCAGTAGGGATGGCCATTGACATGTTCATGGCCGATGTCGAATACTTTTGCCATCGATGGGGGAGTACCAGATGGTTTCCCTCCATCGATGGAATAGCAAAACGATGTTTCGCTCTTTTTTTCCAAAGTGCTGGGACACTGAGCATAGATCCGCCCCCCCAACACCCGCGAAGCCCCGCCCCCGTGTTTTGATTGGCCCACAGGCCAATCAATCAAACACAATGGATGACCATCGATATGTAAAAATATCGATGGTCATCCATTGCATAGTTAAGCACTATCGATGGCCAGTTGCTGAATTGCCATCAATTTCAACCATCGATGGCAATGGCAACGATGGCCATACCTACTGGGCAGGTCTGGTCAAAACTGGAGTGAATGAATAGGTGAAAGAGTTACTCTTCTCCACAATCAGCCGTACCTTTTTGGGTATGGAACAGGAAGGTCGGAAGGTTTGTTAGGCTGAGGAGAATGTATGAAACCACAATAGCAATAGCAATAGACACGATGAATAAGAAATAGAAGTCTAGACTAACTCGGCACTGCGGACATGGGGGAAGAACCATTTTATGATGAGTGATTGCAAATGGTTGTACACCCCTGTGTGCACAGCTGCAAACACTTTCACAGCAGTATATGGGGATGCGGGAGACCTTGCTGAGGTGGCATTTACCTGCTCAATTAACAATGTCTGAATCAGGCCCCATGTGTGAAAATGGTTTTGTTGTCTGTCTCCTGTCAGTGGTTCCCACAAGGGGGAATACGTTTGTCAGAGACTCGTAAGCAGCTACAGCAAATCATAGTGATTACAGCAAATCACTGTCCTTGTAAAGAAACTCCTTAGTGGAATCCGTGGTAGAACATGAAGAATCCGGGAGACTAGGAGTACAGTGCAGGGCAGCATGGGATTTATGACTGAAACGGGAGCCTCCTGCAGGGTGCAGGAGGGTAGGCAACTATGGTATAGTCAACAGCATAAGAGGTCGGTGCAGTAAGCAGTGTAAGAGTGATCAGTCAGGGGTAACTAGTGTTGACCTGTTGGTTAATGGTTAAATGCAACAAGCTGTCTCTTAACTGTTATTGTGTATGACTCATCAACCACAAAAAAACATCACATGCCTAAGTAAATATTAATCACAAACTTAAATGCCAGACTTTGCAGCAGGTGCATGTTGTTTATTTGGATCTATAAAAAGGTCTACATGTGCCAAAGTAAGTCATTGAGTTACTGGAGCATCAAAGTACTGTTTGGCTGTACAGTACTTAGCCTAGTAGAGATTGATACCGTATCTTATTGACTGTTGTTTATAGTCTAAAACCTGAATTTTGTTAATTAAAAAAAAAAATCTGCTCTGGCTTGGACTAACCTCATTACTTACATCTGCTATGCTCCTCCCAACCTGTAGGCAGCTGTCAATAACTAGCAGTGTGAAAGCTTTCTCAAGGGCAGAGTACTTACCTGCACATGGTGAGGATCATCAGGGATGATAAGAGTGCTATCAATGACACGGAATACCCCACAGTGTACAAAGCTCTGAAGCTAAGCAACAAGTCCCTTGTCTGCACCTGAGAACACATAGACAAAAAGCTTTACTTATCATTCTCATTCTTATTAGCTTGCAATTAAAATCATGCAGTCACATGATGTGATGCAGAGGGACAGAGAACACTGCATTCTGGGGACTTTCATGTTAACACACAGCAGTACTAGACAACCTGCATTGCTGCACAGACAAATTGCTTCATTTAGTACCACCCACTATCCGAAGAGCTGCAAATTTACAAGAATGGGGGTGGGTCTCAATGACAGCAAATATTCCCCCATCCTCCAGAAATGCAGCAGAGAGTCTCTTTCCTGGGAAGAGTTACCAACCTCACATGCTTATCATTTATCACCACTGTTGCTATAAGTGATCACATATGGTGGGAGGTATCATATTTAATTAATTACATATGGGGCAACGGACAGCACAGTTCGCTCAGCATACATCGTGGTACACATGTGATGCACCCGCAATATGTGCTGCCTATGCTTTTAGGCAAAACCCTGAGATCTAAGTAGGATAGACAGTGCAAGCACTGTATATCTCTACCGGAAATGGGACACGCGGGACTGCGCATCACCATCGCTATAGGGTGTACACACGGAGCAATCCATGCTCCATTTCCAAGCAATCTAGTCAGAGCCGGATTAAGCCTTCGGGGGGCCTGGGCACTTTAGACAAGGGGGCCCCCTCCCACTTGTCATTACTGGCCACAAACTGCACGGGAGAATATTACACTGTCTAAACACAGAGTAAAGGCAGTATCAACCTGGTCAATGGGGAACTGCAGGGGGGGGAGGATTAATATAAACACACACACACACATATATATATATATATATATTACCACATGAACAGCCTGTGTTTGTCCCTCTGTACCTTACTCTGTAGGAGCCCTGAAAGCTCAGCGGTGCCTCTGATTAAAAACCCACCCATGACAAGGCCGCTGCTGCTGTCCTCCATGGGCCTGAGAAGCATATCATGAGCTCCACCAAGCAGAGCTCAGCCTCTGACCTCTTGTGCAAAGTCTCATGGGACTTAATCAACTCCCAGCAATGCATTGCACACTTGTGCAGTCAGTGTGCCTTAGCTCCCGATGCTCAGCACCATTAATCATTGTCACATTGGCAGATATGTGAATCTGCAGCACTACCCCACTCCCATGCACAAACCCATCCCCCCCTCCCCCCCACACCTTTAATCCGGCCCTGGATCTAGTCAGATTGCTTAGAAATGGCGCTTAAATGTTTATCTTTACTTGGATGAAACAAAATACTGATCTTTCCTGTGACTTAATAGGCGTAAACTGCAGTTACATTGTGATGAATTGTTGACTATATAGATCAGCATCACTTCTGCAGGGACATTGCAACACTACAGCTATACACTACACTGTGAATGCGCGGACATTGCAACACTACAGCTACAGTATACACTACACTGTGAATGCGGGGACATTGCAACACTACAGCTATACAATTCACTGTGAATTCTGGGACATTGCAACACTACGGCAATACACTACACTGTGAATGCGGGGACATTGTAACACTGCAGCTATACACTACACTGAATTCTGGGACATTGCAACACTACGGCAATAAACTACATTGTGAATGCAGGGACATTGCAACACTACGGCAATACACTACACTGTGAATGCGGGGACATTGCAACACTACGGCAATACACTACACTGTGAATGCGGGGACATTGCAACACTACGGCAATACACTACACCAGTGGTTCCCAAACTTTTTTGAATCACAGCACCCCAAAGCATCAGAAATGTTTTTGCGGCACCCATAGGCTAAAACAGTAGTTCCCAAACCTGGTCCTCAAGTACCCCCAACAGTGCACATTTTCCATGTCTCTACAAAGAATTACAAGTGAAATAATTAGCTTCACCTGTGGATTTTAAAATGTGCCTGAATAATCTGTGCACATGCTGAGTGACCTGGAAAACGTGTACTGTTGGGGGTACTTGAGGACCAGGGTTGGGAACCACTGGGCTAAAGGGTTCTTTAGCCTAAGAAATATTAAGTTAAATATATTGTGTTTATATCTGACATTGCAACACTACGGGTGCCGGACAGGGTCCCGACAGTCGGGATCCCGACAGTCATTAACCCAACGTTGGGATCCCGACTGTTAAAACACAGATGGCCGGGTTCCCGACGGCCATCGGCTATTCTCCCTCGTGGGGGTCCACGACCCCCATAGAGGGAGAATAGAATAGGTGGCGAGCGCAGCGAGGCACCGTGCCCGCAGCGTGCCCACAAGGGGATTTGTTGCTCTGGCCACGCTGACTGAGTCCGGCCAGTCGGGATCCCGACGTCGGGCTAATGACTGTCGGGATCCCGACTGTCGGAACCGCATACCACACCCCAACACTACAGCTATACACTACACCAGTGGTTCCCAAACTTTTTTGAATCATGGCACCCCAAAGCATCAGAAATGTTTTTGCGGCACCCTTAGGCTAAAGGGTTCTCATTGAGAAAATCAGAAACAAATATTAAGTTAAATAAATTGTGTTTATATCTCATCCTTAGGATCAGTTATATGGCAATGGACAGGATTCACTTCTGTTTGTCCCTAACTTGACTATTAGAGTATATTGTACATAAATAACTTGAATTGGTCCTGGACCATCAACCCAGGGCACCCCGGAAAGTCCCCCAAGGCACCCCAGGGTGCCATGGCGCACAGTTTGGAAACCACTACACTACACTATGAATGCAGGGATCATTGCAACACTACAGCTATACACTACACTGTGAATGCGGGGACATTGCAACACTATGGCAATACACTACACTGTGAATGTGTTACTTTTGACAGTGGGTTCCACAAACACATCAGTCTGAAATAAAATCTCAGGGTACTTGTGTAGTTTCACGGCGCCAGTTCTACGCTCGCCACAAACTATGTTAAAAAAAGTAACTTAACTCCATGCAAACATGGATAGTTCATACCTCCACTATCCATGTTGGCATGGAGTTCATTTTAAATAGCGTGGCAAGCGTAGCGAGCCACCGAGCCCGCAGCGTGGGCGAGCGAAGTGAGCCCCGCAAGGGGACTCAGACGCACGGCGCTGTGAAACTACACAAGTACCAATCTCAGAACTGCAAACTCACATCTTTTTTTTTAGTTTAATATTTTGCAGGCTTAAATTACACTAATAAAAGTTATATTTTAATGTCTTGAGGTGCACCACAAAAACAACATTTATTTTCCACTACTCATGTTTATGACACAAAGTTCTCCCAGCATCCTGCTCTGGGCAGGTAGGGGGGTTGTCACACACACTCAGGCACACTTAAGGCACCCATACACTGGGCCGATTTAGTCCGATTTCGGCCAATTCCGATGGATCGGGCCGTGAAATCAGCCCAAATTGGTTGTATGTATGCGCACTGGACCTGCACCCTGTGGTTGCACCGGCAGGACATAAGATGATTTGCAATCGGACCCATCAGTGGCACGTCGCGGGTGCTGAAAAGCACCCGCGATGTGTCGGGTCCAATCTGTAGGTGTGTGCCATTGGTGAAGCACCGCTGGCACACAATTATGTGGAGCGGTGGGGTGTTGGCAGCAGGGAGCTGGTAGCTGCATTGGCCACCGCCGCTCAGACCTCGCTGCCCGTACCCCGCTGCTGCTGCAGCAGCTCCCCGGGAGATATTACATGCAATAAATCGCATGCGATTTGTTGCATGTAAAAATTGCACAACAAGTGCCAAATCGTAAGCGAGCCTCCATAGGACAAATCGGCCCAGTGTATGGGGCCGATTTGCCTTTACACTCACACACCTCACATACTCACCCTGCTGTAGAAAACCCTGTGCTCTATGCTGGATGATAAAGACACTGCTTTGAAAGGTGTGTGATTACTGACTGATAAAGCTAATTGGAAACTTCCAATTGCTTAATTAGTCCTTGGGCGGATTCTAGAGCAAGTCCAGGTGATTCTTCCTAAGCTTCACAGAGGTTTCACGGAATTCCCCATTGTCTCTTATTGCTGGGGATGCCGCACTTTTTTTTAAAGGGGCAATCATTTGCAAGGCATGGTTTTGCCTGGTAAATGATCGCCCCATTAAAAAAAAACATGTCGACCTTCTGGTCGACAATACGATCCACACCCGCACTGATCACATGGAGTCATCAAATAATATGGTACTGAAAATATGTCCATACCGTACCGACCGTAACATGAGTTGCCCATAGCAACCAATCAGATTAAAGCTTTGAACAGTCATATTGATGCCATGCTAATGAAAGCAAGCCTCTCAGTGGCTGTTGCGTGCTACAAGAGTCCAGTACTATGGGCATCATAAAAATAAAGGCGTTACCTCATTGCTGGTCACCTCCATCTCATCTTCACACTGTGACGAGTTCATCCAAGGGTGTGTCCCGTTGATCATCTCCCAGTGACCGTCCAGCCCACAGCGCCGTGATACCAGTCCATGTTTTACTGCCAAGACAAACACTAATTACCAAATGGGCATAACCTGATGTCATGGAACAGTGTGCACCCCAGAGCAATGAGCTGACATACAATAATACATTTCTATGGTAAGGACTCAGGGCCTGAATTTGACTGGTAATGAATTTCACAGCTGCAGGGAAGCGTCTGTGCAATACTGTACGAATGATCCGTGACCAAATGACGTGAATTGTTGACCCACCCCGCTGTGCAATGCCTGAAAATACCGGCATTGCAATGTTTGGGGCATGTCCGCAATGATGCGGTCGCACTGGCCATGCCCCAAACACACTACTTCCCCCATAAGCTCCGCCCCATCATG
This sequence comes from Crinia signifera, assembly GCF_055691185.1. Classification (NCBI taxonomy): domain Eukaryota; kingdom Metazoa; phylum Chordata; class Amphibia; order Anura; family Myobatrachidae; genus Crinia; species Crinia signifera. The sequence continues at coordinate 47,051,629 of NC_139223.1, forward strand.
CCCCTTTTCCATTGCACCAGCTGGCTACCCTGTAGGCGAGTATGGTCTGCGTAAGCTGAAGTCGTCATAACTGGCTTCAGGGGGACTGTGCCCCCATAACAGACAATGGCGCGCGCCACAGCTGCAAAATGGATCCCGTTCGTGCTTCCCAATTCCGAAATATGAAATATGTGCATAAACCATTGGGTTTGTATGCAAATCTGAATCAGGCGCTGCTATGTCAGCAGCAATTTTGCTGGATTGCAGTCCACTGATCACTTACTATAATAAGAAATAAGCTAAATTACTATTAATAAAAACTATAGGCTATGGCTAACCTTGCTGTGCAAGACAAGGTTCATAATAAAATACTCTTTAGAAAAAATATTGATTGACTCTAAGTGACTGAAATGAATTAAAAATGAATCTGGCCACTAGGTGTCACTGTTGGATTAGCGCCCCTGTATCCATACCATCCTGAGCTTTGATTGTATGGATTCTTTAGTGCGTGGGGAATTGGGGCTCGCCTGGGGAGTGAAAATAATAATAATTTGATTTATATAGTGCTCTTTATCGAATAGGATTAATGGTGTCACTCCACACCTCTGGCAAACTCTTACCCTATGCCCAGAGCTGGCTACCATTAGAGCTTTGGACAGCTGTCTAGGGCACCAGGATCTACCTATCACAAAATGAAGGGTGTATATGTGGGAGACATCCTTGTTGTACCTAATAGGGCTGGAAAGTGGGTATTATCGCTATCTGCGGTGTCAGGAATCACCCAGTTTGTGCCCAGCATAGTACCGGATCTGCATGGGATGCGGTCATTCGGTCTACAGCATTATGGTAGACAGTCATTAGGTCGACACCATTAGGTCGACATGGGAAAAGGTCAACATGGGTCTAGGTCGACATAGGAAAAGTTCGGCATGGTTCTAGGTCAACAGGTCATTAGTTCGACAAGTCGTTAGTTCGACAGGTCATTAGTTGTACATTGTCTAGGTCGACATTAAAAAGGTCGACATGGGGTTTTTCACTGTTTTTTGAGCCGACATGTGCTGATAGGCGGTATTTCATGCCCTACCATCCACTAGGGCGTGGTGGGAGAATAAAATAGTGTACCCCGAGCGATGCGAGGGGATGCAGTGCACTTTAAACTGTGTCCATGTCAACTGTGTTGACATTCAGGTCGAAAAACAGTGAAAAAAACCATGTAGACCTTTTCACTGTCGACCTACAGATTGTCGAACTAATGACATTTCAACCTAGAGCCATGTCGACCCTTTCCCATGTCGACCTTTGCCCATGTCAAGCTAATGGTGTCCACCTAATGACTGTCAACCATCATGCTGTAGACCTAATGATCCCAACCCGTCTGCATATGCCACATTAGTATTATTACTGCTTCAGCAGGCCTTTATCTTACCACTAGAGGGAGCAAGTAGGACATTGGAAAGGGAAGTGTTATATACGACCGTATATCAGTGGTTCCCAAACTTTCTTGAATCATGGCACCCTAGAGAATTAGATTTTTTTTTCATGACACCCCTAGGACAAAGTTTGTTATTGAGAAATTTTGAAAAGAATATTAAAGTAAGTGATTATTGATTATAGGTCATCCTTTGGTTTAATTAGGTGGCGTGGGATAGGGTTTGCTTCTTTTTGTATGATCGTCAGCCACCAGCACAGGTTTTGCTTATCATATTGGCTGTAAGCAATTCCCCTGCACGGCTGCAAAAAAAATAAGAATAAAACAAATAGTAAATACCTTTGTGGAACCAAGGAAGGTAAGAAGGACAAGGCACACTAGTGATGGCTCCAGGCGTCCCGTCGGGTAAGCAGACATACATGTCAAATGTGCGGTTGCAGTGCAGCCCTGTAAGGAGAGACAGCAGGCCTGAGTTACCTAGAAGCACAAACTAGAGGCTATTACAGTACATGTTATCTATCACAGAGAGGACACAAAGGGGAATAGAACCAACAGCCTCCATGTTTATAGTTTAGGGGGTTATTCAATCCCCGACGCTATTTCCGACAGTGGAAAAAGCCGACCCCGCCTATTCAATGTTGCCGTTTCCGACCGCATTCAAGACAATTTCTGACAAAACAGATCTGACTTTAAAACTTGTTGGATCTGTTTTGTCGGAAATGACTGCGTTTTTTCCAACTGTTTCCATTTTCGCCAATCCTCAGACTTTCCGACACTCGGTAGTCAGGACATTGAAGGCGTAGGCAGCAGTAGTGGGTGGGTGGACGTGGAGACACACATGCAGCAGGGAGAGGGTGGGTGGGGGGAGGCGGTCGGGGCAGCCAGTTCCTGGCTGCGCAGTGTAAGCTCTTAACATCATGCGTCACAGCATGTCTTCTGGGCAGCTCGAGTTTAGCACTGCCCAGTAGAAAAGGATGAAATGTGCATGCGCATTTCAATCACGGAATCCAGGGATTATAGGCGTCAATCCTGGGGTTAAAATCCCATCCAAAAATGTCAGATATCCTGTGATACTGAACCAGGGATTGGCATCCATACTTCCAGGGGAATGGGATATGGGGTATGGGGCCTAATTAATGTTGGAATGTAGCAGTTGTGCAATTCTGCACACGCACAGCCCCACAACCACAAATCTGAATTAAAGTAGACCCATAGCATGCAGCACAGCCCACATCGACTGCTAAACTCAGACTGGACCCCTATATTAAAAAAAAATTTGAATCATTTACTACTATTCCAATGTTGTATAAACATATGCCCAGATCTCATAGTGACCTACCCTCCCTAATCTCCTTGGGTGGATACCTCCCAACATCCCAGGTTGTGGGTGGATAGCCCAGATTTTAGGGGTCTGTACTGCCAGCAGGATATTAATTGCATTGTCCTGACTGACCAGGCATTTGGAAGGTACATCCCACTCCCTGCAGCTCTGTAAGTGATGTGCGGCAATGAAAGGGGACCAACAGGGGCATCCTATCACTTCCCAGCATTAGGCAGGCCCCTTCAATGATGTTCCATTAGTTTTAAAAAGCTTGAGGCTGAAAGGTCAGATTTATTCATGAAATGGGTTATCTCAGTTTTTTTCCTACTAACACCCTCCTGAGATGGCTCTACACAATCAGGTGGCACAGAGATATAAGGGCAGCCAACAATACATTATACCCACACACTTAGCAGCATTGTACTTATTACAGAAACAAAATACAGGGTCTGTGTAGAATGACATATTCCAGAAAGACCATACAAAGTCATCATTGACCTCATGTCATCTGTTAATGGGAACATTACTGTACATTGTGTGGTAACAAAGCAGAAAGAAGCGTAGCAGCCAACCTTGAGGGTGCGGGGTCCTTGTCATCCATCGGTGGCATTCATCTCTATATCGCATCCACTCTTCAATTGTTTTCTCCAAAACCTTTCCTGCTGCACTCTACAAGGAGCCCGGAAGATGAAACAAAGGGATGAGTCATGCGTGGATCCGCAAACGGAAAATATCACATCAATCGCTCATTTATCATCATTGATGTGGGCTGAAGGTGCTATGTATTTTTTGTAGGACCTCCCAGGACTTCTCGTTGCTGCTTGTCTCATTAATACACAATTATTGTGATACTTATCAACGCTGGAGAGAGATAAAATGCCAACCAAGCAGGTTTGCAGTTTTTCAAACACAGCCTGTAAATTGACAGTTAAGAGCTGATTGATTGGTACTTTATCTCTCCACATTTTATCTCCAAGCTTCGATAAATATAGCCTTTTACACAGATATTGGCACCCACTGTGCTGGCACCAATACATCATTTCATATTAGATTGTGCTCAATATTCATAGGTATAAAAATTGAAATAGGTGTAAACTCAAAATTTCTACACAGGGATTCCAGATGTTTGTTTTCAGAAAACAAGCAAAAAAATGGTGGTGGGGACTTACCTTTGGTGACAGATGGTGGTGGGGGCTCACCTTTGTGGATAGACGGTGGTTGGGACTCACCTTTGTGGACAGATGGTGGTGGGGACTCACCTTTGTGGACAGATGGTGGTGGGGACTCACCTTTGGTGACAGGTGGTGATGGGGGCTCACCTTTGGTGACAGATGGTGGTGGGAACTTACCTTGGGTGACAGATGGTAGTGGGGACTCACCTTTGGTAATAGATGGTGGTGAGACTCGACTTTGTGGACAGATGGTGGTGGGGCTCACCTTTGTGGACAGATGGTGGTGGGGCTCACCTTTGTGGACAGATGGTGGTGGTGGTGGGGGGTTATCTTTGTGGATAGATGGTGGAGGTGGGGCTCATCATTGAAGATAGATGGTGGTATCGGGGCTCACTTTTGTGAACAGATGGTAATGGTTGTTTTGAGGACTCACCTTTATGGACATATGATGATGAAGTTGGGCTTATTTTTGTGAATATATTGTGAAAATGGGGCTCACATTTTGTGGGCAGATGGTGGTGGTGGTGGGACCTAACCTTTGTGGACAGATGATGGGGGTGGGGCTCATTTTTGTGGACAGATGGTGATATGCTCACCTTTGTGGACAGCTGGTGGTGGTGTGGTTTACTTTTGTGGACAGACTATAATGGTTGTGGTGGTTCTCACCTTTTTGCACAGATGATGATGGTGGTGGGTTCATCTTTGTGGACAGATAGTGATGGTGGTTGGCTCATCTTTGTGGACAGATGGTAAAGGTGAGGCTCACCTTTGCGGAAAGATAGGATAGTGGTGAAAGTGGGGCTCACCTTTATGGACAGGTAGTGATAGAGGTGGAGCTCACCTCTGTGGACAGATAATGGACATTGTGCTCACCTTTGTGGACAATAGTCGGTGATGGTGGTAAAGGGATCACATTTGTTGATAGCTGTGGAGCTGAGGGTGGAAGTTGAACCTAACCTTTGTGGACAGATGGTAAAGGTGGGGCACGCCATTTATAGAAAGATATGTGTGGTGGTGCAGGGGCTTATCTTTGTTAGCAGATAGTGGTGGTGGATAAATCAAGAAGCTTAAAACTTTTCCCAGTAAGATTTATTTCCCCATTATTTTGAGCCCCTGTGCTTCAAATACACTAAAGATACAAGTGTTCAAATGCAGTTACATATGTTATTTTGGGGGTGATTCAGGTTGACTTGCACAGCGCTTTTGGTTTGCTAATGGACAAAACCATGTGCACTGCAGGTGGGGCAGATGTACCATGTGCAGAGAGAGTTAGATTTGGGTGGGGTGTGTGCTTCAAACTGATATCTATAATGCAGTGTAAAAATAAAGCAGCCAGTATTTACCCTGCACAAAAACAAAATAACTCACCCAAATCTAACTCTCTCTCTCTGCACATGTTAGATCTGCCCCATATGCAGTGCACATGGTTTTTCCCATTAGCAAACCAAGTGGGTCATTCTGAATAACTTGGTAAGCTGCGAAGCCTGCAGCTTACCGAGTTTCTGTGATGCTGATGCCCCGCTTTTGTATCTCCTCGCATGTGCCAGCAGCTGGAGAAATCATTTGATGGTCCCCACTCATTGAACATATAAGTCAATTGAGACTGACTTATACTTGTGGCCACCGGGCCGAAGACATGGCAGACGGCTGACGTTATATGACGTCCGCTGCCCGTCCCCGACAGGCATAGGCCCGCCCACGTACCCATGGGAACGCCCAGTGTTTTCATGGGGATGCCCATGAAATGCTGGGCGTTCCCATGGCCCAGCGCCACCATCGCACTAGGGAGAGTCACATACGATTTTCAGCAATATATAGCATGAAAAGCATCCAAATTGCATGTGATTGACATCAGGTCTGATGCGATGTGCTGTCACGTGTGCATCCCACTGGGGGTCTGCGAGTCACACCGGCTGAAGGAAAAATATAGGAGGAACCCCACTATCAGAAAGCAGGCAGCGGCCTCCCAACATTCAAAATCCTGATGGAGTTTGGTATTTTAACTCTTACCCTAATCCACTCCTCCCATAGCCTATCCCAAAATCATTGATGGCTTATGGTTGATGTAGAATAGTTTTGCCATTTCTGGTGGAGAGCCAGATGGTTTCCTACATTGCTGTCGAGCATAAACAAATAGTTTTTATTTATTTTTTACCCCAAGAGGCCGGGACACGGAGCATAGCTCGGCCCCGACACCTATGAAGTACTGCCCCCATTTTTTGATTGGCCCACAAGCCAATCAGTCTAAGAAAATGGATAGTTAAAAAGGTACTTGTTTCCTAGCACGGCCACACCGATTTACATCGGGGTGGTCGTGTCGGAAAAATCGGGTCGATCGCATCGCATGCGATTTGGTCGCATGCGATGCGATCGACGCGACCGACCGATTTTGGACCCGATTTTTTTTTTTTTTAATGAAATGTAAATCGGGTCCCTGGGACCCGATTTTACATTGGATTCAATGTAAAATATTCCCAACCCCCCCAAATGTCACGGCGTACACCCCACCCCACGATAGACGCCAACCCGAAGCGTGGCGAGCGCAGCGAGCCCGCGAGGGGCGGCGGTGCGCGTCCTCCGACCTTTTTATTCCCCTACTATCCACATCGGCGTGGAGTTGAGAATAGAATAGTGTGGCGAGCGCAGCGAGCCACCGAGCCCGAAGCGTGGCGAGCGCAGCGAGCCCCGCGAGGGGACGCGGATACCTTCACAGGTAAACGCGTCCCTTCGCGGACTTCACAGGTGTCCGCGTCGCCACGGACACCTGTGAAGCCCGCGAGGGGACGCGTATAACTGTGAAGGTATCCGCGTCCCCTCGCGGGGCGCGCTGCGCTCGCCACGCTTCGGGCTCGGTGGCTCGCTGCGCTCGCCACACTATTCTATTCTCAACTCCACGCCGACGTGGATAGTAGGGGAATGAAAAGGTCGGAGGACGCGCACCGCCGCCCCTCGCGGGCTCGCTGCGCTCGCCACGCTTCGGGTTGGCGTCTATCGTGGGGTGACGACGGGGACATCTAAAATGTGAAATGGGTCATATTGGCCCATTTCACATTTTTCACATTTTTTCAGGATTTCAATGTTAAAAAATCTTTTAACATTGAAGCCTATGTAAAAATCGGGGGCATCGCGTCGGGACCTATGTTAATGGTCCCGACCGACGCGATGCCCCCGATATTTTACCTTTCCCGACACGATTTCAATGTTAAAATATTTTTTAACATTGAAGCCTATGGGGAAATCGCGGGCATCGCGTCGGTCACGTCGGGACCATTGTTAACGGTCCCGACCGACGCGATGCCCCCGATATTTTGTCCTAGCCGGCCAAATGGACCTGATTTCAAAGGAAATCGGGTCCATCGTATGGATCGTGTACCTTAACTAAAGGTACACGATCCATAAGATTTGTGGCCGTGCTAGGAAACAAGTACCGTTAAAAACATTGATGGTCATCCATTGCATAGTATGCCACTATCGATGGCCAGTTGCACTATTGCCGTCAATGGCAACCATCGATGGCAATTGCAACCATGGCCATCACTAACCCTCTCACCACTCCTGCAGCCTGACACTAACCCACACTTCCTGCAGCCTAAACCTAACTGTCCCCTCTCCCATAGCCTACCCCTAACCCACCCCTTCTACAGCCTAACACTGGTCCACCCAGTGATCTATGCGGACCAGTCTTCTCTAGTGAGAACACTGGCGATTTCACTAGATTTTGAATGCATGCAGTCAAAATCTAGTCAGGAGATGGTGATGGTGATATGGTCTGTACATATGGAGTGATCTGTGTTTACTTTCTAAGCAATCTCAACAGTTCATTTAAAGGCCCTACACACAGACAGATTTGTGGCAGAGATTCATAATGGGAGATTCAGCATGAGAGATTTAAAATCTCTCACAGGTCCCCCCCAAACATATAAACATTTGTGATTTAGAGAGGTCCATTTATGAAGGATCGCATCTTGCGATCTGGGTGGAATAATACTGATCAGGATCACATTGTAATGTATTATCCCCCGCATGCAGGGACAGGGCTTCTAAAGGAGCTCGTCCCTGCGATGTGCTGATCCGGGCACCAGGGGGTCTGCGCTTGTGCGATAGTGCTGACCCCCAGCCGAGGCTACAATGGGCTACCGCCATCTAAGAATGGCGCTAGCCCAGGGACCTGAAGCGATGCTGCCTGATGTTGATACAGAAACCTATGGGGGATGTGGCTGGTGGTGGTGCAGGTGGGACTGCAGCAGGATTGGAGATTCCTGCTGCGGTCCCTTCATCTTACATTCAGGTGATATTTAATATCTCCGGCTAACCCCAGAAGGGATTTAGCCGCAAATATTGAATGATAAATGGGCCCTATACCATGTCCCGCAACCCCCATGTTTTGAACTTGACTGAGTTTACATAGTCCTGTTACATGTTAGTGACACTAAGATGGGCGCTGCCCGAAACGCTGTTGACATAATAAAGCACAGCAGTTTTTCACTATAAAGAGTACTGGAGTGACGCGTCTTGTTGTGACGCTTCTTGTTGCTGATGTATTGATTGATGTATTGATTGATTGTCCATCCCCCATCACCTGTACACCCCCCCCCACCACCATCTCTATCTCCCCCGGCACCTCTCCATCCTTCTGTCGCAGCTGCATCTCTTCATCCCCTCAGCACCGCTGCACCTCTTCGTCCCTTCATTACCCTCTCCGCCCCCCACCCCCCGGTCACTGCTGCACATCTCCGTCCCCATCCCTAGACCCCTCCGTCCCCCTTTCATCCTCTCCATCCTTATATCACTGCTGCACCTCTCCATCCCCAACCCTGCATATCTGCGTCCCCCCGTCACCCTCTCTGTCCCCCCTTCGCCTCTCTGTCCCTTCTTCACTGCTGCACTTCTCCCTCTCCCCATCACCGCTGCACCTCTCCATCCCCCCTCACCCTCTCCATCCCCCCTACACCTTTCCGTGCCCCCATCACCACTGCACCTCTCCATTCAACCATCACCACTACACCTATGCATGGTACAATGGTACTCCCATGATATTAAAATACAAATCCTTTTAAAAAATCCCCAACCTGTACAACAACAGGGTGATGGCTGGGCTTGCATGCAGAAGGCAGGTGACACAGCGATGGCAGGGCCACGGCCAGGCGGGCGGCAGGGTGATGATGGCAGGACCGTGGCCCTAGCAGGCAGCATGGTGATGGCTGGGCGGGCAGCTGGGTCCTGCCTCCTTCTTCGCAGCCTGCGCACCAGCTACTCCCGATGCAGGCTGCGGCTTTCAGAAGCCAGTCATCACCCGGAGAGCCAGCATAGTGCCGAGGTATACAAGGCGGCTTCAATCGCTCAGAAGGCCACCACACAAGCAGAGATGTGTGGGCCTCTGAGCGACAATAACCGGCAGGGCTGTTATACATCGTGGCCCCGCATTGCCGCGCATTCCTATCGCTATGTCAGCCACTTTCTGGGTGATTTTATTAAATTATGTAAAATTGCTCAGAAAGTGGCTGAATATCACTCTGTGGGTAGGGCCCATATTAGAAAATAGCTCAAAATCGCTACGTGTGTGTGTGGGCCTTTACACTTCTCTCATTATAACGAACACAAAATATATCTGTGCTTAATGGAGTTTACACACGGTGAGATTCCTTTGCTATTCCACCAACTCATGTGCTATTTACATACAATTCACACTATCTACATTCAATCTGCACTAAATAGTCACTGCTGCACTGTCTATTTGGCTTTTCGATTTCATCTGAACGGGTGCGAAAAGCGGCATCAAATCGGGATCAAAAGCTTAAAAACATGTTCTATCTCCATTCGATGACTAGGCAAATCGATTTTGACTATATAGTCAAAATCGGAGGGTATAGTCAAAATTGCACCATGTGTACACAGCATTAGAGGAAGGTCATCCACATTAACAAGTGTAATTATATAAAGGGCTCATAATAGAGTCTTTTGTGCCTGAAGCATAGGCCTGTGACAATTACAGTTGTTCAACTATATAATGAGCAATGAAGCATCATTAGACACCATTTACCACTCGTTATGCTAATTGCAATGTTTTCTGATGACAGCACCTGCGCAAGAGCCATTCAACTCACTTGGGCATAGCAAAATATATCACACATAGGGGCAGATGAATTATAGCCGTGCCTATCGCGCCACTATAACACTTCCTTGGAAGGGACACCGATAAGATGTACTAAGGAAGTGGGGGAGCGCAAACCCCCCCCCCCCCTCCGGCGATGTCCCCTTGGCCAGACCAGACAGCGTATCAGCGGGCACTGACCTTTTCACTGTCGACCTAATGTCAGTATACCCAGGAAGCACTATCTATTGAATGGTTGTCACTGGAAGGCTATCTGTCTTGTATGACAATGGCAGGCTGTTCTGTCTATTGTATACCAGTCATCTGGCTGGCCACTTGGGAGTCTTGTGTGGGCCCCAGTTGGTATGGATATCGGGTTCAAGCCCAAACACAGTCTTGCAACTATGGTAGCCCCAGGAACCCTCAGTTCACACATTTCTTACATACGGGGGCCCACCATCACTTATCATTATGTCCATGGAGCCATTACATAAGCCTCATTAGTGTTATATCTACAAACAATGTGGGCATTTTGTTTAAGTTATCTAGCACAGTGGTTCTCATCCTTTTTTCTCTCGTGTACCACTTGATTAGACTTTTCAAATATGAGTACCCCTCCTCTCAATTTGAAATAGCCACAGTACTAACGAGTGGAGTAGAAGTGAGTGGTATGTGTGTCCTAATGCGTGTACCTATGTTAAGGAGTAGCAGAGGAGTAGTGTGTGGTCAGGAATCGTGTCCCCCTGTGTCTGGCTGCTGGCTGTGTACTGTCTCTGTTAGCGGAGGAGTAGAGTGCAGTCAGGAATCATGTCCCTCTCTGTCTGGCCTCTGGCTGTATACTTTGTATAGCGTCCTGCACCCACCCAGCACCACACAAGTCTCCTCCAGAAGGAGTAGAGCGCACACCACTCCAGCTGCCCTTACACTCCGGGTGAACGCTCGCGAGCCTACCCCGGAAGTGACAGGAGCGGCTGTAGAAGCAGTGTGGATCAACTGCCGGCTGCACCGCGGGAAGTGCGGACGCCGGTAAAGACAGAGAAGAAACACGGCGAAGATCATCAGCGACCAAGCACCTGCCAGGTATTGGGTAAGTGTATCGGTGCACCACCGGAGGGTAGGGGCACCAGCCCCCGTTACCAGCCAGCACTTGCCTTGACCACCAGAGACTGACACAAAGATCAAAGACTTCTGCCTGTGGCCAACGGTCTTAGGCACCCACCCCTATTCCGACCAGCCATCAATCCCAGCACAATCCCACCCCACCCACCAAGGAGACCCCGTGCATTGCCAAAACACAGAGGTTCTGCTTGTTCCCACCACCATCCAGGCTGCTTTCACTAGGGAGGGCTGTCACACACCAGCACCCGCAGAAGACACACAAGTGAGATCTGCAGGATGCCACTGGCCCTGTGACGCCCACCCACAAGTGCGACCACCTCACCCCCACCCCAACCCAGCACCATCCCGCTTTTATACCAATGTTATTGATATTGTAATAGTCAAATAAAATATTTGAGTTTACACATAATCAGTCTCTCAGTACATCTTTAATTAATAAAACCAGAGGTCCACACACGCTGGACACACAAGTGAGTGCGTAATTCACCCCCAAAAATACCATTGAACTACCGGGTTCTACAGACATTAGAACCCAGAATTTGCTGCACCATACTGCATTAAAAAGAGTGGAGCGCAATATCACCACCACCCTATTCAAGCCTCGGCATATGACAAATCCAGATTTAGACAATGCACATATAAAGAAAAATACATAATTTATTACATTTGCCAAAATGTATGAGTGCTTGCCACCAATACGTTTTATATGTGTAATTTACATTACTGTCTGCCTGCCACCTTCCCACGCACTCAGTTCCCCCGGGAGCTGAGGCCACATCTGTCTCTCAGTCCTTCATCAAATTGGCAAAGGATGGAATCATAAAAGGAAACACAATAAGAATTAACTCTGTACAAGGATAGTGATTTGTGCATCGATCAATACCGCATTCAAGCCCACAGCCTACGCAGGTGACACCAACTCCCTCTCAACAGGTTCCTCATTATTATCTGCCAAGTTGTGCTGAAATAGATATAATACATACAGGGGCAGGTTGGGAACTTAGGGGCTGATTCAGATCTGTCAATTTAGACTTTTATTACCGAAGGGAAGAAAAAATAATTTGCTGGGCAGCGACCATCGAATTACTTTTCTCCCCTTCAGCCGCATGAGAGGGGATGGGTGGGGGGAAGGATCGGGCAGGCGGGTGGCGGTTTTGAGCTGAAAGCAGGGCCTTAACTCTCTCTGCACGTTACATCAGCCCCACCTGCAGTGAACAAAGATCTTGCTACTGCGATCAACTCTGAATCAGGCCCCATATACGTGATATATCCAGAATCAATTACACATTTTTTTAATTATAATGTATTTAAACCTCTGCAATTTACCTATTTATCTTATTTGCTCTGGTAATGAATAAAGCTCATTATTATAACTAAACTAAGTACGGACGGTGTAATGGTTACATTACTGCCTCACAGCGCTGAGGTCATGGGTTCTATCCCCACCATGTGTTATATATACGGGGCAGTACGGACGGTGTAATGGTTAGTATGACTGCCTCACAGCACTGAGGTCATGGGTTCAATTCCCACCATGTGTTATATATATACAGGGTATTACGGATGGTGTAATGGTTATAGCATTACTGCCTCACAGCACTGAGGTCATGGGGTCTATCCCCACCATATGTTATATATACAGGGCAGTACGGATGGTGTAATGCTTAGTATGACCGCCTCACAGCACTGAGGTCATGGGTTCAATTCCCACCATGGCTCTAACTGTGCAGAGTTTGTATATTCTCCCTGTACTTGCGTGGGTTTCCTCCGGGTACTTCGGTTTCCTCCCACAATCCAAAAAATATATACTGGTAGATTATTTGGCTCCCAACAAAATTAACCCTAGAATGTCTGTGTGTGTGTACATGTGGTAGGGAACATAGGGGCAGATGTATCAATGATGTTTTAACGTTTGTTAAATAACGGGTCCCGCTTCTCCTGCATAACGAGGAGAAGCAGGCACTCCTTATAGGGAGATGTATTAAACCCTCCCCCCCACCCCCAAGCCGATAAAGAGAGCCGTTATGCCCAGTGTTAACGGCTCCCCGCACATGCTCAGTGCACTCCCCCCCCCCCCCTGTCAGCTCTAATGAGCATGCGCGAGAACTCACAAAAACCGCGCGATCTCCTGCGCAGCCCGAGCCAGAAGCAGGGCTAGCGTTGTCCCTGCAGTGGGGGACAGGACAACGCTAGCCCTGAGCTGGCGAAGCTGCCGGGGAGAATTAACGCCTGGGCGGCTGTTAATACTTCGCCCCTGCCGCTAAACACTGGGGGGGATTGCAGGGGACACTAGGTGCGCTAGTAATACATTAGGAATATCGTAATCTCCCCCAGTTAACCAGCGTTAAGTGCATTTCTGCACTTAACGCTGGTTCATACATCTGCCCCATAGATTGTAAGCTCCACTAGGGGCAGGGACTGATGTGAATGTTCAACTGGGGGGGGATTGCCTGGGGTGCTGACAGGGCTTGCACCGGCCCTGGGGAAGCCGCATATGTTAGGGGGATACTGCTGACGGAGCTGTGAAAGCCTGCATGCGGCCAGGCACGGACGCCAGCAACGGGAGTGATTAAATATACTATCTAATGCCTAAACACATAAAAGGATAAACATACTATATAAGTGGGGTTATTAATAAAGACATAACCGCTAATCACAGTGGCCAATTACAGTGCTTGACGGAGACGCCGCATAAGCAGGGAAAAGAACAGCGGATTGAGCCGTTAGAGCCTGTATAGGGCTAAACACGGACATTAGCAGCTGAAAATAACTACTGCATAGAATAAACATCTTCTCTTATGCTTGTTTATTGTGCCCAACAGAGGGATCATTTAAGAGTTTGCAATTACAATGAATATATGCACACAAGAGAGAGTGCATAAGATATAATTACCCTACATATTTGCCCTTTAATTATAGCAAATATCAGAAGCATTAAAACATACAAACATACTGTACGTATGCCAGCTGACACACAAATGATGAACAGGTAGTTCATATATATGTATATGGTTCAGACGACTCCGAATAAAGAATAATGTTTATAAGATCAAAATAGGAAAAAAGGCACCAACAAGCATCCTCATGGACATAGGCATTGATCAAAAGCAATTAAAAACATAATGCCGTGTACACACGGCAGCGATAGGGGCTGATATAGCTGGGAATATGGTCGCTGGCGACCATATTGCCAGTGATGGGAGTGCGCCCCGGCGATAAATCGCCAGGTTCACCCTCCCGTTTTCAGCCTCGTTCTAATCGCTGGTCACAGGAGCTTGCTCCTGCGACCAGCTGATTACCTCTGCAGCACCGCCGGCAGAGGTTTCTTTTCATCAGCGACAATCTCTTGTCGCTGATGAAAAGGGGGCATTGAGCGATATATCGTTCGCTGATATATCGCCCAGCAATATATCGCCCCATGGTCTCCCATAAAAAAGCCTGCGTAATATAACAAGGCTGAATGAAAACAAAGTATCATAACATAGTTGTAATTGAAAACTGGCAGCAAGCTCAGGAAGAGATCATAAAGCTCTAAAAGATACATGAGTAGAACTGAAAGTGATACAAAGTATAAGACGTATCAAATGAGACACATGCTAACAGGAAATCCAGCCTATTTCTTCTAAGATAACCAAAGGAGGAGAAATTAACCCACTTAAGAGGAATCTAAATAAAAATAAAATATATCCTCATTAAGGGAAACAGCGTTTGGAAGAACATAAGGGGTACAAAACACGCTAATACAAGCTTACAAATTACAGCACGTATAAATCAGAAGATCACAATCACGCATTTGAAATCACTATTTCTTATCTTTAATGCACTTCTTTACCTTCTTTTTCTTTTGTGGAGAGGAGAAATGACATATCTCCCCTCTTTTTAATGAGAATATAAATAAAGGTTACATTTTAATAAGTTTTTTCTCAAACTAGTTGAATGGACCGCATAACCATCCCCCAGGGTGCACCCAGACTATCTCTAAACTCTTTCTTCTCTCACCATGGCCCTTATTCTGATCGGTGCGGATATATCCGCATGCGTTCGGCCCGCCGATGTTTTGTGTCTGCGCATGTGCAGAGGCGTCTCTGCGCATGTGCGAGCGGGGCGTACGGCCAAATTCCGCATGATATGTGAACACTCCGAACAGGGGGTGGAGAGGGGCGTGAAGGGCTATTTGGGCTCATTACCATATGCATACGCCCCGCGTTTCATGGGAGTTCCCATGAAAACGCTGGGCGTACGTATGGTAATGCGGCCGTGACGCACGTGTAGGGGGCGGACATATGACATCGCCGGATGTAAGCTGCCCGCCCAGATCTCTCCTTTTGCACGGAAAAATGTCCGTGTGGTCTGAGGTTGCGGGTGCTGGTGGAGCACTCGGTCCTGCATTCGATGGTCTGCGACCATCGAATGATGGGGGAGGTTCCCTTAGATGGAGGAGGCGTATTCCGTGAAAAAATACACGTGCGGTCCGTTCGGACAGCTTCTTACCGCGTACGGACGGAGTTGGCGATCCGTATGGAAGGCGGGGTTTCGCACGCACGGTCCTGGCCGCATAATCGGCTCCGGCCGCACCGATCAGAATAAGGGCCCATATATGCATATGAACGGTACCTAGAGAAGGGTAGCACCACATTTGCTGAAAAATAAAAATACTGACACACAAGATACAGTGTGATACAGGAAAAACCTACAAATTTAAAAAAATATATAGATAAGCAAAAGGGAATTGTATGTGGTCCACACAAAGGAGCACTCAGTGCGGAATAGACAAATACTTCCTCCAAAACGTATATACCTTCTGTGGCGGTCTCCATTGCTTACCTGCGAATGACTGAGAGTGCAGAGACTGAGGAATGACAGCAGAGGTGACGGCCTCATCCAGCTGCGGGAGATAAAGCAGAGACAGGATCAGCAATCTGCGTAACACCACCAATAACCGCTAGATCTGCAGATCTATTGCTGGCCATACACTTATCCGACTTGGACACTTTTCACCCGATTCCGATGGATTAGGCCAATCGGGTGAAAGGGGGCCACAGCGGATGTGTTTGACATCTGATCCGATCCGATGCACGGTCCTGTGTGCATTGGATCAGGGTCAGAGATCGGACCTGCTCTAGGTCTGACCTCCGACACGGGCAGCCTCCCTGCAGCGGGGAATGGGAATGAATGCGATATATTGACATATCACATGCAATCCTGCCACCTGGGAGGGGAATTCTTATGTGACTTCTTCCTGTGCGAAGAATGAAGGCCTTTATTCTAGGGTGGGCCTGGCTGACCTGCGTATCTTCAGCTGTTGGGAAACTATGGGAAAAATTGACTAAGATGAGAGTTCTATTTCACATGGGATGTTGCTATGGGCAACTATCTATAATCTAAGGTGCTAAATAAATAAGTAGTAGATTCTGATTTGTTGCCCATAGCAACAATCCATCTTAGTAAATTTCTCCCTGCAACTCCCAGTATGCCCTGCCACAGTTTTAGAATTCCCAAATAGTTCAAATGACAGGGCATGCTGGGACTTGTAGTTGCACAACAGCCGGAGAGCCACAGGTTGGCCGGGTTTATTCTAGAGAACTCCAGAGTATCACATCTACACCTGCAATGTGTGGATCCCAGGGTCGACAGTCATAAGGTCGACAGTGTCTAGGTCAACCCATTAAGGTTGACACATGCAAAAGGTCAATATCAGTTTTTGCGTCCATGGAGCCTGAATTTGGGTACCACTTTGCTTGTCATGCTTCGGGCCAGGGTCGCGTCATCTTTACCATTTACGTGGATGGCAAAGTGTGAAAAAGTTAGTAAAAACCAACAAACTTCATGTCAACATTTTCATGTGTCAATCATTTCCATGTCGATCATTTCACAATGGAAACATTTTGTCTATGTCGACCTTGTGCATGTCGATAATATGGTGTCGACATTATCGACACACCTGCAATACAGTCAATTTATCTCGCAAGACAAATGCATAGCATCACTTATGATTGACAGACGTGACAGATGCATAAAGGTCATGGTCCTGAGCCCCAGCGCTGTACCGAGGGCAGGACAGAAGCGCACACACACACACACAAGTACCGAATCTCTTACAGATAATGTATGGACCTCTTGTGATCATGGAAGTTTCGGAAACGGAGGATTAGTGCTAATTACAGGAATTCATCGGTTATCTCTAACAGAGAACTTACAGCAACTTACTTACAGTTCTGGGATAATGGGTAGACAATGTCTAGGTCGACAGTCACTAGGTAAACTACTATTGGTCAACAGTGACTAGGTCGACGCCTTAGAATGGTCAACATTCCCTAGCTCGTGAGTGACAGCTCACCACAAGCTTAAGGTCAACATGTACATAGTTGACAATCAAAAAGTCGACACAAGTTTGTCATGTTTCAGGTTATGTCAACATGGACACCATATATACCAAGTCCCCTTGCATGGCTCGCTGCACTTGGTAAACTTTTACTATACCCTCCTGCAGGGAATACATCTTAAGTTCTGTAACTGGCAATGTGCATGTCTACTTCTCTATATAGTCATTTAATCCCGTTACGCAGGCAACTCATTATGAGACCCCCAACCGTCATCAGAAATCAGCAGCACAGTTGTGTATCTAACTATACTAACCCCTTCTGAATATAGGCAGACAGTTCTAATTGGCTGTTAGGCATTGTACTTGCAGAACCCTTTGTGTAGGGATAACAAGGGCAGGGGTAACTTTCGTGGGTGTGGGGTCATGTGGCAATGGTAACCTGGCAGTCATTCAATATCTATTTGATCTATATATATATGACTATTGTAGACCCAGCTTCATAGAAAATACTGCAAATTAAATGAGTGACACGCATTGTTCTAAATGATGCGCTTTAATTATTATTTCATTATAAGGACGCACTAATTATTTTTATATAATTAACTGCCCACTGCATACTGCCCATTCAAAAAGCTCTTCATATGTTACCATAGCAACAGTGATGCCGATGGCTATTACAAGTAGCTTCAGACACTATATTAGGCAGTTATACCATTACAGATGACAGGAGATGATTCTTGAACACCGATGAGGACACATACTGTATATAGCAACTAACAAGCATTACAGTATTCAGTCATTTCATACTTTCGTTGGTAATAAAGTTGCCGGTGGTCGGTCCAACCCCCATCGTAATGGCTCCCAATATATATATATATATATATATATATATATATATATATATATATATATCATGTTTTCATATTGTTGTATAGTGTATGGTGAGATAATTTGGAATTAAGCAGGGGTGAGAGAACCAGAACTCAGCAATCCGAGCCAGGATTGCGGATGGTTGCTCCTGCTCAGATGGCTGCAGGGACTGCCGGGCTCCACCTCCTCCTCTCTGCACCGGGAAGGGGGACACGCATTACTTTACATGTATTCCGCGTCCCCTCGCCACACTATATAAAATCAACTCCACGCTGACGTGGATAGTGGGGGTATGAAAATCGCGACCCCTCTCCCGCGATTTGCAGCACACCCCCCGCAATTCGCGGCACCCCCAGTGACTCCCGCGACACACCCCCCCTCCTGCGATTCGCGGCACCCCGCGACCCCCCCTCCCACGATTCGCGCCAACCCCCCGGGCCCCCCCTCCCGCGGTTCACGGTGCCCCCCACGACCCCCCCACCGCGATTCCCCACCCCTGACCCCCCCTCCTGTCATTGCGGCAACCCCTCGCCCCCGCGACCCACCCTCCCGCGATTCACTGCAACCCCCCGCGCCCCCCCCCCCATCCCACGATTCGCGGCACCCACCCACCCCCGCGACCCCCCCCCCCCCCCCGCAATTCACGGCATCCACCCACGACCCCTCCTCCCGTGATTCGCGGACACCCCTCACCTCCTCCCTCCACCCCTGAGCGCGATTCACGGCAACCCCAGGATTAAATGGCACATGCAAAACACTGGCACGGCTATAGTCGACAATGAAAAAGGTTGACATGAGTTTTTGAAGATTTTTTTTTTTTATGTTTTCATATTCATTCTCATGTGTCGACATGAACACCGATGAAGTGCCACACTTATGTCAACATTTACATGTGTTGAACTTTCTGTGTTGATTTTTTCTTGTAGCAATTTTTTTCCAGTGACAACTATGAACTATGTGCACGTCATCCTACACATAATCAACCAATTGTTTGTATAATATATAACACCTGTTCTGTTTTACTGTAGGTGTTTTAAGTCAGACCTTTTACTGCTACTATTACTGTTTATGTAAATGCATTCTGAATGACAGCAACATCCTACCATCCTTCTACAAGAATATATAACCAACTAGGTGATTCATCGCGCCCCGTGCCCCCCCCTCCCGCAATTCACGGACCCCCGCGCACAAACCCTCCCATGATTCGCAACACACCCCCCCCCCGCGCAATTCACGCCCCCTCCCACGCTTTGCGGACCCCCGCCCTCTCCCGCGATTCGCCGACACCTGCGCCCCATCCCTCCCTTGATTCACAGCACCCCCCGCGCCCCTCCCGCAATTCACGGCACCCCTAAGCCCCTCTTTAGTCCCCCGTATACTCACACACCCCTATCACTACCCAGCTTCCTGCTCTCCTGAACCGTAACTTCCACCACTGGGGAGTCGCTGACGCTGTTTTGCCCACATACCCCTATCATGCCTCATAGCCCAGCCTCCTGCTCTCATGCACCCGAACTCCCACCCAGTAGGAGGAGACACTGACTAAGGGCCACCATCCTGTACTCCTGTACTGCCACGCTGGACCCTCACCCACTGGCAGAAGCTGCACAGTATCTCCCACCCTCCTCTTTAGTCCCCCTTATGCCCACACACCCCTATCACTACCCAGCCTCCTGTTTTCCTGTGTCGTGACCTCCGCCAGTGGGGAGCCGCTGACTCAGAAACACTCTACTATACTATTGCACACACACACCTAAACAACATGCACACACAGCCCCCCCCACACCCACAAATGTTACTGTACCATCCACACTATCAATGTACATCTTACTCTGTAACCGCTTTTTAATTAAACAAAACAATACACACCCCCTTCCACATCATATGCTCTCTATTTAACACATTTCACCTATAACTCAAGTTGCAATACAGGCATCTGTCATACAATTCTAACCATCTTTTTCATATACAAATGTTCACAAATTAAGGGGGCGCAGCCCCTTGCGACGGTGTGAAGAGCGCCCGTAGGGCGCGAGGAATCACCTAGTGGCATAGTAAGCACCCATCACATCACATGGCATGGGTGCTTATACAATGAAATATCGCATCGCATCCCATTTGGTGCCATCCGATCATATGCAATATTTCATTGTATAAGCACACCTGTGCACTTAATATGGACATCGTACAGCACTTTACACGATGCGATGCAATTTTCCTACGCAGAATAGCCCACTAAGCTATTTGCTTAGTGGGCGCCATGTTAGGAAACAAGAGCCATGCAATATACAAATAGAGCCGGGCTTGTCTTTGCAGGGGATGGCGGCAGAATCGCCAGCCGCCAGCCGTATCTGCGAAAGGGGACGCGGGCGCACGAGATGCGCACACGTCTCCTTGCGACGACGCTTCCGACGGGTCCCCGCCGGTCACCTGGGGTCCCCACCGCCTCCCCGCACCCCCCCTAACCCTGTCCGTCTCCCTGAAGCAGAGATAGACAGGGTTCCCATCGCCCCGCCACCCGGAAACTGAGACGGGCGTGCGCGTAAGACGCACGCGCGTCTGTCAGATGGAGCGCCGGGCTGCTGGCGGATCGCCAACGGAGACAGTCTGGCGATTCGACAGTAAGAGGGAGCCCGGCTCCATCTGTACTACTGTGCACCTGTCCTTCCAGGCAGAATAGTAACAGCGGAATAGTATTGTGCATCTGTCCATACATGCAGAATAGTAATAGCGGAATAGTACTGCGCACCTGTCCTTACATGCAGAATAGTAATAGCGGAATAGTACTGCGCACCTGTCCTTACACGCAGAATAGTAATAGCGGAATAGTACTGCGCACCTGTCCTTACAGGCAGAATAGTAACAGCGGAATAGTATTGTGCATCTGTCCATACATGCAGAATAGTAATAGCGGAATAGTACTGCGCACCTGTCCTTACACGCAGAATAGTAATAGCGGAATAGTACTGTGCATCTGTCCTTACATGCAGAATAGTAATAGCGGAATAGTACTGTGCACCTGTCCTTACATGCAGAATAGTAATAGCGGAATAGTACTGTGCACCTGTCCTTACACGCAGAATAGTAACAGCGGAATAGTATTGTGCATCTGTCCATACATGCAGAATAGTAATAGCGGAATAGTACTGCGCACCTGTCCTTACATGCAGAATAGTAATAGCGGAATAGTACTGTGCACCTGTCCTTACACGCAGAATAGTAATAGCGAAATAGTACTGCGCACCTGTCCTTACATGCAGAATAGTAATAGGGGAATAGTACTGCGCACCTGTCCTTACACGCAGAATAGTAATAGAGGAATAGTACTGCGCACCTGTCCTTACATGCAGAATAGTAATAGCGGAATAGTACTGCGCACCTGTCCTTACACGCAGAATAGTAATAGCGGAATAGTACTGCGCACCTGTCCTTACACGCAGAATAGTAATAGCGGAATAGTACTGCGCACCTGTCCTTACAGGCAGAGTAGTAATAGCAGAATAGTACTGCGCACCTGTCCTTACATGCAGAATGGTAATAGCGGAATAGCACTGCGCACCTGTCCTTACAAGCAGAATAGTAATAGAGGAATAGTACTGCGCACCTGTCCTTACATGCAGAATAGTAATAGCGGAATAGTACTGCGCACCTGTCCTTACACGCAGAATAGTAATAGCGGAATAGTACTGCGCACCTGTCCTTACACGCAGAATAGTAATAGCGGAATAGTACTGCGCACCTGTCCTTACAGGCAGAGTAGTAATAGCAGAATAGTACTGCGCACCTGTCCTTACATGCAGAATGGTAATAGCGGAATAGCACTGCGCACCTGTCCTTACACGCAGAATAGTAATAGCGGAATAGTACTGCGCACCTGTCCTTACATGCAGAATGGTAATAGCGGAATAGCACTGCGCACCTGTCCTTACACGCAGAATAGTAATAGCAGAATAATACTGCGCACCTGTCCTTACATGCAGAATGGTAATAGCGGAATAGTACTGCGCACCTGTCCTTACATGCAGAATGGTAATAGCGGAATAGCACTGCGCACCTGTCCTTACACGCAGAATAGTAATAGCAGAATAGTACTGCGCACCTGTCCTTACATGCAGAATGGTAATAACGGAATAGCACTGCGCACCTGTCCTTACACGCAGAATAGTAATGGCGGAATAGCACTGCGCACCTGTCCTTACACGCAGAATAGTAATAGCGGAATAGTACTGCGCACCTGTTCTTACATGCAGAATAGTAATGGCGGAATAGCACTGCGCACCTGTCCTTACACGCAGAATAGTAATGGCGGAATAGCACTGCGCACCTGTCCTTACACGCAGAATAGTAATAGCGGAATAGTACTGCGCACCTGTTCTTACATGCAGAATAGTAATAGCGGAATAGCACTGCGCACCTCTCCTTACACGCAGAATGGTAATAGCAGAATAGCACTGCGCACCTGTCCTTACATGCAGAATAGTAATAGCGGAATAGTACTGCGCACCTGTTCTTACACGCAGAATAGTAATAGCGGAATAGTACTGCGCACCTGTCCTTACATGCAGAATAGTAATAGCGGAATAGCACTGCGCACCTGTTCTTACACGCAGAATAGTAATAGCGGAATAGTACTGCGCACCTGTTCTTGCATGCAGAATAGAAATAGAGGAATAGTACTGTGCACCTGTCCTTACATGCAGAATAGAAATAGAGGAATAGTACTGCGCACCTGTCCTTACACGCAGAATAGTAATAGCGGAATAGTACTGCGCACCTGTCCTTACACGCAGAATAGTAATAGCGGAATAGTACTGCGCACCTGTCCTTACATGCAGAAGAGTAATAGCGGAATAGTACTGCGCACCTGTCCTTACACGCAGAATAGTAATAGCGGAATAGTACTGCGCACCTGTCCTTACATGCAGAATAGTAATAGCGGAATAGTACTGCGCACCTGTCCTTACACGCAGAAGAGTAATAGCGGAATAGTACTGCGCACCTGTCCTTACACGCAGAATAATAATAGCGGAATAGTACTGCGCACCTGTCCTTACACGCAGAATAGTAATAGCGGAATAGTACTGCGCACCTGTCCTTACATGCAGAATAGAAATAGAGGAATAGTACTGTGCACCTGTCCTTACATGCAGAATAGAAATAGAGGAATAGTACTGTGCACCTGTCCTTACACGCAGAATAGTAATAGCGAAATAGTACTGCGCACCTGTCCTTACACGCAGAATAGTAATAGGGGAATAGTACTGCGCACCTGTCCTTACAAGCAGAATAGTAATAGCGGAATAGTACTGCGCACCTGTCCTTACAAGCAGAATAGTAATAGCGGAATAGTACTGCGCACCTGTCCTTACACGCAGAAGAGTAATAGCGGAATAGTACTGCGCACCTGTCCTTACACGCAGAATAGTAATAGCGGAATAGTACTGCGCACCTGTCCTTACACGCAGAATAGTAATAGCGGAATAGTACTGCGCACCTGTCCTTACACGCAGAAGAGTAATAGCGGAATAGTACTGCGCATCTGTCCTTACACGCAGAATAGTAATAGCGGAATAGTACTGCGCACCTGTCCTTACATGCAGAATAGTAATAGCGGAATAGTACTGTGCACCTGTCCTTACATGCAGAATAGAAATAGAGGAATAGTACTGCGCACCTGTCCTTACATGCAGAATAGAAATAGAGGAATAGTACTGCGCACCTGTCCTTACATGCAGAATAGATATAGAGGAATAGTACTGCGCACCTGTCCTTACATGCAGAATAGAAATAGAGGAATAGTACTGCGCACCTGTCCTTACAGGCAGAGTAGTAATAGCGGAATAGTACTGTGCACCTGTCCTTACATGCAGAATAGAAATAGAGGAATAGTACTGCGCACCTGTCCTTACATGCAGAATAGTAATAGAGGAATAGTACTGTGCACCTGTCCTTACAGGCAGAGTAGTAATAGCGGAATAGTACTGTGCACCTGTCCTTACATGCAGAATAGAAATAGAGGAATAGTACTGCGCACCTGTCCTTACACGCAGAATAGTAATAGCGGAATAGTACTGTGCACCTGTCCTTACACGCAGAATAGTAATAGCGGAATAGTACTGCGCACCTGTCCTTACAGGCAGAGTGGTAATAGCGGAATAGTACTGCGCACCAGTCCTTACATGCAGAGTAGTAATAGTGGAATAGTACTGCGCACCTGTCCTTACACGCAGAATGGTAATAGCGGAATAGCACTGTGCACCTGTCCTTACACGCAGAATAGTAATAGCGGAATAGTAC
Source organism: Crinia signifera (assembly GCF_055691185.1). Classification (NCBI taxonomy): domain Eukaryota; kingdom Metazoa; phylum Chordata; class Amphibia; order Anura; family Myobatrachidae; genus Crinia; species Crinia signifera. The sequence continues at coordinate 47,076,229 of NC_139223.1, forward strand.
TGCACACCTGTCCTTACAGGCAGAATAGTAATAGCGGAATAGTACTGTGCACCTGTCCGTACATGCAGAGTAGTAATAGCGGAATAGTACTGCGCACCTGTCCTTACATGCAGAATAGAAATAGAGGAATAGTACTGCGCACCTGTTCTTACATGCAGAATAGAAATAGAGGAATAGTACTGCGCACCTGTCCTTACATGCAGAATAGAAATAGAGGAATAGTACTGCGCACCTGTTCTTACATGCAGAATAGAAATAGAGGAATAGTACTGCGCACCTGTCCTTACATGCAGAATAGTAATAGCGGAATAGTACTGTGCACCTGTCCTTACATGCAGAATAGTAATAGCGGAATAGTACTGCGCACCTGTCCTTACAGGCAGAATAGAAATAGAGGAATAGTACTGTGCACCTGTACTTACATGCAGAATAGTAATAGCGGAATAGTACTGCGCACCTGTCCTTACAGGCAGAATAGAAATAGAGGAATAGTACTGCGCACCTGTCCTTACATGCAGAATAGTAATAGCGGAATAGTACTTCGCACCTGTCCTTACACGCAGAATAGTAATAGCGGAATAGTACTGCGCGCCTGTCCTTACACGCAGAATAGTAATAGCGGAATAGTACTGCGCACCTGTCCTTACAGGCAGAGTAGTAATAGCAGAATAGTACTGCGCACCTGTCCTTACATGCAGAATGGTAATAGCGGAATAGCACTGCGCACCTGTCCTTACACGCAGAATAGTAATAGCGGAATAGTACTGCGCACCTGTCCTTACATGCAGAATGGTAATAGCGGAATAGCACTGCGCACCTGTCCTTACACGCAGAATAGTAATAGCAGAATAGTACTGCGCACCTGTCCTTACATGCAGAATGGTAATAGCGGAATAGTACTGCGCACCTGTCCTTACATGCAGAATGGTAATAGCGGAATAGCACTGCGCACCTGTCCTTACACGCAGAAAAGTAATAGCAGAATAGTACTGCGCACCTGTCCTTACATGCAGAATGGTAATAACGGAATAACACTGCGCACCTGTCCTTACACGCAGAATAGTAATGGCGGAATAGCACTGCGCACCTGTCCTTACACGCAGAATAGTAATAGCGGAATAGCACTGCGCACCTGTCCTTACACGCAGAATAGTAATAGCGGAATAGTACTGCGCACCTGTTCTTACATGCAGAATAGTAATAGCGGACTAGCACTGCGCACCTGTCCTTACACGCAGAATGGTAATAGCGGAATAGCACTGCGCACCTGTCCTTACATGCAGAATAGTAATAGCGGAATAGTACTGCGCACCTGTTCTTACACGCAGAATAGTAATAGCGGAATAGTACTGCGCACCTGTCCTTACATGCAGAATAGTAATAGCGGAATAGCACTGCGCACCTGTTCTTACACGCAGAATAGTAATAGCGGAATAGTACTGCGCACCTGTTCTTGCATGCAGAATAGAAATAGAGGAATAGTACTGTGCACCTGTCCTTACATGCAGAATAGAAATAGAGGAATAGTACTGCGCACCTGTCCTTACACGCAGAATAGTAATAGCGGAATAGTACTGCGCACCTGTCCTTACACGCAGAATAGTAATAGCGGAATAGTACTGCGCACCTGTCCTTACATGCAGAAGAGTAATAGCGGAATAGTACTGCGCACCTGTCCTTACACGCAGAATAGTAATAGCGGAATAGTACTGCGCACCTGTCCTTACATGCAGAATAGTAATAGCGGAATAGTACTGCGCACCTGTCCTTACACGCAGAAGAGTAATAGCGGAATAGTACTGCGCACCTGTCCTTACACGCAGAATAATAATAGCGGAATAGTACTGCGCACCTGTCCTTACATGCAGAATGGTAATAGCGGAATAGTATTGCGCACCTGTCCTTACATGCAGAATAGTAATAGCGGAATAGTACTGCGCACCTGTCCTTACACGCAGAAGAGTAATAGCGGAATAGTACTGCGCACCTGTCCTTACACGCAGAATAGTAATAGCGGAATAGTACTGCGCACCTGTCCTTACATGCAGAATAGAAATAGAGGAATAGTACTGTGCACCTGTCCTTACATGCAGAATAGAAATAGAGGAATAGTACTGTGCACCTGTCCTTACACGCAGAATAGTAATAGCGAAATAGTACTGCGCACCTGTCCTTACATGCAGAATAGTAATAGGGGAATAGTACTGCGCACCTGTCCTTACAAGCAGAATAGTAATAGCGGAATAGTACTGCGCACCTGTCCTTACAAGCAGAATAGTAATAGCGGAATAGTACTGCGCACCTGTCCTTACACGCAGATTAGTAATAGCGGAATAGTACTGCGCACCTGTCCTTACACGGAGAAGAGTAATAGCGGAATAGTACTGCGCACCTGTCCTTACACGCAGAATAGTAATAGCGGAATAGTACTGCGCACCTGTCCTTACACGCAGAATAGTAATAGCGGAATAGTACTGCGCACCTGTCCTTACACGCAGAAGAGTAATAGCGGAATAGTACTGCGCATCTGTCCTTACACGCAGAATAGTAATAGCGGAATAGTACTGCGCACCTGTCCTTACATGCAGAATAGTAATAGCGGAATAGTACTGTGCACCTGTCCTTACATGCAGAATAGAAATAGAGGAATAGTACTGCGCACCTGTCCTTACATGCAGAATAGAAATAGAGGAATAGTACTGCGCACCTGTCCTTACATGCAGAATAGATATAGAGGAATAGTACTGCGCACCTGTCCTTACATGCAGAATAGAAATAGAGGAATAGTACTGCGCACCTGTCCTTACAGGCAGAGTAGTAATAGCGGAATAGTACTGTGCACCTGTCCTTACATGCAGAATAGAAATAGAGGAATAGTACTGCGCACCTGTCCTTACATGCAGAATAGTAATAGAGGAATAGTACTGTGCACCTGTCCTTACAGGCAGAGTAGTAATAGCGGAATAGTACTGTGCACCTGTCCTTACATGCAGAATAGAAATAGAGGAATAGTACTGCGCACCTGTCCTTACACGCAGAATAGTAATAGCGGAATAGTACTGTGCACCTGTCCTTACACGCAGAATAGTAATAGCGGAATAGTACTGCGCACCTGTCCTTACAGGCAGAGTGGTAATAGCGGAATAGCACTGCGCACCTGTCCTTACATGCAGAGTAGTAATAGTGGAATAGTACTGCGCACCTGTCCTTACACGCAGAATGGTAATAGCGGAATAGCACTGTGCACCTGTCCTTACAGGCAGAATAGTAATAGCGGAATAGTACTGCGCACCTGTCCTTACATGCAGAGTAGTAATAGCGGAATAGTACTGCGCACCTGTCCTTACATGCAGAGTAGTAATAGCGGAATAGTACTGCGCACCTGTCCTTACATGCAGAGTAGTAATAGCGGAATAGTACTGCGCACCTGTCCTTACATGCAGAATAGAAATAGAGGAATAGTACTGCGCACCTGTTCTTACATGCAGAATAGAAATAGAGGAATAGTACTGCGCACCTGTCCTTACATGCAGAATAGAAATAGAGGAATAGTACTGCGCACCTGTTCTTACATGCAGAATAGAAATAGAGGAATAGTACTGCGCACCTGTCCTTACATGCAGAATAGTAATAGCGGAATAGTACTGTGCACCTGTCCTTACATGCAGAATAGTAATAGCGGAATAGTACTGCGCACCTGTCCTTACAGGCAGAATAGAAATAGAGGAATAGTACTGTGCACCTGTACTTACATGCAGAATAGAAATAGAGGAATAGTACTGCGCACCTGTCCTTACAGGCAGAATAGAAATAGAGGAATAGTACTGTGCACCTGTACTTACATGCAGAATAGTAATAGCGGAATAGTACTGCGCACCTGTCCTTACAGGCAGAATAGAAATAGCGGAATAGTACTGTGCACCTGTCCTTACAGGCAGAGTAGTAATAGCGGAATAGTACTGTGCACCTGTCCTTACAGGCAGAATAGAAATAGAGGAATAGTACTGTGCACCTGTCCTTACATGCAGAATAGAAATAGAGGAATAGTACTGTGCACCTGTCCTTACAGGCAGAGTAGTAATAGCGGAATAGTACTGTGCACCTGTACTTACAGGCAGAACAATTATATAAACTAGATCAAAGTTTCCAAAACTCAGCAATAATGGTCTTGGTTTTTAAGAATACTAATGCTTGGCCACAGGTGACTTAATTAATACCTTAGTCAATAAAATGTAACCATATGTGCTGAGCCATGGAAATACTTGGACTGTTAATGCTCCTTGTAGACCCCAAATTTAGGAACAACTGTACTAGATATATAGAAATGATACAGCACTCCTGTCCAACATGACTCTGTGCATAACCTTACATAGGGATACATATGGATTGCCAGTGGTCAGAACACCAGCGCCGGTATCCCAACAGGGGGTCAGGTAAGTATACTTAGCCTCCCCCAGCTCCCCCCCTAACCCTTCCAAGTAGCAGCACCCTCCATTACCCCCTCCACACAGCCTGACCCTAAGCCTCCCGACAGACCTTAACTCCTATACTCCTCCACTTAATCCTAACCCCCTGACCCACAGCCTAACTGTAACCCCCCTCGTAATTGCCTAAGCCTCCCCCTGCAGCCTAACCCTTACCTTACCCTTCCCGCACTTAGACCTATTCCCCCGACCCAGCTGCATGCTACCCTAGCCCGATCGGGACGTCAGCTGTCAGGATTCCTAGCCTGTTCGAACATCCGGCGCCGGTTTTCTGATAGAAATCGGGATACCGGCGTAGATATACTGAACACCGCCATCCTGACCCCCGGGACACTGGCCACATCCCTCCCTTAGAACAGACATCCCAACCACCAGGCACACTTACGTGCAGGATTAGTGGCATCCATGCTTAAACACAGATGCTTAAATCAAATTAACTGACGTACTAATTAAGTCAACTGTGCGCAAGTCTGGATATCGCCAACACCTGGACTGTCAGGGGTTTATTTACTAAGATGGGAGTTCTATTGCAGATAGCAATTAATCAGATTCTACTTTTTTATTTAGCACCTTCTAGAAGATAATAGATCAAATCCGATTGGTTGCTATGGGCAACATCACATCTTCAATAAAACTCCCATCTTAGTAAATTTACAGATCATGGAACTACAGTACCACACTATATTGCTGTACAGCTGCCCTGGCGCAGAATGGAATACATGCCTACAGGCTGGTACCACAGAGGGAACTTACCTGGCAAAGTGATGAAATCTGCAGTGCAGCCAGCCCCCCTGTGCCCACTTCATTGCCCAGACAGTAGGAGAGTAAGGTGCTGCAGGCTCCACAGAGATATTTACATTCCAGCTCCCAAACTCTCTCCTACGTTGTGTTCTTAGCTTGGTGACTCCGCTGCACTCAGCATCCTTCTACCAATCCCCTCCTCTCCCCATCACTCCTTGTGTCTCATTCTCTTTGTCTCTAGACTGTATGCACCTACACGTTTCTTCCGTCATATACATTCCCTCCCCCTGGTTCTGGTTCCCCTTCCATCTCAAAAGTGTCAACAGTAAATGTGTGTTCGAGGTAAGAAATGCTGGTATTTGCAGTTCCACATAATTTAAATAAATTTGCTTCGTACATTAATTAGCCCTCATTTACAACTGTATCCTGCCCCCGGGTTGACAATGTCCATGTCGACAATCACCAGGACGAGCAGCTAAAAATGGTCAACATACCATAAGTTGACATTGACAGAAGCTTGACAAGCTTAAGGTCGACATGGGCATCGATGACACATTTAAAAGGCTGGCACAAGTTTTTGAAATTTATTTTGGAGACTGATAAAGTAGAGAGAGATAAAGTACCAGCCAATCAGCTCCTGTCGGGTTTTTTTCAAAACACAGCCTGCACCATGACAGTTATGAGCTGATTGGTTGGCCCTTTATCTCCGCCCACTTTATCACTCTGTAGAGCTTAGTACAGAGGTTCCGTAAAGGAAAACCGCGAGGCATCCCAATGGTCCAGGTTTTAGGTATACCCATGGCTCAGCACTGATGGTACTAATTAATTCACCTGTCAGCACTGACAGGTACTAATTAAGTTACCTGTGGCCAGTGGCGTAACTAATAATTGTGCGCCCCCCTGCCGAAAATGCAGGGGGGCGCCCCCCCCCCCCTAAAAAAAAACAAAAAAAAACAAAAACAAGCAGCGTGGAGCCGTGGCGCGCGGGGGGGGAGGGAGGGAGGGAGGGAAGGGGATTGAGGGGAGAGAGCGTGTGTGTGTGTATGTGTGTGTTTGTGTGCGTGTGTGTTTTACCTTGGGCCGCATCCGTCCGCGCCGGGTCCCGGCTCTCCCGGCTACTGCTGCTAACGAAAGTGACACTTGGAAAATGGCTGCCCCCATACAGCAGACGAAAAACTGTCTGCGGTATGGGGGCAGCCATTTTCCAAGTGTCACTTTTTGTATCAGTGAGAGAGCAGCGCTGCGGCAATAGCCGGGAGAGCTGGGACCCGGACGGTGCGCACACACACAGACAGGCAGGCAGACAGTGACTGTCGTCCCGCAGCCCCCCGGCGCCCACATACCCTCAGCGCCTCCCCGCCACGGCGGGGGCTGCGGGACGGTAGTTACGCCAGTGCCTGTGGCAAAGCATGGATGTACTTATAACCTGGAGAGATGCCTTGAGGACCACGTTTCAGAACCTCCCTATTTGAGAACTGGGGAAAAAGGCAGTGTGGTTCTATGACATGAAAAGGGACAGGTCAAAGGTGAAAGTGCAGGGGGCGTGCTGACCTGATATATGTCATTATGGATGTAGCTCTGCCATTGTTGCAAAATGTTTTCTTTGGGAAGTGGGTGTCATCCAGGCAGGTGGTTTAATTTCAGGGCCGTTTCTAGACAATTTAGCTCCCAGGGCAAAGAAATAAAAATGCGCCCCCCCCCCCCCCCCAATACATAACATGGTATAGAAGAAATTGCGCGCGCCAAAATAGGGGGCGTGGTTTATTTTAAAGGGGGCGTGGCTTAATATAAGGGCGTGGTCTATCAGGAAACAATTACCTTACATCTCACTTTTGCAACCTGCACATCTAGACATTGTCCTCCCGCACTTAAGTTGGCGGGCTGAAGGCCACACAGTGACATAAAAATATAAAGGCCCACACAGTTACCTAGTACGCCTCACAGATCAAGGCCAAACAATGACTGGCTACTTAATTCATTATACACTTTTTACCCGTGATGCCAATTACACATTACGCCGCACACTGTGATGACAATGACATATTACGCCGCACACCATGATGACAATTACACATTATGTCGCACACTGTGATGACAATCACATATTACGCCGCACACTGTGATGACAATTACACATTACGCACACTGTGATGACAATTACACATTACGCACACTGTGATGACAATTACATATTATGCCGCACACCATGATGGCAATTACACAATACTCCCCACAACGTAATGCCTATTACACATTATGCCCCACACGCCGCTGCCATACAACTGATGCTGTTTACTAATATGCCCCCACAGTGGCAGATATGCCCCCACAGTGCCATACATATATGCCCCCACAGTGACAGCTATGCCCCCACAGTGCCATACATATATGCCCCCACAGTGTCACATATATATGCCCCCACAATGCCATACATATATGCCCCCACAGTGCCAAATATGTCCCCACAGTGCCACATACATGCCCCCACAGTGCCACATATATATGCCCCCACAGTGGCAGATATGCCCCCTCAGTGCCACACATATATGCCCCTACAGTGCCATACATATATGCCCCCACAGTGACAGCTATGCCCGCACAGTGCCACACATATATGCCCCCACAATGCCAAATATGCCCCCACAGTGCCAAACATGCCCCCACAGTGACAGCTATGCCCCCACAGTGACAGCTATGCCCCCACAATGCCACACATATATGCCCCCACAGTGCCAAATATGCCCGAACAGTGCCACATATGCCCCCACAGTGCCACACATATGCCCCCACAGTGCTACACATATGCCCACACAGTGCCATATATGCCACCACAGTGCCACACATATGCCCCCCTCAGTGCAAGACCTATATGCCCCCTCAGTGCCACACATATATGCCCCTACAGTGCCACACATATATGCCCCCACAGTGACAGCTATGCCCGCACAGTGCCACACATATATGCCCCCACAATGCCAAATATGCCCCCACAGTGCCAAACATGCCCCCACAGTGACAGCTATGCCCCCACAGTGACAGCTATGCCCCCACAATGCCACACATATATGCCCCCACAGTGCCAAATATGCCCGAACAGTGCCACATATATGCCACCACAGTGCCACACATATGCCCCCACAGTGCTACACATATGCCCACACAGTGCCATATATGCCACCACAGTGCCACACATATGCCCCCCTCAGTGCAAGACCTATATGCCCCCACAGTGCTAGAATATTATATCCCAGCAGCAGCACAACTCACCATTGCTGCTGCTGGGGAAAGCAGAGTCCGGGTCTCCTGCTGCTGCTGTTGCTGCTTCATCAGTTCCCAGGGGAGGGGAGGGGATCAGGGGAGCGCATTCTAGCGCATCTCTCCTTCCCCTTCACTATGCCAATCATAACTCGCGGGCTGGCTCCTGATTGGCTGCAGGCCCGCGAGATGATTCGCTAACAGCCCAGTGACACAGACAGGGGAAGGCAGAGACGCGCTATGCGCTCCTCTCCTCCCCTTTCAAATCATCTGTTGCTGGTGTGGCCGCGGCGTACGTACGCCGGGGAGAGGCGGAGGAAGGGGGGGGCAGCGGCGTGGGGGGAGCTGCCGGGCGCCCCGGCTATCCAACAGTGTCGGAAGCCGGGGAGAGGCGGAGGAAGGTGGGGGCAGCGGCGTGGGGGGAGCTGCCGGGCGCCCCGGCTATTCAACAGAGGCGGACAAGCCGTGCTGCGCCCAGGGCGGCTGCACGGCTTGTCCGCCTCTAGAAACGGCCCTGTTTAATTTCCTGGGTGTCAGGAAGAAACCCCCTAAAATTCAGCAAAAGGAAACCCCTGCACATTCTGAGGGAGCAGTTGTGCTGATTGCAGCCAATCAGATTTTGCCTCTCATTTTCTATGATGCAATAGAGAAATGATGGACAGAAGCTGATTGGTTACTTAAGACAGCATCACCTCTTTTCATTTTTAGAAGTGTTAGGGTCCATACACACTGGGTGACTATGCCCAGCGTGTATGGACAGCGATGATAACAATCACCGCTGGGGGGGGAAGCCGCTCAGTGCATACACACTGAGCGGCTTTCCCCCTGCCCGGCGCCATCAGCGAGGGGAGGACGGCATTGCATAGCGCAGCGCTATGCAAAGCTGTCCTCAAAGCAGCTCATCTGCTGGTATTACCAGCAGATGAGCGGCTTTCCCGGCGATGTTGCGGGAGCGCGCAGCAGCGCTCACCACTCATCGCTGGGGCATACACACTGGGCGGCTTTGAGCTGAAAGTCGCTAAAACCTGCTGTTTCAGCTCAAAGTCGCCCAGTGTGTGGGGAGTACGGACATGTGATTGGGTGTGGTCACAACTCCCCTGTTCTCCAGGATAATTGAATGTTGGCCTTCCCCATGTCGACATAATGCTTGTGTCGACCTAATGACCCTGTCTACCTGGTCTAATCTGTACCCAGCTTTAGTTTCTGTAGGTTCCTTCTCTCCATTCATGATATTGCAATCCTGTCCATTACATCTTCCGCCTCCCAGCTGTCATATGCCATTATGCTTCAATACAGATCTTCTATCCATTCATGTGACAGGTCTCCGGTCTGATCGTCTGTGAGAGAGACAGAACCAAACCAGTCAGACCGCAGGAAATAAGGAAATATAGTGGCAACAATTGCACAGGAGTGTTATGCAGCTGTGTCTCCTTAAGGACCTGCTCCAGTTTGTAGAATGCGCCATTACACTGGGGAACACAGTACTTGCAGGATAGTGGAGCGCTGAGTAAGGGAAAATGAATAGCTGTAAAGCAGTGGTGTCGAGGGGAAATAGCCCATGTACAGTAAGTCAGGATTCCGACTGTCCGTGAGTCATCCGGCACCCCATTAATCAGTGGATACTTAGGTCACATCTACATTTAGGAGATATAGTTCTCCTGCTGTTTAGAAGGGTAGGCAGTAAAGTATCACCAAGAGGACATCATATAGGGTAGGTAAGTGTCCTACAACTTAGGGGAGATAAAGGGACTGATTCAGATGTGTTTGGAGTAGCGTCTTATGCACAAGTACGGGTCTGCAATGTCGGTCACACAACCGCATTAGACTGTCAGTGATTAACATTTTGATGCCGTTTGGGGGAGGGAGAAGTGACTGTCTCCATATCTCCAAACACAGGCATGTGAATAGGAAAGCAGGGGTGGCCATCAGTGGAGCATACTTGCCTACTTTGATTTTCCCCTCTCCTGGAGAAGCCCGGAGAGGCAACACGTCAGGGGGGGTGAGGGCAAGGCTGACATCACTTGGCCCTGCCCCCTTGCCATAAAACTCCGTGATTCGCGGGCTGTGGATAGGGAGCGGTACTTAAATGATGCAAAATGCCGCTATTGCATCATTTTAGCCCCGTCCCCTCTCCGCAGACCCGCGATTTGCGGTAATTGAACCAGCGGGGAAAGGGGATGCGCAAAAGTATTCAACATCAGCCATAAACCATCAATGATTTCAAATCGTCGATTGCCATCGCTAAGCAACACTGCCAACTCTTGAATAACACATTAGCCATCACTTTGCATTTTGCAGGCATGGGCTTCCATTAGAGACCCCGTTCCCGCATATTATTCTTAATGCTGCATAAGTGGCAATGAGTAATTATTATAAATGTTAACTGTAAAACCTGCTAATTCATAATTATGCCCATTATTCAGCAATGTATGCGTTAGAGTGAGATGTCATGCTTGGCACCAGCTGGTGTAATGAAAGGTTAATATATCATTATACTATACTATATTTGTTGTTATTGGGTTCCTATTAAAATGCAAATAAATGGCCTTCAATGCATACTGCTGAAGATCATATCATATTACAGTATATCTACTGTTGTTCAGTCTCTATTAAAATGCAAAATACTTTTTTCAATATATAAATATTAAAAGGGAGCAGAATGAGAACACTATGGTAATTGTAAGGTGAAATAGATATATAAGCAGAGCATGGTATTAGACTGTTCATAAACTACAAATAACTAAAGCGCATATAGAGGAATAAACGGAAGCTGTCGTTTCGCAATTTGAATTGGGCCCGTATTACGTATGCCCGGAATCTCTCTTCTGGGTCTTTATTTTGTAGCAGGTAAACAGCATACCAGGTTTACAGCTCAGCAAACAAGGTTACAGCGTTGCAGGGTTTTCCACAGATTTTTCAGTCAGGGTACACTCCAAAGCACCCAACATAATATTACATTACCGGCGTATCACCCAGCTGCTTATCAGCATTGAGATCAATGACCTCCTGCCCTGGACACACATATAACAGGAAGCCACAGGTGTTTCTTTTCAGCCACACCTTGATCACATCAGTTTAGGAACTATACACTGGATCTAATTTTCCTGCTGCTCTAAAACCTAAAAGACGATGCCTCACTTCAAACTTAAATAGCTGTAAGGCTAAAAACGGGTCACATAAGCATTCACCTCTTTGTTCGTGTGCATCCATTGCCAGGGCCGCCACCGGGGGGGGGGGGGGTACTACGGGGACAAGTGTCCCGAGCTCAGAGGGGAGGGGGCCCAGGCTACTCTACACTAAACTGCCTGCTGCTGACTCTCCGTCTATCCATGACAATTTGTGATGGCGGGGCCCATCAGCGCATCTCACAGCACACCGCAAGACATGAGTCCCGCCGGACAGAGCCTCTGCCCCCCCCCCCAGCCCAAGAAACAGTGGTCACAGCCTTGAGGGGGGGGAGATATTCCACAAATACTGAATAATAAATAGGCCCCATACTCATTATATCCTCAGCAGTGCGTTGATAAAGAGAACTTGTCTTGTAAATAAAAGCAGAAGGGTAGAAAGACTCCTCAGGATGGGATGCAATTACAATCCCGGCGGTTGGGATCCCGGCGTTCAGAATCCCGACGCCGGAATCCCGACCGCCGAAATGCCGACACATTCTCCCTCCGTGGGTGTCCACAACACCCCTGGAGGGAAAATAAATTAGTGTGCCGAGCGTAGCGAGGCACCGGGCCCGCTGCGTGGCGAGCGCAGCGAGCCCGCAAGGGGGGGCGATCCACGTCCCCCCCTTGTCGGCATTTCGGCTGTCGGGATTCCGGCATCGGGATTCTGAACGCCAGGATCCCGACCGCCGGGATTCAATACTGAATCCCTCGGGATGGGTCATTCATAAACATGATGCCAGCTGGCTGCCACACTGAAGAAGCCGTATTGCAGCGAGGGGAAGCCTGAATTAATGTTACATATCGAAAGATTCCTCTATTATTTTCCATTATATAACTGTATATTAATATGTATATATTAATATGTAACTGTGTGGCATCCAGTAATGTAGGAGTCATTTGGAGGATAGATAATAAATTACATTATGGGCTTGAGTGTAGTCATCAGCATCCATTGGTGATCACCCATCTGTAACTTGCGATAAATAAATACCACAACAAATGCTTTCCCTGGGGTACTTCCAGTGTGCCAGGTCACCCACATTTAGCATCCTTGTATGCTGTAATACGATTGGTGAATCCTTAGAGATGCAACAATAGGTTGCACCATAGAGACTGGCACCAGACCTATGGCAGGTGCTTGCATTCTCTGTGACCACACCAGTGGAGTCACTACCATAGGTGTGAGCAGTCAATTTTCTATGGGGTTGCACCATTGGAGGGGCATGTCCATCACCACCTACTGGGCGTGTCCATCACCACCTACTGGGCGTGTCCATTACCGCCTACTGGGCGTGTCCATCACCGCCTATTGGGCATCAATGCAAACTAAATAGATTGTGACTTATTTATGTATCTGGGTTTCAGAATGAATCCTTCCCCCCAACACACACTAGAAACAGGAACATTGCACACCGAAGGCGCGCTAAAAAAATGTACACTGTAATGCTCATTGCACATAATGCCACACACCATAATGCCCATCACACATAATACCACAAACAGTAATGCCCATTCCACATAATGGCACACACCATTATGCCTATTACACATTATGCCAGGGCTTGACAAATCTTTGTAAAATAGAGACAACAGGGACGGTGCACGCCGAAGGTGTGCTTCAAACATTTACACTGTAATTCTTATTACACGTCACACACCCATTACATATTATAGCACATGCCCATTACATTTTATGCCAGGGCTCGACAACATTTTAAAAATAGGGACAGTGCACACCAAAGGCACTAATAATGCCAGACACTATCTCCACTGAAGCTGGAGCGCTGGAGACCGCCGGAGGAGAAGGCTGGATACACAGGAACAAGCGTAGCTCCCTGCCTTCGCAGCCTGGCTGTACAAGCACACCACCGCCGCTATTTGTCAGCTGGAAGCTACTTTGTGTGACATCACGCACCCACCCTAAACATGGTATAGACACCATGTCGCCTACCCTGCAGCCCATCAACTGCGATCACATCGTTAGCGGATGCGATCGCACTTAGGGCGATGCTGTCGCACATGTACTAACATATGCGGCTAGCATCGGGTTGCGGTGACGGAGACCCCCGTGATACCTGTAATGTGGTGTGCGGGGGTCTCCGTCACATCCCGGCGGCTGCCAGTGTCCCCCTGCGTCTCCTCCTCCCCCCTGCAGCCGGATGTCCTCCCGGCTGTGACACCTGCTGGGGGAGGAGGAGGTCAGGAGGACGGGAGGGGGGGACAAGCGGACGGCGGGCGGCGATAGAAGCCCATAGGCTTCTATAGGGTATCGCCACCCTCTGGGTGGCGATACCCTGCCAAGCGAAAACGGGACGGACGGGTAATGGTAAATAGGAAATTTTCCCCTTTAGTACATCCCGCCCTTAGAGTTTCTTGCGCATGTGCAGAAGTGAGAAAAATGACTGATAGTGTTATTTGCACTTCTGTGCCTAATCCTGAATCAGACGCATTGTTCCTCGCATCAGGTAAAAAAAAAATTAAACAGGTCTTTCTGTAAATAAAAAACTCCACATTGGCCCCACAAAACACACACACAAATCGGCCCTCCACAGGGTCAAAAAAACTTCAGAAGATGTAGTTTCTTGCAGAAATAAAATAAAACACATTGTCCCCCACACACACAAAAAATAAAACAAAACACATTATTTCCCACTGGAAATAAATAAATAAAAACCACAGCCCCGCACAAAATGCTTACCTGAGTTTCTATTCTCTCAGCTGCAACTCTGTGGGGTGACACCCTCATTCTGTGGCTCTGTTGGAATCTCCCTGCCTGCCCTGGAGCTAGTCCACAGATTTATATTGCCCCTCCAGGTATACGTGGACCCAGTGCATGGTGGGAAAATTACCAAAACTGCATGTGAACTAGACACTACCGCAGAGGGCAGGCTCTGACAATTTGTCACAGGTAGGAAGGGGTCAGAGGGCTTGCTGTGCTAGGTAGGGAGGGGCCAGAGTGCAGGCTGCGATAGGTGGGTGGGTTCAGAGGGCAGGCTGTGACAGGTAGGGAGGGGTCAGAAAACAGGCTGTGACAGGTAGGGAGGGGTCAGAGGGCAGACTGTGATAGGTAACAAGAGTCAGAAGGCAGGCTGTGATAGGTAATAAGGGTCAGAGGGCAGGCTGTGACCAGAGCCGGCCTTAGGCATAGGCAAACTAGGCAATTGCCTAGGGCATTTGGAATGCCTAGGGGCACCAGCAGCTTCTGCTGATTAAAATGATATGCAGCATGCCTATATTCTGTGTATGAGTGAGGCTGTATCTACATATGAAATAGTGTTTTCATGGAAATCATTGTAACATAGCATTCCGTATTCAGGTACAGCCACAGTCACACACAGAATATATTCATGCCACACGTCATTTTAATCATCGGAAGCTCCTTGTGTGTCCTGGTCATAACAATGCAAATAAGATGAATTTTCAGCGAAAAAAGCATGCAACGTTAGCAGAACTGGCCAGGAGCTGAATGGCCTAATGAGGCAAGATGTATGAGGAAACATCGGTACTTGTGTAGTTTCATGGCACCAGTATGGCGCCGTGCGTCTGAGTCCCCTTGCGGGGCTCGCTTCGCTCGCCCACGCTGCGGGCTCGGTGCCTCGCTGCGCTCGCCACGCTGTTTAAAATCAACTCCATGCCAACATGGATAGTGGGGGTATGAACTATCCATGTTGGCATGGAGTTAAGTTACTTTTTTAAAAATAGTTTGTGGCGAGCGTAGAACCCGGAAGTAGCACGGCGCCATGCTGGCGCCGTGAAACTACACAAGTACCGAAACATCTTTATCCAAGCAGAGGCAGAGGTCATAGTGCTAGCGGCTGTACGATTGCTGTCTGCGGGTGGGTTGGTTGTGCAATAGTGTTCGGCATATGTGTAAGGGGCATTGGGGGTTATTCTGTTTGGTACAGTGGGACCGTATACGGGCGGATCGTTTTTTTTTTTTCATCTGCTCATGCGTATCTTTCGCAATGCGCATGTGCGGCGACCTCACACCGCTCACAGACGGGGCTCTCTGTGCGAAAAAAACTGTCCGCAAGAACACGGTCATTGTGGGCGGCATGTGGGCGTTTTTATGGGAGTGGCCGGAATAATGAGGAAAACTGGGCGTAAACATGGGCATACATGGGGGTGTGCACACAAAATGCACGGTGCCACAAACGCCTCGATCGGCGAACGCACGGTGCATTTTGGCCCAAAACAGGTGGACGCCAAAGATAGCTCCAGACCACCCCTAGAGATACCATGGGGGGAGATTCTCTAAGAATCTCCGCCCATTGCATATTTAATTATCGCATATGTTCTAACATATGCGATAATTATAGCAAAGGACATCTCTTGCGTTAAGAGCTGTCCTTTGCGGTGAGAGTCGCCGGGTCCCAGCAGGTCCCGGCGGCTCCCCCCTCCCTCACACACCCGGCGCTGCTGCTGCTGCGCCGGGCTCTCCTCCTCCCTCCACCCGGAAGAGGATCAGTGCAGGGAGGAGGTCACAGGTCCGGGCAGCACAGCGCTGTGCTGCCCGGACACAGGTGAGGGGGCGATGCGGGGCGGCGGGGGGTCGGCGCGGGGCGGCGGAGGGTTGCGGTAGAAGCCCATTGGCTTCTATGGGGCATCGCCAGATTTTTCTGGCGATGCCCCCTGCCGGGGTAACCCGGCGGGGGATGCTTACAGCATCCCAAAATGCGGTAAAAACTGCGATAACGGGGTTTTTACCGCATTTTTCGATTAGAGAATCTCCCCCCATATGAGAGCGGATGCCTGGGTCTGCTAATTAACGCTGATTACTAGTCAAACACATACACCTGAATGTAATAAGCAATGCTGCAGGCTATTAAGTGAAAATCATTATTTCACTACCTGCAAGCCACACACAGCCCACAAACACATTGGAAGCTTATCTTTGTACACTTCTCAACATGTAAAGGTTGGTTTAATTTTAGGTAAGATTCATTCTATGACCTGGTTATATATGTCAAGGTAGTTATTTTATAACCATCTACACCCATTCAGAAAGTGTTTTTTTCTACTTTAAAAAGCAGGACACTCAATTCACAGGAGTCGACATGTGTCAAATTTTTCACTGTAACACAAACATACCAGTTTTTTATTATGAAAAAGACACATAAATCACGTCTAAGAGCAACAAGGATGTTTTTGGACTCAATTTCTACTTGCAATGGTGGAGCAATGTCCTAAGGCCATGGCCACTATTTTTCACACAATCTGTATATTTTTGCCCAACAACATGCATTATGCACTTTCATATCTGCTATGAATTTTATGTAGCACACTCTGTATGTAAGATGCCACCAAGCACATTATTGCAATCACATATCTCTAACAAAGGATCCCAACATCTGCCTATCACACTCTAAAGTCTTATTTTGAACAATATTAGAGCATGTTTGCATGTGGCGTACACTCAGATATACAGAAGGTGTCGGTGGGAAAACGGACGAGATCTGTCCGTGCTCTGTGGCGTATGCTCTGATGTATGCCAGGTATCGGTGGCTAAGAGGGAGATCCGTCCGTACACTGTGGCGTATGCTCAAGTGTACGCCAATCCCCATTTTTGGTGTCTGTGACAGTCCTTGTGCGGCTGTTCTGTGGGCGGACTTACGCTCACCGTGAGCGTACGGGAAACGTACAGTGTGACGGACCGTACGTACGTTTCACCATACCAAACAGAATAACCCCCATTATGTGTGTCATGTGTTTAAGGGCATTAATAATGTGCAACATATGTGTAATGGGCATTAGGTGTGTCATGTGTATAAGGGCATTAATAATGTGCAACATATGTGTAAGGGGCATTATGGGTGTCATTATGTGTAGGAAGGGCATTAATAAAGGTTGGCATAATGTGTAAGGGGCATTATGGTTATAAGGACATTAATAATGTGTGTCATGTGTAAGGGGCATTACTGTGTGGTACTATCAGGGGTGACGAGAGAAAGGGGTAGGGGGTACAAATTACCCAGGCCAAAGTCTGATGGAAGGGCCCAGTGGAAGCCCCGGGCCCCCTCCCCTTAAGTGACAGCTGCAGCTGCAGCTCTCTCCTCTGCCCAGCACACACTGCTTTGTGCTGGGTTGCAGTGTGGCCATGGAGGGTGCTTAAAATACAATCATTTCTCAGGATTTTTTTCTAAGGGTATAATGTGAATAATGTGAGGAGAAAGTGTGATGTAACGTGAATAAGGGACACCATCGCATGATATAATGTGAATAAAGTTGCACTACTGTGTGGCATAATTTGAATTGGGGGTACTATTGTGTGGCCATGCCCCTTCCCAGCAAGAACACACCCCTGTTTGGGCTGTACACCAAATGTGTGCACTGTTTCTATTTAAAATATTACGTGTATGAGCACCAAAATGATGACTGCTATGATGAGGGTTGATGGTGCTGGGAAAGGGGAGCAGGGTCAGAGGCGGAACTAGTGGCGGTGCTAGGGGGCACCAGCCAAAATTTTGCTCAGGGCATCATTTAGGCTAGGGCCGGCTCTGGCTGTGACAGTGTCAGCGCAGGCGGGTTCTGTGTTCCCGGCTGTGACCGTGGTGGACCAGTGGAGGGCGCTGGAGAGCCAAAGGCAGAAGGTTTGATGTAGGACATACACGGGGAGATCAGGGCACAGCGAACCAGAGAGTTGACGGAGACCAGGAACAGGGGCGCGGAGTCTAACCTGCCAGCGGTATTCACCAGGGAGCCCCGCAAGGAACTTTGGACTTAGCTGCGTCTGACAGGCAGGTCGCGGCCCCCTGCCCTGGTCCTCTGGACGCAGGCAAGGGAGATGATACTGGAGGTAATAATGAAGAAGAAAAGGCAATCTGGAAACTGCGGAGGATTGCACAGGATGTCGACAACTGAGGTAGACTGTGGTGCCGACAATGGTGCCGACGGCTGGTGGGTGGCTCAGGTATATGCTGGAGCAATAGGACGTAGTTGGTAAAGTCTCTATAGAGCACAGCAGCTGAATGTCGACGCTGGTGTCGACGGAGCCAGTCGCTAGTTCAGGACAAGATGGAGAATGTCGCTGAAAGGCTTGGAAGCCAATGGTGGTAATGGCGAGGCACCTGTGCTCGACTGCAGAGGTGGAAAGGCAGGAGTCTTCTGGAGATGGATAACCCAGGTAGGTATAGCGGGTGCAGATAACGCTGGAGAGAAACACAGGGGAGCCTGGAGATCTCGGAGTCTTGGGAACTTCTCTGTCACAGGAGAATACTGAGAGCAGGTAAGCAATTGTTCAAGACAAGGAAGGAAGGCCGCAGACCGGCTTTATCCCCCTTGCTTGTCTGTGATTGGCTGCCGGCTGCAGCACCAATCAATGCTGGAGAAAGGAGCACACACCTTGATCCAGGTACAGGTGTGTGGGTCAGAGGTGACGTGGATGGGCAGCGGGGATTGGTCTGGGGAATCAGCTGACCTGAGAGTGTCATGGCGGCACCCATGCTGCCCGGGAACGGCGTGCGCTTGGCAGGGAACCATGGCAACGGGCCGCGGGGACACAGGGGACATCGCGCCACACATCAGAAGCCATGCGGATGACAGGCCTCTCACGCAGCACAGACCATCGAGATGGTAATGAGCGATGTTTCCGATGGTGGGATCTGCGGTTTGTGACAGTACCCCCTCCTTTTAGGGTGGGCACCGAACACCCTTTGGGCTTGGAAGGATGTTCCTGATGGAACTTTTCCCTTAGACGAGGAGCATGAACGTCTTCAGCATTAGTCCAACTTCTCTCCTCAGGACCATATCCCTTCCAGTCAATGAGATACTGAAGGCGCCCATAACGATGGCGAGAATCCACGATCTTTTTTATCTCAAATTCAACTCCTCGCTCAGTTCTGACTTGTGGTGATACCGGGGACGAGGACTGGAAGCGATTAAGAATTAGAGGTCGTAGCAAAGAGATATGAAAGGAGTTGGGAATGCGCAAAGACTTGGGTAATTTTATTTTGTATGCTACCGGGTTGATCTTCTGTTCGACAATATATGGACCTATGAATCGAGGTGCAAATTTCATCGAGGGGACCCTCAGTCGTAGGTTTCGGGTAGAAAGCCATACCTTGTCACCAGGACGGAATTCTGGTACTGCACGCCTCTTACGATCTGCAAAGAACTTGTAACGAACCGAAGCTTTTTTCAGATTGAAGTGCACTTTTTTCCAAATCTGTGAAAAGTGTCTCAGGGCTGCGGTAGCTGCTGGCACTTCGATGGTTGCTAATGCCTCGAAGGTGGGTGGCCTGGGATGTTGGCCATAAACAATGAAGAAGGGGGAGTGACCTGTGGATGAATGGTACCTGTAATTATGGGCAAACTCAGCCCAATGGAGTAGCTTGGCCCAATCATCTTGGGAAGATGAGATGTACAGCCGTAGGAATGTCTCGAGGTCCTGATTGACCCTTTCTGTCTGGCCATTGGACTGCGGATGATAAGCAGATGAAAACTTCAATTTAATTTGAAGGGCTGAAGACAGTGCTCTCCAAAAGCGTGCCACAAATTGCACTCCTCGGTCAGAGAGGATTTCTGTAGGCAGGCCATGGCTTTTGAAGATGTGCTGCACGAATAACTGCGCCAAACTAGGAGCGGAGGGTAACCCGGAGAGGAGTATGAATCGGGCCATCTTCGAAAAACGGTCAACTACCACCCAGATGGTGTTGTATTCTTGGGACTTGGGTAACTCTGTGATGAAGTCCATTGAAATGTGCGTCCATGGACGCGTTGGGATAGATAAGGGGCAAAGTTTCCCAGCAGGAATTTGACGAGGGGTTTTATGCTGGGTACAGACAGTACACGATGCCACAAAGTCTTTGACGTCTTTTCTCATCTGGGGCCACCAGTAAGAACGTTGGAGGATTTCAAAAGTGCCCTGGACGCCAGGGTGTCCGGAGAATAAGGACTTGTGAGCCCAGGACAGCAGTCTTTGGCGGAGCTCAGGGGGTACAAGAGTTTTGCCAGGAAGAGGTACCGGAGAAAGTTGCGTGGGAGCAAATGCGATGGGGTCAATGATGGGATGATTCTTGGGTACTAGAGGGTCCTCTTCCATGGAGCGAGATAAGGCATCGGCCTTTACTTTTTGAGAACCAGGACGGTACAAGATCTTGAAAGAAAATCTGGAAAAGAATAAAGACCACCGGGCCTGACGAGGATTCATACACTGAGCCGACTGCAAGTACAGGAGATTTTTATGATCAGTGTATATGATGACTGGAAACTTGGCACCTTCCAGGAGATACCTCCATTCTTCGAGTGCTAATTTAATAGCCAGTAACTCCTGGTCGCCTATGGAATAATTTCTCTCTGCTGGTAAGAATTTGCGTGAGAAAAAACCACAGGGATGCTGTTTCCCATCCTCGGATGTCTGAGACAGTACTGCACCTACCTTTATGTTAGAGGCATCGACTTCTAGGGAAAAAGGTCGTTCCATATCAGGCTGGGACAGGATGGGTGCAGAGATGAATGACTGTTTCAGCAACTGGAATGCCGACAAGGCCTCTGGGGACCAGACAGACGGGTTGCTACCCTTGCGGGTGAGAGCCGTAATAGGAGCAATCAGAGTGGAGAAACCCCGGATGAATTTTCGGTAATAGTTGGCGAAGCCAATAAAGCGTTGTACGGCTTTCAATGTAGTGGGTTGAGACCAACCAGTGATGGCTTCCAATTTCTCGGGGTCCATGCTCAATTGTGACCCGGAAATAAGGTATCCTAGAAATGGGACAGAGGGTACCTCAAATGTGCATTTGGAAATCTTGCCGTAGAGTCGATTTTTTCTGAGACGGAGGAGGACCTCTTTGACTTGGGAACGGTGTGAATGTAAATCTCTGGAGAATATTAGAATGTCGTCCAAATAGACCACAAGACAGACGTACAGCATGTCCCGGAAGACCTCATTAACGAATTGTTGAAAGACAGCTGGGGCATTGCAGAGGCCGAAGGGCATCACTAAATACTCGTAGTGACCATCCCTCGTATTGAATGCAGTCTTCCACTCATCACCCTTGCGGATACGTATCAAGTTGTATGCCCCACGGAGGTCCAGCTTGGTGAAGACGGTGGCACCTTTCACTCGATCGAATAATTCTGTAATCAAGGGGAGCGGATAGCTGTTTTTGACTGTGATGTTATTTAACCCTCTGTAATCAATACAAGGTCGCAGACCACCATCTTTTTTTTTTTACAAAAAAGAATCCTGCGCCCGCTGGGGACTTTGAGGGCCTGATGAAGCCTTTCTGTAAGTTCTCACGAATATATGTAGACATGGCTTGAGTCTCAGGGACCGATAGGGGGTATGTACGTCCCTTGGGAGGAGTCTTTCCAGGGAGGAGGTCAATTGGACAATCCCACTGACGGTGGGGCGGCAGTGTGTCGGCTGATTGTTCACAGAACACATCAGCAAAGTCTCTGTAAACTTCGGGGAGACCAGGCACAGAGGTGGCCACGGCAGAGCGCACAGGTATCACAGGGTTAATGCAATGCTGATGACAAAGATGACTCCATTGCTCTTATTGTAAAAGCGACCAGTTGATGGTGGGGTTGTGGAGCCTGAGCCAGGGAAGACCCAATACAATATCATAAGACGCTTTAGGAATGACAAAAAATTTAATGTGCTCTTGATGTAATGTGCCCACTTTCAGCAGAACCGGTTCGGTACAGGCACGTACCTCACTGCCCGGAATTTTACTGCCATCCACTGCTGTGACAATGAGATGAGGATGTAGAGGCATCACGGGAATTTGTAACTTGATAACAAGATGTTGAGAAATGAAATTTCCTGCCGACCCGGAGTCGACCAAAGCGGAGCTTGATCTGAGTCCAGCAGGGGTCTCTAAGGACACTGGAAGGGTAAAGTCAGTACAGGGAGGAGACTTTGAGACATGACCTAACCTAACTCCTCCGTTACAGGTTAGGCCCTGGAGTTTCCCGACCGCTCGGGACAATCATTGATGAAGTGACTGGGAGCAGCACAGTAAATGCAGAGTTTGTTGCGCTGTCGACGGGAACGCTCCACAGGAGTCAGGCGTGATCTACCTATTTGCATTGGTTCTTCACTCGCAGGGGACTCTGAGCGTACTCGAGGAGTAAACTTGGGAATTAACTTCTTTTGTTTCTCTAGACCTCTTTCTCTGAGGCGGAGATCAATCTTTACACACAAGGAGATTAAGTCTTCCAAGGAATCAGGAAGATCGCGGGTGGCCAGTTCGTCTTTAATGCGGTCTGATACCCCTAGCCAGAACGCGGCTGTCAGGGCTTCGTTATTCCATTGTAACTCAGAGGCCAAAGTCTGGAACTGGATCACATATTGTCCCATGGATCGGGACCCTTGTTTGACCCATAGTAAATCTGTGGATGCTGAAGTAGAGCGTCCAGGTACATCAAATATACGGCGGAAAGTCTGTAAGAATTTGCCATAGTCTGACAACAGGGGATCAGATCTCTCCCATAACGGTGATACCCAATTGAGGGCGGAGCCAGTTAGCAAAGAAACCATGTAGGCTATCTTAATTCTGGCGGTAGGGAAATTGTGTGGAAGAAGTTCAAACTGGATCTGACACTGGTTGATAAACCCCCGGCAGAGTTTTGGATCGCCGTCATATTTGCTGGGAACTGGTAGCAGGAGACGAGAAGGTAAAGCAGCGGGTGGAGATAGATTCCCCTGGGCAGTTGACACAGGAGTCGGCAATGACTGCTGCAATGTGTCCAAGCGATTGGATACTTCTTGAAGGAATTTTATCACTCGCTGCTGCGTGGCTTCTTGAGTCTCTATTCGGGCGGTAACATTTTGAATGACCGCTGGTCCCACACTGGGGTCTTGAGCCGAGTCCATCGGTCTTGAACAAACTGTCAGCGCAGGCGGGTTCTGTGTTCCCGGCTGTGACCGTGGTGGACCAGTGGAGGGCGCTGGAGAGCCAAAGGCAGAAGGTTTGATGTAGGACATACACGGGGAGATCAGGGCACAGCGAACCAGAGAGTTGACGGAGACCAGGAACAGGGGCGCGGAGTCTAACCTGCCAGCGGTATTCACCAGGGAGCCCCGCAAGGAACTTTGGACTTAGCTGCGTCTGACAGGCAGGTCGCGGCCCCCTGCCCTGGTCCTCTGGACGCAGGCAAGGGAGATGATACTGGAGGTAATAATGAAGAAGAAAAGGCAATCTGGAAACTGCGGAGGATTGCACAGGATGTCGACAACTGAGGTAGACTGTGGTGCCGACAATGGTGCCGACGGCTGGTGGGTGGCTCAGGTATATGCTGGAGCAATAGGACGTAGTTGGTAAAGTCTCTATAGAGCACAGCAGCTGAATGTCGACGCTGGTGTCGACGGAGCCAGTCGCTAGTTCAGGACAAGATGGAGAATGTCGCTGAAAGGCTTGGAAGCCAATGGTGGTAATGGCGAGGCACCTGTACTCGACTGCAGAGGTGGAAAGGCAGGAGTCTTCTGGAGATGGATAACCCAGGTAGGTATAGCGGGTGCAGATAACGCTGGAGAGAAACACAGGAGAGCCTGGAGATCTCGGAGTCTTGGGAACTTCTCTGTCACAGGAGAATACTGAGAGCAGGTAAGCAATTGTTCAAGACAAGGAAGGAAGGCCGCAGACCGGCTTTATCCCCCTTGCTTGTCTGTGATTGGCTGCCGGCTGCAGCACCAATCAATGCTGGAGAAAGGAGCACACACCTTAAACCAGGTACAGGTGTGTGGGTCAGAGGTGACGTGGATGGGCAGCGGGGATTGGTCTGGGGAATCAGCTGACCTGAGAGTGTCATGGCGGCACCCATGCTGCCCGGGAACGGCGTGCGCTTGGCAGGGAACCATGGCAACGGGCCGCGGGGACACAGGGGACATCGCGCCACACATCAGAAGCCATGCGGATGACAGGCCTCTCACGCAGCACAGACCATCGAGATGGTAATGAGCGATGTTTCCGATGGTGGGATCTGCGGTTTGTGACAGACAGGTAGTGAGGGGTCAGAGAGCAGGCTGTGACAGGTAGGGAGGGGTTAGAGGGCAGACTGTGATAGGTAACAAGAGTCAGAAGGCAGGCTGTGATAGGTAATAAGGGTCAGAGGGCAGGCTGTGACAGGTTGGGAGTGGTCAGAGGGCAGACTGCGATAAAGTAGGGAGAGGTCAGGCTGTAATATAAAGTCCACATTTACTAATGCCCAGGTGACAGCACAGCAGGCTCCAGAGGCAGAACTCTGGGAGGCAATGGAGTCATCTGCCGCCGGGCTCCTGCTCCCAAGGGGGCACCTCTCCTCCCCTGCAAGTTTAAATCAGTTAATTGAAAACCGTCAATATCTCTAAGGTTGTGTGTGTGTGAGGGGGGCACCAATATTAATCTTGCCTCCGGGCAACTGGGACGAACTTACGCCACTGGCAGGCTCTATGCCAGAGGGTGGGGGGCGATGGGGTTTTTTGCGCAGGGACAGACAAACAAAGGGGTCTGCAGTGGAGGAAAGCATTTTGGTTCTAAGGCCAGGGTGGGAGAAACAAGGCATGGGTGAAAGAGCTGAGGGGCAAGAAGAGGGGAGGGATGGGGGAGGAAAGAATAGGGCAGGCTAGTGTTAGGAGACGCCAGCCCACACCTGATTCCTGCAGTGCAGTCAGTGTACTGGCAGCCTAGTGCTGTCAGACAGAGCAGCGTGCATGTACTCGGGGGAGGAAGGAGGACCAGCTGGCAGGCAGAGAAGGGCTGTTGGTGTTGGGATCAACTGTGTGGACACATCCTGGCGGCCGGTACTTACAGGCGCATCTCACAAATGTCAGGTCTGCCCCGCCCCCTGGCTCTGGTTCTCACTAACTCCCCATGCCGCCCCCGCCGCTGCCTGCTGAGGAGTTTAGTCCTCTCACCATCCGCCCCGCAGGCTGCAGCTCACAACCCGCTGGCGCTGCCCTGAACTGCTCTGACAGATAAAAAAAAAAAGTCAGCGGCGCAGCGCGTTGCCTGCCGCTCCTCTACTCCACTGTATCAGCGCTTTTCTCCTATTTGGGGCTGTCAAGCTGCCCCCTTGCTTCCCAAATTCCGACACTCCTGATTGGAGGTGCGACCCCCCCCCCTCCCCCTTGTGCGCACACATAAAAGTACCCGAGTGTTGCCATGTATATATACATACAACTGTTACAATTGTTACAACAGGGCAGTGGACTAAAGAGTGAATGACGTCACTGCATTGGAGCTACGAATTACACGGAGAGTCTCTCTTAGATTGGCTGACACAGTGGCGTGTGTCGTTAGTCTAGCGACTGGGACAGCCGCTCAGGCTGAGCCGCCACGGGTTCGAGTCCTCCTCCTGTGACCCTACAGATTAAAGTTAGGGAAGCGCAAGCAGTATATAGTTAGGGACGCTGTCGCAAGGGCGTGGGGTGTAGCGCCTTCGGATCCGGGAGCAGCCTGAGTTTTTGGTTTTTAAAAATAAAAATTACTTGTTACTTGACATTAGTCAAGTTGGTTGTATTAGTCAAGTAACAAGTAATTTTCTGACAATTAATAAAATGTATATTTAGAACAATACATGTATATTTAAAACAATTGGGAGGGTGACACCAATTGTTATAAATATACATTGTATTCATGGTCAGAAAATTACTTGTTACTGACTAATATACAACAGCAAAATACGTTAAAAATAAAAAAGTGAATAAAGAGAAAGTGAATATAAATTTGAGCTGTGTGTCCGTGTCGCGGTACACCTATACGGTGCTCGTGTCAACAGAAATAGAATCAAAAGCTTACCTAAGCTTGAGATGAAATAAGCACCCTGTTTTTGTAGTAAGAATTAGTAGAGCAGTTGTCATTGGTGGTTTAGTGCTAGGTGCTGGTTGGTTGCAGGTCAGGTGGGTTTAGCCAGTAGTGACAGAGTAGGGGGAGGAGTTTGAAAGGTTATATAAGTGTTGGCTGAGGTAAATTATCCCTCTTGCCATTTTTGGATTCCCTGGAGATTGCGGTCCCTCTGGAGTCTGGATAGGCTAAGTATCGCTTTAATTACTATTTTTCTATATTCTATTCGCTCTAAGCTTTCTATTTCTTATTCTGTCTATCTCCGTGTATAAATTCTTCTTTTAGTTTTTGAGTGTTTTATTTTTCTGTCATTCTCCCCTTTTTCAGTGTCTGGCTGCTGGCTGCAGTCATTTGCTGCACCTGCTGGCTTTCAGCGCATAGTGTGGTAAAAGTTTTTCTGTAGGTAGTGGGATGTCTCGCCCTTGCCGCAATGCGCCCCCTCCCCGGCGGCTGGTGGAAGCGGCCAGGCCGTTACAGGCCGCCGCGTCCTCCCAGGTCTCCAGGGGAGCACGCTTGTCAGCGGCGGCGGCGGTGGGGGGTTCGCGCCTGGCCCCTGCTCCCCCAGTTAACATGGCGGGAGTAAGAGGGAGGGCGCGCGGACGCAGTGGGTCGGTAGGGCGGGCGGCTGCTCGCTCTGCCGGGGGACAGGACTCTGTAATGGCGGCCGCGGTAGTAGGCACGCCGCGCCCGGCCCCCTCGCCTTCCGGCCTGCAGGCTTGGTTGGCTAGGGGGGCGCAGGGCAGGGGGTCACCCTCGGTGGTCAGCAATACACAGAGGGGGGGGCCCAGGTCGGACAGTGGGGGTACAGAGGTGGCGGCTAGCCCCGCCCCCTTATCTCAGGCGGACATTTTGTCCACTGAATATTATCATGCAAGGGGCAGTCCTACAGCTTTAGGAGCTGGGGACATGCAGCAGCGGGGGCAGTCAAGTAACTTGTCCCCTGTCAGCAGGCAGCAGGATTTTAGGATAAATGATTGGCAGTCACCTCAGTCAGTGAGAGGTGCGTTTTCACCTATTGTTAGGGTTAGATCCTCTCCTTTGTCAAGCTTCGCCCAGCCCCCACCTGCACCAGTGTTAGTGCAGGGGCCGGTGTCGGTAGTGCAGCCTGCAGGGCTGCAGGCAGTGGGTGGGGTAGTGAACAATGTAGCAGCGGTCCAGGCAGCTCAGTTCAGGAGTTGGTCCCCCTATTTTAACACTGCAGCCCAGCAGCAAGGGATGCAGGGGCAGTGGCCAGTGGGGCCGCAGTGGGGGAGCATGCAGCAGCCATTTTATCAACCACAGGGTCAGGCTTGGCTGAGCACGGTGCCTGGTAACCAGGGCCAGCAGTTTTGGGCAATAAATCAGGGATTTGGGCAAGCTCCAGGTGGGTTTTATGGGGTTAGTGGACAGCAGGGCGTAATCACCTCAGCGCAGCAAAGCAATTTTCAATTGCCACCCCCACCACCGCCCCCGCCCATGCCAGAGGCCGCACCCCCCATGGTAACTGCAGCGCTTCAGCAGGTTGGGCAGGGAGGGGGGCCTGTCAGGGAGCATGGTGGCAGTGAAGAGGTTATTACATTAGATGCTGATGAAGAGAATGTTATGAGCTCTGTTCCTGTTAGTATTCCTTTGCAGGCGGTTTCGGAAGGCGTAGGGCCTGGAAGCGTATCTGAAGTCCTGGAGTCATCGAGTCAAGTCGCGGTGGGCGCACTGCGCGGCGTGGGACAGTCGGTTAGAGCTGAAGAGCAGGCGGGGCCGTCAACATCGGGAGCAGGTGAGATCTCGCACACAGCGCAGCAGCAAGCGGAAGGGTCGCATTCAGACAGTTCATCTGATTCATCCAGCTCAGATGGTAGGCCGCGCAAGCTGATGAAGTACTTTGCGCAGAAAATTAGGGGAAAGAAAAAGGGAGCAGGGGGTTCGAGGAGCGTAGCTAGCAGCACAGCCAGGGTAGGTCCGGATGCATCGGGTGACGCGGTGCATTGTTCTAACACGGCCATATTGAGGGGTGTGAGGTCAAAAATTAGAGACAAAATAAAGAAGGGACGTTTCGTGGACATGTTTGCTATAACACATGAAGCAAAGAAAGAATTGGATGCGACCAAGGCAAAAGGCCCGGCAGCAGAGGAGGCTAGGAGGTCTTATACCAACTGGCTGGCAGGGGCTTATGTGTTTGCAGCATGCTACACGGAAACCAGGTCATCGGAGCATATGAATATGTTTAAGTATTTTCATCTAATACATAACATGTATTCAACAGGCAGGGTTAATGCATGGAGGCAGTACGATGAGCTTTTTAGGAAAAAGCAGGATGGGCAAAAAGTTTTTAGTTTAGGGTTTAAGGACGTGGAAGTGTGGTTGGAAGTTACCCAACAAATGAGGGGGTCAAGTGAAGCAGGGGGGGGCGAAGGCAGCTTTTTCTTAACAAGCCCGGGTACAGTGTGCCCGGGAGGGGAAAATGCTATGCGTTTAACAACGGGCAGTGCTCAAAAGGAGCAGGGTGTAGGTACAGGCACGTGTGCTTGCAATGCAGCGGGGCCCACCCAGCAAAGGAGTGTGCAAGACCAAGGGGGCAAGCAGCTGGGAGAGGAGAGGCTGGGCCTGGCAATAGGCAAGGCGGAGTCGCCAGTTAGGATTGAGGAGTTAAAGAGGTGGTTAAGGCTCTATCCTCTTAGGGAGGAAGCAGCCTTTTTATTGCAGGGTTTTTCAGAGGGTTTTCGTTTACCGGTTATAGATAGGGTTATTGCATCGGCAAATAGGAACCTGAAGTCGGCTAGGGATTTCCCAGAGGTGGTTCGGAAAAAAGTGCAGAGCGAAGTAAACTTAGGCAGAATGGTAGGACCATACAAGGAGCCCCCAATCGCGGATCTATGTATCTCTCCGCTGGGGGTGGTACCTAAGAGAGAGCCTGGGAAATATAGGTTGATTCAGCATTTATCTTATCCAGAGGGGGGCTCAGTGAATGAGGCATTGGATCAGGAGGTTTGTAGCGTCAGCTATGAATTGTTTGAGCATGCATTAAGTTTGGTGCAGGGGTATGGTAAGGGAGCCCTGATGGCTAAGGTAGATGTGGAGTCAGCTTTTAGGATTTTGCCTTTGCACCCGGAATCGTTCAAGTATATGGGTTTTAAGTTAGGAGGGGAGTTTTATATAGACAGATGTTTACCGATGGGTTGTTCGGTTTCATGCTCATTCTTTGAGCGTTTTAGCAGCTTCCTGCAGTGGTGTATTAAGGCAGGTTGCAAGCAGCAAGGGGTTACCCACTACCTGGATGACTTTTTGTTAATAGGTCCGGCGGATAGTGAGGTGTGTAGTGAGTTACTTTTTTCAACCAGTGCATTGTTTTGGGTACTGGGGGTGCCAATTGCAAAGGAAAAGACGGAGGGGCCTGTTAGTAGGCTATCTTACTTAGGTATTGAGATAGACACAGGATTGGGTATTTGCAGGCTTCCAGAGGAAAAGGTGTCGAGGTTGAAAGGGCAGTTGGAAGAGTTCTTAGAGGTGAAAAGAGTCACGTTGAAGCAGTTGCAGTCATTGCTGGGGTTGTTAAATTTTGCCTGTAGGGTGATCCCAATGGGCAGAGTTTTTTGTAGAAGGTTGGAGAGAGCTACGGCGGGGGTTAGGAAGCCTCATCATCAAGTAAGAATCTCCGCGGAGTTGAAAGAAGATCTGAAAGTTTGGTTAGTTTTTGTGCAGGATTTTAATGGAGTTAGGATTTGGCAGGAGGCGATGGCAAATAACGAACTGCAATTATTCACGGATGCATCTGGGGCAGTAGGTTTTGGAGCGTATTTTAAGGGGCAATGGTGTGCAGAGGCGTGGCCGGAGGATTGGAGGGTGAAAGGATTTACTGCTAGTATGTTGCTGTTAGAGCTTTTTCCAATAATCGTGGCAGTGGAACTATGGGCTAGGCAGATTGCTAACAAGAACATTGTTTTTTGGTGTGATAATTTGGGAGTAGTTCATTCAGTTAACAATCAGAGGTCGGATTGTCCAAGGGTAATGCGTTTACTTAGGCATCTCATTCTGCGATGTTTGCAGGAGAATATTTCTTTCTCAGCAAGGCATGTTCCGGGGGTAAAGAATGAAATAGCGGATGCATTATCGAGGTTCCAATGGGATAGGTTCAGGAGGCTGGCGCCAACAGCAGATATTGACGGTGTGTCATGTCCTTCTCAATTATGGCAGATCATCGAGCCGGCATCGAGAGTCTAGCCATGAAGGCTTTGGCCCCAGGTACGCTGAGAAGTTACTCGGCGGCTTGGAATGAATGGTCGTTTTTTTCAGCAAGGTGGGGTGAGGGTAAGTGCCAAGAGGAAGTCATGTTGGAATTCGTGTGGGCTTGCCACCAGGAAGGTAGATCTAGGGCAGCAATGTCCGGGGCTTTGGCGGGAATCGCTTATTTCGCTAAATTGAAGGGTCAAAAAGATCCTACCAAGTCATTCCTGTTGTCTAAGGCATTGAAGGGGTGGGCCAGAGAACAGAGGGTGGAAGGAGATTCGAGAAGGCCAATAGATCAGGGTTTGCTGCAGGATTTAGTCACGGCAGTTTCGGGGGTGGCAGTGGATGAGTATGAATCAGCCCTTTTTGGTTTGGCATTTGTGCTTGCGTTTTTTGGGGCGTTTAGGATTGGGGAGTTAGTGGCAAGAAACAAATTGTGTGTGGTCTCTGGGGTTTTGAAAGAGAATTTGGTGATTAAAAAAGATTTAGCGTTGATAAAGATTCAGAGATCAAAAACGGATCAGCTGGGTAAGGGGCGCTGGATTTCTTTGAAGGCAGAGGAGCATAAGGGGATCTGTCCGGTGGAATTAGCAAACAAATTCAATTTGGTTAGGCCAAAGGGGGGGGTTCAGTGGTTAGTGCATAGGGATGGTACGCCGTTAACTAAATTTCAATTTTCTAGTGTTTTTGGTAAATGTTTGGTGGCCTTGGGCATCCCGGAGGAAGAATATGGTACTCATTCCTTTAGAATAGGAGCAGCAACTTGCGCAGCGGTAGCAGGCAGTTCAGAGGAGGCAATAAAGAGGCTGGGTAGGTGGAGATCGTCAGCTTTTAAGGCGTATATAAGAGGGGATAAGTTATAGAGAGCGCGCTCCTGGCGAGTTTGTTTTTTAGGTAACCCAGGGCCATAAGCCGCCTGCCTTTTATGAAGGGGGATTGGATGGCGTTTCACTTTTTT
Source organism: Crinia signifera (assembly GCF_055691185.1). NCBI lineage: Eukaryota > Metazoa > Chordata > Amphibia > Anura > Myobatrachidae > Crinia > Crinia signifera. The sequence continues at coordinate 47,107,802 of NC_139223.1, forward strand.
CCTCTTAAAATCTGAGGTTTTGTGTTGTTCACATCCATCTGGGTAGCCTAAACAACTCAGTTTACCTTACCTTGGCTAGTTGCTTTAGATATGTTAAGTAATTTAATTTTCTAATGGTTATTTTGTATAATTTTATTTTAGGTTCGGCTGATGTGGTGGGTAGGGTGTGGATTGTAGGACACTCATATGTTTATTGGGCAGGAAAGCACGAGAACAGGACCAAAGGGGCTGGTAGGGTAAAGTGGATTGGTGTGAGAGGTCTTTGCTGGTTCAGATTATGGGACTTATTATTGATCTCAGAGAAGAAGTGGGGTGCTCCAGATGTGCTGATCATTCACGCAGGTGGTAACGACTTAGGGTCGTGCAAAGGCGTTGAATTGATTATAGCAATTAAGATTGATCTTTAGGGCATAAAAGAGAGATGGCCCGAAGTGAGGTTGTATTGGTCGGAGATGATTCCGAGGAGGGTATGGAGAGGGACACAAGGAGGAGCTGCATTGGATAAGGTGAGGAGAAAGCTCAATGCAGCAGTGTCCAAGTTTATCTGGAGCATTGGAGGTTTTGTAATTAAGCACCCGGGGATCAAATATGAGCAGGCGGAGCTTTATAGAGCAGATGAAGTGCATCTTAATAGGGAAGGGATGAAGTTATTTGTCACAGCCTTGTTGGGAGCGCTGGGTATGTGAGGATTTCTAGCTGGGTGGCGGACTCTGGCCTGCGGTGGCGGCCTTCGTTTTGGCGGAGAGCATGGCTCCTCGGTTGAAAGAGATTAGCGTGACAGAAATTGGCTAGCATTTTCCCTGGGAGAGAGGCGAGTCGGTCACTACCTTAGGGGAGGACCAGGTCACCATCTTAGGGAGGGACCAGTGCTCTGCCAGTTAAGGGAAAATTGAGCTACTCAGTTAGGTTACGCAGGGCGTGGCTATGGCCACGCCCATTTTTGCATTGATACTTAGGCGATTGCCGAGGACCATGCTTCTTGGGCCACTTTTGATTAATCCTTGATTTTCCAGCCATTCGTTTAAATAAATTTTGGCTGTGACCTTAATTTTCCAATTTACACAGTTGTCTGAGTCATTATTTATTGTCTACGAGTCAAATTATTTGTGTCCGAGTCTTTATTTCATTAGCGTAGAATTCTGAATGAATAAAACATATGGGTGACTTAATAGAATCAAAAGCTTACCTAAGCTTGAGATGAAATAAGCACCCTGTTTTTGTAGTAAGAATTAGTAGAGCAGTTGTCATTGGTGGTTTAGTGCTAGGTGCTGGTTGGTTGCAGGTCAGGTGGGTTTAGCCAGTAGTGACAGAGTAGGGGGAGGAGTTTGAAAGGTTATATAAGTGTTGGCTGAGGTAAATTATCCCTCTTGCCATTTTTGGATTCCCACCCACCCACCCGAAGTAAGAAATTTTGTTGTGTAAGTGCAAAGGTTTAGGACCTTGCAGGAGGAGGAAAAGGAGAAGTTGCAAAGGTTGAGGGCCTTGCAAATTGAAGGGCGAAGGAAGAGTGCAAAGGTTTAGGACCTTGCAAGAGTGATGGAGGGCGGAGAGCATGGCTCCTCGGTTGAAAGAGATTAGCGTGACAGAAATTGGCTAGCATTTTCCCTGGGAGAGAGGCGAGTCGGTCACTACCTTAGGGGAGGACCAGGTCACCATCTTAGGGAGGGACCAGTGCTCTGCCAGTTAAGGGAAAATTGAGCTACTCAGTTAGGTTACGCAGGGCGTGGCTATGGCCACGCCCATTTTTGCATTGATACTTAGGCGATTGCCGAGGACCATGCTTCTTGGGCCACTTTTGATTAATCCTTGATTTTCCAGCCATTCGTTTAAATAAATTTTGGCTGTGACCTTAATTTTCCAATTTACACAGTTGTCTGAGTCATTATTTATTGTCTACGAGTCAAATTATTTGTGTCCGAGTCTTTATTTCATTAGCGTAGAATTCTGAATGAATAAAACATATGGGTGACTTAATAGAATCAAAAGCTTACCTAAGCTTGAGATGAAATAAGCACCCTGTTTTTGTAGTAAGAATTAGTAGAGCAGTTGTCATTGGTGGTTTAGTGCTAGGTGCTGGTTGGTTGCAGGTCAGGTGGGTTTAGCCAGTAGTGACAGAGTAGGGGGAGGAGTTTGAAAGGTTATATAAGTGTTGGCTGAGGTAAATTATCCCTCTTGCCATTTTTGGATTCCCACCCACCCACCCGAAGTAAGAAATTTTGTTGTGTAAGTGCAAAGGTTTAGGACCTTGCAGGAGGAGGAAAAGGAGAAGTTGCAAAGGTTGAGGGCCTTGCAAATTGAAGGGCGAAGGAAGAGTGCAAAGGTTTAGGACCTTGCAAGAGTGATGGAGGGCGGAGAGCATGGCTCCTCGGTTGAAAGAGATTAGCATGACAGAAATTGGCTAGCATTTTCCCTGGGAGAGAGGCGAGTCGGTCACTACCTTAGGGGAGGACCAGGTCACCATCTTAGGGAGGGACCAGTGCTCTGCCAGTTAAGGGAAAATTGAGCTACTCAGTTAGGTTACGCAGGGCGTGGCTATGGCCACGCCCATTTTTGCATTGATACTTAGGCGATTGCCGAGGACCATGCTTCTTGGGCCACTTTTGATTAATCCTTGATTTTCCAGCCATTCGTTTAAATAAATTTTGGCTGTGACCTTAATTTTCCAATTTACACAGTTGTCTGAGTCATTATTTATTGTCTACGAGTCAAATTATTTGTGTCCGAGTCTTTATTTCATTAGCGTAGAATTCTGAATGAATAAAACATATGGGTGACTTAATAGAATCAAAAGCTTACCTAAGCTTGAGATGAAATAAGCACCCTGTTTTTGTAGTAAGAATTAGTAGAGCAGTTGTCATTGGTGGTTTAGTGCTAGGTGCTGGTTGGTTGCAGGTCAGGTGGGTTTAGCCAGTAGTGACAGAGTAGGGGGAGGAGTTTGAAAGGTTATATAAGTGTTGGCTGAGGTAAATTATCCCTCTTGCCATTTTTGGATTCCCACCCACCCACCTGAAGTAAGAAATTTTGTTGTGTAAGTGCAAAGGTTTAGGACCTTGCAGGAGGAGGAAAAGGAGAAGTTGCAAAGGTTGAGGGCCTTGCAAATTGAAGGGCGAAGGAAGAGTGCAAAGGTTTAGGACCTTGCAAGAGTGATGGAGGGCGGAGAGCATGGCTCCTCGGTTGAAAGAGATTAGCGTGACAGAAATTGGCTAGCATTTTCCCTGGGAGAGAGGCGAGTCGGTCACTACCTTAGGGGAGGACCAGGTCACCATCTTAGGGAGGGACCAGTGCTCTGCCAGTTAAGGGAAAATTGAGCTACTCAGTTAGGTTACGCAGGGCGTGGCTATGGCCACGCCCATTTTTGCATTGATACTTAGGCGATTGCCGAGGACCATGCTTCTTGGGCCACTTTTGATTAATCCTTGATTTTCCAGCCATTCGTTTAAATAAATTTTGGCTGTGACCTTAATTTTCCAATTTACACAGTTGTCTGAGTCATTATTTATTGTCTACGAGTCAAATTATTTGTGTCCGAGTCTTTATTTCATTAGCGTAGAATTCTGAATGAATAAAACATATGGGTGACTTATTCCACATAGACAATTTTTTAATCACTCATGTCGACCTTTTCCTGTGTTGACCATTTTCATGCAGCCTTTTCCCATTTTTCCTTGTTTCGACCTTTTGTCAATGTCAACTTAAACCAGGTCGATCTTTTTCGTGTGTCGACCTTTACCCTGCCGACCAATAGACCAAATTACTGTTGACTTAATGAACCTCGCCCCTGGTCACAGCGTCTATAAACTGTTAGGTACTTGTGTAATATCGGGTGTGGTATGTGACTCCGACAGTCGGGATCCCGACATTCATTATTCCGACTGCCCGGAGTCAGACAGCATGGCGAGCGCAAAAAAGCCCCTTGCGGGCATGGTGGCTCGCTACGCGTGCCACCTATTCTGTTCTCCCTCTATGGGGGTCGTGGACCACCCACGAGGGAAAATAGCGGGTGGACGTCGGGCACCCGGCTGTCAGCGTTTTGACAGTCGGTATCCCGTGGTCGGGTAAATGACTGTCGGGATCTCGACTGTCGGGAACCCATCCGGCACCCTATAATATCTGGGCGCCCGATTATTTGATTGTATCCCTTACCTTAAGGCATACAATCAGATGCGATGCAACGTGATTTTGGTCTGCGGGGATTGCATTGCATCGCATCGTGACCAAATCGCATGCGATGCGATCGACGCGATTTTCCATAGGATTCAATGTTAAAATGGTCCTGTTCATTTCCCCACTATCCAAGTGGGCATAGAGTTGATTTTATATAGCGTGGCGAGCGCACGCGGATTACTTAAAATGTATTCCACGCTTCGGGCTCGGTGGCTCCCTGCGCTCGCCACGCTATATAAAATCAACTTTATGCCCACTTGGATAGTGGGGAAATGAACAGGACCATTTTAACATTGAATCCTATTGAAAATCGCGTCGATCGCATCGCATGCGATTTGGTTTCCGACCCGATCTCAAAATCGGGCGCCCAGTTATTTCACAAGTACCAACTGTTATGTAACAGAGCAGACAAGTCCCGAAAACTAAAATATCATAAATTCCCAAACGTTGTGCAAAAGAAGCAGCCTCTGTGTTTTCCTAAAGTTCAAACAATTAGGGCATCACCGCTAACCTTCCAAATTAGTCATACAGGTAGAGTCGGACAATAGAACATACTTGCCGACTTTTGAGTACTCCTCTCCGGGAGAGATGCCCGGAGAGGAGACCCGATATTAGCATGTCAGGGGTGTGGGCGCAGGACAGATGTCAACAAGCCCCGCCCCCCATAATCAGCAAACAGTGCAATTCGCGGTTCCTCGAACTGGGGGAGGTGCTAAAATGATGTGAAATTACGCAATTTGCATAATTTTAGCCCACCGCGGACCCGGCATTTTGTGCAGCAATGAAGGGGGCTGCGGGGGGCTGTTTGGGCAATGTGGGAGGATTGCCCACCTTCCCAGGGGGCCGGGAGGGGGACCCGATTTTCGGGAGCCTCCCGGCAATTCCGGGAGGGTAGGCAAGCGTGCTATAGAAATAACAGACGCTACATGATCCTATATTTAAAGCATTCCTCCCAACTGTCCCGATTACAGTTGTACAGTCTCGCTATTTGGAGCCTGCACTGATGTCCCTCCCGTGGGTGACAGTTGGGGGGCGAAGGTGATCATGGCTGCTCTGCCTTGTGGAACAGCCGGTGATTGCTGGATAGGTGCCGTGCGCAGTGAGGAGAGACGGGGCTGGGTACACCGTCCAAAAAGGATGGAAAATCCAGGGCCTCGATGCCCAGTCCCGCCCCCATTGCACATAGCCACACCCTTTTTCAGGGCCAGCTGCGCGCAGGTCCCACTTCTGTAATGTAAAAAGTTGGAAGGTATGTTTGAAGTTCTGTGTATACAATACATTCCTTTTTCTTTTTTAATAGTAGGATCGGCAGAAATTAGCTGTATGCTCTGGGTTTCGTCTGCAGATCTTTGCCTCCAATGAAGTGTATGGCCTTCGTCAAACATACGTTAAAAAAAAATTGTTGTTTGGTCAAAACTATATAGTGACTGGGGGCGTGGCTTTGCTTTGCGGGCAACCAGGATAGACAGAGGTGATTCTAGTGGGCTCCTGAGCATCTGGCTCTAAGCACAGATATTTCTCCATTTGTGACAGACTCACTGACACGGTGTGGTGTGATGAGTACCTGGACTCTGGACTTGCCGGCTTCAGATCTTCACGGCCTCTTCTTGGATGAACCTGTGGCAGGAAATGGCACAACCCAAGGAGGACCCACAAAAGCAACAGTACCACAATTAGCAGCGACAGTAATTTTATTTATAACTACACTGACTGGCCGCTGCAATATTTCAATAAGTTGCAAATGATGTAACAAATACTCAATAAACAGGCATTTATAGTAAAGCATAAAATCAAAAAATAATCACTCTCTACTTCAGCAATTAATTTAAATGATTCAAAAATCTCAATATACTCTAACAACAAATCATTTAACATACACTGCCACAGAATACCAGTCTCTGGCTCAAACCAATGGTCCCTCGTCGACGGGTCCTCAAACATATAAGTGTATGTCCCTATGATAGTGTGCACACTTACAGTATTTATGATTCCTAGGTAAGGGTGAATGACAACAACAATCCTCACTGAGGGGCAGGCAGATTCCCGGCTCAGGGGTAACCTCCTGTTTGTAACTGTAAAACAGGCTGCAGGGATAGCCTCAATATAGATCTGTCCTGGACAGGTTGAATCTAGCAGGCACTTCTCTGCCCTGCTTCTATATACTTTTACTGGGGTTAGGCAGACCTTGTCCTGTCTGAAGGGCTCAGTAGGGTACTAGCCTTTGTAGTGGGAGTCTATGAGGTGGCTCTATTTCCTGATATCCCCTTACAAGGGTGCAGATGCTGTCTCAGGGGGACTGGATCAGTACCTTGGGTGTTGCTGGCTTCTGCCACATGAATCTCTGGCTATACTGCTGCATGCTGTCTGGCCCCTCTGCTGGGTGCTGCAGTGTGTGCTCTCTCTCTCTCTTCTTTCTGCTCATACTTGGGACAGCAACCTCCTTTATCTTCCTTTCACATGCCTCAGTGCACTTGTTCCCTCTGTCTTTAGGCAGCACTCTCCTTTTCTCTCTGACACTGGAGTTGTTGCAGCTCTTCTTCACAAAGCTTTTACCCTCTCTCCACATGTCCTCTCTCTCACACTGCTGCTGGGATCACCTCTGACCTCCCAGCTTCCTGTCACATGTGCAGGGACACTAGCTGAGTCTGTTAACCCCTCACAGCCCTGCTGACAGGGAAAAGGACCTGTTCTGGCAGCATTGGCTGCAATGTTAACTCCCTGGGGGCACAGGAATAAAAGGGGTGGAGCGGGGTGCCACATACCTCCATGCTAGAAATTTGCCTGTCCCCAGGCAACCAACCAGGGGCATTCAATCCTGAGTACAGTCTTTCAATGTCCATGACAAAATATTTGAACGGTCAAATAAAACAGGTACAATTATACATTCAATAACAAGTACGCATTACTACCTTTCTGCTGTCACCTGGCTATCTAAAGTGGGCTCCCTGGGTCAACCATCCCTCCGCCACAGGACTCCCATCCCTCTGCGGTCCAGGTGCTTCACTGTTGTCCATGGATGGTGCCCACTCTCACGGTGTGCAATCGGCTCTAAGCACATCTCGCCTCTCGGTCTTGCTTCTTAGATCTCAGTATCGCCTGCTGGACCCTGAAGGCGAATTCTTCTCCTGATATGGTTGTATATTCTCTGTTCGTTACAGGCTTCCCATTGATGGAACAGGTCTCGGCCTTCTCATCTCTCTTCGGCGTTTCTATCTCAGCCTTGGGTTCGGGTGGTGGCATAGCTGGTTCTGCTCGTTCTTCTTCTGATGGCTCCACTGTCTGTGTCGCAGCCATGTGGACCACCATCTCAGGGCTTCTCTGCAGGTCGATCACCCTGGCATTTGTCTGCCTTAGGTTTGCCACCCGGTAGTCGGCATTGTCCATTCTGGGTACATACTCCCGCGTCGGCTCAGGGGGAAGGTGAGGCCTGGTCACTTCTTGCCAGTTCTGGTGGACTGCCTCACTCAGCACAAACGGTTTCTCGCTTTCTCTCATCGGTTCACGTTGCCTCGTGACGTCAGGTTCCGGTGGGCGGGGCATCTGTTCCGGTTGAGGAGGGTTGGCGGTAAATCTGTCACTCTTGCCATTTGTTGTCCTGTTGTGCTGGTAGCCTTGCTGATGGTACTGTGGAGGCTCTTTATGGTGCGGGTAGCGCCAATGTTGCTCTGGAGCGTGTCTGTTGTTGTGCACCTGGATTCCATTCGGGCCGGTCACGTTGACGGCCTTGGTGCCTCTCCTCCCGTTCACCAGTTCAAACTCTACGGCTTCGCCATTTTTCAGGCTCCGGAAGTTGTGCTCAGGGTCGTCATGCTGAATGGCGGTGAAATGCACATACACGCTTCGCCCGGTATCTGTGCGTTGAATGAAGCCATACCCACGTGGTACGTTGAACCACAGGACACGACCTGACATTCTTCTTGGGCCGGTTCGCGGTCTATCCCTTGACTGTATCACACCGGATGTTCTTGCTGTGTTCTGAAACACTGTCGGTGGACCTCCTCTCACGTGTCTTCTCGCAGTCTGTGGGCATACGATGACTCGGTCAGAGGGTAGTCGTTCTGACCTCAATGGGGGATTCCACTGCTGTCTGCACCTTCTGTCGCATTCGCGTCGCCATCTTCTATGCTCATATTCCTCCTGTTCTATTCTCTGGTCAGCTAGGGTTTTCCTCATCTCCGTCATCATCTTGATGATTCCATCCAGTGCGACAGACATTTCACTGATGGATTGGTCATATGTGGTGGGGTTGCCTTTATGCACTTCCATGTCCGATCCTGTTCGTGACGCCAAGTGTGACAGACTCACTGACACGGTGTGGTGTGATGAGTACCTGGACTCTGGACTTGCCGGCTTCAGATCTTCACGGCCTCTTCTTGGATGAACCTGTGGCAGGAAATGGCACAACCCAAGGAGGACCCACAAAAGCAACAGTACCACAATTAGCAGCGACAGTAATTTTATTTATAACTACACTGACTGGCCGCTGCAATATTTCAATAAGTTGCAAATGATGTAACAAATACTCAATAAACAGGCATTTATAGTAAACCCTCGTCGACGGGTCCTCAAACATATAAGTGTATGTCCCTATGATAGTGTGCACACTTATTTATGATTCCTAGGGAAGGGTGAATGACAACAACAATCCTCACTGAGGGGCAGGCAGATTTCCGGCTCAGGGGTAACCTCCTGTTTGTAACTGTAAAACAGGCTGCAGGGATAGCCTCAATATAGATCTGTCCTGGACAGGTTGAATCTAGCAGGCACTTCTCTGCCCTGCTTCTATATACTTTTACTGGGTTAGGCAGACCTTGTCCTGTCTGAAGGGCTCAGTAGGGTACTAGCCTTTGTAGTGGGAGTCTATGAGGTGGCTCTATTTCTTGATATCCCCTTACAAGGGTGCAGATGCTGTCTCAGGGGGACTGGATAAGTACCTTGGGTGTTGCTGGCTTCTGCCACATGAATCTCTGGCTATACTGCGGCATGCTGTCTGGCCCCTCTGCTGGGTGCTGCAGTGTGCTCTCTCTCTCTCTTCTTTCTGCTCATACTTGGGACAGCAACCTCCTTTATCTTCCTTTCACATGCCTCAGTGCACTTGTTCCCTCTGTCTTTAGGCAGCACTCTCCTTTTCTCTCTGACACTGGAGTTGTTGCAGCTCTTCTTCACAAAGCTTTTACCCTCTCTCCACATGTCCTCTCTCTCACACTGCTGCTGGGATCACCTCTGACCTCCCAGCTTCCTGTCACATGTGCAGGGACACTAGCTGAGTCTGTTAACCCCTCACAGCCCTGCTGACAGGGGAAAGGACCTGTTCTGGCAGCATTGGCTGCAATGTTAACTCCCTGGGGGCACAGGAATAAAAGGGGTGGAGCGGGGTGCCACACATTCCCTAAAGAAAAATTGCCCTCACACACCTTGCTGTTACTGGTTCCCAGAGTTGGTGGGTGGGTGGGTGCTGGGGAGATGGGTTTTTCCAGACCTTGCAGGTTGTGGCCTACCTTGCACATTGGAATCTGGGCATCAAGACAACCTTTACCAGAAGCCACTATTATAGCTGCAGCGTGCTGTGTTAAACTCTCCGCTCCCACCACCGCACCAGCCGGAGAATAGATATCTCCAACTTACAGTATTTGCAGATAATTTACGCCCCCTGCTTCAGTCTTTGAGAACTGACCTGAGTAACTGGTCCGCAAAATTTTTTTATTGGGTTGGAAGGTGAGTGTGATGAAGATGAATGTCTTGTCCCGAGTCTTATTATTATTCCGGCAGGTGGCGTTAAACTGCTGGCTAAGCAGCAAAAGACCGCTGCTTAGCGAGCGGTCCTGAATTAGGGCCTTTGTTTGGGGGGGGGGGGAAGAAAGCCCTGCTTCAAACATAATATACTTTTCAGGGGCAAGAACAAGGGGGTCCTCACCTCCCTAATTTCACTACTTACTATAATGCCACCATGCTGGTGGCATCATATTGGACTGGATGAGACCTGATTATACAAGATAATGGATTCATCTGTTTTTGTGACATCCATCATCCACCCTCCACTCTCAGCAAGTGACCCGACCAACCCATCTTGCTCAAACTTACTGGACTGCATCACTACTCTAAAACTGCTGGAATTCTCCCCTTGCATTCTATCTGATCACGGCCATGCTGATGGATTCTGTACGGGAGTTGCCCTTCGATTCTCTTTAAACTAAATGGGCTCTGCCGGCAGTAGAGGTTTGGCGGTATCTACAAAGTAGCGAAGAGCTTTGCCTAGCCCCCGAACAATCTCCACATCTGTTATCTTTATGCTACAGATTACTTCTTGATAATGCCTTCCCCGATTTTCCTAACTTTCTAGGTGATTGGGAACGTGATCTACAGATATCCCTAACCCCCATAGATCGGCTTCAGATTTTTGATTATTCTTTAGCTGGCTTAATCAGTTATTCAGTAATAGACACCCAGTATAAAGTGATCACACGTTGGTACCGGTGCCTTAAAATATTAGCTAAAATGTTCCCTGCAGTCAGTATCTGATAGAGGTTGGTGTTGCAACTCAGCGGAAGGCTCTCCTATGGTGGGCTTGCCTAACTTTACACCCCTTTTGGGAGAAAATTATTTCTGTATCTACAACTACTGTATTCTAGGAAGTATAGTTTTGGATTTTGGATATGTATCACGGCCTCCTTACACATTATAGGAAGTCCCTACTCAAATTCCTCAATAGTGTATCAAAAGGGTTATACCAGTGCATTGGAAGTCTGTGACCTCACCTTCCATTAAGGAATAGATTTATATATTACATGGAAGGTGTACGCCTTGGTGTAGAGAAACACTGGGAATTCAGTTCCACCTGGTTAACAAGGCTTCAGTTTCAATCTTCTGCAAATTACAATACAGCTTTGTCACGAGTCATCACACCTTTAAGTAAATTGGATTTTGCTTAATTAAATAATCTCCCTTTCCTTTCTCCATCCTTTACACATTGTGCGTACGTGACTGTTCTCATGTGTTTTGTCCTACCTTTTGCATGATTGACCTTTTCCTGTGTCGACATTTTCACTGTCGATCTATTGGCTGTTGACCTATTTTCTTCTGACCTAATAATCCACATCCCTGGTCACAGCATCTTTAAACTAACAGAGGAAACATGTCCCAAATACTTTTACTGCGCACCTTATTGGCAGAACAGCTTTTTGGGGCTGATTCAGATGAATTTGGCCCCTTACCGATGTTTGGGATTTGCACATGCGCTTTTATGCACATGTCCAAACCCTGGGATCAAACGGCTTCGGCGAGTTCCACAATCGTTAAGCCGTTCGCTCTAGATGGGACGGGCGGGGGCAGGGCCGCCAAGAGAAATCCTGGGCCCCGGTACAAGAACTTCCTGGGGCCCCCATGGACGGAGCTCCCCGCACACTCTGCGGACCCGTTGTTACGCCACTGCTTCCAAGGTGGATACAGGGACAAAAATTTACACTGTAATGCCTATTACACGTCACACACCCATTACATATTATACCACATGCCATAATGCTAATTACACGTTATGCCACACACCGTAATGATCATTGCATATTAGGGGGTTAACATGCTCATTGCCATGGGATTAACCTGCTCTGCCAGAGGTTAAGATTCTCTGCCAGGGGTTAACATGCGCTTTGCCATGGGATTAACCTGCTCTGCCAGGGGTTAACATGCTCTGCCAGGCGTTACATGCTCTGCCAGGGGTTAACATTCTCTGCCAGGGAATAATATGCTCTTTGCCATGGGATTAACCTGCTCTGCCAGGGGTTACATGCTCTTTGCAAATGATTTACACATACCCTCCAACATGGCCCATTCCATTAGGTACAAAATGCTCTGTTCCTGGACTTCCCTGCCGGTGGCAGTTGCAGAGGTGGGGCTGCAACACAGTCCAAAATTCTAAAAGGGGAGCCACATATACTGCCACCCCAAACATCACTGTCCTGGACTCACTGGCAGTTGATGTGACCTCCCTCTTTGAATTTTTTACTGTGCTGGAGTCCAACCTCTGTAACTGCCACTGGCAGGGAAGTCCAGGAATAGAGTATTTTGTACCTAATGGAATTGTGCATGCTATTAACACAGCATGCACATTAATTCACAAGGTGGGATTTCACTATAGTGGAGGGGCTTTCACCTGATTAAATCATACTGTATATTTAAGACATACAAATATAGACATATAAATATAGTGTTCACTCTAGGATTTTTTAGGGTAGGGTGCTGCCCACCAAGCTCTGCTCTCATACACTCGCAGCTGCAGCGGCAGAGGCGCTGGGGAACACGGGAGGGCTGAGAGGGGCAGGCCATTCAGCGCAGCAGGCAGCAGGAAGAGCTGCAGATAACAAAGTCCTGTCAGCGATGTGGTGGGTTCTGGAAAGGCGCATATTACAGCACAAAGTAAGGGCATATCACCTGAAGGTGTATATCACCTGAAGAAATTGCCGTAATAAAGGCAATGAAACGTTGTCACAAGATGCTGCATTAAGTGATTTTTTTTTGGACAAGCTGCTAGGAGTGCCGCTCCTCACCCATCTATTGTACAATTTTCATGCACCCAGCACAGCAGCTTCAAAACAGAGAGAGACAGAACCCCCCCCCCCCTAACAAAGATATATATATATATATATAGATATATATATATATATATCTATATATATATATATACTTGGTGGGGATGGAGCGGCACTCTCAGCAGGAAGAAACACAGGTACACGTTGTTAGATAGAGCGACGTTTCAACGTCCTTTATTTGGACATTTTCTTCAGGAAAATGTCCAAATAAAGGACGTTGAAACGTCGCTCTATCTAACAACGTGTACCTGTGTTTCTTCCTGCTGAGAGTGCCGCTCCATCCCCACCAAGTATGCTATCCCTCTGTGCAGGCACCCAGCCAATTTCCTCTGCATAGCTGCTGTGGACTGTGCCGGTCTCTTGGACACATATATATATATATATATATATATATATATATATATATATATATATACAGTCTGTATTGTCTGGCACTCTGAAGATGAGGTTTACTGCCTGGTTGCCTTCCTGATGCCCCTTTCCCACTGCAGGCTTTACACGGTAAAATGCCGTTTTTTTAGCCTTTTTAAACGGCTAGAGCTGCAGTGGGAAAGCTCCAGGGTGCTTTACACGGGTAACAAATACCGGTATTTGTTACCCGGGTAAAAAGCAGTGTTTTTACCGTGTAAGAGCCGTTTTTTTGGCAATGGGAAAGGGTTTTAAACGGTATTTAGAAATAATAATAAAGGTTAAGAACATGATTGGTGCATGTGATGTTTTTAATGACAGACAAGGTTTACTAGAGAGTTTAAACGTGTTGCTTTGTGGTTTACACGGGTAAGTGTGAATGGGACAAAAACTGCTTTTAAACGTTATTTTAACGTTTAAAAGCTGCAGTGGGAAAGGGTCTTTGTGGCTATTACCCGGGTAAAGACACGTTTAAAAAAAACGGGTCTTTACCCGGGTAGGCAGTGGGAAAGCAGCATAAGAAACCCATATATATATATATATATATATATATATATATATATATATATATATATATATATATATATATATATATATATATATATATATACACAAATAGAGGGGATACCCTTTCAATGCGCTACAGAAAATGTATGGGCAGCAACTAAGTATATCCCCCCTGCTAGTAGGGGAAAAAGGAGAAATAGCAAAAGATGAACAAAGTGCGCCCTCCTATAGTGTATCCACCACCAATAGAACAAATGGTGACAATGTGGTCACGATACAACAAATTTAATATAAAACAGATAAAATATGACAGTAAAATTCTTTCATCTGTATGGAGTCATGGATTTCTATAACGGTCAGTATACACAGAACCCAACGCGTTTCGCCGTTAAAACGACTTCCTCAGGGGTAACCGTCAACAGGTAACTTAATGTTTTTTCAGTCACAGTGTGATACAGCTTTCATTTGAAAGAACATGAAGGAGTGGATCTTTAACAGATCTCAATCATAATGCTTGTCAGCATCAATTTCTTATAACAAGCGTAGGACAAATAGGTGAAAAACGTTCTGAAGGAGTTCAGGATTACTCCTTACTGTGGTGTAAGCACACCAATTTCTTATACCAAGTGTGGAATAGTAAGTAGAATGACGTTCTGAAATGGTTCAGGATTAATCCTTAATATGGTATAAGTAAACCACAATCGCTTCTGCTCAACAGCTGATTCAAGGATACCTGGATCACTTACCAATCCATGCCGGGCGCGTCGCGGTCCCGTATGCGCCGTCCGCCTCCGTCCAGCTCATGTCACGCAGACTCCGTCCAGCTCATGTCACGCAGACTTCCGGCAGTTGGAGGCAGCCACCTCCAACACATCACTTCTGCCGGAAGTCTGCATGACAGGCGCTGGACGGAGATGGAAGGGGACTAGCTCCTCGAAACGTTATCATTAAATGCACTTGTTACACCGTTTCAAGTCCTAATGTGCAGTCTGTGAGTGCCGCCCCACCAGCCCGCTATATATATATATATATATATATATATATATATATATATATATATATCCCACCAGCCCGCTATATATATATATATATATATATATAGTCCAAACCGACTGCACACAAGGGTTATCCACAAATAAACTGCTCGTTTTCACGCCATCATAGCAGCTATGATGCATGAAAAGGAGCAGTTTATTTGTGGATAACCCTTGTGTGCAGTCGGTTTGGACATTGTATATCCAGGACACGCTGGGATGATATGCAACGGGTGCAAGCTGTGGATGCAAGCTTAGAGTGCCGGTTAACTGTCTTCCAAATATATACATATGTGTGTGTGTGTGTACATAAAATATTAATATTATATTGTCATTTATTTATGCAAATAAATCATAGCTACTAAGCCAGCCCAGGCAGAGGAGACAAATGCACTTACAATTGGCAGTTTATAGTGAGCTCAGCTGTAAGCTCCTTCGGGCCGGCTCCACTGTGACTGCACCTTCGCCTTCCTCCTGGTGCACGACTCCGGAGTCCCACCACCAGGGGCTGGCTGGCAACTTTTAGCCTGGGGGGAAAACATAAGAGAGTGGCCCATCACTCCGATAGAGGGCGGGATGCACCAAGCAGTAATGGTACATCCTGCCGCCCATCGTCACAATGCTCATCGCATATCTACTGACATACAGATGGGGCAGGCCTCTTCTTTGCTGGCAAATCCCCAGAACGTCAGCGCTGGCGATCCACCAGCAGCCTGCCTCACCATCTGATTGAGACGCGCGTGCGTCTCACGCGCACACGCGTCTCAATCTCAATTCCGGGGGAAGCGCCATCAGAAGGGGACGTGCGCGCCTCTCGTGCGTGTGCGTCCCCTTCTCACTATAGAGATGGCGCTGGTGGGGGATGGGGGCTGGCGTCGCCATCCCCTGCAAAGATGGGACCTGCCCCATCTGTATGCGATAAGCAACACAAAGTGATAAGCACTGGCAACTGTGATCCACAACATTGCCTGGACTCCCGGGTTTCTTACCTAGAAGTCCCCCTGCGCATGCGCACAGACCCAGGTGGCCACAGGGCTTCCTGGGAGGGATCCGTTTTGAATCCCTCACACAGCAGTGCTGTGGGAGCAGCCCACTCCGGAAAGGGAAAACACATGTGGGAGAGAGATAGATAGCGAGAGAAAGAGAGGGGGGGGGGGGGGGGAGATAGTGGGAGAGAGCACAGTGGAGGGGGAGATAGAAAGAGAGAGCGCAGGGAAGAGTGAGATAGTGAGAGTCTGAGAGAGAGCACTGGGTAGAATGCGATAGCAAGAGAGAGAGCGCAGGAGAGAGATAGCGTGAGAGCGCAGGGGAGACAGAAATAGAGAGAAAAAGCACAGGGTGGAAGATAGGGAGAGAGTCCACAGGGAAAGAGTGAAAGAGACAGCAGGGGAGAGAATGAGAGACCACAGGAGAGAAAGTGAAAGAGACAGCAGGGGAGATAGTAAAAGAGACAGCAGGGGAGATAGTAAAAGAGACAGCAGGGGAGAGGGAGAGAGACCACTAGGGATATAGTTAATGAGACAGCATGGGAGAGAGAGAGACAGCAGGAGAGATAATGAAAGAGACAGCAGAGTAGATGGAGAGAGTGAGAGAGACCACAGGGGAGTTAGTGAGAGACAGCAGGGATGAGGGAGAGAGTGGGAGGGACCGCAGGGAAGATATTGAAATAAACTGCAGCAGGGGAAAGGTAGAGGTAGACTGCAGGGGTCAGGGAGTAGTGGTACCTTGTAGTTACGATCTGCAGTTGATCACAGGTCCACTCCAGCCTTCTCCAGTCCATCCTGTGCGGTCGGTGTAGTAGGAGGAAGCAAGGACCAGAGGAGGTCAGTAGAAGACAGGAAGAGAGTTGGGGGCGGGGCTACTGCAGAGCCCGGGCAGGAAGCTGAGCTGCTGGGGGCCTTAGGAGGGAACTCGTCCGGCTGTCAGAAGTTGAACTTGTCTGACTGACAGTCGGTGCTGCTGCTGCCCTGGCTTGGACACACAGTCACTGTCAGCCCAGCTCTGGCACACAGAGCTGACTGAGCTGCACAACAAGCAGGCTGCAGCAACCGGTCACACGCACAGGAGACCTGCAAGATGATGTAATCATCATCTTGCCAGAGTCTCTACACGGAAGCTCCGCAGCGGTGGAGCGCCGCGTCTGTACGCTGACTGCACGCACTTACAATGAAGTGAAGTGACAGTCAGCAAACAGTAAGCACCCGCTCCCCTCTCCTGCTTCGATCTACTGCCGCCCGCGCTCCCTCTACACAGAATCGCGCTGTGCAACGGCAGCCGTTGCTAAAATAACAAAAAAAATAAAAGTGTTTTTTTTTGTGTGTCCTCGGACCCGGGCCCCCTGATAGGCCCGGGCCCAGGTAAAATGTACCCGCCCCCCTCCCCTCTCGGCGGGCCTGGGCGGGGGCAGACACGTGGCCAGGGCCGCCACTAGTAACCCCCCCCCCCTCGCGCGTGCCAGAACACCCCCCCCCCCCTCAAGCGCCGGCACCCCGCCTCCCCATTACTATTACTTACCAGCGGTGGCGGTGGCGTAGTATCTTCTCCCTTTGGGACTCGGGGCTCGGAGCACTCACTGCACAGTGCAGCCTGCAGAGCCCCTCTGTATCCTAGGCTCGGCACTCTGCAGGCTGCACTGTGTACTGTGCGCGTCTGGTCACCGGCGCCGGATGGAGGATACTGTGCGGGTGGGGGGGTTGCCATGCCACTGTGGGCAGCTGCCCAGGCCCCTGCAGAGGCCAGGGCCCGGGACAGCTGTACCCCTGGCACCCCCCTGTCGGCGGCCCTGCACGTGGCTGAAGCAGGGGAATGCCCTTTTGTCCTCGCACAGGGCACACGCAAACCTAAGACGCCTGAGAGAATCTTAGTTTAGCATGTGCGCTCCACATCATTCGATGGTCAGTGACCATCGATTGATGTGGGTGTTGCCCCGTAGACTGCGAATGCATATTTATGAAAAACATCCATCCTCAGCAATGCGGGGAATTTGCCCTGCAGAGAGGGGCACCGGTCTGTGCGAGCGGCGGGCGATCTTAAAAAGACACTAAGCTCTGCGAACTTCGCAGCGCTATGTGTCAATCAGAATAAGAGCCACAGTTTCCATTAGAAACAAAAGCTGATTTACAGCTGACAAAGAAATGTACTTTTCAAATTAAATGAAAATATAAGACGTATACTAGTGGAATATCAACTTCAGAATCCCAAATGCACATTTAATAATACTAATTAGCTATTTTACCAAATTCAGTTTGCTCCTAAAAATATAGATGTGGATTACAATCTCTATATAGCAACAGCTACTGAGGATACGGACAGATAATAGTTGTGACTTGACATTAATAATTCTGGTGTTATGACAATATAAGGATAATGGACAAGCCATAGAGGACACACTTCATCTGGTTTCCTACACTGCAATTGAATGTGGCCATAGGCCATCCCAGCAGTCCAGATGCCGACATTCAATAAACTGACACCTGAGCTGACCTCACAACACTGGTGGCAGAAGTCTGAATAGATCAGGATCCCGACACCAAAACACTGACAGCAGGGTCCCCGATTGCTTATTATGCGGGTCTTGCTAGCGGGCAGCTGGGAAAGGGGGGTTAGGTTTAGAAACTAGTGGGGGGGACTTAGACTTGGGCTGTCGCTGTGGGGTGGGGAAGGTTGGAGTTAGGCTGTGGAGAGGGAGGGTTAGAATAAGGCACCAATTGGCAAGCAGTGTCTTCCTACCATTTTGATTGTCTGTAAATACCCAGTTTGTTTCTTCACTGTTTTTAATGGTAAAGCGCAACAGAATTTGCTCTCTATTCCTGACACCTTCTTTCACCCCCTTCTCTCTCTTCCCTCTCTCATCCCCCATTTCTCTCTATCCCTGACAGTGGCGGCTCATACCTTCTTGGGGACCGTCACCGCCACCGCAACTGCCTCTCCTCCTGGTCCCCAGCTATGATGACAGGCACTGGGACTGGCGCATGCGCAGTACAAACATATGTACTGTGCATGTGGCCAGTTTCTATGGGCTTCTCCGGCAACAGCCCATAAAAGAGAATCATGGTCCCGGCACCTGTGTAATACAAATGACAGGCACCGGGACCGGCTTGTGCGCAGTACCAATGTAGTTACTGCGCATGTGCAATTGGGAAATTTGCTTTGCAGCCTGCAGAAAGGCGTCCCGGAGGGAAGGTACACCTCCCAATGGGACTGCCTTGGTGACTGGCAGGTTGGACTTCCATTAGGAAGTCACTGCCAGTCACAGTGAAGCCAGTGCATCTTACAGACTGCATCTGGCTTCACTGCAGTGGTGGATTTTACCTGGGGGCTGCAGCCCAGTAGCCAATAGGTAAAAAGCGCCACTGATCCCTGACACTCTCCTTCTAAAGTAAACCCCACTCTCTTATCTCTCTCTCTCTATCCCTAATACTCTCTCTTTTTTATCCCTGCTCAGTTTTGTTTCAGATGGGATGTTGCTATGGGCAACCAATCAGAATCTATTTATTTAGCACCTTCTAGAAGATAATAGATAGAATTGTATTGGTTGGGCAACTTCAATAGAACTTCCACCTTGGAAAATTTACCCCATATTTTCACCACTTCTGCAGAAGTCTGTTTCCTGAGGCTGGAGAAGACATCGATTTGGAAGGTGGGTAAATACTGACTAGTTTTGCTAATTGTAAACTTCCAATTGCCTAAATTATCCCAGTGGGTGCCAGAGCAAGTCCCAGTGATTAACTATAGGAAAAATCACCCTTGCTCTGGGGGTGCAGGGAAATATTCTCTTTACTTATTGTACAGAAAAACCCAAGGGCTGCGGGAAAAACGCAGCGCCGCAGAGTTGTTTTTCAATGTTTCCAAACAACATGATTTTATTTGTTTTCTTTGTTTTAATTATTTGAGCAGATTAAGCAAAGTGGCATACTCTGGCATTTACCAATAGGAGTTTGCCTAAAAGAGTGTTAAAGGTCAGGCCCTCAGCCATGCATTTATTACAGCAGGTGCCATCTCTAATAATGTACTGTCAGCTCAGTTCCAATACAAAGACACAATTGTGAACCACACATTGAATGATGGAGTCCTTCATGAGAGGATCAAATGAAGCAAATAGTTTTTGCCTTTGGCTACCTACGCAATAGTGAGCTAATGTACATTTCATGGCATGGCTTATTGAAAAAGAACAGTACAGGTGAACTGGAATCAAAGCTTTTATTCCTCATGCACTGCGGGAAGTCATTTAGGGATGGTTAGCACCAGTATCGAACAATCTGCAGGTTAAAAGTACCGTCTTCTATAAACCAGCCAATTAAACCTCTTTGTCACTTTTCTCCAGTAAACAAAATGTACTATCAATTAAAGTATGAACAACAATAAATCAAATATATTCCCTGGGGATCCCATTGCCGAGTAGGATAATTACTTTTTCGTAGACTGGAGTAACAATTATATTTATATTCATACATAGAGAATGTCAGATGATTGATTCTCTTGTACGGGTTCTTTAAGGTAGCGCAAATCTATCTTAAATTGGTGTCTTGCCTAGTGTGGGTGTTACGGTAGACACAGCAAGTCACCATAGCAATTATCTGCGGCTGATCAAAGATACATCCTTACATTATGCCTGTCACCTACACGCAGTGCAAACAGCTATACGTGGGCTGAACCAAGGTTCCAAGAACACAAAAGCCATCTAAATGAGGTGTAATATAAGCTTTATTTCATGTGCCAAAGTGTGTGTATTGTGTTTCTATAAACCGCTGAGCGCCTGATGCCCCTCACCAGTCAACTAACCTTGAACCCAAAGCTCCATCTCTTCCCCTTCTTTCACCTTTTGTAACCTTCCCCTTGTACCTGAAATAACCAGTCGGAGTCTAGTATTTTTGGCGAATTAAATGGTCACAATTTATTAACTTGATTTCAAATTTACTGTTACTTAATTTGGGTGGCAAAGATAGCACTGCGGTCCACCAGCCCTTATCACAACTGAATCATGTAACCGGCTGGGGGGCCGGAATCCCCTTCTCGCAACTGACAACCTGTAACCGCCGGGTGATCCCGTTTTGCCCCCCGACGCCAGGCCTGGTGCCCACCTTGGCTGGCCCGCAGTACTTCCGCCCCCGACGCCAGGCCTAGCGCCATACCATGGCTGGTCCGCAGTACTTCCGTCTACTGCTTTGCCTTCTTGAAGTTGCTTAATGTTGTTCCTTCTTCCTCTTGGGGTGGGTGGGTGGGATCCTTGCTGGAGTTGCTTCTGAGTGTAATGACCCCCATCCTCCCCCTTCATTAAGTATGGCCTATCTCCTGGGGAGGGGCCGTTTACCTATTGTCCTTTACCTTATCTTCCCTTTTGCTCTAAGCTGGCACCTACCCTACCTGCCTTCCCCCCTGCAGCAATTTTGTCTCTCTTTTGTGGTGCACAGGCTGAGCTTTTATCCTCATTCGCTGCTATTTGCAGCTCATTCTCTTTTCCCAAAGAGCAAAGGAATGCCAAGTAGAAGACTCTTTCTAGTGGTACTCTTTTTGTATAACATATATTTAACAAATGTAATCTTTATGTAACCTTTACCCCTTTCACACAGTTCAGGCACTTTGGTATCTCTGACAGTGTTGGTGGCTACCATCATGAAATATGTGTACAAAATATACTGGCCTACCGTCTCAGAATGGCCAGGGGGCTCCTGGAGATTGGGTCTCACTCACGCCCCCCCCCCCCCCCCCCTGCGCCCCGCCACATCGACCTCTCCCCCCACAGCATCTGCCTTCACCTGATTTGCGGCTTTCAGGGAGGGGCTAAATTATGCAAATCATGTAATTTTAGCCCAGCCCCCTCCCCTAAGAACTGCAGCATTTGCTGTAATGGGGTGGGGCTTCATCCCCAGCCCCGGAAGTCCCTCTGATACCCCTTTTATATCTACAAGCCGAGTTGAACCTGGCTTGTGGACCCTTTTACACCACCCTCCCCTCCCGGCATAATGGTGACATCACCGGCTCTGTCTTTCTCTCTCTCTCTCTGCTCCCCCACTGCTCTCCCTCTCTCTTGCTCCCTCTCTTTTCGCGCTCCCTCTCTCTCTCTGCTCCTATCTTTCTGTGCTCCAACTTTCTCTTGCTGTGATCACTCTCTCTCTCACTGCGATCCCTCTCTCTCTCACTGCGATCCCTCTCTCTCTCGCTGTGATCCCTCTCTCTCTCACTGCGATCCCTCTCTCTCTCTCACTGCGATCCCTCTCTATGTGTGTGATCCCTCTCTCTTTCTCTGTGATCCCTCACTCTCTCTTTTTCTGTGATCCATCTCTCTCTCTCTCTCTTTGCATTCCTCTCTCTGGGCCTTATTCTAGTTCACTCTTTCTGACAAAATCCTTCTTAGATGGACAAAACCATGTGCACTGCAGGTGGGGCAGAATGTAACTTGTGCAGAGAGAATTAGATTTGGGTGGGGTTTTACTTCAAAGTGAGATCTATATTGCAGTGTAAAAATAAAGAAGTCAGTATTTACCCTGCACAGAAACAAAATAACTCACCCAAATCTAATTCTCTCTGCACATTTTACATCTGCCCCCCATGCAGTGCACATGGTTTTGTCCATCTAAGAAGGATTTTGTCAGAAAGAGTGAACTAGAATAAGGCCCTCTGTGCTGTCCCACTCTCTTCACACTGCTGCTTCTCTCTCGCTCTCTCTCTCTCTGCGATCCCCCTCCCTTTCTCCCTTCCTCCCCTTCTCTCTCTCTCTCTTTCCCTTTCCGATTTGTGTAGCCAGTGACAGGGCTAAATGACACAAATATGCGTCATTTAGTGCTTCAGCCAGTTTTACCATGGGTGTAACTATAGTGGGTGCAAGAAGTACCATTAGCATAAAATCACACCATCATGACCCTGTCCCCTCCCCCAGGGCTGAAAATACACTGTTTACTTCCCCATTCTACGCATCTCACTAGGAAGTGGGCAGAATGCAGAAGGAGTGCCCACTTTTCCTGTATTGTGACTACCCCAAAAAAATAGGAGCACAGTGTCAGTGGCGTAGCTACGTTTTGGGCGCCCCCCCCCCCCGCCGTTAGGGGGGGGCGCCCATACCCACCCCCCGCCGCCGCCCCTCCCCCGCAGTCTTACCTATCGCGCTGGTCCCGGCGGCTCCGTCCGTTCATCTGCTGAGGACCACCACAAAATGGCCGCCTCCGTACAGCAGACAGTTTCAGAGAACTGTTTGCTATATGGGGGCGGCCATTTTGTTGTGGTCCTCATCAGAAGAACGGAGCCGCCGGGACCAGATACGTAAGTCTGCGGGGGATGGGGGGGGAAACTATAGCACCGCAGCCCCCGGCGCCCCCACATGCACAGCGCCCCCCGCGGTGGCGGGGGCTGCGGTGCTATAGTTACGCCCCTGCACAGTGTCTATTACATGCTGGCAGAGCAGCGACTTACAGGAGGACTCCCAAATGTCTTCTTGCAATTGGCGGCTCTGCCTCCCGATTGGTGCACAGAGAGAGCCACTGGTCTGGCGGCGGGTCTGGTGGCTCTCTCTGTGCATCACATGCTGCTATTCCCCTCTCCTCTGCAAGCCGGGTGAGGCAGCGCGCGCATGTGTGGTGCATGTGTGTGTGCATGCGCGTGCCCGGCATGTGCAGTTGAGGAACAAAGGTTTCGTGCGTGCACAAATGCCAGGGCCGATTCGACGGCCCAGTCCATCGCTGTCCGCAGTGCAATGGGAAAAGGCATATCCGGTCTGGAGCTGATGTCACACACCTTCGCCTAAAATGCTCAGACACGCCTAGCATTTTCCTGGACACTGCCAGCTTTTCCTAGGCACGCATGCGTTTTTCTTAGCACTCCCACTAAACAGCTGGTTTCCACCCCCAGACACCTACTTTATCTTAGCACAGCCTTGCACACATGTACTGCAAACCGTACACATGCGCATTCTATCGATAATCAGCTGCCACGGGAATTTGCAGCCGTGTGATCAGGTCTGAATTACCCCCAATGTTAATAATAAATGCAAAATTTACATATACCATGTACAGCAGTGGTGTCAAACTCATGGCCCTCCCGCTGTTGTGGAACTACACATCCCAGCATGCCCTGCCACAGCTTTAGCAATCCATGATAAAAAATCTGTGGCAGGGCCAGGCCATGAGTTTGACACCACTGATGTACAGTATAACTAATTAGAGGAAACATATCAAATACAATTATTTACAAGCATCTGTTTTCCTTTTTGATAATGAAATGGAAATCTTATTTTCAGCTGTGATTCAGGCCCTACGGTATGTTACAATACAAATATGTCATTGACCCAATTAACAGTACGGATATCAAGATACCAGGCTTCATTAATTGTGACATAACTTATATAACCAAGTTTCTTACCTGCCTTGGCTGAAGCTTTAATGTAATCCCATAAAGGTCTCATTACATTCATGCTTCCTCTGGCATTATAAATATTACAGAACAGAATAAGACAAGCGCTGCTTAAAAGCATGAGTGTTCTCTCTAAAGAGGTCTTGTAACCTACTTGCTGCATTATCAGCTGACGGACCCTGAGACAAGCTGGTGCACAGGGATCCTGACATTCAGGGGGTTATTCTAGTTCACTCTTTCTGACAAAATCCTTCTTAGATGGACAAAACCATGTGCACTGCAGGGGGCTAGCAGGGCCGGCGACAGGGGGGTCAAGGGGGACATGTGTGACGGGCCCCGGCGATCTGAAGGGCCCCAGAGCCCTGCCATGGCCGGGGCCCATCTATAAGCTGCGTTACTGACAGTCCGACACTGCCGTCATCTACTGTGTGTGCACAGTCTGTACGTGCCGCCCCGACTGGGGGGGGGGGTGTCAAGGGGGGGGGACAGCCGTCACAAAGCATGCTCCCCTGCCGCTCAGTACTTCTGAGTGGTGAGGGAGCACATTCCACTCCCTCACCGGGTCCCTTCAGCCGCCCGGCCAGAACACCAAGATGCAGGGTTTGAGTCAGTGAGGATTAATGTGGGGTACACACCACGACGATCCGCTCACGATGCACATTGTGAGCGGGTCGTCAGTGTTTCTTCAGACCCGCTCACGATGATGCGGGGGGGCACGACCCGCTCACGATGTGCACCGTGAGCTGGTCCGATCCGATGACGACCCGCACCCGGCTGTATGGTCGTTCTTCAGATCCTACCTGCTGCAGGTAGGATCTGAATAATGACCGACCGACCTGCGGGACCGTGCATCGGATCGGTATCGGTCCACACCAGGACAGAAAAGGGCCCAATCACCACACAATCTACATCCAATTGGTCGGAATTGGATCTAGATTGATGGGATCGGGCCCTAGTCGTCCTGGTATGTGTTAATGGTGATTTAATATGACCAAAGAAACAATAAGTGAAAAGCGCGAGTTACGTATTAAGTCCGTAACCAGCGTACCCTTTATGCCTAGCTACGTGCGAACAAAATGTAGCGCAGCGTAGCGTACCTTTATCGTGTATTATACACCAAAGAACCAATACCTTAATAAGAAATCCTTTCGCAGTACTTTGACTCTGATCTGCGAATATACCTTTTAAGGACAGAGTCCGTAATAAACCTTTATCGCTAAATGCGAATAACAGACACAACCACGGTATAGAAGTAAGGAGATAGGAACTCCACAAAAAGATGTATTTAAGTCCCTAATGGACAAAAGGGGGTTACAGAAATAGAAAATACAGGTATAACAAGTTATAAAATAGTCTAACAAAGTATAGGCTCTACTAAGGGAAGAAAAACAGATACAAGACACAATCAGCCAACAATACACTAAGGATAAATACCGTTAATGCAACCGTTTACCGTCTCATCAAATATGCGAAGAGCAGTCCGGTCAGAGCTCGCTATCGTTCAGGGATGAACTATAGCCCGGTAGAAAGTCAGGGAAAAGGTAGATGTGCCGAAGAAGCTCTGGCTGCTCTGGGTCGCCTATCTTATAGGGTCAGAAAGGGGAGGTCAAAGGCCGTTCTCATTGGTCAGAGGTCGTATGTCAGGTCCACTGTGATTGGGGGTGATGATACAACTGGTTTGACTAGGTGCAGGGGAGTGAACTTTAAGAGTCCTTTGTTTGATGGTTTCGGCGTCAGCAGTGATAAGAACCAGTTTCATCCAGATTCCTTTGTTACATACTTTCAACAGAAACTGTCCCTGGAATATGGATTATGTCCATAACTATCGGGCCGTGTATATTGTGAAATATTCGCAATGACCGGAATACTTCGCACAATGAACGGAACGGTACTAAACATGATACAGACAGATGTATGCAGGGCTAACTAAGCTATGTGTGGCGTTCTAAACCTTTAACTACATTTTACTTAGTGTCAGTATGTATTTATGAATGGTACTTATGTAATATCTGGGCTCCCGTTTTTCTTATGAGACCGTGTCCCCTCGCGGGGCTCGCTGCGCTCACCACGCTTCGGGCACGGTGGCTCGCTGCGCTCGCCACACTATATAAAATCAACTCCATGCGTAGTTGGATAGTAGGGGTATGAAAAAATGGGGTGCATTTAACATGGGAGCCCAGATAATACATATGTACCTTATGAATTTATGTGTGATAGTATGGCTACTCTTCTGGTTCACTTTGTCACACATACTCGGGTATGGAAACTTTATTTGCGCAACTCTGCGAACCAAAATGGCGGCCATACTATCCTAAAATGGCGTGTGTGCAACTAGACTTCCACAGTCCACCCTTTAACAGTAAATATAAAACTGTTACATTACAAAACATTTTACACGACAATACAGAAATTCATAATCCTGACAAAGAAATTGGGATCCATGAAATAAACATATAAGGGGAGTAAACCATCTGCTCTTGGCCGATCCAGGATCACGGATAAACGATGGGCCGCATTTATCGAACAATCTACTCAGGGTCACGAAGGATAATGTACAATTTTGGGATAAAAATAAAAACAAGGGAGGTTACGACATATACACGTTCACAATTATGGTTTCTTTAAAGGGAGGTGGTTTCAATTCTAGGGTCATATACCAAACCCTGGTCTTCCTCTGCATCTCTCGTTCTTACACTCATGATTTCGGTACGTTTTGTCCTTCCCCGGGTCATCACCTTTAAACATTTGAACAGCAGCACAAAGACTATGATGGCACCACCGATACAGAGAAGGAGTTTTCCTATGTTAGCGATGATTCCTTGCGCCCATTCTCCTAAACCGGAGAACCAGTGCATTGGATTCAACCAGGAGGTCCATTCGCTAACTTTGTTACCTATTTCTGCCAGGCTGATATTATGTTCCCTTCTAAATTCCCATTTAAGCTGAAGAATCTCATCCATCCGATGATCGATGATTTCTTCTGGGTCTTCAGTATTGTTGGTGATATATGTACAACATTTCACCCCAAACTGTGTAGAGAGGGTGACACAATATCCTCCTGTCATAGCTGTCAGATAGTTCAACACCATCCGATGTTGGACTAGCTCTCTTTTATATGCTTGCAACTCCTTCCCAGTGTATCTAAAAGTGTCATCATAAATCTCCGTGATGTTATCTACCAAGCTGGCTAATGCTTGTATATACTTAAAATTTATGACTCCTCTGGCGGTATGGGTGATATCTAATGCAATGAGAAGTTGGATACCGAATGACTCGTGTATCATTTCAGAAGCTAGGGGTTCTTTCCTGATTGTTAAATCCCTTTTATGGATTTGATCATAATGGGTATGAGTGTAAGGAGGAGGTATGCCTCTGTGTATGCTCACCATCTCATCATGGGTGAGGGTCATCACTTCAGGTAACACTCTGCCTAGGTAACAAATTCCAACGTAGTTCATGGAGAGCCATTTGTACGCCCTTCTACCACAAATATAATAAACATCGTCAGGGAGAAAATAGGGGACAGAGTATTTCATGATCTTGTCACACATTATCCATAAGAACATCCCCGTCCCCTGCTCCCTGACTCGTTCCTCACATGTTTCTGGCTGTAGGGTCATATTACAGTAGCCGGCTGATACTCTATACTCCGTGTAGACATATTTATAGTGTCTCCCACTGGTTCGGATCTTTAACAATAATTCCTTATCAATAGGCTCTCCATCTGGATGCTGGGAGTAAGTTATTGTCTGGTTGTGCCATGTCACTTCCCAAGTACCAATCGTTCTGGAACTGGAGAAGTTCATACATACCAGGGATTTGTCCACTTGGTATGGGTGTAATCTAAGACTAGGGGACCTGGTATACAGGTATCTCTTATCCAGTGGCCTCCCTTTATTTAGTACACTAATCTCAGAAATATTAAGCGGGTATGGGACTAGGCCTACACTACTCCTTTTATGTAACACTTGTGAACACACCCAGCATTCTGTTTGGTTTAAGACCTTACCCACTAGTGAGTGGTAATCACTCAAAGGATGTCGGCCTGTAGTTGCCTTACTTGTCGACCGACATCGCTGGATGCATTCTTCTTCCATTTTAGGTTGACAATATCTACAGACACAGTACTCACCAGACAATAACTCATCACATAGCCCTTGAACTACGTTTCCCTCATACCTTTTACCTTCTCCTGTCATGGGCACAGTGTCAAGCTGGTTTAGGGATTCTACCTCACCCATATCTGGGTCCATTATTACACTGTCAGAACTCCGCTCCGATCGCTCTAGAATGTGGCAGCCACCGAGTACTGTATCTTGGGATGAAGAAAAGAACACAGAAAGAAAACAAAGAAATATATGCATAACTGTGAACCTGTTGCTTGGAGTCCTTCCATCATCTCTACCAGGGGACTTTTATTTTGCTCTGCTCTTGGACCTTTGTTCGCTCAGGTTGCTCGACCTTGGTTGCTTCTCAGTGTTCTCGAAACAATGCTTCTAGCGACACTTCTTCTCTTTCGCTCTCTGCACACTGGGATTCTGGGTTACTGGCTTTCTTGCAGTGGGACGAATGTATCCAAGTCTCTCTCTCTGCGACTTTAATTGATGTAGTGCTGGTCAACAAAACTTGGTACGGTCCTTCCCAACGGTCTATCAAACAACCTGAGCGTAAAAAATTTCGGATCATGACAAAGTCTCCTGGTTTAAGATTATGACAATTCTCGGTAGGCATATCAGGGTTCAGTAAATTCAGCTGCTTTTGTTGTTTCCTTAGCTGTTTGTTTAGCTTTAGGATATACTGTACAGTTAACTCATTATTACATTTGAGATCATCCTGTGGGTCTATCATGATGTGTGGCTGCCGACCAAACAATATCTCGAAGGGGGACAAGTTGAGCGGAGTCCTGGGAGTGGTCCTAATGCTATACAGCACAATAGGCAATGCCTCTGGCCATAACAACCCTGTTTCAGCCATAACTTTACCCAATTTGTTCTTAATAGTACCATTCATTCTCTCAACTTTGGCGCTCGCCTGGGGACGATATGGAGTATGAAGTTTACTATTAATCCCCAGGAGTTTACACATGATTTGGAAGACCTCTCCTGTGAAATGAGTGCCTCTGTCACTCTCAATGACCTTTGGGATACCATATCTACAGACAAACTCCTGACATATTTTCTTTGCTGTAAAGGTAGCAGTGTTGGAGGCAGCGGGGAAAGCCTCCACCCAGCTGGAAAACATGTCAACACAAACTAATACATATTTCAAATTTCTACAGGGTGGTAACTGTATGAAGTCGATTTGTATTACCTGGAAAGGGCCTTCTGTAGGAGGGATGTGGGATGGCTCTGTTGGGATGGCTTTTCCCACGTTCTTCCTCAAACAGGTGAGGCATGACATTGCCACTCTACCTGCTTGAGAAGCGAACCCTGGTGCACACCAGTAGGCCTTTACCAGCTTGCACATACCTTCCTTCCCAAGATGTGTCAGCCCATGGGCCGCCTCGGCTAGACTAGGAAGGTATGCCCTGGGGGCCACTGGTTTCCCGTGTCCATCTCTCCAAAGTCCGGTGGACTCTTGGCCACATCCCTTCGACTTCCATACTGCTCTTTCCTGTGGGGAACACAAATTCTGCATGTCTATCAGTTTGGATGTGGATACCATGTTCAGTGTACAAAGGTTGGTAGGATGGGTGAAAATATTTACAGGGCATGCGGCCCTTTTCGCTGCCTCATCAGCGTGGCTGTTACCAAGTGACACCGGGTCCTTCTCTGATGTGTGAGCTTTGCACTTGATAACAGCCACTCTGTCTGGAAGCTGAATAGCTCCCAGAAGTCTCCTAATGTATGTCGCATGCGCCACTGGTGTGCCAGCTGCCGTCATGAAATTTCGGAGGCGCCATAGGGCTCCAAAATCATGCACTACTCCGAAAGCATATCTGGAGTCGGTATATATGTTAACTGATTTTCCTTTGGCCAGTTCACATGCTCTGGTCAGTGCCACCAATTCCGCTACTTGTGCTGAGTGAGGTGGTCCCAAGGGTTCAGCTTCCACAATACCTTCTCCATCTACTACCGCGTAGCCTGTGCACAGCTCTCCCGTCTCCGTCTGTCTATGACAGCTACCATCAGTGAATAAGGTTATGTCTACCTCACTTAATGGGCTGTCGCTTATGTCAGGACGTGCTGTAAAGGTCTGATTCAGGTAGGTCATGCAATCATGCTTGTCCTCACTCTCACTAAACTCTGCTTTACCATATTCAGCAACATTCCCATCACCCTCCACCCTTTGTGCCTTGGAGGGCACATGAGGGAGGAATGTGGCTGGGTTTAGTGTGTTGCATCTTTTAATGGTAATATTTACTGGGGCCATCAGCGCCAGTTCCCACTTGGTGAACCGTGCTGAGGACACATGGGCAGAATTTAGGAGGGCAGAGACAGCATGGGGAGCATGAACAGTTAAATCGTGTCCCAACACCACGTCCTCGCTCTTGCTTACTAGTTGTGCTATTGCGGCCACACTTCATAAGCAAGTTGGGAGTGAGCGTGCTACTGTGTCCAGCTGGCCACTGTAGTACGCTATTGGTCCGTTGGCATCACCATGTTTTTGTACAAGTACTCCTGCCGCACACCCACCTGATTCAGTTCCGTACAGTTCAAAGGGTTTCCCATAATCTGGCATTCCCAGTGCTGGGGCCTTTGTTAGGCTCACCTTTAGTTCCTCGGAAGCCAGCTCAGATTCCTCAGTATGAGAGACCCGATCTGGCTTAGTTGAGGAAACCATCTCTTGTAGTGGTAATGCCAGAATAGAGAATCCTGGGATCCAATTGCGACAGTATCCACACATGCCTAGGAACGTACGGATCTGGTGCTGGGTCTGTGGCAGTGCCATGTTTCGAATCGCTTGGATTCGGTCGTCGGTGAGGTGTCTCAGCCCTTGGGTAAGGCAGTGGCCCAGATACTTAACCCTGGTCTGGCCTAATTGCAGCTTATCCTTTGATACTTTATGTCCTGTCTCTGAGAGATGCATCAGTAGTTGTCTAGTGTCATCCACTGATGACTCCAGTGACTCAGAACACAACAATAAGTCATCGACATATTGTATCAGTATCGAACCACTCATGGGTTGAAAGGATTGTAAACAATCATGCAAGGCCTGGGAGAAGATGCTGGGGCTGTCTATGAATCCTTGGGGGAGTCGTGTCCAGGTATACTGTACTCCTCTGTAAGTAAAGGCGAACAGATACTGGCTGTCAGGGTGCAAAGGGACGGAGAAGAACGCTGAACACAAATCAATGACTGTGAAATGAGTACAGTGAGGTGGGATTTGCATTAGGATGACAGCTGGGTTTGGCACTACGGGGAATTGGCTCTCAACTACTTTGTTCACCCCTCTTAAATCCTGCACTAGTCTGTAGCCCCTCCCCCCGCTCTTTTTCACAGGAAAGATGGGACTATTGGCCGTGCTGGAAGTTCTAACTAGGATTTCCTGTTGGAGCAATCGTTGGATCACTGGGAATACTCCTAGCTCAACTTCAGGTTTTAAAGGGTACTGCGGTATTTTTGGGGCTATCCTGCCTTCTTTTAAGCGGATTTCTACTGGAGCTACATTTGCCATCAGCCCAGCGTCCTGTCCATCTTTAGTCCAAAGGGAACTCGGTATTTGTGCTGTAATTTCAGCTACCCTAGATGGATTTGATTCTACAACAGTGGAATACAACATTAGCCTCTGAGGACTGTCCAGCATATCTTGCACTTCTTGTGTAAGATTTCTAGGAGTGTCCAGAAATACCCCATCGGGGGTGCAATAGATGACACATCCCATTTTGCATAGTAAATCTCTACCCAGGAGGTTAGTCGGGGCCGCTGCAGCCAACAGGAAAGAATGTTTGGTATGCAAAGGCCCGATTGTAACCTCCGCTGGTTTCGTCAGTGGGTAATGTTGTATTTTTCCTGTTACCCCAATTGCTGCTACTGATTGGTTGGTGAAACCCAAGTGAAGAGGAGTGTTGAGAACAGATCTGGCCGCCCCTGTATCAACCAAGAAGGTTTGCCTTACTCCAGCTATATCAACCTTCACCTGAGGTTCCTCTCTAAGGTGTTGAGTTAATCTAACTGGCTGTAGGATACAGGTATGACCTGTTTCCTATTGCCTGACCTGGGTTGCCCTTAGCACAGTGTCAGCCATCAGATGGGGAGGAGGCATGTTGCGTGACCTGTCTGTCTCCTCCCATTGTCTAGGGGCTGGGTATCTTCGTGTCTCACCTTTGTGAGATTCCCATTCTCGCTTATGTGTCTGATAACTCCTGGGGTTTCCTGACCTACAATGAGCTGTGTAGTGACCTTCCCTATTGCAGTTGTAACAGATAATTGGCTTTCTAACTGTGTCCCTGGTGTTTCGTTGGTATGCAGCTTTATTTGGGGCATTTGTAAGGGCTTGGATGCTAACCATCATCAGTTTATCAGTTTGCATTTCCCTGTGTTTTGATATGTTTTTGTCATGGGCTACGGCAGATTCCCGTAGGGCATCTACTGTCATTCCTCGCCAATTTGGGAACGATGTTTGGACCCTGTTCTTCAATTTCTCTCTCAGCCCCTCCACTAACACAGAGACAACCATCTCCCTCAGGTGTGGGTTATCCTTAAGATCGGCGACACCAGTGTGTTTTGATACCGTCATCAAACCCCGGTTGAAATATTCGCTAGCTGATTCACTATCTTTTTGTTTGATAGTGAATATCTTGCTATATTCCACTGCTGCAGGAAAATACACTCCCAACTGCAAGTTGATTAGGCGTATATTTTCCTGGTTGATCTCATCATTTATCTCCTTGTCCACCTTCAATCCACTATCCCGAATGAATTTCGGGATATCGATGTGAGTGGGGAGACAGGCCCTCAACATGATTCTCCAATCCTTGTTGGTGGGCTCATCAGAGTTTCCCAGATCCCTTACAAATTTCTGACATAATGTCAGATCTTTCCTAGGATCAGGGAAATCTGAAATGATGGACCGCAGCTCTAACCGTGTCCATGGGTTTAGCATGGTCATCTTCCTGGTAGGTATCACACCCTCTCTGTCTGCCTTACCGTAGGGAACCTCCAGTGTGCGCATAGGATATGTTTGTACCACATCCGCATTACTGGGACCTGCTTGGGAGTCGTCCGTGTCTGTGCTGTGTGGTGCATCCTTACCTGGGTCCAAGACTATGCTGTTGGCATCAGCCGTCTCCTCTTCCTGTGCTAGAGCCCCAGCAGCAGGTTTAGCCGGTTCAGCCTTTCCTTTAATCATATTAATTGCATGGGAGACGGCTAGTGTCAACAGCTGCTCGTTTTCCTCTCGGGTTTCCTTATAAGGGGATAAGACAGGGTACAAGTTAGCAACAGGTAAATTACTACTCAGGTCTCGCTTATTAGTCATTAACCCCTTCGGCACATATGGGGGTGGGGGAGGTTGCGGCTACGGTTGCATTTTTATTGTGGCTGATTGTATCTGGCACTGCCAGACATTTGATTCCCCATTGTTCCTGCCCTTCCTTCTGCCACAATTTAAGAATTTCCATGTGCTTCACTCTCTTCTTACGACTGGAGAGTAGACATATTTCATCCTTTACTGCAGATAAGATTTCTGGATCGAAGCTACCAACACTGGGAAATTCTAACTTGCTGCCTTGTGTCATTCTTCTCCATTTATTTTGGTAAACAACTGCGAGTTCACCGTGCTTCCTGCACATAATGAAAGCCGCCGACCCTTTGGGTCGACTAGATTCCTCCCTAACTGACTCGGTATCCCTGTGTGACCCGTTATTACCCATAATTACAGAAATAAAGGTTCACAGCTAGCAGAAACCGGAGGGCCGTTTATCAGTGAGTCACTCCCAAATCACTCCTTCTCCACAAAATGGCACTATTCCGCAATCAAGCGTGAAGCCCACTATGCGAGGTAATGTACTCAATCACCAAGTCTTTCAACTAGTAGCGAACTGCTAGCCAACTTGCAAGGTGCGGCAGTTTTTCCAGGGCACAGCAAAACTTGTTTTTCCTGTACCCCCAAAAACTGGTATTTCTAAAGTAGCTAATCGGATCACTGGGTTCCGATGTATCTCTTGTACCCTTCCAGTGGATCAAAATAGGTAGTTCCACGGAAGGGGCAGTTCCTATGGGCACGTCGTCACGTGAACCCTGTCCTACCTGGACTGTCCTACACTGGACTACACTGCGCTTGAGTCGTGCCGTCACACACCCGTTCGCCTCAGTTATTTTTCACACTGGGCGCTAGTTACACCTTGGTCTTATGCTTATATTTGAAATATTTCTGTACAGAAAATCTTCCCAGGCTGGTAGCTTTTCACTAGATACTTATGCAGGTATAAATCCCTTATAATAAGCTATAGGAATCTATTAAAACAATGCTTGAGTTGCTTGCTTAATGAGAAAATGAACAAAAAGAAAAAAAACTTATTTTCTCTTTATTTAATCACCGCCTTATGCACAGTATATTGCTATACTGTTTTAAATAAAGCTGATGGTTCAATACTGTTCACCTTTGAGTTCCTATGTGTGCTGCATGTGCAGTACCAATGAACAGCCACGTGTGTACGTGCGTTGTTCACAGGCCGCCGATGAATCGGCCACCCACGTGTTCTATAGTGTATTTGCAAGGTTGCGCTCGGGTTTCGCTATACGCAGTAATTGCGCCTAAATGTGGAATAAATCCCTTAACTCCGTCCGAAAGTTACGTATCAA
Source organism: Crinia signifera (assembly GCF_055691185.1). Classification (NCBI taxonomy): domain Eukaryota; kingdom Metazoa; phylum Chordata; class Amphibia; order Anura; family Myobatrachidae; genus Crinia; species Crinia signifera. The sequence goes on from NC_139223.1 coordinate 47,142,584, forward strand.
GATGCGAAATAAATCCCGCACTTAATCCGTAAATCACGTACAAAGATGCGAAAATTTCCCGATATGGGCACGTGCGCGCGCACCTTGCGTAATACACAATAGACGCTTTACGTTACTGCAAAAAGCCCAGGACTTGTCGCCACGTGGCGGAGTCCCTGTTTTTGCAGTAACTAACAATAAACAGTTATAGTTTTGCACAGAGGGGATCCTCTATGTACTATAATAAACACAGACTCCACGTGTGCGAACCTTATCGCACGTGGTACATATACTGTAATGAACAAGCAACTCAAGACACTATACCCCGTTAAACTACTTGTGGCAGGCAGAAGTACAGTTTACTAAACACTTAATATATGCTTTAAAACACGTGGCTTTCACTTATTGTGCTTCGGGTTCAACGCTAGCACTTCCCGAACCCCGCACTGCCGCGGACCTGGCCTATCCAGCAATGGAAACAATAAATACTTCCACCCTTTTGCTGGTATAGGTCAGGTCGCACGCCTGGTACTGAGTTCTGGAATGTGGAGCGGACGGACGATGCCCCCAATTGTTAATGGCGATTTAATATGACCAAAGAAACAATAAGTGAAAAGCGCGAGTTACGTATTAAGTCCGTAACCAGCGTACCCTTTATGCCTAGCTACGTGCGAACAAAACGTAGCGCAGCGTAGCGTACCTTTATCGTGTATTATACACCAAAGAACCAATACCTTAATAAGAGATCCTTTCGCAGTACTTTGACTCTGATCTGCGAATATACCTTTTAAGGACAGAGTCCGTAATAAACCTTTATCGCTAAATGCGAATAACAGACACAACCACGGTATAGAAGTAAGGAGATAGGAACTCCACAAAAAGATGTATTTAAGTCCCTAATGGACAAAAGGGGGTTACAGAAATAGAAAATACAGGTATAACAAGTTATACAATAGTCTAACAAAGTATATACTATACAGGCTCTACTAAGGGAAGAAAAACAGATACAAGACACAATCAGCCAACAATACACTAAGGATAAATACCGTTAATGCAACCGTTTACCGTCTCATCAAATATGCGAAGCGCAGTCCGGTCAGAGCTCGCTATCGTTCAGGGATGAACTATAGCCCGGTAGAAAGTCAGGGAAAAGGTAGATGTGCCGAAGAAGCTCTGGCTGCTCTGGGTCGCCTATCTTATAGGGTCAGAAAGGGGAGGTCAAAGGCCGTTCTCATTGGTCAGAGGTCGTATGTCAGGTCCACTGTGATTGGGGGTAAGATGATACAACTGGTTTGACTAGGTGCAGGGGAGTGAACTTTAAGAGTCCTTTGTTTGATGGTTTCGGCGTCAGCAGTGATAAGAACCAGTTTCATCCAGATTCCTTTGTTACATACTTTCAACAGAAACTGTCCCTGGAATATGGATTATGTCCATAACTATCGGGCCGTGTATATTGTGAAATATTCGCAATGACTGGAATACTTCGTACAATGAACGGAACGGAACGGTACTAAACATGACACAGACAGATGTATGCAGGGCTAACTAAGCTATGTGTGGCGTTCTAAACCTTTAACTACATTTTACTTAGTGTCAGTATGTATTTATGAATTTATGTGTGATAGTATGGCTACTCTTCTGGTTCACTTTGTCACACATACTCGGGTATGGAAACTTTATTTGCGCAACTCTGCGAACCAAAATGGCGGCCATACTATCCTAAAATGGCGTGTGTGCAACTAGACTTCCACATATGTACCAGGCATAACTGGAAGGAGCAGGAGCTACAACACAGCGCTTTATGGGGGCGGAGCTTCACGGGACTCGGCGGGGCGGAGCTATACGGGGCTCGGGAGGCGGAGCTAGAGTTGACTCAGGGAACTGCTGCTGTCTGCAAACTGGAGAGGCTGCTGCGTTTCCAGGCCCACCCACCCAGCCAGGCTGCACTGTTATTTTAAAGGTAAGAGTATATATATATATATATATATATATATATATAGTGGAATAGCCGGCACTCCTCTGCTTTGTGATATATGGGCGCCCGGTGCCTTCCCAAGCACTAGCCCGACAGGGTTGGCAAATATAACTGGAAGATTGGCGGCACTCGGACGACTTGAAAAAACTGGAGACCACACAGGTTCAAGATCTTTCGAGATTTAATCTCCTCCTGATGACGAGATTAAATCTCGAAAGATCTTGAAAGTGTGTGGTCTCCAGTTTTTTCAAGTCGTCCGAGTGCCGCCAATCTTCCAGTTGTGTATATATATATATATATATATATATTTATATGTGCAAAATAGGGGTGTGGAGACCTGCGCTGAATGGCTATTTCTCTAAACAGAGTGTGCAATATGATTTACAGTGGCAGAAAAAAACTGTGTTGGTAATAGAAACACTGAAATGCTTTATAAATGGTGACTGCAAGGGGTGCCGGACGGCTCCCCGACAGACAGGATTCCGACAGTCAATACTCCGACGTCGGAATCCCGACTGCTCCCTCGTGGGGGTCCACGACCACCATAGAGGGAGAATAAAATAAGTGGCGAGCGCAGCTCGCCACTGTGTCCGCAGCGTGCCGAGCGCAGCGAGCCCGCAAGGGGCTTCATTGCGCTCCCCACGCTGTGCAGTCGGGATTCCAGCGTCTGAGTAATGACTGTCGGAATCCCGACTGTCGGGTAATTATACCACACCCGACTGCAAGTGGGTAAAAAAAACAGGTTTTTAATTATATTAATAACACTCGTAGTTTGGGGGGTAGGTAGGTAAGGGTATGGATATGCGGGCTGTGGCCGATGGCAGGACAGGTGAGTGGATGGGCAGTGGGTAAAGTCACTGGGAACAGAATGTTAAATGCTCCAATCCAGGTAACCGTGGTGCGGGAGGCTGGCGTCACCGTCCTTTGACTGCTCTCCTGTCTGCTGCAATTTTCCAATCCCCACAGCGCCGCGTGGCTGAGGTGCGGCCACGAAGCAGGACGGCGTCGCTCCACTCTGACTGCCTGGTGACCGTGACCTGGGCCGGGCACCATGCGCTCAACTCCACTCGCCGGAGGAGACTTGTAGATGGTGTGAGGTGAAATAATGTCCTCCAACGCGTGTCGGCCTAGTGGCCTTTTTCAGAGAGTTGATGTGATTATATATATATATATATATATATATATAGAAATACAGTATGGACCTCGTTTTGCGCTGACAATAATCTGCTGCTGCTCCGATAGGACTCCCCTGTTAGTGGGAGTCAAACAAGAGATTTAGAAAGAGGGGGGTTCTATTGGAGAGCGCTGATTGGTGTACCACCTAATTACTTCAATGCAACATACAACACTGATACAATTTGTGTAATAACAGTTGATTTTTGTCACTTTTCCGAATGAGACGTGCCAATCAGTTCAAGGTATAAAAAAGTTCTTTATTGAAACCCCATTTCAATAAAGAACTTTTTTATACCTTGAACTGATTGGCACGTCTCATTCGGAAAAGTGACAAAAATCAACTGTTATTACACAAATTGTATCAGTGTTGTATGTTGCATTGAAGTAATTAGGTGGTACACCAATCAGCGCTCTCCAATAGAACCCCCCTCTTTCTATATATATATATATATATATAGAATTTCCTGAGGAGGCACTCCGATAGGCTTGGAGTATAGGAGAAGGAGAAAAACGCTGGTGCCTTCCAGAAAGGAGCGGAATCCCGGTCCTTGTATATACAGGTTGATGGGGGCGGCGGCACTCAGACAATGATTACACACGGAAAACCAGCAACTTGTTTGCCAACGTTTCAAAGCCGTGTGGCTTTTTTATCAAGGCATACTTGTGAAGAACAAACAATACATGTAGACATACTTACATAAATAGACTCTCCAAGGTCCGTTCACGCGTCCCGGCGCGGCTCCGGACGGTCCAACATCTGATGACGTCATTCACGTCGGCGTCTGCCGGGGGGCGTGGAGGGAACAATTACACCTGACCCAAACGGGCCAATCAGTGCTGCATAAGTTGCTATGGAGATATAAACATAAACACCCGTGTTAAAAAAAGAAAATAAACTGTACAAAAGTGCACAAAGTTACATGCAGGGGCACCATAATACATCCATAGTATACATAAGTAAATGGTTTCTTCACTAAGTGGCATAATTATAATAAACTAACAGTTGCCTCTGTGCAGACCACTGTCAGCGCTTTCTGTGTCTGCTGCTAACAGATATATACAGGCGCACAATCCTCAGTGCGCTAAACCTCACATGCATTAAATGTCCAATGAATTCCTAAAATGCTATTAATGAAAAATGATGTTAATAATGCTAATAGCAATATCATAAAAAACATGATAGACCTAGGCTTTCATTTAGCCCTCTGGGCACAAGTGTATCCAGCCTATATATCCATCGGCTTTCCGTTTGTAACAACAATTTAGATCTATCCCCACCTCGCTTCAAGGGGGGGATGTGATCAATGATCCTGTAACGAAGTGAAGTGAGTGTATGCCGTGCTTCCACGAAGTGTCTGGCCACCGGTTGGTCACTGTGGCCAGATTGGATTGCCAATTTAATGGCAGATCTATGTGCCGTGGCTCGAGTTTTAAACATACCGTCAGTTTTGCCGACGTAGTGTCGGCCACACGGACATTCAATTAAATAGACAACTGACTTAGTGGTGCAACTCACTCTATGTCGAATTTTAAACCTTTTGCCAGAATAGGGGTGATGGAAATTGTCACCCTGGACCATGAAGCTGCAGGTAACACATCCGCAACAGCGATAGCAGCCCAATTTTGGTGTGCCCAAAAATGTAGGGTTGGGCAATGGATATTTAACATCATTTTTTACTAAATGATCTTTGAGATTTTTTCCCCGCTTGTAAGCACACATAATAGATTTACGGTGCAGTGACGGCAGGGCAGGATCAGTAGTAATAATGGGCCAGTTTGATTGAGCTAATTGGCGGATGTGTCGACTTTTTGAGTGGAAGGAATTAACCCAAATGATTTTCTCCTCTGTTTTAGATTTTTTAATGGAGGTAAAGGTTTGTTCTCTGGGCAAATTACAAACTTTTTGTTTGGTTTTTAGTAATGCAGGGCGGGAATATCCCCTAGCTGTAAATTTTTCCACCATATCGTTGAGAGCGCACTCCAAGTTGTTTGCATCACTGGAGATACGCTTGGCCCGCAGCATTTGCGAAAAGGGCAATCCTTTTTTGAGTGGTTCAGGGTGATGACTGGAAGCAAGAAGCATGTTGTTCCTATCAGTGCTTTTTGTAAATAACGATGTGCTGATGTTGCCATCAGCAACCTTGATACATACATCGAGGTAATGCACCTCACTGGTATTTATCTCATAAGTAAGTTTTACAGGAGACTGTGTGTTGTTATGAGTTTCTAAATGATCCACCAAGGTGGTCCTGTCCCCCACCCAGAACAGCAGCAGATCGTCTATATATCTCATATAGAAAAAGACAGACGATGTTACCGCTTGGTTCCTGGTGAAAAGACTGCAATCAATGGTGTACATGAACGCGTTGGCGAACGATGGGGCCACCGAGGACCCCATCGCACAGCCTCTCAACTGCAGATAAAATCTGCCATTAAATGTAAAATAATTACGTTTAAGCGTAAGATGTAACAATTGCATAAACAGTGGTATAGCAGGTCCTGTATATAATGGATTATCGGTAATCAAGGTTCGCACTGCTTCCAGACCCATATCGTGCGGGATGCACGTATATAAACTAGACACGTCTATGGTGCTCAAAAGGCAATGTTCAGGTATATTTGTCAGATCCGCCAGCTTAAGGAGTAGAGAGTTTGTATCTTTCAGGTGAGTTTCTGTGGCTTGAATGCAGGGCTGTAAAAAGTAGTCGAGATAGATGGAGATGGCTTGATATAAGGAACCCCGGGCCGATATGATGGGTCTGCCCGGGGGGTTGACTAAACTTTTGTGGATTTTGGGAATTAGATATAATAAAGGCAAAATAGGAAAAGGAGTGCTTAGAGCCTCCATGGTGGATTTGGATATTATATTTTCCTGTGTTGCTTTTTGTAACATCCTATCCAATTCGCTTTTATAATCCATTGTTGGATCCTTATCCAATAACATATATGTGTCGACATCTTTCAGCTGACGGTCTGCCTCAGCAACATAATCGCTCATGTTGAGGATGACGGTGGCTCCCCCCTTGTCGGCTGGCCTAATAGAAATAGATTGGTCATCACTCAAGGACTTGAGAGCTTTCCATTCTGCTGGGCTAAAATTAGAATGTCCTTCTGCTGCAGTAGTGTCGACACAGTTAGTGCCATATTCCATCATGTTGTTAAAAGTCTTTATTGCCGGATTCAATGATACCGGATCAAACTTCGACTTCTTTTTCAATACACTAGGGTATTCACATGATAATTGTTCCCCCGCATTTTTATCCTGAAAAAACTCGCGTAGCTTGAGTTGGCGGTTAAGTTTGAATAATTCAGTTTTTACTTTGAATGGATCCATTTTAGTTACAGGTACAAAGTTCAGTCCCTTAGACAAAACTTGATGTTCAATTGTTGACAATGGTCGATTTGATAAATTAAAGATTAATTCTTCTGTTTGCGTATCGGCTGGAACCTGGACTTGATGCCCCTTCCACGACCTTTTATTTTGGCCCCCTCGGCGTGTGTGCCTTCTGGCCCGCGTTGAGGTTGGCCTCTCTGGCGGGCCCTGGGAGGGAGCGATTCAGCGCTAGTGCTAGGTTGTTCCATGTCGCTAGCAGAAGAGTTGTCCTCTTTGGATGATTCAGTGTCCAATCCTCTTCTGTTATAGCGTCTGAATGTCCTTTTATTATAAGGTCTTGTGTTAGTGTCGCCTCCCGTCAACCACGGGTAGACCGCGTGCTTTTCGTAATCACTATTGACTTTTTCCTTTTTACTTCTTTTAAAGGCGATTAACTCCTTTTTATATTTATCTATTTGTAGTGTCAGTTTCTCTGACCAATTGACGCTGGTGTCTTTACTCAATGGCTCCTTATGCTGGTATTCAAATTCGGTTAATTTGGTCCGGATTACCGTTAATTCCCGTGAGACCTCCTCTATCACGGCGACCATCAGGTCGAACGAGCATTTATTGAGTATTGACGTCCATGTCTTACAAAAGGGTATGTTAAATCGCCCGATGGTGGGTACATTCTTAACGCGAAATCCTCTAGGGATCTTCTTTTCGCGTACATAGTCTGATAATGTTACCCCATGGAAATAATAATCAGTTTCCCTTCTCTTTAGATTAAGCCATTCATGATACAGCTGAGCATGATCAGGTGTTCCACTCGACATTTGCATGTCATCTTTGAACAAGACTCTTTCATAATCAGAGTCAGAAAAGCTGTGAGTTGATCCATGCGTCAACTCAACTCTGGTTTGCGATGCAGGTACAGATAGTGATGGCAGCTGGCTGCTGTCCATGGCAACCACAACGTGCAACAGCACTTGGATGATCACAGTCCCGCAAAATGCAACTTTCACCTCAGTGATGTGATGGTTAAAATCAGCAACTCCGACACTGTCCTGAACGGAACAAGTGTGTTGATGCAATTCCCCCGGTTCTTAGAGGGTTAAATAACGCTGCAGCAGTGGGTGCCTTCCAGTACTGTGTAAATACACACAATGCTTAATGTAGAATTTCCTGAGGAGGCACTCCGATAGGCTTGGAGTATAGGAGAAGGAGAAAAACGCTGGTGCCTTCCAGAAAGGAGCGGAATCCCGGTCCTTGTATATACAGGTTGATGGGGGCGGCGGCACTCAGACAATGATTACACACGGAAAACCAGCAACTTGTTTGCCAACGTTTCAAAGCCGTGTGGCTTTTTTATCAAGGCATACTTGTGAAGAACAAACAATACATGTAGACATACTTACATAAATAGACTCTCCAAGGTCCGTTCACGCGTCCCGGCGCGGCTCCGGACGGTCCAACATCTGATGACGTCATTCACGTCGGCGTCTGCCGGGGGGCGTGGAGGGAACAATTACACCTGACCCAAACGGGCCAATCAGTGCTGCATAAGTTGCTATGGAGATATAAACATAAACACCCGTGTTAAAAAAAGAAAATAAACTGTACAAAAGTGCACAAAGTTACATGCAGGGGCACCATAATACATCCATAGTATACATAAGTAAATGGTTTCTTCACTAAGTGGCATAATTATAATAAACTAACAGTTGCCTCTGTGCAGACCACTGTCAGCGCTTTCTGTGTCTGCTGCTAACAGATATATACAGGCGCACAATCCTCAGTGCGCTAAACCTCACATGCATTAAATGTCCAATGAATTCCTAAAATGCTATTAATGAAAAATGATGTTAATAATGCTAATAGCAATATCATAAAAAACATGATAGACCTAGGCTTTCATTTAGCCCTCTGGGCACAAGTGTATCCAGCCTATATATCCATCGGCTTTCCGTTTGTAACAACAATTTAGATCTATCCCCACCTCGCTTCAAGGGGGGGATGTGATCAATGATCCTGTAACGAAGTGAAGTGAGTGTATGCCGTGCTTCCACGAAGTGTCTGGCCACCGGTTGGTCACTGTGGCCAGATTGGATTGCCAATTTAATGGCAGATCTATGTGCCGTGGCTCGAGTTTTAAACATACCGTCAGTTTTGCCGACGTAGTGTCGGCCACACGGACATTCAATTAAATAGACAACTGACTTAGTGGTGCAACTCACTCTATGTCGAATTTTAAACCTTATGCAACTTATGCAGCACTGATTGGCCCGTTTGGGTCAGGTGTAATTGTTCCCTCCACGCCCCCCGGCAGACGCCGACGTGAATGACGTCATCAGATGTTGGACCGTCCGGAGCCGCGCCGGGACGCGTGAACGGACCTTGGAGAGTCTATTTATGTAAGTATGTCTACATGTATTGTTTGTTCTTCACAAGTATGCCTTGATAAAAAAGCCACACGGCTTTGAAACGTTGGCAAACAAGTTGCTGGTTTTCCGTGTGTAATCATTGTCTGAGTGCCGCCGCCCCCATCAACCTGTATATATATATATATATATATATATAGTGGGTTGAGCTGAGGGCAGAGGGGGGTGGGTTAAGCCACAGGGTACATGCGTTAGGCACTAGCAAGGAGGGTCAGGATTAGGCTGCGGGGGGGTTACGAAGCGCGTCAGTGTTATAGAGCACAGGCTGCAGGGTTAGGAAGTGAGTTAGTGTGATAGAATGCAGACCACAGGGTGGGGGTTTGCAACAGGGTGATAGAACACAGGTCGCAGGGTGAGGGATCGTGTCAGTGTGATAGAACGCAGGCCACAGGGTGAGTGAGCGTGTCAATGTGACAGAACGCAGGCCACAGGGTGAGTGAGCGTGTCAATGGGACAGAATGCAGGCCACAGGGTGAGTTATTGCTTCAGTGTGATACAATGCAGGCCGCAGGGTGAGGTATTGCGCCATTGTGACAGAACGCAGGCCGCAGGGTGAGGGATTGCATCAGTGTGATAGAACGCAGGGTGAGGTATTGCGCCAGTGTGACAAAACGCAGGCCGCAGGGTGAGGGATTGCGTCAGTGTGATAGAACGCAGGCCGCAGGGTGAGGGATTGCGTCAGTGTGATAGAACGCAGGCCGCAGGGTGAGGGATTGCGTCAGTGTGATGTAGCACCCCCTATGTTGTCTATATGATCAAATGCCCATGTGGCAAAGCATATGTGGGTAAAACCATTTTGCCCTTCAATGAACGAATGGCACTCCACAGGTCGGCCATAAGGGCAGCCCTTAGCGGTAAGGGCAATGACCAACCTGTGGCCAAACATTTTCTTGCTGAACATCACACTATATCTAACTTTAAACACATGATTATTGATCATGTCCCCGATGATCACAGAGGGGGTGACAGGGGTAAAAAGTTGTTATGCCTTGAATCCAAATGGATACACATACTTGATACGGTGTATCCTAGAGGATTAAACGAGCAGCTTAATTTAAGTATGTTTTTATAAACGGAATAACCAATTCTTTATTCATTAAATATTATATGACGGTTTAGTGGCATTGTTGATTGAAGAATTGCACAGTTATAACCATCCTTTTGTATATATGTATTATATGTAACAAAAAATTTTGGTACTTGTGAGTTATCCGGGCGTCCGATTTTTAAATCGGGTCGGATCGGGACATCGCATCGCATCGCATGCGACCATCGGATGCGATGCGATGCGATGCGATGACCCGATTTTTCCATAGGAATCAATGTTAAAATGGACTGAGTCCATTTTAACATGGAATTCAATGGGAAAAAGGGTCCTTTTCATACCCCTACTATCCAAGTGGGCATGGAGTTGGATATAAACCTGTGGCGAGCGTAGCGAGCCACCGAGCCCGAAGCGTGGCGAGCGTAGCGAGCCCCGCGAGGGGACACGGAATACCGTCCCCTCGCGGGGCTCGCTTCGCTCGCCACGCTTCGGGCTCGGTGGCTCGCTACGCTCGCCACAGGTTTATATCCAACTCCATGCCCACTTGGATAGTAGGGGTATGAAAAGGACCCCTTTTTCCATAGGAATCATTTTAACATTGATTCCTATGGAAAAATCGGGTCATCGCATCCGATGGTCGCATGCGATGCGATGCGATGCGATATCGCATCGCATCGCATCTGATTGTATGCCTTAACTTAAGGCATACAATCAAAAAATCGGACGCCCGGATAACTCACAAGTACCAAAATTTTTTCTATATTATGTCACAGGTGAATTGTATTGTATGCAGCGCGGACACGCTGACGCTCCAGGTAACTATGGCAACGCATCATACTCCCGGGGGAAGCAGGAGTACTACACACTCTGAACTTCCGGTAGAGGGGCGGAAACTGAGGGACTGGCTGAGTGTTCAGCGCGACACGCTTCAGGTATAAAGGTATGTGTTGTTTTATGTTCATTGTTATTCTGTACTGCCTGACGACGGGTTTAATAAAAAAAACCGAAACGTTGCTAATGCACATTTGAGCCTCCGTGAGTTATTGGATTGTGGGTGAGTGCCGTTTTTCGCCTGTATGCATCCTGTCTCTGTTCAGGCACCACCCCACTAAACGCTGTGATAGCAAGTGCCGGCTGTTCGCCTATATATATATATATATATATATATATATATATATATAGTGGGTTGAGCTGAGGGCAGAGGGGGGTGGGTTAACCCACAGGGTACATGCGTTAGGCACTAGCAAGGAGGGTCAGGATTAGGCTGCGGGGGGGTTACGAAGCGCGTCAGTGTTATAGAGCACAGGCTGCAGGGTTAGGAAGTGAGTTAGTGTGATAGAATGCAGACCACAGGGTGGGGGTTTGCAACAGGGTGATAGAACACAGGTCGCAGGGTGAGGGATCGTGTCAGTGTGATAGAACGCAGGCCACAGGGTGAGTGAGCGTGTCAATGTGACAGAACGCAGGCCACAGGGTGAGTGAGCGTGTCAATGGGACAGAATGCAGGCCACAGGGTGAGTTATTGCTTCAGTGTGATACAATGCAGGCCGCAGGGAGAGGTATTGCGCCATTGTGACAGAACGCAGGCCGCAGGGTGAGGGATTGCATCAGTGTGATAGAACGCAGGGTGAGGTATTGCGCCAGTGTGACAAAACGCAGGCCGCAGGGTGAGGGATTGCGTCAGTGTGATAGAACGCAGGCCGCAGGGTGAGGGATTGCGTCAGTGTGATAGAACGCAGGCCGCAGGGTGAGGGATTGCGTCAGTGTGATTGAACGCAGGCCGCAGGGTGAGGGATTAAGTCAGTGTGATAGAACGCAGGGTGAGGGATTGCGTCAGTGTGATAGAACGCAGGCCGCAGGGTGAAGGATTGCGTCAGTGTGATAGAACGCAGGCCGCAGGGTGAGGTATTGCGCCAATGTGACAGAACGCAGGCCGCAGGGTGAGGGATTGCATCAGTGTGATAGAACGCAGGGTGAGGTATTGCGCCAGTGTGACAAAACACAGGCCGCAGGGTGAGGGATTGCGTCAGTGTGATAGAACGCAGGCCGCAGGGTGAGGGATTGCGTCAGTGTGATTGAACGCAGGCCGCAGGTGAGGGTTTAAGTCAGTGTGATAAAGTGTAGGCCACAAGGTGAGGTAGAGTGTCAGTCTGATAAAGCGCAGGCTGCAGAAATAGGGCTGCTCCCAAAAATTTCCCAGGCAGTTTTCCATCTCAATTTAACCCTCCCTCCCTGCTCCGCAGCAATCCAGTAATAGGCACAGGGCGCTGCTGGTATGTGTTTCAGCATAGGGGGTGGGGGCCCGCAGAGATATCAGTGTATGGGGCCCCAAGAATTCTTTTGCCGGCCCTGGGGGGCAGATGTAACTTGTGCAGAGAGAATTAGATTTGGGTGGGGTTTTACTTCAAAGTGAGATCTATATTGCAGTGTAAAAATTAAGCAGCCAGTATTTATCCTGCACAGAAACAAAATAACTCACCCAAATCTGATTATCTATGCACATTTTACATCTGCCCCCCTGCAGTGCACATGGTTTTGGCCATCTAAGAAGGATTTTGTCACAAAGAGTAAACTAGAATAAGGCCTATAGTCACAGTATAAGAAGTGACTGAGGGGCCCATTTACCATTGATCGCATTTACAATGGGATCTGGGCGGAATATTACTGCCCAGGATCGCATTGTATTATGTAATCCTGACACGCAGGGAGAGGTCTCCAAAAGGGGGTCTGCATGGTTAGTGCTGCCCTCTGCTGACCGCACTGCCGCTGGGGCAGTGCGATCCGTAGCCCATAGGCTACAATGGGCTATCGCCATCTCAGAATGGCGGTAGCCCAGGGATTCAAAGCCAGACTGCCCGATGCTGTGTATCCGATGATGCTGTGGAAAGCGGTGGTGCAGCAGGAATCGCAGCAGGGATTGGAGATTCCTGCTGTGATCCCTCCTACATACATTCGGGGGATACTTAATATTTGCGGCTAACCCCCAAAAACTTGTGTTTTCAGGGATTTAGCCGCAAATATTGATTGATAAATGCGGCCCATAACCCTTTGCAGTCCAAATTTTTTTTTAAACAGTCTGGTTTCAATGTTTAAATGAATTGTCATTTTTAAAAATTATTATTATTCAAAAATGGTCTATGTGAGGTTATCATACTCACTGTAAATCTGTAATTACTATATTTTATTAGGTGTAGTAATTAATGTACTATTTTAGTCCGTCGGTACCCTCTTATTCTCCATAGATGTTTCTATCCCCCAAATCTGTGTGTATTTCCAGATCAGATCGCTCTTGCCCTAATATGGTCTGCCAGGGAATACCCAGGAAATAATTCACCAAAAGGTTATGTCCCATTACCATACTTTTGTTCCTGCTATCACAGGAGGGTGTTAGCTGAGGGACAATCTTCACAGGGGGTGATCCAATTCCCCTGCTACCAACAGGAAATGTTCACAGGGGGTAATCAGGACATAATGTAATCCGACTATGATTGTGTCTCTACCTTCAGCTCCTTTGTGTCAATACCAGACTTAGTGGAACCCGGCACCACAGGGGGTGATCAGCCCATAACGTAATCTTGTGTTGTATTGTATCTTGCTCTGCATATCCCTGGCCACTTCCAGACTTACTGGAACCGACCCAGCAGGGGTTGAGAGCAGCAGTTGGACAACTGTGGATTGAAGGTGGGATATACCTTATGCTTGAATCCACCAATCAGGAACTTGGGCAACCCCACAGATGATGCGATCACCGTGGGAATTTGAGAAGTTTTTAAAATGACTTGCAGACTAGCCAGGAGGGGAGAATTTGATGGACTGTCCTGGACTAAGAGGTTATGCTCTGTCTAGGTATCGTGTGGACTTATATGCTATCACTGCGGTGTGGGATAAGTGATAGTTTGCCATGTGGAACTGATCTGGGACTGTGACTATACAAGGACTGTCTGTTTGGGCCTGCTACCTGAATATCTTTCTACTCTGCAATTTACCTTTACCACTGTTTATTGTTTATTTGTGCGTGCTGTGGAAAATAAACCGTTCTTCTGGTTTCATCTGCTCGGTGTCTGAGTGATTGAGGAACTCGTACCCTCACATTTGGCGGCAGCGACAGTGGGATCATTCAGACACCAACCATCGAGCACAGAAAGCACAGAGAACAGAGGATCAGACCATATGTAAGGAAACGGAAAATGCAATAAGGTGATGTTCAGCAAGTGAGCAGGTGTCAGTCCTGTGAAAGGGAAAATGTTTCCAAGGGAAGGAGCAGAGGAGCTCAGGGATAGAGGTTCTTCAGTGTATCGGCAGGCTGGGAAGCCGGATCTGTTATTTATTGTCAGAAAGATGCATTATATCTGGGAGTACTGGCAAGAAGCTCAGCAGATGGTCAGCGGGTGGAGAGTATCCAGCATACAGGACAAGTTGTGTTACCTGGGGGATGCATTCCTGCACTGTAAAGGTGAGGCCACCTCGTGGAATCTGCTGGGAGAGCCAGAGTTTGTAGAATTTACAGAGGAAGTGATTGCTACAGTTACCCAGATGCTACAAAGAGGACAATATTCTGAGGCTGAAGGACAAGTCCAGAATAAATTGATGCCCCAGATAGAACCAGAGGAAAGGTCTAGAAGGGGGCTACTGCAATCTGGGCAGACAACCGAGGGGTCTGCCACAGAATTAATTGTTACTGCAAGAGAAGGGTCGTTGTCAGGGGGGCCCCTAACTGCCCTTGAAGAAATGAGTATGGAGGAGCTGATAGCAGAATGTCAGCTGCGGGGTATACCAGTTCAATCCTGCACTCGCGGGGAAATCCTTCAGCAGATCCTTCACGATCAGGGAGATCCTACAAATGCATTTGCTGATTATCGGGCATGGATCCTCCATTTCGGTGCACAGCTGAGTGTGTGGGAACAATTGCAGTGTCTGGAGGAGTGCTTCGTGGTGGCAGAGGAAGAGGCGATTGATCGCGGGCTCCTGGATACCCCAGCATGGCAAGATCAGTGTCGCAGGGGGCGTGATGAAAGGCACCGTTTGCAACTGCTTCTCCCCCATCCTAGGGAGGAAGCTGCTCAGTGTTCTCTGCAGGGGGAGGTTATCCCCAACGTGAAGGAAGTGAGGCCTCTGAGCCAGGCACCCCGGGAGGAGCTGCACTACTGCTTCCCTTTTGCTGAGGTGGGAGATGCAGAATTATTAACCTGCTGCCAGGGGATCTATGAGGACTGCGTCCAGGAGGAGATCACCGTGGTTAGAGGAGTATCCAACAACATCCAGGCCACAAGCATACCAGTCGCAGATGATGTCGTGTTTCGGGCTGCCCAGCATACTCAGCTGGGGAAGGAGGCTATCGCGGAGAAGGAGGTGTGCGCAGAAGTAGCTGCAGGTGAGCATCTGGCTTTTAAGGGGACAGAGCTGACACAGCCTGTCCTGCAGCCACCAGCGGAATTGTTTGTGATGGAGGGTCCCTCCTCAGCCCTGGACATTGAGACCAAATGCTGGACTGAAATTTGCCATGCCCCTAGTTTGGGTTTGGGGGAGGAAGGACAGGACGGGGTGGTGGAAGTGCCAGGGCCAGAGCCCCTATATTGGCCTGCTGTTTGGCCCCTGTTCCTTGGGCAAGAGGGGGAGGTGGAAAGTGGTCCCTGCCCCATTGTGCCCGAGGCAAAAGTATTAGTAGGTTACAATGTTGCAGAGGGGGGGTACCCAGAATCCGAAGAAGAGGAATCGCTACATCCCTTGTTAGTTCCAATGTATGACTTAGACTGTAATCATGCCCTTGCTGGTTCTGCAAACCAGCCGCCTTTTACAAGATGGGTTTGGTATGATGTCACCCTGTGGGACTCAGGTGGTAAATCCAAACCCCAGATTCTCTGCTCTGCATCCCGCTATTCCAGGTTGTTATTGGTTCCAGAACAGCTTGGTACCGGGACTACAATAGTAGGGGAAGGAATGTGAGGTTATCATACTCACTGTAAATCTGTAATTACTATATTTTATTAGGTGTAGTAATTAATGTACTATTTTAGTCCGTCGGTACCCTCTTATTCTCCATAGATGTTTCTATCCCCCAAATCTGTGTGTATTTCCAGATCAGATCGCTCTTGCCCTAATATGGTCTGCCAGGGAATACCCAGGAAATAATTCACCAAAAGGTTATGTCCCATTACCATACTTTTGTTCCTGCTATCACAGGAGGGTGTTAGCTGAGGGACAATCTTCACAGGGGGTGATCCAATTCCCCTGCTACCAACAGGAAATGTTCACAGGGGGTAATCAGGACATAATGTAATCCGACTATGATTGTGTCTCTACCTTCAGCTCCTTTGTGTCAATACCAGACTTAGTGGAACCCGGCACCACAGGGGGTGATCAGCCCATAACGTAATCTTGTGTTGTATTGTATCTTGCTCTGCATATCCCTGGCCACTTCCAGACTTACTGGAACCGACCCAGCAGGGGTTGAGAGCAGCAGTTGGACAACTGTGGATTGAAGGTGGGATATACCTTATGCTTGAATCCACCAATCAGGAACTTGGGCAACCCCACAGATGATGCGATCACCGTGGGAATTTGAGAAGTTTTTAAAATGACTTGCAGACTAGCCAGGAGGGGAGAATTTGATGGACTGTCCTGGACTAAGAGGTTATGCTCTGTCTAGGTATCGTGTGGACTTATATGCTATCACTGCGGTGTGGGATAAGTGATAGTTTGCCCTGTGGAACTGATCTGGGACTGTGACTATACAAGGACTGTCTGTTTGGGCCTGCTACCTGAATATCTTTCTACTCTGCAATTTACCTTTACCACTGTTTATTGTTTATTTGTGCGTGCTGTGGAAAATAAACCGTTCTTCTGGTTTCATCTGCTCGGTGTCTGAGTGATTGAGGAACTCGTACCCTCACAGTCTACATTGAATGTTGAACGATGTTAATGTTCTTATGTTAAAGTGTCTCACCATTGGATAAGCTACCTAGCGCTGGTGCTGTTGAGCCTGACTAGATGCTGGACCTGAAAGGGTTAAGCTGGGTACACACTATGCAATATCGTTAGTGAACCATATACCTAACAATGGGGCAGATGTATTAATCTGCCTATAACGTTTGGCGAATAACGAGTCCTGCTTCTCCAGCATAACGTGGAGAAGTGGGCAAACGTTATAGGCAGATGTATTAAGCAGATAAGGAGAGCCGTTATCCCCAGCGTGAACGGCTCTCCTTATCGGCTCCCTCGCCGCCCCACACATGCGCACTCGCCGCCACACCCCCCCCCCCCCCCCCGCCAGCTTTCTGGGCATGCGCGAGATCTCGCTAAAACTGCGAGATCTCCAGCGCAGCCCAACCACAGTGGGGGATAGGACAACGCCTTGCAGGCTGTTAATACATCGCCCCGGCCGTTAATCCCTGGGGGGGATTGCAGGGGACAGCCCCGCCGAGCGTAACTCGGTGGGCTGTCACTAGCGCACGTTAGGTGCGCTAGTGATACATTAGGGAAATCGTAATCCCCCCAGTTAACCAGCGTTTAGTGCATTTTTGCACTTAACGCTGGTTCATACATCTGCCCCAATCAGCGGCGTAACTATAATTTGGGAGCCCCCCCCCCGCCGATAATAAATCACGCCCCCCCCCCCCCCCACCACCCAGGCCGCCCATGCCCTCCCCATCCCCCGCATATTTACCTGTATTCGCTGCGCTGGTCCCGGCTCCCCTCCTGGCTTCATTCTGATGCTAAACACGGACCATCACAAAATGGCCGCCCCCATACAGCAGACAGTTTCATAGAACTGTGTGCTATATTGGGGCGGACATTTTATGATAGCCCGTGGAAATAGCATCAGAATGAAGCCAGGGGACCCGGGACCACCGCAGCGAACATAGGTAAAGCTGCGGGGGATGGGGCATTATAAAAGCACCGCAGCCCCCCGGCGCCCGCACTTACCCAGCGCCTCCCCGCGACCGCGGGGGCTGCGGTGCTGTGGCTACGCCACTGGCCCCAATATCGCTTGTACTCCAGTTTGAACAATATATTTATAGTGCTTAAATTCCGAACGATATTGTTGCTCCCCCCTCCTCCGGAACATGCAGTCGTTGACGAGGCAATCTGATTTTACTGCATGATTTCACTGCATGTTCAGACAATATGGAAGATCATCAGCAACCCGCAGAAGAATGCATTGTTAACCCTTTGAGTACCAACATCTCATAAAATGCCAGTGTCGCTCACATTTGTTATATAATTTCAAATAAGAAATTTTGTGTAAAAGATTATATTTCCTGTATAAGGTAAAGGTCACTATGATGAAAAGAAATGTTTGCTGCCCATTTTCACACCTATTTTGACAAATTGACTTGTACCTCAAAGGGTTATCAATATTGCAGGTATGCACCAAACGAAATGCACGATAATGTGTTCCCAGCTGTACTCTGTAATATAGAAATTCATTTTTATCCTAATATAATATTAATGATGTACAGTGCACATGAGTAATAGATATTCAAACAAATTATTCCTAATGTATTTATGCTACTTTTTAAGTGGAAGAGACCTTTTAAAGTCATAGGGCCTTATTCAGAGTAGCGCACAGTGGCGATGTTTCCACAGTTGAGAGATTTTCCTTTTTTTTTTCATCAGAGTCAAACAGTGGACGTACGTGATTGGTTAGCGATGGTGAACGCAATGAGGATTTAATTGCAAAGTGAGTGACAGGTACAGTAGCTACTGTTTGTGGAAGGTAACAGGGGGTGTGTGGCTTGTCAAGTGTGGGCATGCAATCTCTAGCCGTGTCTCTACCAGTGACTGCAGATTTACACACGCACATTTCTGGCCCTTTTATCTTAGTTCCAACAGTCATTCTGAGCAACCATCGATGTTGTGACCGATGTGCAGCCTGTGTTGCCGACGATGGCATATATGCCGCTGATGGACAAACACTTGGGTACTTGTGTATTATCACGGCTCCCACGATTTCCATCTTATGGGATTTTATACAATTTAAAATTGTATACCATTGTATATGGCATTCAATGGTATACGATGAGATGAGATTTTAAATTGTTTAAGCACACTAATGGGTGCTTTCAAGGTCAATTGGCCCCCCTATAAGATTTTTAATTGTATAAGCACCCTAATGGGTGATTACAATGTTAAATGCACCCCCACGCCACCCCCACTATCAACGCCAACCCGAAGCGTGGCGAGCGCAGCGAGCCCGCGAGGGGTGGCGGTACGCGTCCTCCAACCTTTTCATACCACCACTATCCATGTCGGCGTGGAGTTGATTTTATATAGTGTGGCGAGCGCAGCGAGCCACCGAGCCCGAAGCGTGGCGAGCGCAGCGAGCCCCGCGAGGGGACGCGTAATACTTTACATGTATTACGCGTCCCGTCGCCACGCTTCGGGCTCGGTGGCTCGCCACACTATATAAAATCAACTCCACGCCGACATGGATAGTGGGGGTATGAAAAGGTCGGAGGACGCCTACCGCCGCCCCTCGTGGGCTCGCTGCACTCACCACGCTTCGGGGTTGGCGTTGATAATGGGGGTGGCGTGGGGGTGCATTTAACATTGTAAGCACCCATTAGGGTGCTTATACAATTAAAAATCTTATAGGGGGGCCAATTGACCTTGAAAACACCCATTAGTGTGCTTATACAATTTAAAATCTCATCGTATGCCATATACAATGGTATACAATTTTAAATTGTATAAGATCGGGTCCCATCGCAGCACATCTCATTGCATACCATCTTAAGCCTTATGGTATGCAATGAGATGGGATGAGATGGGAGCCGTGATAGTACACAAGTACCAACACTTGTTTCTGCAGCATTAGCATTCACTGCCTCCAAATACGCAACTGCTCCCACATCTCAATTAGACTTGTAATTACTGTGTTTCATGTCTCGGGCCTAAACCATAGAACCAGAATTAAATTACTTCCTTTCAAAGGATCGGTGACTCCTTATGATGTTTCCAATAATTCCGCACAAAAGGTTTTACCAAAAGGGCGCAGAGATCATCATTACAGAAGAATAGAGGACTAATTCTTAAAACTTTAATAAGCCTATGGCCCTTAGTCTGGTTGACTCACTCGGGCGCGAAATTGCACACTTGCGCATGGTAAACATACCATAAACATCAATTTGCATGCTAGTGGGAACCTCCCCCATCTTTCGATGGTCACGTCCATCGAATAATGCTGAAAGAGCACGCATATGTATCGGTGGTCCAGACCACTCGTGTAGACTCCCAGGGAATAGGCCGGACAGCTGACAACTGGTTATGTTAGCTGTCCGCCCCCTGCATGTGCGTCACATGAAACACTGGGCGTTCACATATGCTAATGGCCCTGCCCGGCACCCCACACCCCTCTCCACCCCCTGCTCGAAAGGCAGGGAGCATGCACCCAGCGAAGCGATTTTTTACATGCACCCAGCGTATACACAAATGCACAGAAATGCTGCTGCACATGCACATACGCAAAACAACGATCCTCGTGCAAATTTACACCCGAGCGAGTCAACCAGAATAAGGGCCTATATCCATAAAGTCGATAAAGTTCTACCATTCAAAGCATTGCTAATTTGTCCTGTATTAGGTCATTGGGGTACAATCTTGATTAGGTTGCTGGTAGTGGTGGGCCTATACTGCATCAGGGTTTATCTCTACTTTAAGAGAATGAGCTGCAAAAAGCAGCGAAGGAGGATAAAAACTTAGCCTGTGCCCCACAAAATAGAGACATAGGTGCTGCAGGGGGGGAAGGGGCCAGATTGGGGCAAGAGGGAGATAGGGAAAAGACCATGGAAAAGGCAGCCCCTCCCCAGGGTATAGGCCATACTTAAGGAGGGGGGAGGATAGGGGTCAGCAAACTCAGAGTCATCGCAGCAAGGATCCCACCCACCCATCCCAAGAGGAAGAAGGAACAACATCAAGCAAAGTCAAGATGGCAAAGCAGCAGACGGAAGTAATGCGGACCAGCCATGGTATGGCGCTAGGCCTGGCGTCGGGGGCGGAAGTACTGCGGGCCAGCCAACGGAGGGCGCCAGGCCTGGCGTCGGGGGGCAAAACGGGATCACCCACGGGTACAGGTCGTCAGTTGCGAGAAGGGGATCCCGGTCTCCCAGGCGGTTACATGATTCAGTTGATATGGGGCTGGTGGACCGCAGTGCTATCTTTGCCACCCAAATTAAGTAACAGAAAATTTGTAAACAAGTTAATAAATTGTGACCAATTAATTCGCCAAAATTACTTGACTCCGAATGGTTATTTCAGGTACAAGGGGAAGGTTACAAAAGAGGAAAGAATTGGGAGGAGACAGGTCACGGGGTTCAAGGTGTTGAGTGGTGAGGGGCATCAGGCGATCAGTGGTTTAATTTTTGTTATGTTTCCGCATGGGAGCCAATGCAATGTGTGTGTTTTTTTCCCATGGGGGAAATTGTGTTTATGTTTTTTTCCCCTGTGGAGAGGTCAATGGTCCCCCGAGCCCCACCCCCAACCCCTCTGGGGGGGTACAATGTGTCAATGTATATATGGTTGGGGAGCCTATGACATGAGCTTGCTCCGGGTGACATGCTAGACCTTTGTTCTTGACTAATGGAGAAGCCTTCCAGGTCGAGTGGGGGTGGGGAACGAGAGATGAGTGCTTTATTAATGTATACTTTCTTGTTATACTTTTTCCATGTAAATTGTGTCATTGAGCAATTATTCCATTACTACCTCTTATTCTGTGCTCTATTTAACATGATAGCAGCAGTGCATAACAGCCTGAGCCAACGTTCCCTAACCAGTAATCCGTTCATGATTTTATCTTCTTCTTTTTCTTTTTTTAACGCTCATCTTCAGTATTGCGATGTATCACTGTCTTGTCTCTTAAGGTGCATACATACATTTTGACTATGGGGGATATTCAATCTTGGTCACTATTTCCAACAGGATAATTAAATCCTGCATTTCCATCAGCATTGAAGTTGGACTCTGACAAAACAGATCCGACTTTAACCCCTTCCCGACATTTGACGTACATTTACGTCATGGTCGGGAAGTACTTCCCGACACATGGCGTAAATGTACGTCATGGCTTGTAACTGTCACCGCGTCTATAGACGCGGTGACAGTTTCAACATGTCTGCTGTCCCTGACAGCAGACATGTCCCTGCATGCCCAGGGGGGGCTGCGATGCCCAGGGGGGGCTGCGATGCCAATCACAGCCAAGGAGGGGGATTTAAACTAACGGTGACTGCACTGCAGACGCCATTCCGGTCTGGAATTGCGTGCAGTGCGGTCACCGTGCCTAGCTGCCGCAGTATACTGACCTGAACTAGGGATGGACATCGATGGTCGATGTTTCGGAAACATCGATGTTTTTCTTTCAATGTTAGTGTTTTTACCATTTAATGGTGACCTTCCGATGTTTGTCACCATCGAATGCTAATCATTCGATGGTGTACCGATGGTGGCTTATTTTTTGTAATTCACAAAAGCTATGCCTCCCCTGGCTGCTGTGTCTGTGTCAGGGAAACTTCCTAGGTTCGTTGGAGGCTGTCTGACTTTCTCTCTGCTTCCCTCCCTCTCCCTCTCTATGGTTGCTGTAGCTTCTAGGCAACAGGGCCCACTGCTAGTTCTGATTGGCTCTCCCTGACTCAGAGAGCCAATCAGAGCACAAACCTCACCCTGCAGCACCAGTCACTCAAACAGCAGCAAATTTCACAGACACACTGAGCTCTGGAGGATTCAGAGAGGAGGAGAAGTCACTGAATGTTATACCAGCTCAGGCAGGCTACAATAATAATAATAATAGGTACACAATACAACTAGCTACAGATATTTGTGAATGTCAGTCACATACAACACTCATTAATATACTGCATTAGTATTACCAGGCAGCAACCACTATATGATCATCAGTGAAGTGTTGGTCAGAGATTGTCTGTTTCTGTGAATATAGGGGCAGATGTATCATTAAGCTTGTTACGTTTGTGAAATAACGAGTCCCGCTTCTCCTGCATAATGAGGAGAAGCGGGCACTCATTATGGGGAGATGTATTAACATCCCCCAAGCCGATAAGGAGAGCCGTTATGCCCAGCGTTAACGGCTCTCCTTATCGGCTCCCTCGCCGCCCCGCACATGCGCACTCCCCGTCGCCCCCCCTGCCCGGCTTACTGGGCATGCGCGAGATCTCGCAAAAAAACGCAAGATCTCCAGCGCAGCCCAAGTCAGACGCAGGGCTAGCGTTGTCCACATAGTGGGGGAT
Source organism: Crinia signifera (assembly GCF_055691185.1). Lineage (NCBI taxonomy): Eukaryota > Metazoa > Chordata > Amphibia > Anura > Myobatrachidae > Crinia > Crinia signifera. The sequence goes on from NC_139223.1 coordinate 47,165,748, forward strand.
AGGACAACGCTAGCCCTGAGCTGGCGAAGCGGCCGGGGCGAATTAACGCCTTGAAGGCTGTTAATACATCGCCCCGGCCGTTAATCCCTGGGGGGGATTGCAGGGACAGCCCCGCCGAGCGTAACTCGGCGGGCTGTCACTAGCGCACGTTAGGTGCGCTAGTAATACATTAGGGACAGACGTAATCCCCCCCAGTTAACCAGCGTTAAGTGCATTTTTGCACTTAACGCTGGTTAATACATCTGCCCCATAGTGAGATAGTGAGGAACAATATACACAGTCCTGGGGTACCAGTGGAATGAACCAAGATAAAGGTGCCCATACACTGCTGTGACGTCTCGCAGCAGTGTACGGACACAGGACAGCCTGCAGGCTGCAGGGACCTTCCCGGCGGCAGGAACGCATGCGATCCGTTGTGATAGATTGCATGCATCCCTGCTTCCCACCCGCCTCACCGCCAGGAGGAACGGGTGGCTGCCTGCCGGTCTGAGCACCTGGTCGGGTCCGATGCGCACGGGACCCAACAGCATGTCAGGGAGAGGCGATTTGGTCCGATTTAAGGGGTCGATTGGTCGCAATTGGCCACAATCGGACCAAATCGCCTCAGTGTAGGGGCACCTTAACTGTTTTTATATATAGTGAACTATTTTTTATATTACGTGACCTTGTCGCTAGCGATTGGTCGCTCAGTGACCGAATTGCTGGTTATCAGTATTTTACTGGGGACCAGTGATTCTAGCAAGTTCCTGCGACCAGCGACCGTCGCTGGGCTGCGGTGGGAGCGCACACACGGCGAAGGTCGCTAGGTATCACCGGCAATATGGTCACTGAGCGACCATATAGCTGACGATGGAAGCTAGAATCGCCTAGTGTGTAGCATTATAGTGGTGCCCCCACAGATCCTGGCACCCTAGGCAGCTGCCTAATGGTAGAGCCAGCCCTGCTCATTGCAATATTTATCTCATCATATAAATGATGTGATGACCACTATATCATCTCCCTTATTTGTGTGTGTGTGTAGTTACACTTGCCTTAATAAATAGACATTTTCCTATCTGGAAAAATAGTGAAACCTAAAACGAGTTAGTTTACAATTTATCTAATTTTATTACATTTTGATTACTTGCTGTTAAAGTGTTAATAATGTGTACAAAATTATTATACTACTTCATCATTGGGCTTTGTGTGAATATTATATATGTATATTATACACACAATGTCCAATGATAAAGTAATATGTTGCTCAGAGCCTGGGCCCTGCCACCAAACTCAATTACTACCTTACAAATGGCAATACAGGCTTTTGCGCATGCACTAGTCATATAACTAGTTTTCACCATCGAATACTTTTGATTCGATGGTTAGTTACCATCGCATCGAAAGTTTCAATGGTGGAAGCACTGCCATCATTTGATGGTTGGCTTCCGATGTCCATCCCTAACCTGAACCGAGCAAAATACTTACCTGATCACTGCTTCATCACTGCTTGTAGTGTGCTGGATGCTTCCTGGATCCTGTTACTACTTGTGACTTCCTGTGTTGTGAACTTGTGCTGCTGCAGTGTAATAGCGTTAGATAGAGAGAGATAGATAGAGAAAGATAGAGAGATAGAGAGAGATAGTGTCAGAGAGTGCTATATTTTGTGCTGCTGCAGTGTGATATAGTTATAGATAGAGAGATAGAGAGAGAGAGATAGAGAGAGATAGTGACAGATTGTGCTATATATTTTTTATATAACTGACTGCTGCCCCCCCTTTTGTGCTGATCAGTATAAATTAACTGATCAGCAACTTTTTGGGGGCGCAGGTTTTTTTTTTATATATATATATTCCTGTCAGTGCTGCTGCTGCAGTGTCATAGAGTGATAGATAGTGAGAGATAGAGAGAGATAGTGACAGAGAGTGATAGAGACTGCTATATTTTGTGTCTGCTGCCCCCCTTTTGTGCACCCCCAGCAACTTTTTGGGGGTGCAGGGGTTATTTTTCATATATATAACTGTCAGTGCTGCTGCTGCAGTGTCATAGAGTGATAGATAGTGAGAGATAGAGAGATAGAGAGAGATAGTGACAGAGAGTGATAGAGAGTGCTAAATTTTGTGTCTGCTGCCCCCGCCTTTTGTGCTGATCACTATATCTGAGGTGATCAGCAACTTTTTGGGGGTGCAGAGGTTTTTTGTTTTTTTATATATATATATACCTGTCAGTTGCTGCCAGTTGCACTGTCAGTTGCACCAAAGGTTGTGCACCTGCTGCCCCTCACTGGTAATCAGTGTCGCATCACTGATCACTTTTTTTTTTTTTGAGGCTGCTGTGGGGTCTTTTTTAATTTTTTTTTTACACACACTGTGATTTTGTGGGTGTCCTGTGGCCACTGTGCGCTGATCAGTGACGTACATCACTGATCAGCTTTTTCGGCACAGGGTTGATCTTTTTTTTTTTTTTTTGATCAAATTCCTGTTGCCTTTGAGCGCTGTTCAGTGACGGACGTTACTGACCAACATCTGTGCTCAATTTTTGGCGCAGGACCTTTTTTTTTTTTTTTTAACCCCTTCAATTTTTTTTTTTTTAACCCCTTCAATTTTTTTTTTTTTTAACCCCTTCAATTTTTTTTTTTTGTATAAAGTATTTTTTTTTTTTGCACTACATACACACTACACACTACATACCCACCGGGTTGAAATAAAGTTTGTACCCCCCCCTACACTATACACGTGTTGAAACATTTCACTACCAGTAACACAAAAATAAAAATGGCATCCCAAATGTCATCCCAAATGTCATCCCAAATGTCATCCCAGTCATCCAGAAGAATGTATTCAGCGGAGGAGGCATATGCCATGCTTGCCTCTGACTCTGACACAGCCAGTGATGCAAGCGGGGAATTTGAAGGCTTCGTCTTAAGCTCCTCTTCCTCCTCTAGTGATGAGGGACCCCCTCAAAGACGCCCCCGTAGAGCAGCTGAGACCCCCCCCCCAATAATTGATCTCGTATGGACCCCACCACCAGACAATTTTGAGCCCCAGGTTCCTGAGTTTTTGGCCATGCCAGGAATCCAATTTGATTCCACAGGTCTCAGAGAAATTGACTTTTTCAAATTATTTTTCTCTGATGATTTTATAAATTTAATGGTGGACCAAACTAATTTATATGCCCAGCAGTTTATTGCTCAAAACCCCACGTCATCATTTGCTAGGTGGACCCCTGTAGATGCAGTAGAGATGATGACGTTTTGGGGTCTGGTGTTTCATATGGGCATAGTAAAAAAGCCAGAAATTAGGCAATATTGGAGTACAGATGTTCTGTACAGCACCCCATTTTACCGTATGGCCATGCCCCGGGCTCGATTTTTTAAATTTTTGCATTACAACGATAATGCACAGTGCCCACCCAGAGATGGTCCCACCTTTGACCGGCTATTCAAAGTCAGGCCGGTCATTGATCATTTCAGTGCCAAATTTGAAGAGATGTACATCCCAGATAAATTCATTTGCATAGACGAGTCCCTTATACATTTTAAAGGAAGGGTTAAATTCCGCCAGTACCTTCCCAGTAAGAGGGCAAGGTATGGCATATAAGCTGTGTGAAAGCACCTCAGGGTACACCCACAGGTTTAGGGTATATGAAGGGAAGGATTCAAGAATTGAACCGCCAGAATGCCCCCCCTCCCTCGTAGGTGTTAGTGGAAAAATTGTCTGGGATTTAGTGCACCCCTTCCTGGATAAAGGTTATCACCTCTATGTGGATAACTTTTACACCAGCATCCCCCTGTTTAAGGCCCTTGGTTCAAGAGGTACAGCAGCTTGCGGTACTGTGCGCAAGAACCAAAGAGGCCTCCCAAAAACGCACATTGCCCAAGTAATGAGAAGGGGTGAAAGCAGGGGAATATGCACCGAAAATATGTTGTTGGTCAAATATAAGGACAAGAGGGATGTCCTTATACTGACAACAATTCACGGAGACAGTACCACCTCCGTCCCTGTACGAGGTACCAGTACCCACACCTCAAAACCTAATTGTATCCTGGATTACAATAGGTACATGGGCGGAGTGGATCTTTCAGATCAGGTACTGAAGCCGTACAGTGCCCTGCGGAAAACAAAAATCTGGTACAAGAAGCTGGCCGTGTATATCATCCAGATGGCACTGTATAACGCTTACGTGCTATTCCGTTCTACCGGCCAGAGGGGGACATTTATGCACTTTCAAGAGGAAGTCATAAAGGGCCTAGTATTTGGGAACCAGCAGGCAGAGGGCCCCAGTACTTCTAGTACTGGCCCCCGTATTGTACCAGGGCAGCATTTTCCTGATGAAATCCCCTCCACTGGAAAAAAGGGCAGGACACAAAAAAGGTGCAAAGTTTGCTATAAAAAGGGAATAAGAAAGCAAACTATTTTCCAGTGTGACACTTGCCCCGACAAACCCGGCCTATGTATAAAGGAGTGTTTTAAAATATACCACACATCTATGGATTTTTAGGTTCATCATTTCACCGTGCTTCGGGGGTCTTGCTAATGCCACATAGCACCCACCATTCATTCCACCAGAATCTGAGCCGCAAAATCCAAAAATCACTCCTTCCATTCTGAGTCCTGCCATGCACCCAACTGGTATTTTTTGGTCACATGTGAGGCATTGCCGTACTCGGGAGAAATTGGGGCACAGATTTTGGGGTGCTTTTTCTCCTTCATACCTTATGAAAATGAAAAATTTTGAGCCAGAACTGCATTTTTGTGTAAAAAAATGTAATTTTTCATTTTCACTGCCCAGTTGTATCAAAATTGGTGAAACCCATGGGGGTTTGAAATGTACACTATACCCCTAGATGAATTCCCTGAGGGGTGTAGTTTGCAAAATGGGGTCACTTGTGGGGGGGTTCCACTGTATTGGTGCTTTGGGGGTCTTGCTAATGCGACATAGCACCCACCAACATTCCACCAGAATTTGTGCTGCAAAATCCAAATATCACTCCTTCCCTTCTGAGTCCTGCCACTTTTTGGTCACACATGAGGCATTGCCATACTCGGGAGAAATTGGGGCACAGATTTTGGGGTGCTTTTTCTCCTTCATACCTTCTGAAAATGAAAAATTTTGAGCCAGAACTGCATTTTTGTGTAAAAAAATGTAATTTTTCATTTTCACTGCCCAGTTGTATCAAAATTGGTGAAACCCCTGGGGGTTTGAAATGTACACTATACCCCTAGATGAATTCCCTGAGGGGTGTAGTTTGCAAAATGGGGTCACTTGTGGGGGGGTTCCACTGTATTGGTGCTTTGGGGGTCTTGCTAATGCGACATAGCACCCACCAACATTCCACCACCAAAAATCACTCCTTCCCTTCTGAGTCCTGCCATGCACCCAACTGGTATTTTTTGGTCACATATGAGGCATTGCCAGACTCGGGAGAAATTGGGGCACAGATTTTGGGGTGCTTTTTCTCCTTCATACCTTATGAAAATGAAAAATTTTGAGCCAGAACTGCATTTTTGTGTAAAAAAATGTAATTTTTCATTTTCACTGCCCAGTTGTATCAAAATTGGTGAAACCCCTGGGGGTTTGAAATGTACACTATACCCCTAGATGAATTCCCTGAGGGGTGTAGTTTGCAAAATGGGGTCACTTGTGGGGGGGTTCCACTGTATTGGTGCTTGGGGGGTCTTGCTAATGCAACATAGCACCCACCAACATTCCACCAGAATCTGAGCTGCAAAATCCAAAAATCACTCCTTCCTTTCTGAGTCCTGCCATGCACCCAAATGGTATTTTTTGGTCACATGTGAGGCATTGCCGTACTCGGGAGAAATTGGGGCACAGATTTTGGGGTGCTTTGTCTCCTTCATTCCTTGTGAAAATGAAAAATTTTGAGCCAGAACTGCATTTTTGTGTAAAAAATGTAATTTTGCATTTGCACAGCCCAGTTGTATCAAAATTGGTGAAACCCCTGGGGGTTTGAAATGTACACTATACCCCTAGATGAATTCCCTGAGGGGTGTAGTTTGCAAAATGGGGTCACTTGTGGGGGGGTTCCACTGTATTGGTGCTTGGGGGGTCTTGCTAATGCGACATAGCACCCACCAAAATTCCACCAGAATCTGAGCTGCAAAATCCAAAAATCACTCCTTCCTTTCTGAGTCCTGCCATGCACCCAAATGGTATTTTTTGGTCACATGTGAGGCATTGCCGTACTCGGGAGAAATTGGGGCACAGATTTTGGGGTGCTTTGTCTCCTTCATTCCTTGTGAAAATGAAAAATTTTGAGCCAGAACTGCATTTTTGTGTAAAAAATGTAATTTTGCATTTGCACAGCCCAGTTGTATCAAAATTGGTGAAACCCCTGGGGGTTTGAAATGTACACTATACCCCTAGATGAATTCCCTGAGGGGTGTAGTTTGCAAAATGGGGTCACTTGTGGGGGGGTTCCACTGTATTGGTGCTTGGGGGGTCTTGCTAATGCGACATAGCACCCACCAAAATTCCACCAGAATCTGAGCTGCAAAATCCAAAAATCACTCCTTCCCTTCTGAGTCCTGCCATGCGCCCAAATGGTATTTTTTGGTCACATGTGAGGCATTGCCGTACTCGGGAGAAATTGGGGCACAGATTTTGGGGTGCTTTTTCTCCTTCATACCTTCTGAAAATGAAAAATTTTGAGCCAGAACTGCATTTTTGTGTAAAAAATTTAATTTTTAATTTTCACTGCCCAGTTGGGTCTTGCTAATGCGACATAGCACCCACCATTCATTCCACCAGAATCTGTGCTGCAAAATCCAAATATCACTCCTTCCTTTCTGAGTCCTGCCATGCACCCAAATGGTATTTTTTGGTCACATGTGAGGCATTGCCGTACTCGGGAGAAATTGGGGCACAGATTTTGGGGTGCTTTTTCTCCTTCATACCTTCTGAAAATGAAAAATTTTGAGCCAGAACTGCATTTTTGTGTAAAAAATTTAATTTTTAATTTTCACTGCCCAGTTGTACCACAATTGGTGAAACCCCTGGGGGTTCGAAATGTACACTATACCCCTAGATGAATTCCCTGAGGGGTGTAGTTTGCAAAATGGGGTCACTTGTGGGGGGGTTCCACTGTATTGGTGCTTTGGGGGTCTTGCTAATGCGACATAGCACCCACCAACATTCCACCAGAATTTGTGCTGCAAAATCCAAATATCACTCCTTCCTTTCTGAGTCCTGCCATGCACCCAAATGGTATTTTTTGGTCACATGTGAGGCATTGCCGTACTCGGGAGAAATTGGGGCACAGATTTTGGGGTGCTTTTTCTCCTTCATACCTTCTGAAAATGAAAAATTTTGAGCCAGAACTGCATTTTTGTGTAAAAAATTTAATTTTTAATTTTCACTGCCCAGTTGTACCACAATTGGTGAAACCCCTGGGGGTTTGAAATGTACACTATACCCCTAGATGAATTCCCTGAGGGGTGTAGTTTGCAAAATGGGGTCACTTGTGGGGGGGTTCCTAAATTTTAGCATCTTATGGTGCCTAGAAACCTACATGGTGCCTAAAAAATAATCTCATAAAAAGGAGGCTCCAAAATCAAGTAGGTGCTCCTTCTATTATGAAGCCTGTGGTTTGGTCACTAGGGCCACATATAGGATATTTATGAAAACAAAAGAATTGGGGGAATCAATTTTTAGTCACATTTCTCTAGTAAAATGTACTGTGTTCCTTAGAAAAATGTATTAAAATTGCAAATCTGCAAAAAAAATGAAATTTTGAAATTTCACCTACACTTTGTTTTAATTCCTGTGAAACACCTAAAGGGTTAACAAACTTCCAAAATGCTGTTTTGAATACTGTGAGGGGTGCAGTTTTTGAAATGGTATCATTTATGGGGGTGTCTCACATACAAGTCCCTCAAAGTCACATCAGAACTGAACTGGTCCCTAAAAAAATCAGTGTTTGAAATTTTCTTGAAAATTTGAGAATTTGCTATTCATATTGTAAGTCTCCTAGTGTCCAAAAAAATTAAAAGGAAGTTGAAATAATGATGGAAACATAAAGTAGACATATGGTCTATGTTAGTTATTAACTATTTTGAGTGGTATGATTATTTGTCTCACAAGCAGAAAATTTAACATTTTGCAAATTGCTAAATTTTCCATTTTTTTACGACATTTTGGTATTTTTCACAAAAAAACACAGACTGTATCGACCCAAATTTACCACTAATTTGAAGTACAATGTGTCACGAAAAAACAATCTCAAAATCACTGGGATAAGTAAAAGCAAAAAAAAGTTATCCCCACTTAAGTGATACATGTCAGATTTGAAAAAAAGGGCTCTGTCAGGAACGCAAAAACTGGCTCTGTCAGGAAGGGGTTAAAACAAGTCGGATCTGTTTTGTCGGAAATGGCCACGGATTGTCAAATTCACCGCCGTTGTTTGACAATCCACTGCCGATCTTGCCGACACGCCCATTTTCAACACTTGACAGACGGAACATTGAATTCCGCTGGTCGAGCATCTGCCGAGCTGAGCAAAAACAGTCGGAATACCGGATTGAATACTGCTCTTGGTGTGATTTTGGATGTACTTATCTATAACACATACAGGGGGAAATTTACTAAACAAAATTCGTAAAAAATAGGTGTATTCGTTTCCAGAAATACACCTATTTTTTACACATTCGTATTTTTGGGATTTACTATCCCGAAAATACATCAATTCTTATTGATTGGACATTCGTATTTGTATTTACAAATACGAACGAATACACCATCGAAAGAATATGACAGGAATCACCATTCAAAAGAATGGTGATTCCTAATTTACAAGCCGGCCGTATTTTCTGATTGCCCGCTAGGCCGCAAGCCGGCCAATAGCGGTATTCGGGGCGGAGCCGCACGATGCAAACAAAGACACCGTGCGGCTCCTGCTCAGTCCGTCTGGGTTCGTGTACTGTCGGTTTATTTTTTCGCCAAGTCCCGGGGTTGCCTACATGGAAAGAAGAGGACGTGATCTTCGCCAGAGGACACTTGTAAGTATATTTTCCTTCCATAGGTACCCCTATCGATTGCGTCGGACACCAGACCAGGACACCAGACCCCCGTACCAGGACACCGGACACCGGACCCGGAGCCCCAGGACATCGGACCAGGACTGAGGGCTATCTACGGGCTCAAGATAGGTAAGTATCAGTATGTATGGGCTCCGTGTGTATTAAAGTTTTATTTTTCTTATGTGTCCCCACGGCCTCTACGGCCTCTAATACGAATCAATATGACATCGGGGATTATAAAGCAGTCGTATTTGACTGCTGTGTAAATTCCCCTCCGGAACACAAATCTGCATACGGCTGTTTCAGCCGTATGCATTCATATTCATTCATATTAAGAATGTGAATACGAAATATCGTATTCGTAGTAAATTTCTCCCACAGTATCTATGGGGGTTATTCTAGTTCACTCTTTCTGACAAAATTCTTCTTAGATGGACAAAACCATGTGCACTTCAGGTGGGGCAGATGTAAGTTGTGAAGAGAGAATTCGATTTGGGTGGGGTTTTACTTTAAAGTGAGATCTATATTGCAGTGTAAAAATAAAGCAGCCAGTATTTACCCTGCACAGAAACAAAATAACCAACCCAAATCTAAATGTCTCTGCACATTTTACATCTGCCCCCCCTGCAGTGCACATGGTTTTGTCCATCTAAGAAGGATTTTGTCAGAAAGAGTGAACTAGAATAAGGCCCTATATGATGATACATAATAGATTTCTGTCTACATTTATTATCTAGATTTGATTAACATATACATACATATAAAAACGAGCCAATATGATTGCTAGTTATTGCATATTAAATATTAAATTAAACTTTAACTTAAATGTAATCTAAATGAAAAAAAATCTTATTTTTTTATAATGAATTATTGTAGGGATGTATAGTAACAAGCACATTAATAATCACTAAGGGGCTCATTAACTAAAGCTTCTAAAAGTGAAAGACTATTTATATTGTGTATTTTCCAATAGCAAAAGGTTCGCACAATGAATAGGTGAGAAAAGTAATGATCAAGAGACCTAGAAAACAGAGAAGCACAGTGCAGAATGTATAACTCTGACTTCCATGGAATGTATAACTCTGACTTCCATGGAATGTATAACTCTGACTTCCACGGAATGTATAACTCTGACTTCCACGGAATGTATAACTCTGACTTCCACGGAATGTATAACTCTGACTTCCACGGAATGTATAACTCTGACTTCCACGGAATGTATAACTCTGACTTCCACAGAATGTATAACTCTGACTTCCACGGAATGTATAACTCTGACTTCCACGGGATGCATAAATCTGACTTCCAGGGCAGTAATTAACAAAGATGACATTTATTAAGCCCATATAACATCTACACAACAATTTGTAGATTCATTATTCATCACAGTTATAATCTGAAAAACTGTCCATCACATAATAGTTACAGTAGGATACGATTTGTTACAATCCGTGCATTTATTTTTGTGGGGAGAGGTAATATCTAAATAAATCTTTCACTTGGACTATTTAATAGGCATTAGCAGAGATGAAAAAGGAATTGCCATTATTTAACAAGTACAGTATGTCTCAATGACCTCCAATTGTAGAGATTGGTATCAGATAGACTCACCGCTTATACTGTGATATCTGTATGCAGTATGACGGGTTACTGGCAAATGAGAAGGGTTGGGTAACTTTCTCTTTTTGGTATATAAACAGAATCACACATATTCACTTTAATGACGGTGGGTAAATCCAATGCTAAGCGCTACCACCACTATTAGTGAAGCTGGGGGAGGGTGGGAGTGGGTACTAATTACCCAGGCCTATTTAATCCAGGAATTTGGCACACACAGTCCAATTCAGTACCCAGGCTGTTCCAGTTACTCTGCATAATCCAGTTCAGTACTTAGCTTCTCCAGTTATCCATTGTCCGGTTCAGTACTCAACAGGGGAGGCGCCAGAGGAAGGGCTGCAGTACAGTTAAAAATTCAAATAGGGAAGGCACAGCAACTGTCACCAACTGCCATTTGGTATGGCTAACCTCTTTGAACATTGGACTGTGCTGAAGCTCCACCTCTGGAGCCGCCACCGGTACTCAAGCTGGTCCAGTTATCCAGCGCAATCCAGTTTGGCCTACAGCCGTATCTATCATCTAGTTTCAGACCTAGCCGATTCATTTGTCCATTTCTTCCAGTTATTATAGAGTTCCCCAAGCAACATATGAGTCTATTTAACCTATTAATGAAGACCTACAGTACTGTCAGTAGCGCACGCAGGGGGGGTTTCTGAGTACCCAGAAACCCCCCGAGGAATCTAAGGACCCTAGTCTGAAAGCTGAGGGTCCCCTCTTTCCATGGGTATAAGAATTTTAAAAATCGGCACTGGGGAACCGGAGATATCTGACTTCAAAGCAGTGGTCCCCATCCAAGCCTGTTAATTGCTGTTCCCAGTCAGATATTTCAGGTTCTGTCTGACTTAGAGTTTTTCTGAGGGTATATTCCAAAATATATGGGACTCTCCCCCTTTGAGGGACACTAGGAACTTGTCTTTACTGTTCCCAGAACCAGAGATATAAGCCTTCCAGAAGCTGGTTACTGCTCCAGCTCCACACACCTGGTATGTAGTTTTATATCCTCGTTGGCAGATTGCTCTGCCTCCTGAACTCTGATCCCCTAGTCCCCAGTACCATTTGGTAGTTTTCTAGTTTTTAATTCCATTAAAAGCTAAGAAATCTATTTCCGGGAACTGGAGATATCTGCAGTCAAGCAAGCTGTCCTCCCACCAGAAAATTGTGAATAATAAGCCCACTCCACTATACACCCCTCCTCTGCGTATTAAACATCCTCTACCACCCTAGAAGTTATGTATCAGGACCCCTTCATTCAGCCCAATGCCCGCCTCTCCCACCCCATCTCCCACCATCTGTGCAGTAAAGGGGTAATTAGTGGAAATTACTGATCCAGGCCCTACATGCTGAGCGGTTGATATAATACCCCCTACCACCCGCGGGACATCAAAGCTTCCACTCAAAGCACCCCCCACCCCTACCACTGGAGGATAGGTAGGGGCCCCTATGCCCAGGGGTCTACACTGCTGTTATGTATATATATATAATTATTAATATACATTTGGTCTATCTATAATACTTTAACTGACCCGGCATATACTGGGTCCCCTAAGTGTCCATCTCCGTGCTTTGCTCCGCCCCTCTCTGGAAACCCCCTTCTGAAAATCCTGCGTTTGCCCCTGACTGTATATTCGCCCACCTCAATTCCTGCATCATAGAGCTGTCTCCTAAAGTGCTCTACTCCAAGGACAACAAGTGTTTAATACAAATCAACAACAATAATAACACAATAATGTTTATAGCAGTGAAAGACGTTCTGGCCTTGACTTGACCACACATATATGCAAGACAGGAGGGAATCTAATACATTGTATAATAGAAACCATAATAAAAAAGTGAATACTGCTAATGGATTATTATTTATATTTGAACTATTTTTTTTTCATAAGCACGATTTCCACCCCCACTTAAGCGTACCAGCAGCCAGAGGAACCACATTCATGTATTCATTCAATTGTCTGGCCATTGTTTCAGTTTTACATAAACATTGAACAGATGGTGAGTGATAATTGCATTTTAGATGGCATCTAAGTGATCTTCACTGCGGTATAGCGTCCTTGCTTTTTATTTATCGTGTGCTCATCATCAGGGCTCTAGGTTGCCTGGATACTACATTATTTGCCACAAGGTCAAGTACAGCTTACAAAGGGATAAAGAAAACGTGAAACAGATGAGAACAACAGGCTGAACACAGATAGAAAGAGCGATAGAGTATTGGGAATAAGGTAGCTAAGACTACAGCCCAAAGTTGTCTTCAGTCTTAGGATGCTTCGCTCTGACCAATCAACTTCACTTTTATTGACAGACACTCTGATTGGTTAGTGGTAGTTTGAGCAGATACAGCTCGCATGGTCTGACCCCCTGCACATGCTGTTTCCCTGTTGTTCGGATTTTGTAGCAATGGGAAAATGGTGTCTGCAGCCGCTAAAACAGAGAGGTTCGTGGCTAAATTCTGCTGCCGGTGGCCCACGCCTTCCACCAGCCCTCCTGCACAGCGTTGCATTGTTCTTCCAGCACCCGATGTGGCATCACAGAGGGCATGCGACATCGGGTGCTGGGAAAAAAGCACTGGGGCACCCTACGATGCGATGGGACATAGCATTGCGATGTTGCATTGCATACGAACGCATATGTGTATGGGCACGATACACTAGGGGGCTATCACCCTGACCACTCCCTGGATCCGCCCCGGAATGTATCTAGGAAAAATTATTATTTATGTGTGTGGCAGAAAAGTGATGTCTGAACCTTTAAGTGGCAAAAAGGGTGTGTGGTATAAATCCCCGACGGTCGGGATTCCGACAGTCATTAGTCAGACGTCGGAATCCCGACTGCACAGCGGGGGGAGCGCAATGAAGCCTCTTGCAGGCTCGCTGCGCTCGAGACGCTGCGGGCACGGTGGCGAGCTGCGCTCGCCACCTATTTTATTCTCCCTCTATGGGGGTCGTGGACCCCCACGAGGGAGCAGTCGGGATTCCGACATCGGAGTAATGACTGTCGGAATCCCGACTGTCGGGGAGCCATCCGGCACCCCAAAAAGGATAAGTAGGTGTGACCAGATGTATCTGCACTCTGAGCATAGGCTGACAGGTAGCTGCTGTCTGTACACATATTCTGCGGTTACTAAATTAGCCGGGATACGGTCAGAATGCTAGAAGTTGGAACACCAACAGCGGAATCCTGACGAATCCCAGAGGTAAGTACTGCAGTTAGGCACAAGGAAGAGCTCTAGGGTTAGGCTGTGGGAGGGGGAGGTTAGGGTAAGGCTGTGGGAGGCAGAACTTAGGGTTAGGCTGTGGAAGGGGGAAGTTAGGGTTAGGCTGTGGAAGGGGGAAGTTAGGGTTAGGCTGTGGAAGGGGGAAGTTAGGGTTAGGCTGTGGAAGGGGGAAGTTAGGGTTAGGCTGTGGGAGGGGGAAGTTAAGGTTAGGCTGCGGGAGAGGGAGGTTAGAGTTAGGCTGAGGGAGAGGGAGGTTAGGGTTAGGCTGCGAGAGGGGAGGTTATGGTTAGGTTGTGGGAAGGGGAGGTTAGAGTTAGGCTGCGGTAGAGGTAAGGTTAGGCTATGGGAGAGGGAGGTTAGGGTTAGGCTGTGGGAAGGGGAGGTTAAGGTTAGGCTGTGGGAAAGGGAGGTTAGGGTTAGGCTGCGGGAGAGGTTAGGGATAGGCTACGGGAGAGGGAGGTTAGGGTTAGGCTGTGGGAAGGTGAGGTTAGGGTTAGGCTGAGGGAGAGAGGGAGGATAGGGTTAGGCTGTGGGAAGGGGAGGTTAGCATTAGGCTGCGGGAGAGGTAAGGTAAGGGTTAGGCTACAGGAGAGGAAGGTTAGGGTTAGGCTGTGGGAAGGGGAGGTTAGGGTTAGGCTGAGGGAGGATAGGGTTAGGTTGTGGGAAGGGGAGGTTTAGGTGAGGCTGCGGGAGAGGGAGGTTAGGGTTAGGCTGTGGGAAGGGGAGGTTTAGGTGAGGCTGCAGATGGGTAGTTTAGGGTTGGGATTAAGTGTAAAATACTCAGGGATTTATGAGTACTGTATTCTGTTCATCGGGATCCCACTTTTGGTCTTTGGAATGTCAGGATACTGACAGCTGGGATTTCATACCCAGCCAAATTACGCTTAATATAAAGTGCAACAAATATTTCCCTGCTTCATATAAAGGGATAAAAGGGCGCCTAACCTCAGCCCCATCCTCGGCTAAAATGTGGTCCTGGATTTCCTGGGGCTACTGCAGCTCAGAAGAGAAGAAAAAACGGTACTTGTGGAGTATCACGGCTCCCACGACCTGCATCGTATGCAGATCATATGCTAAAAATCGCATCGCATCGCATGCGATCGCACCCGATTTTGCATTGAAATGCATCAGAATGCATTGAAATGTGTATTAAACTTGTGAAATGCCCCCAAATGCCATTTTTCATAGTGCACCACCCCCACTATCAACGTCAACCCGAAGCGTGGCGAGCGCAGCGAGCCCGTGAGGGGCGGCGGTACGCGTCCTACGACCTTTTCATACCCCCACTATCCACGTCGGCGTGGAGTTGAGAATAGAATAGTGTGGCAAGCGCAGCCACCAAGCCCGAAGCGTGGCGCGCGCAGCGTGCCCCGCGAGGGGACGCGGATACCTTCACAGCTATACGCGTCCCCTCGCGGGCTTCACATTAGAAATGCGGAGAAAGACAAAAAGGCTATGAAAGCCCTTACCCCTATTGCCCGACATTTTTATAGGCATCATCAAAGCAAATCGACAGGCCTCCGGGCATATGGCATGTTACAGGTTGACATGGGGATCAGAAGAGGGGACTTGGACACGGAGTTACTTAAACAAGAAACACGACTCATCTTTATGATGGATACCATGACCCCACGGGGCCTGAATGAAGAAAATAGTTACTCCGCTTTCCTATAAAAAAAATAAAAAATATAAAAAACAAACCTATGACTCCCCCTCTCCTCCTGATCTTGTCAAGTGTATTGGATCCTCTGACAGTATCCCGCCTAAGAGAGACTTACACTCCTTCAACATGATAGGAGATGTCATGAGGTGACTCTCACGACCATCCCCAGACGAGGGAAACCACTGAGCCATCTGAGCCACGTACCACACAATTTTATATATATATAAATTCTCTTTATCTATACCCTACAGAAACCAGGACTGTCTCCATATCAAAAATTTTGTATTCTACATACTTATCTTCCGGTGATCACTTAATCCTATTTTTCTATATACTCACCTTGGTTTCCATATTTGGACACCTATATCACTCCACACAGTGGCCCACACCATTGGGACCTCACCAGATTACCAATGTACTCTTTTGAAGTTTCTCTTTCTTTTCTCAAGTTTTTCACGGTTTATTGTATGATATGATTGCCCATTTGCAGTGACACTCACTTCATTAGAGTATTCATCTTTTACCACATTTTTCCTACTCTTAATATATATCTTTATCTTTCAGACGTGAGGTGAATTGGTTAATCCTCATCTCACACATACATGTCTCATTTACACGTCTTTGATCTCTCACCCCATCACAATGCGATCAATCGCGCTATACACTTTGTCCACTCTTATACATAGGAATAGACTAATAATCTTCTTCACAAAGTATGAATACTCTATCACTATTTTCTGTACTTTTATTGTTCAATCATGCATATAGATGCATCAGACATCAGACACAACTTGGTCTCTATTTTAGGCTTGACCGGCCGTTACCATGACAACATGAGCATGAAATGCAACTGCCAGTCTGGATTCTTCTCCTTCTTTGTCGTTTATCCCCTATCTCGTATAATACGAGAACTTCGTCTGTCGAACCTTAGAGCCGACACTCCGGACGAGCAATACGTCACCATGGGAACTGATACGCCTATCTCCAACGTCTTACATATACACCTAGGTAACCCAATGGCAGCATTGGACATATCTGGCACTCATCGCACTTGGTAGTGATGACAGACCGAACGAGGCTAGTCACCCGAATCTCCCTAGAGAACTTACCAGACATTCGAGTGTCGGTCTTGGCAATAACAAGCTTTTGTTTTGGCAACAACAAGAAAGTCACCCGACAGGAGCATGCAGAGGACACACATACAACCTTGTCGATATGCGATACTTACCCACCAATGTAATTCTAAAAGGTGACTCTGATCCCTGGATCCCCACATAACTACACCCACAATGTGCACGTATGTCCGTCTGTGTACATAACAATATTCGTAACCATAACAACCCCACAGAAGAGGTCATGTGACCACCCAGTTAGGCGATTCGCTGGATAGCGACGTCACTCCAAACGACGCCAGCACTAACACCGGCGCCTCGCTGACACCTGGTGACGCGCCGCATTTCCATGACAACCGCAACATCAATGCGGCAACGTCAGGGGTTTGATGACGCGTCCCGGAGACAGTGGTGTGTACACACACCCAGGATACGCCCCGACCCGCCTATGATTGGCGGAGAAGGATGAACATGCCGGGGGCTTGAGATGTGGCCACCGCCACCATTGGCCCTTGTATCTATGATGACACAGGGCGGGGCCAATAAATGCACACATTGGGGACGAGCCCTGATCTTAACATGATTGGCTGGAAGTGATCATGTGCGCTGGAGGCGCGAAAAACGGCGAAAACCGTGATTGGTCCATTAATCTTTACATGGGGTATTTAAACCCATACAATCCACAGGCAGGTTGGCCCTGAAGAAGCTTAACTGCGAAGCGCGTGCCGGCTAGCGGTGCGCAGGCAGTTGTGCTGTTTGTTATTTTCTTTATCTATGCATTTTGATTGATGTACTACAGTGTGTTGCCTTGGAAGCCCTTGTAAGGGCTCCAACTCTTACCTGTACCTTAGTGGATATACCCCACCCTGGGATATCCCATGCTCCCTAACACTCTCTGTCTAAGAGCCATTAGTGGTGGTTGTGTTTCTCCTGATCCACGGACAGGGTCACACTCCACCCCAGAATCCATACCTCCAGCTGGTTCATCGATCCGCCGTGTCACCGGGTTTTGGGGTTGAGGTCTCTCTGCCATTTGGACATAGGTGACACCCCATCACCAGACATTGGCATCCCAGCTCTTTAGGTATATGTACCAGGTGACACGTACAGCACCTGTGATTCTGTTCTTAGACGCACCAGAGAGCCATCAGTGGTGATTGTGATCCCCCGGTCCACGGACAGGGACACTTTTCACCCTAGAATCTATATCAGCAGCTGGTTGAGCATTGTGCCCCACCACCATTGGTTGTGGGGTCGAGGTCTCTCTGCTATTTTGACAGAGGTGACACCCCATCATTCGACCCTGGTGACCTAGCTGCTCGATATATGTGTCTGTTTCTATGTACAGCACTTGAGATTCTGTATGTGTCATGGTACACGGAGTTTATACCCAATGGGGAGCTACTAGAAGATATTGATAGTTGAGCTCCTCGTGGCACCCCAGATATTCGGTTAGCAGACAGAGATTACAGATCCACTGCACGAACTGGGGCACATACACACTGGCCAATCTCCACACGTCCAAATAAAAATAAAAATTAAAAAACATACAGCCATACCTGCCGGCCACCTTGGTTTTAATAAGTGTGTTACCCTACCCATGAATGTTATGTGTTTTTTAACAATTTTTCGCAGCCTTTTAAAGGAACTATAATAAAAGTTATTTTTTGCATACTTACCCTTTCTTCATGGTGCACCCACAAAAGGACACTCTTTCTCTTTTCTACCCTCATAGAACAGTAACACACAGGTCTGTCTCCCTACAGTCTACGAGGGAACAACATAGGTCCTAGAGGAGCCAAAGCCTTGGCTGGTGCACTGCGGGTTAACCTCACTCTGCAGACTCTGAAGTAAGTACCAGCTGACGGATGGACGGAGGTGGGGGGTTTGTACACTGTAAGAAATAACTATTATAGCCAATTTAATTTCTCCATCCATTTCTCTTATTTTTCAATCTGCAAGAAAACTCCATCGGTCTGGATGGTGCCATCTGTTTAGCCAACGCTATCTCTGGGAACCGTTCTGTTACCTCTCTCAGGTAAGTTCTCACATTATCATGCATGCACTAGCAGTGTTTTGCATATATATTTATCAAAGGGCCCATTCTCCTATGGAGACTGGCCACACCCCTACGCATGGGCCCCAATCACAGCATTTCTCCGATGGGAACTTTCATTTCCAGCCTGACACTGGTTACATTCTCTAGTTCCTTCCAGTGTGTATGAATACACAATATATAGTACATAGGGGGAGGGGCCCTAAACTGCACACCCTGGACATATGAAGGGCTACCTGCTGAGACCTGTAGTGCAGCAAGCAGGAGGAGGAGTTTGCAGGTGCACACTAAATATAAATGCTAGACCTTTTAATATCATTGCTATATTGCATTTCTGAGGTTAATAGCATAATCATGGCCATTATTATGGGCTTGTCCACCACGTCCAGGTTACCTCAATAGGACAAGTCCCTAACACTACTCTGAGACAGGTCCAGGGCACAGGACCCCCCAGGCCAGCCCAGCAGAACCACCCCATGGCATCACATTAGTGTAAAATTGAAGTGATAGTAAAAGGGATAGGGGAAATTATATGTGATAAGACTTACCTAGGTAAGAGGTAATAATAAATGTGGAGGGTGCTACATATATACTAAACAAACTAAAGGAGTTATGGAAAGTGTACAATATGATGCCATGGAGCAGCCCAGCAACAGCAGCCCAAAGAGCCCTGCCCCCCAAACACAGTCCCACAGACTAACACTCAGCATATATGTATAGTAGGACTTACCCTCATAGTGCCAAGCTGAGGTGTGCAGTCTTGAATGTTGGACTCCAACCTAATTAAAAACTGCACGTGGCAAAGCTGCTGCGGTATTGAGCGATATACTGTAAAAGTAATACATAAAGATGCCCCACATACTCCTGATGTGTGATTAATAAAACACCTGCCTCAGACCCTATAGCCACGCTGACGCCGCAGACCAATATTAGTGAAGCGGCTGGCGTTCTTAGACTGCACGTGGCCAGATCTGCTGCGGCATTGAGCGATATATTTTAGGAGTAATGTCTAAGAATGTTCAACTTACTCCTTATGTGTAATTAATAAAATATCTGCTTCAGACCCTATTGTCACGCACGCTGATACCGCATACCAATATCAGGGGAAGCGGCCAGCGTTTTCATACTGCACACGGCAGAGCTGCGGCAGTATTAAATGATATACTGTGAGGTCAACTATCAGCCCGCAAGTATAGAGAAATAAAGTAAAGGTTCAATGTGTACAAACCACATGAAGTGGGATTGAAAAGGTGCACTATAAATACCTGAAAGTGACTACACATAAATCGCAAAGGCAGGATTGGATAGTGTGTACCCCAGTTAACAGACAGTTATCAAACGGAATTTGTCTGTTGAAATACCAATACTAATATTAGGGGAAATAAGCAACTTTTTCAGGCTGCACGTGGCAAAGCTGCAGCAGCACTGAATGACACACTGTAAGGATAACTGTATGCCCACAAATATATTGTATACAAACGGGTAGTGTGTATCGCAATCAACACATGATAAGTAACAGAGCCTGCCTGTCAAAATAAAAAACACGACCCAGCAAAAAAACGGTTATTATATGAAAGCTGAAAGAAAATGATACCTCTGAATTAAAACACTCAGTAGGCATTTGGAAATACGCACCATAACTCTGAATAATAAACATTAAAAGCCCACTTGGGGGGGGTTTCAACACAATTGCGCTGCTAGGTGCATATAGTAAAAAAATATATAATAAAAACTCCAAGTCTAGTGGGGGTATGACCAGAAAGGAATGACACTGGACACGCTTGTAAATAGTATTATTTTATAAATGTAAAAATAAATTTTATAGGCACATATACATATACAATATCACTAAAATATAAAAAACATATAAGAATAAATCTTGAATAGTAAGAGGGTGTCTCCAAGGTATAGTAAGGTAAGATCCCAATAGATGGGTTAAGCTCAGTTCCAAAAAATAAATGAATCAGAATATCATGCAGTCATGAATCAATGATGCCAATTTAGCATGTAGGCAGACATGCACTAGGTAATAAGGCAGTTCCTGTTATTAGTAAGGTAGGGTAATTTAAGAATTTTTCTCACCCAGGTGATTGATGGTAACGGGGAGCCAAATAGATGTTCGTTTAGCTCAACCCAAGTGTCCCTCCAGGAGGCAGGGACAGGCAGCCAGAGAGAACTGTATGAGTAACAGCTGTGATGATAGCGCTCAGTAGCGCTCCGTGGCGTTTACAGCCTGCGTCCCCTTGTATGGTGATCCGGGGGACTTAACACGGTAGCGGCTTGTGTGTCTGGTGCTCGTCAGAGCTAGTGAGGCGGCAGCTGAGATTGAAGTATGCCGGTGGCCGCGTGGAACGCCGGCTTTGGATTAGCGGCAAACACTGGAGGTCAGCTGTGCGGCTGGAAACTGAGTTAGAAGGTGGAGCTTTGGAGACACGTCAGGAGAAGTCTGTATTGCGTCAACGCGTTTCGTACCCTCTAAGGATGGGAACTTTTTCAAGACAAGTGTTCACTTTTCTTGAAAAAGTTCCCATCCTTAGAGGGTATGAAACGCGTTGACGCAATACAGACTTCTCCTGACGTGTCTCCAAAGCTCCACCTTCTAACTCAGTTTCCAGCCGCACAGCTGACCTCCAGTGTTTGCCGCTAATCCAAAGCCGGCGTTCCACGCGGCCACCGGCATACTTCAATCTCAGCTGCCACCTCACTAGCTCTGACGAGCACCAGACACACAAGCCGCTACCGTGTTAAGTGCCCCGGATCACCATACAAGGGGACGCAGGCTGTAAACGCCACGGAGCGCTACTGAGCGCTATCATCACAGCTGTTACTCATACAGTTCTCTCTGGCTGCCTGTCCCTGCCTCCTGGAGGGACACTTGGGTTGAGCTAAACGAACATCTATTTGGCTCCCCGTTACCATCAATCACCTGGGTGAGAAAAATTCTTAAATTACCCTACCTTACTAATAACAGGAACTGCCTTATCACCTAGTGCATGTCTGCCTACATGCTAAATTGGCATCATTGATTCATGACTGCATGATATTCTGATTCATTTATTTTTTGGAACTGAGCTTAACCCATCTATTGGGATCTTACCTTACTATACCTTGGAGACACCCTCTTACTATTCAAGATTTATTCTTATATGTTTTTTTATATTTTAGTGATATTGTATATGTATATGTGCCTATAAAAATTATTTTTACATTTATAAAATAATACTATTTACAAGCGTGTCCAGTGTCATTCCTTTCTGGTCATACCCCCACTAGACTTGGAGTTTTTATTATATATTTTTTTACTATATGCACCTAGCAGCGCAATTGTGTTGAAACCCCCCCCCAAATGTTCTGTCTATCTATATGAGCTTGGCGAGCTCACTCAACACGTGCAGCAGCTGGTTTATTGTCTAATAGGTGTCTAATACACAGCACCACTATATTATTTTATATATATTTTTCATTGGAGCGCCAGGTAAGTGAATTAGTGGATGCCATTTGGTACCCCTCCTAATTCACAACCTTTTGTCTTTTATTAAAAGCCCACTGTTTTAAACAAATACGGAGACACTGTTGGGCGAGAGTCAGTTAATATACACTGACAGCCATAACAATTGATATAAAATTAACGGTGTCGACACTGGAATAATTATACTGCTTTCACATTGCAGAAATGGGTAATGACACGGTATTCTTAAATGGGACTTTAAAACGGGTCTGAGCCTTGAGACCTTTCACATTTCAGGTAAAAACCGATTTAAAAATCATTTAATACCATTCAAAATTCAACCCGTTTAACCCCCAAGGGACACGTTTCAAGCCATTTAAATAGAGCCATTCACACTGCCTAAAAAACGGCTTTAAAACGTGTAGGACTCTGCTTTTTAACCGTGTTGAAATACCGGTTATCTTTAACCGGTAAATCAACTTTGGCACTTTCACATTGCAGCCTTAAACGTTTTAAAATGGGGAAAAAAACAGCAATATACCGGTTTAAAAGTGCAATGTGAAAGGGGTATAAGAGGATCCCAAAAATATACACGGTGACTCCGTATG
Organism: Crinia signifera; assembly: GCF_055691185.1. Taxonomy (NCBI): domain Eukaryota; kingdom Metazoa; phylum Chordata; class Amphibia; order Anura; family Myobatrachidae; genus Crinia; species Crinia signifera. Next base: position 47,188,477 of record NC_139223.1, read on the forward strand.
GGAGAGTTGAAATACACAAAGGAATATGGTGTGGTGAAAAAACAAATAGATATATAAAATAATCAATTGGTTACTTTAACCCCTTCCCGACAATTGACGTACATTTACGTCATGGTCGGGAAGTACTTCCCGACACATGGCGTAAATGTACGTCATGGCATTTAACTGTCACCGCGTCTATAGACGCGGTGACAGTTTCAACATGTCTGCTGTCCCTGACAGCAGACATGTCCGTGCATGCCCAGGGGGGGCTGCGATGCCGCCCCCCCGTCGGCGATCGCTGTGATTGGCTGTTCAGTGTGAACAGCCAATTACAGCGTTTTCTGTGTCACCGGCGAATAACGTTCGCCGGTGACACGCGATCGGAGGTGATTGGTGCTGTAAAGTACAGCACCAATCACCGCGGGGTGTAAGGGTGACACTGGTGTCACCCCACCTCACCCCGCCCGCCCCCAAAGGCCGTGATTGGTCCGTCGGACCGACGGACCAATCACAGCCATGGAGGGGGGTTTAAACTAACGGTGACTGCACTGCAGACGCCATTCCGGTCTGGAATTGCGTGCAGTGCGGTCACCGTGCCAATCTGCCGCGATATACTGACCAGAACCTTGCAAAATACTTACCTGATCCTTGCAAATATCTTGGCTGCTTCATCTGTGCTTGTAGTGTGCTGGATGCTTCCTGGATCCTGTTACTTGTGACTTCCTGTGAACTTGTGCTGCTGCAGTGTAATAGCGTTAGTTAGATAGAGAGAGATAGAGAGAGATAGTGTCAGATAGTGTCAGAGAGTGCTGTATTTTGTGCTGCTGCAGTGTGATATAGTTATAGAGAGAGAGATAGAGAGAGATAGAGAGAGATAGAGAGAGATAGAGAGAGATAGAGAGATATAGAGAGAGATAGAGAGAGAGAGATAGAGAGGCCTAGTGACAGAGAGTGCTATATTTTGTGCTGCTGCAGTGTGATAGTTATAGGTAGATAGAGAGAGATAGAGAGAGATAGAGAGAGAGAGATAGAGATAGTGACAGATTGTGCTATATATTTTTTATATAACTGACTGCTGCCCCCCCTTTTGTGCTGATCAGTATAAATTAACTGATCAGCAACTTTTTGGGGGCGCAGGGTATTTTTATATATATATATACCTGTCACTGCTGCTGCTGCAGTGTCATAGAGTGTTAGATAGTGAGAGATAGAGAGATAGAGAGAGATAGCGACAGAGAGTGATAGAGAGTGCTAAATTTTGTGTCTGCTGCCCCCGCCTTTTGTGCTGATCACTATATCTGAGGTGATCAGCAACTTTTTAGGGGTGCAGAGGTTTTTTTTTTTTTATATATACCTGCCAGTTGCACTGTCAGTTGCACCTGCTGCCCCTCACTGGTAATCAGTGTCGCATCACTGATCACCTTTTTTTTTTTTTGTGTGTGCTGTGGGGTCTTTTTTTAATTTTTTTTTTTACACACACTGTGATTTTGTGGGTGTCCTGTGGCCACTGTGCGCGGATCAGTGACGTACATCACTGATCATCTTTTTCGGCACAGGGTTGATCTATTTTTTTTTTTTTTTTGATCAAATTCCTGTTGCCTTTCAGCGCTGTTCAGTGACGGACGTTACTGACCAACATCTGTGCTCAATTTTTGGCGCAGGACCTTTTTTTTTTTTTTTTTTAACCCCTTCAATTTTTTTTTTTTAACCCCTTCAATTTTTTTTTTTAACCCCTTCAATTTTTTTTTTTTTTAACCCCTCCATTTTTTTTTTTTGTATAAAGTATTTTTTTTTTCTGCACACTACATACACACTACACACTACATACCCCCCGGGTTGAAATAAAGTTTGTACCCCCCCCTACACTATACACGTGTTGAAACATTTCACTACCAGTAACACAAAAATAAAAATGGCATCCCAAATGTCATCCCAAATGTCATCCCAGTCATCCAGAAGAATGTATTCAGCGGAGGAGGCATATGCCCTGCTTGCTTCTGACTCTGACACAGCCAGTGATGCAAGCGGGGAATTTGAAGGATTCGCCTTAAGCTCCTCTTCCTCCTCTGGTGATGAGGGACCCCCTCAAAGACGCCCCCGTAGAGCAGCTGAGACCCCCCCCCCCAATAATTGATCTCGTATGGACCCCACCACCAGACAATTTTGAGCCCCAGGTTCCTGAGTTTTTGGCCATGCCAGGAATCCAATTTGATTCCACAGGTCTCAGAGAAATTGACTTTTTCAAATTATTTTTCTCTGATGATTTTATAAATTTAATGGTGGACCAAACTAATTTATATGCCCAGCAGTTTATTGCTCAAAACCCCACGTCATCATTTGCTAGGTGGACCCCTGTAGATGCAGTAGAGATGATGACGTTTTGGGGTCTGGTGTTTCATATGGGCATAGTAAAAAAGCCAGAAATTAGGCAATATTGGAGTACAGATGTTCTGTACAGCACCCCATTTTACCGTATGGCCATGCCCCGGGCTCGATTTGAGACGATCCTTAAATTTTTGCATTACAACGATAATGCACAGTGCCCACCCAGAGATGATCCCACCTTTGACCGGCTATTCAAAGTCAGGCCGGTCATTGATCATTTCAGTGCCAAATTTGAAGACATGTACATCCCAGATAAATTCATTTGCATAGACGAGTCCCTTATACATTTTAAAGGAAGGGTTAAATTCCGCCAGTACCTTCCCAGTAAGAGGGCAAGGTATGGCATAAAAATGTATAAGTTGTGTGAAAGCACCTCAGGGTACACCCACAGGTTTAGGGTATATGAAGGGAAGGATTCAAGAATTGAACCGCCAGAATGCCCCCCCTCCCTCGTAGGTGTTAGTGGAAAAATTGTCTGGGATTTAGTGCACCCCTTCCTGGATAAAGGTTATCACCTCTATGTGGATAACTTTTACACCAGCATCCCCCTGTTTAAGGCCCTTGGTTCAAGAGGTACAGCAGCTTGCGGTACTGTGCGCAAGAACCAAAGAGGCCTCCCAAAAACGCACATTGCCCAAGTAATGAGAAGGGGTGAAAGCAGGGGAATATGCACCGAAAATATGTTGTTGGTCAAATATAAGGACAAGAGGGATGTCCTTATACTGACAACAATTCACGGAGACAGTACCACCTCCGTCCCTGTACGAGGTACCAGTACCCACACCTCAAAACCTAATTGTATCCTGGATTACAATAGGTACATGGGCGGAGTGGATCTTTCAGATCAGGTACTGAAGCCGTACAGTGCCCTGCGGAAAACAAAAATCTGGTACAAGAAGCTGGCCGTGTATATCATCCAGATGGCACTGTATAACGCTTACGTGCTATTCCGTTCTACCGGCCAGAGGGGGACATTTATGCACTTTCAAGAGGAAGTCATAAAGGGCCTAATATTTGGGAACCAGCAGGCTGAGGGCCCCAGTACTTCTAGTACTGGCCCCCGTATTGTACCAGGGCAGCATTTTCCTGATGAAATCCCCTCCACTGGAAAAAAGGGCAGGACACAAAAAAGGTGCAAAGTTTGCTATAAAAAGGGAATAAGAAAGCAAACTATTTTCCAGTGTGACACTTGCCCCGACAAACCCGGCCTATGTATAAAGGAGTGTTTTAAAATATACCACACATCTATGGATTATTAGGTTCATAATTTCACCGTGCTTCGGGGGTCTTGCTAATGCCACATACCACCCACCATTCATTCCACCATAATCTGAGCCGCAAAATCCAAAAATCACTCCTTCCCTTCTGAGTCCTGCCATGCACCCAACTGGTATTTTTTGGTCACATGTGAGGCATTGCCGTACTCGGGAGAAATTGGGGCACAGATTTTGGGGTGCTTTTTCTCCTTCATACCTTCTGAAAATGAAAAATTTTGAGCCAGAACTGCATTTTTGTGTAAAAAAATGTAATTTTTCATTTTCACTGCCCAGTTGTATCAAAATTGGTGAAACCCCTGGGGGTTTGAAATGTACACTATACCCCTAGATGAATTCCCTGAGGGGTGTAGTTTGCAAAATGGGGTCACTTGTGGGGGGGTTCCACTGTATTGGTGCTTTGGGGGTCTTGCTAATGCGACATAGCACCCACCAAAATTCCACCAGAATCTGAGCTGCAAAATCCAAAAATCACTCCTTCCCTTCTGAGTCCTGCCATGCACCCAACTGGTATTTTTTGGTCACATGTGAGGCATTGCCGTACTCGGGAGAAATTGGGGCACAGATTTTGGGGTGCTTTTTCTCCTTCATACCTTCTGAAAATGAAAAATTTTGAGCCAGAACTGCATTTTTGTGTAAAAAATGTAATTTTTCATTTTCACTGCCCACTTGTATCAAAATTGGTGAAACCCCTGGGGGTTTGAAATGTACACTATACCCCTAGATGAATTCCCTGAGGGGTGTACTTTGCAAAATGGGGTGACTTGTGGGGGGGTTCCACTGTATTGGTGCAACATAGCACCCACCATTCATTCCACCAGAATCTGTGCTGCAAAATCCAAAAATCACTCCTTCCCTTCTGAGTCCTGCCATGCACCCAACTGGTATTTTTTGGTCACATGTGAGGCATTGCCGTACTCGGGAGAAATTGGGGCACAGATTTTGGGGTGCTTTGTCTCCTTCATACCTTCTGAAAATGATAAATTTGGAGCCAGAACTGCATTTTTGTGTAAAAAAATGTAATTTTTCATTTTCACTGCCCACTTGTATCAAAATTGGTGAAACCCCTGGGGGTTTGAAATGTACACTATACCCCTAGATGAATTCCCTGAGGGGTGTAGTTTGCAAAATGGGGTCACTTGTGGGGGGGTTCCACTGTATTGGTGCTTTGGGGGTCTTGCTAATGCGACATAGCACCCACCAAAATTCCACCAGAATCTGAGCTGCAAAATCCAAAAATCACTCCTTCCCTTCTGAGTCCTGCCATGCACCCAACTGGTATTTTTTGGTCACATGTGAGGCATTGCCGTACTCGGGAGAAATTGGGGCACAGATTTTGGGGTGCTTTTTCTCCTTCATACCTTCTGAAAATGAAAAATTTTGAGCCAGAACTGCATTTTTGTGTAAAAAATGTAATTTTTCATTTTCACTGCCCACTTGTATCAAAATTGGTGAAACCCCTGGGGGTTTGAAATGTACACTATACCCCTAGATGAATTCCCTGAGGGGTGTACTTTGCAAAATGGGGTGACTTGTGGGGGGGTTCCACTGTATTGGTGCAACATAGCACCCACCATTCATTCCACCAGAATCTGTGCTGCAAAATCCAAAAATCACTCCTTCCCTTCTGAGTCCTGCCATGCACCCAACTGGTATTTTTTGGTCACATGTGAGGCATTGCCGTACTCGGGAGAAATTGGGGCACAGATTTTGGGGTGCTTTGTCTCCTTCATACCTTCTGAAAATGATAAATTTGGAGCCAGAACTGCATTTTTGTGTAAAAAAATGTAATTTTTCATTTTCACTGCCCACTTGTATCAAAATTGGTGAAACCCCTGGGGGTTTGAAATGTACACTATACCCCTAGATGAATTCCCTGAGGGGTGTAGTTTGCAAAATGGGGTCACTTGTGGGGGGGGTTCCTAACTTTTAGCATCTTAGGGTGCCTAGAAACCTACATGGTGCCTAAAAAATAATCTCATAAAAAGGAGGCTCCAAAATCAAGTAGGTGCTCCTTCTATTATGAAGCCTGTGGTTTGGTCACCGTGCACACTAGGGCCACATATAGGATATTTATGAAAACAAAAGAATTGGGGGAATCAATTTTCAGTCACATTTCTCTAGTAAAATGTACTGTGTTCCTTAGAAAAATGTATTAAAATTGCAAATCTGCAAAAAAAAAGAAATTTTGAAATTTCACCTACACTTTGTTTTAATTCCTGTGAAACACCTAAAGGGTTAACAAACTTCCAAAATGCTGTTTTGAATACTGTGAGGGGTGCAGTTTTTGAAATGGCATCATTTATGGGGGTGTCTCACATACAAGTCCCTCAAAGTCACATCAGAACTGAACTGGTCCCTAAAAAAATCAGTGTTTGAAATTTTCTTGAAAATTTGAGAATTTGCTATTCATATTGTAAGCCTCCTAGTGTCCCAAAAAATTAAAAGGAAGTTGAAATAATGATGTCAACATAAAGTAGACATATGGTCTTTGTTAGTTATTAACTATTTTGAGTGGTATGATTATTTGTCTCACAAGCAGAAAATTTAACATTTTGCAAATTGCTAAATTTTCCATTTTTTTACGACATTTTGGTATTTTTCACAAAAAAACACAGACTGCATCGACCCAAATTTACCACTAACTTGAAGTACAATGTGTCACGAAAAAACAATCTCAAAATCACTGGGATAAGTAAAAGCAAAAAAAAGTTATCCCCACTTAAGTGAGACATGTCAGATTTGAAAAAAAGGGCTCTGTCAGGAACGCAAAAACTGGCTCTGTCAGGAAGGGGTTAAACGATCAGAGACGCTGTGGAAGAAATTGATCAAAAATACACTGATAGCCACAGTAAGTGACATACAAACAGAGGTGTCGGCAGCTAAAGATTAAGGAGAACTTAATTACAATACAATACTGCATAAGGTATATTGCTGAAATATAAAAACAGAAGGGCAAAACGCAGGCTCTGAACATACTAAAATAACCAACATAATCACCACATAATAACAGAGGAGGTACGGCACACCAAGATACAGTAATAAAAGGACGTACAGTATTAGGTGGGAACAACAGAAAGAGAGCTCATATCTGACAACAAGTGGAACCAAATTGTATCCAAGTATCCACAACAAGGTTGCCTGTAAAGATAAAAGGGCAACATTGTAGAAGGGTACTGACTGTATAGCAATACAAGGCAATTAGCCAATAATAGAAAATACAGCAGGAGAGAATAGAAAAGACACTAATGTCAGTACTGAAGCAAATAAACAAATATTAAATACTATCTTCTCCTTAAAGAAATAAGGAGATTAAACACAAGGAGTCAGTGAACCCCAGATAAAAAAGAGCATCCACATCCCGATTTATTAAAGCACATTTTCAAACTTTTTTTGCACTTCTATACTATAGTCTAATAAGAGGGTGTAAATAGTACACCTCTTTTTTAATCATTGAGATAAATAAAAGTTACATTTTAGTAAACAAGTGTCAGTTGGACGTCATATAGAGCTATCTGCAGTGTGCACCCATTTTTTCTCTACAGTATTTAAAGAATACAATATTTTAAATGGAAGAAACAGAGAAAAAACAGTGAATAACAGATAGTTTTTTTCACATAGAGAAAAGGGAAGGCTAAAATTCTGATCTATGTAAAAAAAAACGGCAGATAAAAAACTTATTTAAAAAAAAAGTGGTACTTATGTATTATCTGGGCTCCCATGTTAAGTGCACCCCATTTTTTCATACCCCTACTATCCAACTACGCATGGAGTTGATTTTATATAGTGTGGCGAGCGCAGCGAGCCACCGTGCCCGAAGCGTGGCGAGTGCAGCGAGCCCCGCGGTCTCGCTAAGAAAAACGGGAGCCCAGATATTACATAAGTACCAAAAAAGTTTTTAAAAGTAAATGTATAACCTAACTAGCGGAGGAGTCAGCAGGCAGTACCCAACACGTTTCGTCCTTTATACTTCATCAAGGGGTGAGGGGGAGGTGTGCCTGGACTACTATTTATACTGTACATACTTATTAAACTTAATTATGATGTCACATCCTGTGGGATGCACCTATTGTTCTAAAAACACGGAGTTAACAACAAACATCTATTTCAGGTATATAGGTAGTTAGTACTTCCCCTGTGCACTTTAAATACATAGCTTTTTTAGGAAAACGATAGGTTTATATAGCAGAAAATAATTCTAGTACATTTTCGGGGGGAGTTATTCCCCACCTCCAGCGGGGCGCGCGTCACTTCCGCTCCGCTTCCTGTGTCACAGTACTCTGCGCTTGTTGCCGCCTTTGGACGGATGTCCTTCGTTCAACTATACCCCACTTCCTATATTCGGAAAGCCAGGTCTGCCCATCTGTGATGTCGTTTCTGTAGAGGTTTGTTCATTGGACGCCTTGGTCACGTGGTTTATACTGCTGGACGCTAGTTCCATTTAGTCTGCTTTGGCGGCCATTTTGCTGGGGACTTTTGTATTCTTACACAGGGAAACGGCCATTTCTTTGTATTCTTGGCTGTGGAAGTAGTTTTATGGTGCCCATGATTTTCTTTGGTGGACTACAAGTTCTTAATTTCTTATGTAATCATTTTATGCACTTTGTAGGTAGAGAGAAAGGTGAATTAGTACTCACTCGTGGATTCTTATATACATTTAAATTCCAAGATTGCTGTGAGATAGCGTTTTGTGACAGTATTAAGTGATATATATATATATATATATATGTATATATATATATATGCAGGCAATGGACCGGCACTTCCCACGAAGAAGTAAAAGTAAAGCTGCGTGCCTTTGTAAGGATTTGTAGAAAGCAAGGTTCCCAGAACACCGCAAGTTAACCAGGAACAACACGTCACTGCAGAACTTGAAGAAGAAAAAATGAAGTTTTATTGCATAGCCTCAACGGCTCGTTTCGGGGTTATTTACCCCTTTCTCAAGAGGCAACAACAAATACAACATACAGTGTAGCAGCATGCCTTTAAATAGCAGTTATTGGCACCAATTTGTGAACGCTGGACATTACTGCCTAGCCCGTTCACCTGTGTCCAGGTCCAGGAGCAATGACGTATGTGGCTCACACCCACAACGCCATTGCCATGGAAACCAGGCACGGTGTTCGGCTTGCAGAGCCAGCGTCAGCGTCCGGATTTACCTAAAATTCATAAAAATCTTGTGAACCCCCCTGGCAGACCCATCATCTCTGCCAGGGGTAGTCTTTATCAACCGGTATCACAGCTCCTGGACATGCTTATTCAGCCTCATGTGACTGTCCAACCAGGTTTCCTCAAGGACACTACCAGTTTCCTCAATGCTGTCGGTGGTACTATGGATTTGCAGGACCATACCAGGATGTGTGTAATGGATGTAGCTAGTTTGTATACATCCATTCCACATAACCAGGGACTTTCTGCCATGTGTGACTTCTTGAATGGCCTCACTGAATTCCCCTTCAATATCAATTTATACTTGCAATTGTTGAGGCTGGTCCTCACTAAAAATTATTTTCTTTTTGACGGTAAAATGTATCTGCAGACGTCCGGGTGTGCGATGGGGGCGGTGGTCGCCCCGGCATATGCCAATGTATTCATGTTCAATTTTGAAAATGAGATCATCTTTAAACATCGCTTTAGCCAGCACATCCGGATGTACTGCAGATACATTGATGACCTATTTATGTTTTGGGACGGAGGGGAGGAGCTATTTAATCTCATGATGGAGGAGATTAATTTGTTGGATACCCCCATCAAATTCACATACAAATCAAGTAGTGAATCCATTGACTTTCTTGATGTAAAGATTTCTCTTGTAGGGGGTACCATTCAAACAGCAGTATTTAGAAAACCTACAGACAGGAATACCCTGCTGCTTTCCGGTAGTCATCACCCCCCTTCCCTTAAAAAAGGTCTCCCCTACTCGCAAATGGTGCGTGCGTGTAGGATATGCAGTGATCCGTCTAAAATTGATGGGGAATTGGATGTGATCATTGACAAGTTCCATGCTAGGGGTTACTTGCTTAAGGATCTGCAGAATGCTAAAATAAAAGCTTTAAAACTTAATCGTGCAGACCTTTTAAAACCTCAGACAAAACGCAATGATAAAGTTTTTCCTTTTATCTCCAAATTCGACACTTCAAGCATGGTGGTCCCTGTTGCTAGTAAGGCCCTTTGGCCTATTGTCTCCACAGACAAATCCCTCCCTGTGTTTAGAGATGTGCGACCCCTGGTATGCTACACCAGGGGCCGTAATCTCAAAGACATCCTGGTCCACTCCGACATTACGGGGTTTGATGTGTCTCCTAACACCATTTATAAAAAACCAGGATGTTATAAATGTCCGAAATGTGTTACCTGTAAATTCATGATTGCCTCTGACAAATTTAAGGATCCACACTCCTCTAAGGAGTATCGTATTAGACATGTACTCACCTGCGACACCCAATTTGTTGTATATGCATTAATTTGCCCTTGTGGCTTATATTATATAGGCATGACATCAAGGAAATTCAAGGAGCGGATGGGCATGCACCGCTCTGCGATCAAATCTGCCTTGCTTGGCAAGAAAGCTGAGCAACCGGTCGCCATTAATTTTAAAGAATTTAACCATCCTTTGGAATCCATGAGATATATGGCTATCGATCATATCCCACCATCAAACCGTGGTGGGGATAGGGTGAAACGCCTCCTAAAGTTAGAGGCTACCTGGATCCACAGACTCAATACTGTTTCTCCTCATGGACTAAATGAACGGATAGTATGGAGTACTTTTATGTGAACCTGCTACCTGATTAATTGATCATCTTGTTCGATAATTTTGTATTTTGATATTCTATATGTGTATTATGTGCATTCCTATATATGCCACTGTATTTTCTATGGTATTTTTCCTGATTATTTGTGTTGCACACGGGTGCTGGCCCTGGATACTGGTGGCGCCCCTGGGCTCTGTCTCCTGTCGGGCGGGTGTGAGTCGTTCCGGACTGGTTGACGGGGCCCCGGGTCTCCCCCATTGTCTATGCTGCCACTATTCATGTGCATCCTTTATGTTTTATGTTTAATGTGATTGCGCCGCGAAGCGTCGTCATGACGACCGGCACGCCAGTGAGAGAGGCGTGCCCGGCCTGCGTGGCGGCGTGAAGCGTTGCTCTCAATGGGCTTTTTTCGTGCCGCGTTGCCGTGACGACCACCACGCTAGTGAGAGAAGTGTGACTGGTCTGCACGGTCGCGTGGGACGGTGCTGTCTAGGTTATGTTTGTACTATTTTGTAGTTATTATGTTATATTGACATGTATTTTTCTGCTTTAGCGTCTTTCTGTAGATCGCAGTACTGGATGCTCCAGGCGCCCTCCTGACGGGACTCCATGGCAACTTGGACGCGGGTGTGAGCCGCGTCCTATGCTATGTGATGACGTGACGGGTGGTTGCCTAGAAGATCCGGACGCTGACGCTGGCTCTGCAAGCCGAACACCGTGCCTGGTTTCCATGGCAATGGCGTTGTGGGTGTGAGCCACATACGTCATTGCTCCTGGACCTGGACACAGGTGAACGGGCTAGGCAGTAATGTCCAGCGTTCACAAATTGGCGCCAATAACTGCTATTTAAAGGCATGCTGCTACACTGTATGTTGTATTTGTTGTTGCCTCTTGAGAAAGGGGTAAATAACCCCGAAACGAGCCGTTGAGGCTATGCAATAAAACTTCGTTTTTTCTTCATCAAGTGCTGCAGTGACGTGTTGTTCCTGGTTACCTTGCGGTGTTCAGGGAACCTTGCTTTCTATATATATATATATATATATATTTCGAGATTTATTCTCGTCATCAGGATCCGGATGACGAGAATAAATCTCGAAAGATCTTGATGAAACCTGTGTGGTCTTAAGTTCTTTTGAAAGACGTCAGAGTGCCGCATAAAAGGAATGCATGTATGCCACCCCTGATGTGGAGTTGAGCTGAGGAAGGCACCTGGTGCTCCATCCATTTATTCAAGCAAAGGAGTGCCGGATATATATATATATATATATATATATATATATATATTCTGTACTGTTACTGGCTACCTAGCTGGCTGTGCAATAACCATGTGGCGCCACTGAATGGCTGCCTGGGTACTGCACATCTCGGTAAATATGTTCCCCATGTCGGTGTCCCTTATTAGAATGCATCTAGTGCATATCTGTACATGTGATGTATATCTGTACTGCCATTGTTATTTGTTCCTTGTACTGATAACCCTTTGTATTGCAGTATGTGCATTGTTATTTTTAATGTCTGTAAAGCGCCTTGAGTCCTGTTGGAGAAAGTGCGCTATATAAATAAAACTTACTTACTTACTAAACTGCGAGTCAACCAGAATCTCCCCCTAAGTGTCAGGATCCACCCAAGTGTGGTTACATTTGTGCTAAACCCAATATTTCGGTGTGTGATCTTATACAGTAACAGTACCTCCCCCGCAGGTACCAGAACCCAGCACTTACTTCCTGCCTTCTGCAGCCGGTTCTCCTCCTCTCTCAGCTTGTTCTGCATCAGTCGTAGCGTGTTCTCTGCCTCCTACAGGACACAAGTTATATCATCAGACATCATGGATGGCATGAGGCTCATTACTGTATATGCAGTAGATTGGGCGCTATAAGATTCTGCGCAGTGCAAGTTTATACGCTAATATAAAACCCATCTTTAGATAATTATAAAGGCAGCACTGACTATATAGAGTTTATGGCTGATACTATAAGTAAAAGCTGCCTTTAAATGCAGAAACAATGTAAATCGGCAGAGTGTTTATAAATCCAGTGATAGATACACTATCTATATAAAAATAAAGTAAAAATTTATAATTTTCCTTTGGTCTCACAGTACAGAGCAGTCACTCAGTAAGGGCTGCACAGATCTTTCTATGGTGAAGCCCCACAGGCACTTGTGATGTGAGCAGACTAATGTGGGCGAGTCTTAGTACAGCAGATGTAAGCATGGTCATCACTGTAATTCAAGAGGAAAGGGAAAGAGTGTCACTGTGTGGTGCACATATGGTGTGTACACATGGTGAGATGTGACGTGCAATGCGATCCGATCGCATAGCATCACATGCATGCGATGGCATACAATTTTGACTATATAGTGCAGATCTGCACTATATAGTCAAGGCAGCCAAGACTTTCTGCCATGCGATACGGGAGCAAGCATCGGGATTGCAAGGGTTAAAACCCTTGTGATCTGCATGCGATCTGCGGGCGATACCGATGCGATTCTGACTATATAGTCAGAATCGCAGGATGATTGTACCCATGTGCACACACCATTAGAAAATGCTTGAATAAAATGTAATCTTTATTTGAAAGGATCCATAAAATGTTGTGAAATGTTCAATAAAACAATACATATAAAGACACAGTAATGAGGATTAAACTTATGCTACATCAAAGAGGATAGGGAAGAAAAAAATCGGTTTGCTGCCGTTTATTTAATATAAACAATACAGTATAAGAGGTGGAGGGCAGACATAAACCCCTGGAGCATACCTCCCAACTGTCACGATTCCGTCGGGACAGTCCCGATTTTCGGGTCCTGTCCCGACGTCCCACCCGCGGCAGGCATTGTCCCGCTGCGGGGGGTGGCAGTTGGGAGACCCCCCAATCTAGTAGAATAGACGCTGTGCGCATGCGCACAGCGTCTATTCTCGTATGAAAATGAGGTCGCGGCTAATTAGCATAAGCCGCGCCCTCATTTGCATACGCCCCGCCCCCTTTTCGGGCGCTCGCGTGTCCCTATTTCATCCGGACACAAGTTGGGAGGTATGCTGGAGTCTCTTAGCACAAGTGTAATCGGAGTGTCCTGCTTCGGTGCCCAGTATGTGGACAACAGGTGCGCTCTTGCTGTGTTCTTGGTCCTGACGAAGCTCCTTTGTGAAGCGTACGCAGACCGACTGCACCCACAGTGTGTGCGTCCCTTCCCCCCTTCCCCCCATGAATGTATTTTGATCTGTATTAGTTTAAAACGGTAGCATTACCAACGGACGCCAGTTGCCACTGGGTCCGTAGAGCCAGAGAAGCGGTGTATGACGTCAATCACTGCAGCTCTCTGAATCCAGGGCAGACTGAAGATCAGTGGTGTAATACTCACACACCTCTTTCTAAGTGCACCACACAGTGACACTCTTTCCCTTTTCTCTTGAATTGCATTTACTCTGTGTCCTGTGGTAGCACCCAATCCTCAATATAAAGATTAGATGTGTATAACACAGCGAATATTTCTAAAAGAGGGGTTGTTAAAAATACCACTATATTACTTCCCTGTGCAACTGGCATCATCGCTGTCCTTGTATGGCCATCACTGTGGTTGACATCAATGGCGAAACTGCAGGATACTGATGGCAGCATACGATGCAATGAATTACCATCAATGGTTTTACCAATCGATGTCCATGCCTTTTCTTTAACTAACTGGCCTGTGGGCCAATCAGAACCTGGGGGCAGGTCTTCAATCATGTAAGGGGCGGAGCTATGCTTCATGTCCTGACACCTTGGGGGAAAAAAACTATTTGGTTATGCTGTGCCATCGATGTAGGGGAACCATCTGGTTCACCCCCATCAGTGGAAATAGCATTCTATATCGACCATAAACTGCACCATCGATGATTGATAGCCATCCCTAAGCAGATGTGCAGCACAGGTGACTGAATGGTGCTCATCAGGCTGGGAGCGTGTGAGTGGGGACAGGTTTATTCCTTTGGAGAAAAAGTTCAGCACTTATCTTCTGCCCAGGACTGAACTGTACAATGTTCCTGGTCTCATCTCACACCTCAGGATCTCAGCACCTCTTCCGATACCCAATAATAATCTATAGTCCCACAGGTATCTATCCCTGATTACTACGCCCGTTGACAAACCAAGCCAGCCATACCCACCCACCCACAGATACTCCACAGGCTGGAAGACAGTTCCTATAGTAACTACAGGGGACCAGACATCTCTTCCTTATCATGGCTTGTCATGAGCCCTGGACTCTACAAAGTATCCTTTTATATATGAGGCTGAGACCTTCTTTACAAGGTACAAGTCTGGCAGTAAAACCACTTGCACACGGTGTATAATGAGGCTTGTCCTATAGTATGACTACGTATGGCCCTTCTCTATGAACGTAGAACCACAGTGACATTCCTTCCCTCGGATATGACCATCTGCCACAAGCGACGGTTGAAGAATACAATACACTGTTCATGAGCTGAAGCTTATTACTTCTCTAGGGCCAGTGACAGCACCTGGTGCATTACTAAGGCATGAGGCACTGGTAATATCACGAGTTCCTAATGAGAACTCAAGAAAATGAAGCCTAAGGTCAGACTGTAATAGAGTGATGTAATATACAGGATCCAGCTTATCACTAATTCAGGAATAAATTGGAGCACTTTGATTGGTCAGAGCATGGAACCAACCAGATCAGAGTGATTTCATACATTCCTATGTAATGAACAGGCTGTGACCTGTAATTCATGATGCTACATCTAACCGACTAAATTCTATTTCTTATTCAAATTTGTGGTTGCCTGAAGA
The DNA here is from genome assembly GCF_055691185.1 of Crinia signifera. Classification (NCBI taxonomy): domain Eukaryota; kingdom Metazoa; phylum Chordata; class Amphibia; order Anura; family Myobatrachidae; genus Crinia; species Crinia signifera. The sequence goes on from NC_139223.1 coordinate 47,203,663, forward strand.
CATAGGAGTAATGTGGAGTTGGAGAGGACGAGCTGGGAGAAGGAGTATGTTAGTAATTGACAATAATTTGTACTATTACCCCTAAATCCACAGCCTGGGTTTGGAGAATTACCCTCGTGCTGTCTTCAATCACGGCGTCCTAAAGTATCAGCATTATTGTCACGGCAGCCGTGGGCCAAAAGCTTCTCAATGATAAATTCTGATATGACAGCAGATGAAGTGCTTACATTTCGGCCTGGCTAGTGGGTCTGCTATCTCAGGGGTAAATGTATAATCATAGCCTGATTGGAGGCAAGCGGATCCACAGAACAGCTGTCCTGTGGGAGTGTAACCCCGCTTCCTTGCTTGTTTGAGGCATCTAATCTGGCTGATAACGGTCTGTACAGCCTGTAACCGCCTGACCCGGGCACATAACAAAGGTTTAACAAAAGCTGCTCCACCCACTACGTCAACGTTCTTCTGACCAATGACCACAGAACAATGTCTCCTTCCTATCTATGACTGTCACCTTTACAGTCACCTACTATATGAATACACTTTACAAGAGCTGCCCAAGCTGATTGGCTCGTTCTCTGTTATATAGGGGCTGTTAGGGGCTGTTACTAGCATTCACATATGTAGGTGATGTGTTAGACATTAGTAATGTAATGGAGATCAGACTGTGATCACACTGCATAAAGGAACCTGGGTACCTTACTGAAAACATATAGCGAGACGTGCCACGGATATGTCACCAGTTTCCTCATCCATTTGGGTTACCACAAATGTATCCGCACAATTAGTGTTCACACTGAGCAGCTGGATTGTTAGACTATATGATAACTGAGAACATAGATATATATAAGTATAGAAATGTGGACAATGCTTGTCGAAACACCCTATTGCCAGGGAAACTCCATCCTACTTGCACCCACATCGTGTCTCCTCTCTGACTGACGTTTGGCTGATTACTGTACATCTGCTTTACTGCATAGATCACTTGATTCTGGGGTTGGCTATATAACGATGTCGGATTATGCCACATGTGTTCTCAGTATCCTTAATGACCCCTTGAACCACGACCTTTAATTGGCGATTCCCAGTCTCATCTAATATCCTCAGAGGTTTTTATACACTATTTTGCCCAACAATGTGGTATGTGGACAAGAACATAGAACAAATGGATGCTAATACTTTATTTGGGCCGACACTACACTTTGTGGCCACATCGTCACATGATAAGCAGCCCTTGCAATCCTTCCTCTGGGCTTTGAGTTATTGAATTACTGCACAGTACCGCGCTATGTTGACGGGTTACAGCAAATACAGTCACCAGACCTGTAAAGATGCTCAGCTGTCATATGACACTCTGGGGCAGATGTATCAAGCCTGGTGAAGCGATAAAGTGGCCAGTGATGAGGCAGCAGCCAGTCAGTTCCCAACTGTCATGTTTCACATCCAGCCTGTAACTTGACAGTTTGGAGCTGATTGGCTGCTGCTGTATCAATGACCACTTTATCATTTCACCAGGCTTACTGTATTACATCTGACGTTCTATGCGCACAGAGGGCCTAGCTTATTTCTTATTGTCACTGCGGCAACAAGTCCGGGACACTACTGGTCAATGTCAACATTATTAATCAAATTGAGGATCCTCTCACTCTAGATACACCCAGCTGCAAACTAATTGCCCTTATTCAACGGCAAATTCCTTCTCAAATGGACAAAACCATGTGCACTGCAGGTGGTGGGCAGATATAACATGTGCAGAGAGAGTTAGATTTGGGTGGGGTTTTTACTTCAAAGTGATCTCTATATTGCAGTGTAAAAAAGCAGTCAGTATTTCCCTGCACAGAAACAAAATAACCCACCCAAATCTAAATCTCTCTGCACATGTAACGATCTGAGCACTGTAGATCGCTCAGCAAGATCACTGAGCACACAGTGCTGCACAGCGATGTGTCAGCGCTGTGTGCTGAGCGATGTGTCAGCTCTGTGTGCTGAGCGATGTGTCAGGACCAGTGGTCTCCCGTGTGAACTAGATTTATCCAGCATACTGGATCTTAATCACTGGGCGACACCACTTTGGCCCCTACACATGGAGCGTTGTAGGGGCATTTTTTAAGTGATCTAGTCAAATTAAGTCTGATTACTTAACCACTTGAGTGGTATGCCCGGAAATTTTCCGGGCTCAGCTGCGCTGCCGGGCAAACCACTAAGATGAAGGTGTGCGCCAGTGGTGCCTGCAGCTGTGCACCAGTGGCACATCACCCTTCCGGGCACCACGCAAGTGGCCGCTCTCCCCTCCCATCACTCCTCCTTACCTCTCCACTCTGGCGATTGTACGCCAGAGCCCCCTAACCCCGCCGCCATTAGTTCTAGTAAGCAGGTGGCAGGCACGGGGATGTTCATCACAGATCGGGGGGACTTCGGGTGCCCAAGACCTCCTGAGCTGCCCCAAACATGCCCGAGCCTGCCACCTGTTATGATTGGCAGCTGGGGCAGCGGCAGGGCCAGGGCCAGGAGCACTGGCGTACAATCGCCGGAGCAGAGATGAGGGGGAGCAGCAGGAGGGGGGAGAGACGGGGGGGGGGGCACAGCTCTGTGGTGGGTTTTGCTGGGGACAAACCTGTCCTGGTAGGTTTGTCCTGCCCCAGCAAAACTCACCACTCAAGGGGTTAAAAAATGCCCTGAAATCGCTCCGTGTGTGTAGGCCCCCATAAGCCTTGTTAATTTACTAGAGCAGGCTTGCGGACCCTCCCGGATTGCCGAGAGGCTCCCGAAAATCGCAGGTCCGCTGCGAGGGGGCGGGGCTAAAATGCCGCAAAACGCACCATATAGCCCCGCCTCCTACACGCAGACCCGCAAATCTCGTGTTTTGCGTGGATTGGTGGCAGGGCTTTGATTCAGCCGCCTTGTTCTCGCCCCCCGACCATGAGATTTGGCTGGCCTCTCTGGGCTTCTCCCGGAGAGGCAAATGTAAAAGTCGGCAAGTATGCACTTGTGGTAGCCAACCCTAGCCCTCGAGAGCTACCAACAGTGCACATTTTCCAGATAACCTAGCTGCTGCACAGCTGCAATCATTAATCACTGACACACTTTAAAAGATACACAGATGGAGCTAATTAGCTCACTTGTGATTCTGTGAGGAGACCTGCAAAACATGCACTGTTGGTAGCTCTCGAGGGCTAGGGTTGGCTACCCCAGTACTAGAGGCACTTGTCCATCTGACCCCTGACCACACAGCTCATGCGGAATGCATGTCACATAGTACTCTCACTCCTCTTCTAGGATAAATGGTCTGTCTGCCGCATTAGTCATTTACTTTAATGTATATTATTTGGACATAATAACGTGAAAGCACAAAATGACTCCAGATGGGCAGTTACATGAGGTTAATAATTCTAAGATCTTCTTTTCTCTATCAAGAAGTTACTTTAAAAAATGATTGGAGCATAATTGACGGTGTAATGGTTAGCATTACTGCCTCGCAGCACTGAGCCCGCATACTTACCTACCTGACCCTCTCCTTCAGGGAGAACACGCTCTGTTCCTGGGCTTCCCTGGTAATGTATGATTGCCATCACCTGTGGGGAGCCAGGTAATTGATAAGAAAGGTGTTTCATCCCAGGTGATGGCAATCATACATTTCCAGGGAAGTCCAGGAACAGAGATTTCCACCACTGCCCTAACTGTGTGGTGTTTGTCTATTGTCCCCGTGCTTGTGTGGGTTTTCTTCGGGTACTCCGGTTTCTCCCACAATCCAAAAACGTACTGGTAGGTCAATTGACTTCCAAAAAATTTAACTCAAGAGTGAATGTCTGTGTGTGCGTGTACATGTGGTAGGCATGGCCGGTGTAAGGCTTCACAGCACCCTAGGCAAAACTTCAACTTACTGCACCACCCCCCCCCCCTCTCCCCCATATTGCCACCAATACCCACTTTCCAACCTCTTAAGGCATACTTGACAAACTTTCTGGAATGGCAGGGAGGCTCCCAAAAAATCGGGTGGTCCTCCCAGCCCCACCTCGGGAAGGTGGGCAATTCCCTGCTTTCCCTGGAGGCCCCCTTTGCCACCCACAACAGAGTACAAGGAGGAGGGGGTAGCAAAGTAGGGAAGTATACCTCAAGGGAAAGTATGGAGGTACTTAATGCCACCTGCATTAAGTACAAAGATCCTCATGGATATCCTTAAATTTTGATAGACAGACTTGGTGGCGCCCCCCAAGACCCTGGAGCCCTAGGCAGCTGCCTAAAGCTGCCTAATGGTAGAGCTGGCCCTGGTGGTAGGGAATATAGATTGTAAGCTTCACTGTGGCAGGGACTGATGTGAGTGTTCAGCTATAGGGGCCAATTAATCAAGTAATATTTGCGGCTAAATCGCTGAAAACACCCGTTTTTGGGGGTTAACCGCAAATATTAAGTATCACCTAAATGTATTAAAGGGGGACCGCAGCAGAAATCTCCGATCCCTGCTGCGATCCCCCCTGCAGCGCCGCCGGCCGCATCCCCCCTAGGTTTCTATGGGGGATGCGAAGCTGCCTGGTGTATCAACAACGGGCAGCCTGGCTTCGCATCCCTGGGCTATCGCAATTCTGGGATGGCGATAGCCCATTGTAGCCTACGGCTGCGGGATCGCACTGCCGAGCGGGGCAGTGCGGTCAGAGTGGTCGGCGGGGGTCAGCGCATTACCGCGCATGCACAGACCCCCCAGCTTCCGGGTCAGGACTTCGCAGGGACGGGCTCCTTTTGGAGCCCTGTCCCTGCGCCCTTCTAATAATACATCCAGGCGATATTTCACAATACCGCAATGCAATGTCCGGTGATGTCACCGTGCCAGCATTGCTCTAGTTTGATAAATGCGCCCCATACTCTGTAAAGTGCTGCAGAAATCAGCCACAGTAATTTACCGCAGCTAATGGATTCAGCTGGTAAATCAGGGATTATGCAGTGTAGACCCTTATAAGTAGCCCTCAGAGGCGCAATAAAATATGGGTCCGAACTAGAATTGACCAAAAAATGAGTGCAGTTACTTGCAGTTGGTGAATGCGTTACTGACTGTGAAAGCAGGCTGATTTATCAAGGATAATACACAAGATAGAACTCACGCTATTTTATATGGGATGAGGGATGTACTATGGGCTGTTGGGTTGGGATAACACTGGCGGTGGCAGCTGTATAATGATTAGCGGTGATCACTGTTTAATAGTGATTCCATACCGGTGTAACAGTCCTTAGCCAAAAAGACAGTTTACCGAGCTTTCCCTCAATAAGAATAGTCATCTACAGACTATAAAACACACTCATATTATATTTTATTGATCTATACCGTACATTGTAAATATAGACGGAAGTGGACATCACCTGTAACCCTTTGCTGTCCTGTTCCCTGTGCCTCAGCTGTTTAGTTCAGACTGCGGTCTTCTGGATTCATGCCTCCGATTGCAGATTCCCCTCTGTCCTTTCCTCCAATCAATGCAAGGCAGGGGGGTTAAATATCCTGCTCACAGACCCAGAAACTGCCTCCAGCAACTTGTCTTCCTGCTGCATGTTCCAGATGCTCTTCACTGGTCAAGCTTGCTTCCTGGAGTCCCTGCGTGAGTCTTCAGCATTCAGCTCCCAGAGGCTCTGCTTGTCCATCTGGTCCAGCGCCCCCGGTCCGGTCCACAAATAGTCCTATTCCTGCTCCAGTTCCTGTTCCTTTAGTTCCTGTGTTTATCCTCAGTATTCTTCAGTTATCCGTTATATGCCAAGTGGGCCATCCTGAGTTGCCGTTTTCTTCAGTTGTCCGTTATAAGCCAAGTCGGCCACATCAGTTTTGTTATCTCCGTCACCTGTTCCTGTGTCAACGCCAAGTCAGCCATTTCAGTTCTGTTACCCTGTCACCTGTTCCTGTGTCAACGCCAAGTCGGCCATTTCAGTTCTGTTATCTCTGTCACCTGCACCCGTGTTAAAGCCAAGTCAGCCTTTAGTATGCATTATACAGTCGGAGTGTCAACACCAAGTCGGCAAGTTCAGTTTCCGTGTTTATCCCTCTGAGGCCTACCCGGTCATTTCAGCTATACTCCAGTCTGTCGCAGCTGGACGGTCTTTCAGTTGTCCTAGTTGCCTTTCCGACCAGAGACTCCTACGTAAAGTCCTCAACTGTGCAGCCTCTCACCGTCAGTGTGCACTTCTAGCAAGGGGCTGCGACCTGCTGTCCAGACGCAGCAAAACCCAAACCTCCTTGCAGAGGTCCCTGGCGAAGACCGCTGGGCAGTTAGACTCTGCGCCATCATCAAGGAGTTCTCACATCCAGGGGGTTTATGCGCAGGTCCTATATCCGATCCGCCACGCTTCCAGCTCCCCAAGTTCAACCTGTCCCCTGGACAACCATTCGGTGTGACAGTTTGCACCAGCCACCAGATCACCACGGTCAAGACTGAGTCCACAAACTCCTAGTCGTGACAGGTCTGTTTTGTAGCAAATCCAACGGTGGGGGAACTGTGTATGAGCAGAACATGTTCTGCATGATTCTTTGCAGTCCTTCCTTAGCCCAAGAATGATTGGCTGTGATGTTTGGGGAGGCGGCAACCGGGACCGTTCTACAAAACAGGGCTCTGCTTTTTGTATGCGTACCTAGCCCAGGGTCTGTAGACTTCCTGGGCCTGGTGGACGGTTCTGATGTCCAGACTGAGTAAGCTTCGGATTATGTGGATGGCCAATGGTAGCGATGGTGATCCGATGCAGTGTTTTTGGACTCAGCACTGGGATCGTAGATGCTGTCAGGAGGAGCTGCTAAAGCAATAGAACATTCCTTGTACGGCGATGTACAACGGCTTCCCTACAGCTGTACAATACCAAGCATACAATGCATATGGGCCATATCATACGCAGGTTTTACATTAGATGTTTCTTCCGGTCAAATAAGCGGGGAACTTGTCTTGTCACTTTACCAGCTGGTTTGCGGAAGAGATGGGTTCTGATATAGCTCATTGGTATGTGCACCCAAACCTACTCAAAAGCCTGAGTCAGGTATGGGTCTTTGTGTCAACCAAATTAAGGTCGACATGCAATGGGTCAAACACTGAAGGTCGACAATGGGGAGGCCGACAATTTTTTTTGTCTTAAATGTCGACACATTCGACATGGACACCAAAAAAGTGCACCGCATCCTCTCTCATGCTTCGTGCTCGGCACACTAATATATTCTCCCCCCACGCCGTAATGGATGGTAGGGCATGAAATACCGCCTGTCGGCATATGTCTGCTCAAAAAAAAACCTGAAAAACCCATGTCGACATTTTGACGGTTGACCTTCCCATTTTCGACCTAATGCTTGCGTCGACCTAATAGACCTTCAATGGTCGACCCAAAGCATGTTAACCTTAACAGTGTCTACCCAACGAACCTATACCGAGTCAGGGTTGCACACCGTGACGATTTTTTTATTTTTTTTGCAGGAACAACTTACTGCGCATGTGCTAACTACATTCCCGACACGTAGACAGATGTGTACAGAAACACTATGGTATTTGCAAATCTTGCTGGGGACCGGCAAGTGATCAGAAGTGAATGCAAATACGGCTGGGTTGTGGCATGTCATGGATGACTGCGTTCTCTATTGCTACACACAGTGGCCATATTCAGAGAGAGTTAGCTGAATCTGTGTGAGCCAGGAATTGGCCGAAAAGCCGATGTTTGGCCGATGTATCGTTGATAGTGGAGTGCAGGGACCAGCCAATGATTCGATAAGTGGGCATTTCAAGCTTTGCTCTGTCCGTCTCACATCCATACATACAGGGATTGCTTAAAGTAATATTTGCATATTTGTGCATTTCTAAAGGATTGCAGCAGCATTTGGTTTTCCCTCCGAATCAGGCCTTACGTCTGACAAGTGTACGCTGCCATCCTTCTCTCCATATGATTTGTATGATGTTCTATCCACATTGCTCTAACTATAAAGGGTATAAAAGGATTGCCTTACCGGCTTCAGCAAGCATCCGTCACAAAACAGTTGATATGCTAGTGCTAGGTACAGGGGCGTAACTAGTACTTAGTGGGCCCCATAGCAAAATCTTGAAAGGGGCCCCCTCCCCATTGTCACTACAATACCCCTTATGGGGGCAGGAGAGTGATGGGAATGGAGCGACAAAGGGGTCTATGTAATTCAACGCACTGTGAATAACGATCACCGCTCCCTGCCATTTTGCTGATGGGGACGCACGAGTGAGGTTCTCGCACGTCCCAGTTAGCCACTACGCCCTCCGCCAATCTGCACCAGCACATGCAATTTGGCAATGCTGCAGGTTGGCTGACAGCGGCTCCATCGCAAAAAGATAAAGGTGACACGGAGGTGGACTGAGAGAGAAGGGTGAGAAATAGAGTGGGCAGAGATAGAAAGAGAGGAGAAGGGGAGAGAAGGGTGAAGGAGGAGGGGGGAGTAGAGGACAAGAGGGAGAGGGAGTAGAGGATGAAAAGGGGAAGGTGTACAGGATGCTAGGGGGGATAGAGAAGGGGAGGTAGAGGAGGAGAGGCCAGAGGGGGGAAGAATGGAGGGCAGGGGATTACAAACTTGTGGCAGCCATCACTTGTCCCTCCTAATCCTCCCCACCTCCCCCAAGTACAGGGAGGACTGTATAGCTGTGTGTACCTCTCTGTCAAAGCGAGCAGTGCAGAAAATAAGGGTTCCTTGTCACTGACACATACAGTGCAGGCTTCCTTTCACTGCTGCCACACTGTCATAATGTACCTGTTGCATTGGTCCCCTGCTCCCACCAGCGCCGCTCCCCATCTCCTGGTGGTGCCAGTCTCTTGCTCCCCCTGTGCAGGTCCCCTGCGCCATGCCTCTGCTCCTGACATCGCCAGCCCGCTGCTTCCAGTCGCACCAGTCTCCTGCTCCTGCAAGTGCTGGTCCCCTGCTCACTGCCGCACCAGTCTTCCGCTCCGCCCGGCACTGGTCTCCTGTGCCCTACAGCAGCATCCCCACGCTTCCGAATCCAGCCACGCTCCTGTCTGCGCTGGTCCCATGTGCCGTGACAGGTCGGGCGCGCCAGTCTCCCGCGCTGCTGGTCTCCTGGTCTCCTGGTCTCCTCCTACAGCCAACCGGCCATCATCTGCCGCTTAGGGTTAAGTGCTTCACCGCTGAAGGGGGTATGCGCAGCGCACAACACTATTTAAATAAAATAATCGAATGGGTGCAGGGGATTGCTTTGGGGCCCCCTCAAGCCTCCGGGCCCCATAGCAGCTGCACCCCCTGCACCCTGTGTAGTTACGCCACTGGCTAGGTACCAGTTGTGCCGAGGGGGCTGCCGAGCTGGAGTGGTCCAGACTCCTAAGTAACAGTTTAATAGGGTAGTAGCCCTGCGCTCACCCTCTACCCTGTAGACTGATGTACTGTGAGTAACAGGTGTCGACTGTGAATGAAAAATGTGACGCACTGGATTTATAATAATAATAATAATAATTTATTATAATTGTGCTGTGCTGACATACAAATAAAATTGTTGGCAGAGGTAACCAGTGTGCCTGTAGCTCGTGCTAAGTTATTATGTCAATGGCACTGATGCTTGGCAATGAACTGGCACAATGCGGGGGGTAGTGGGGGATGGGAGTGTTGGGGCGACTCTGTGTTGGGGTAATTGCACAGAGTGATGGTGTGGGGTCTGCGGGAAGAAGTTCAAGTCTGTAACAAAGAGGTCAAGGTAAGAGTGTAAATGTCACCGGGGGCTGGCGTCCCTAACCTCCCGGTGGTGCATTCAACACTTACCCGATACCTGTCCCTCTGAGGCTTGATGTCCCTCGCCGCGTCTCTGTCAAACTTCACCGGCGCGTGCACTCGTACAGCCGGCCGCTGGTCCACACTGCTCACACGGCGGCTCCCGTCACTTCGGGTTCGGGTTGTGGGCGTGCGCCCGGAGTGCGGGTGCTTGACTCCTCTGTCACATATCACCAATACCTACATCCAAGTCTCCTCCTGACAGAGGAGTCGAGCGCACACAGCTCCGGCAGCACCCGCACTCCGGTCGCACACCCACAACCCGAACCCTTGAACTTCTTCCCGCAGACCCCACACGCTTACAGTGGCCACCTCTGCAGTTATCGCTATGGCCATGCCAAGCAACAACACAATGGGATAACTCCATCAACGGTCCATGCTGCATAAAAATAAGAAATACAAGCGTCTAGGGGGCACAGAGACTATAGAGGTGTCATTTTGCTGTAACTGGTGTTGTAACACAGTTGAATGTTTGCCTTGGGCAGTTAGGGCCTAAAATGTTCATGTCTTTTTTTTTTTTTTTTTGCAACTGAGCATGTGCAGAAATTTCTAAAAGTTTACACAGCAAACAAGCTGCACAGTGTGTATGTACAGAGCCGCTGTTGCGATTAAGACTTATGGTATCAGAAATCTAGTGTAAAAGTAATGGGAGGCCCTGGGCAGGGACTAGAAATGAAGATAAAAATGGTTCGTTCAGTGGTGCATTGTGGGAGTGTCAATGCAAGCGGCTGCGTTCACAAATGCAGGTGTAGGAGTCCGCTGTCAGATGGAAAAACATAGGGCTGATGAAAGTTGGTATCCCGTCAACAATCACTAGGTCGACAGTGAGTAGGTCGATACCTAAAAATAGTTGAATAGTGCCTGAAACACAGCGACGCAGTGAGCTATGTGAGGGGACGCGGTGCACTTATACAGTGTCCATATTGACATACACACCAAAAAACATGAAAAATGTATGTGTCAACCTTCAGTCACTGTTGACCTAAAGTATTTCGACCTAGACATTGTCTACCATTTATACCAGGTGATTGCCAACAGCCACTGCTAAATGTGCTTCTCTGCGAGATTGTCAGTATGGCCATGCAACAGTTATCAGTATGGCCATGCAACAACACAATGGGATAACTCCATCAACGGTCCATGCTGCATAAAAATAAGAAATACAAGCGTCTAGGGGGCTCAGAGACTATAGGGTGTCATTTTGCTGTAACAGGTGTTTGACTTGGGCATAGCACATGCGCTGTATGTACAGAGCCGCTGTTGTGATCGAGACTGGCGGTATCCGAAATCTAGTGTAAAAGTGATGGGCGGCCCTGGGCAGGGACTGGAAATGAAGATAAAATTGGTTCGTTCAGTGGTGCATTGTGGGATGTCGTGGATGTGTCAATGCAAGCGGCTGCGTTCAAAGATGCAGGTGTAGGAGTCCACGGTCAGACGGAGAAACGGGGCTGACGGTATCCCGTCGACAATATCTAGGTCGACCACTAATGGTCAACAATGAGTAGGTCGATACCTAAAAATAGCTGATTAGTGCCTGAAACACGGCGACGCAGTGAGCTATGTGAGGGGACGCGGTACACTTATCCAGTGTCCATATTGACATAGACACAGAAAAAAACATGAAAAATGTATGTCGACCTTCTGCTTGTGTCGACCTTTAGTCACTGTTAACCTAGAGTATGTAGACATAGAAACTGTATATCAATTATACCAGAACCATGAACGTTTCCATGGCGTCACATCCTGCATCCTTGCAATCGGTAATAAAGGTGCATGGATGGTAAAAATAGTCTCTGGCCCTGCACACAACCCCATTGCAGATAGGTGATTGCCAACAGCCACTGCTAAATGTGCTTCTGTGCGAGACTCAGAATCAGGCCCTTATTGAGTTACTGGCCCCCTCAATGCTTTAGCGATATAAAGCCCACCTATAGTTATAAAGGTAGAATGCTTCCTCTGCAGTATAAAACTGTATTTACTTCATTTTCAAAGATAATAACAGCGGCGGACAAGATCCACTGTCGCCAACACTCCAGCAGCCATATACAGAGACTGTTATCGGAACCAGATGAAAGGATAGCAGCAACATAATGATCCCAAAGTGACAATCATTTCTATTAGTTCTGGTTTGTAGCAGAGCGGTTACAGACAGCCGTACGTTTATCCCACTAAACCCTATAATTCCAGCAATGAACACTACACAAGCCATTTGTCAGGGAGAGCAGCAGAGACTAGACCGATAAGCAGGGAAACGGATTGTATCTCCCGAAGCGATCGATACGAGCAGATGCGGCCTATAGTGCCGCAATCCGCGGCTGAGCCAGGATTATTGCACTCACCTGGCCAGTGAGTGGGCGCGTTACGGACCAGAGAAATTACTACATAGTTATTCTATGAAACATTTGTTTAAATAAAAGAGCTTTCACAATTAATTGTTCAAACATAGGGTTCTGACACTGAAAATATGTGAAGGAATAAATGGAGCAACTAGGTCTTATTAGCAGCAGCTGTAGCAGTTGTTGGAGAAAAAACACAGATACCTGGGTATCTGTTTGGGGCGCCTGTATGAGTGGTTAGGCCTGCAGCAATCAAAAACAGGTATTGTCATTCCCTATAAAACAAAAGAAAAAGTGGGGGGAGATTGCGCAAAATTGAGGACAGAACAAGGTTTTGTAAAAATGTAACAATAACAATTTATTTCTACATATAACACTCTAAAAAATGGTGCAATTGCATCGGGGGGATTAAAATGGAAATAACGGGAAATTGAAAAGGCTGAGTCCAGTAATGGATAATGTCACCTTATTCTCTGGCAAGTGGAAGGTGGGAGATGGGGACGGTGGAATTGTCCTCCAGACACTGGGACAGGAATCCTTTTGCAGAGTTTCCTCCAAATCGGAATTGAGGTGGTGATTATCCTTGATTTGGATTCTCTGTAGTATTGAGGTTTCACTTGTAACCATGTATAGGTACCTTAGATAGGTGGCGTTCCTTCAGAGGTTGGCACCACAGTAGAATGGTTCGTGGGTAGGTGCCCCGGTCTGGTTCTCCACTGATAAATTGGAAATTGTAATTTTCCTGGCCAGGTGATGTCTGGAACAGCAGCAATGGGGGAAGGGGGTGGCTGATGTGCCTGTTCCAACGCGTTTCACAGCTTCAGAGCAGCTTTTTTAAGGTAGTACCCCAGTGGAGAACCAGACCGGGGCACCTACCCACCAACCATTCTACTGTGGTAGATAACAGATAACAGGGTTTTTACCGCATTTCTGTCTTAGAGAATCGCCCCCTGTATCTGTATATAGGGACTCCCATAGTAAACACCTGCTCCTCCTACAGATGGGACCATACAGCAACCCTGTATTTCATGTGTGTGTATGTAGTTTCTCCAGGTTTCTTGCGTTAATTGCACCTAATAAGAGTAGCGCAAATCCTTTTCTGTTTTTGTTACTGGTGTTTCATTTAGGTATTTTCCACTTGTTTTGTCCTTATGTCTATAGCGGAAATGTTAATTACAAAACCGTGAATAGATATGTGAAAAATCTGCAAATCCGGTCAGTGGAGTGGCAGTGTTGGCAGGTTAGGGGAGTGAGCCCACAGGTGTATGGGTATCCTTACCCTTTGTTCACTGACAACAGCCACTAAAACTGAGGCTCCAGAGCCATTGTGTCTGTGTACGCGGTCGCACCCTGTGACATGCACCCAAAACGGTAATCCACCGTTACCAGTCACAAACATTCCCGTCAGTCACACTGCTGCCAAATCCGCGATGCGAACGACAATGGTAACGCAACTTGACTTGTGATCACTGAACTGTGAAAATAGGTTTGGTCCTTATATAAAGCAGGCCCTAGGGTCTTTCCATATGGATTTACTAGTGTGAAATGTCATTGCTTATAATGCTCCACCATGGTTCTCACCTCAAAACGTTCCTGCAGCTGCTCCACCCGATGGTGATTCTCTAACTGCTGTTCCAGGTAGCAGAGGTTGCGATACTTGTCCATGTAGATCTCATACTGCTTCTGAAGCTCTTCCTCCAGCTTCTCATATTCATCCATGAAAGCCGGCCTGAGAAGCATAATTACACTTAGGGTAACAGTTTGGCCTTCAGTTATGTGAGCCCTGAACAAGCACAACTTTATCGAGGCGTGCTCCAAGTGACACCTACAACTTCATTAGGCAGCCTTGCTTTGAATAACCTATTACTGATCCCAGTTTATGAAGAGGGGCCAGGGGCTGTGTAAAAAATGGATGCACATACAAATAATGGATAATAAAAGAATATATATTTACCTCACGCTCTGCAGTGTCTGCAGTCTCGCTCGATTCCTCTCCAGCTCCTTTCTGCGCTTCTCAATTTTGGAATCCAGGTTCACTTAATCAGATGCCCCATTAGTCAGAGAGTCTCTCATCTTCTGACACTGCTCCAGAACGGAATAAGAATAGAAATAGCGCTTTATAAGACATTGATCCAAAACACCCTCACATCAATTCACATCACCTTCCGTGTTACACTCTTGTAGCTACATCTCTATCCAGTTCAGTGTACGCAATTGTCTGCATATCGCCACTCAGATGTACGGTGCTGCGATGTACATGTGGATGTTTTTTAATGCAGAAAAAAAACGACAGCCAGCAATTCTATTTGACCAAATAAAAGGTGTTTAATGAATTTTGTGGTACTTTTTTTTTGGTACCCTTCACCAGACCTCACCCTTATTCTTTGTAGCCACCAGTCTATTCACTCCATTCCCTCACACAGCTTCTCTCTTCTATGTCCACCCCATTGTCTATACTTCCATTCCCTCACACAGCTTCCCTCTCCTGTCTATGTCCACCCCATTGTCTATACTCCCATTACCTCACACAGCTTCCCTCTCCTGTCTATGTCCACCCTATTGTCTATACTCCCATTACCTCACACAGCTTCTCTCTTCTATGTCCACCGCATTGTCTATACTCCCATTCCCTCACTCAGCTTCTCTCTCCTGTCTATGTCCACCCCATTGTCTATACTCCCATTCCCTCACACAGCTTCCCTCTCCTGCCTATGTCCACCCCATTGTCTATACTCCCATTACCTCACACAGCTTCCCTCTCCTGCCTATGTCCACCCCATTGTCTATACTCCCATTCCCTCACACAGCTTTCCTCTCCTGCCTATGTCCACCCCATTGTCTATACTCCCATTACCTCACACAGCTTCCCTTTCCTGCCTATGTCCACCCCATTGTCTATACTCCCATTCCCTCACACAGCTTCCCTCTCATGCCTATGTCCACCGCATTGTCTATACTCCCATTCCCTCAAACAGCTTCCCTCTCCTGCCTATGTCCACCCCATCGTCTATACTCCCATTCCCTCACACAGCTTCCCTTTCCTGCCTATGTCCACCCCATTGTCTATACTCCCATTCCCTCACACAGCTTCCCTCTCATGCCTATGTCCACCGCATTGTCTATACTCCCATTCCCTCAAACAGCTTCCCTCTCCTGCCTATGTCCACCCCATTGTCTATACTCCCATTCCCTCACACAGCTTCCCTCTCCTGCCTATGTCCACCCCATTGTTTATACTCCCATTCCCTCACACAGCTTCCCTCTCCTGTCTATGTCCACCCCATTATCTATACTCCCATTCCCTCACACAGCTTCCCTCTCTGTCTATGTCCACCCCATTGTCTATACTCCCATTCCCTCACACAGCTTCCCTCTCCTTTCTATGTCCACCCCATTGTCTATACTCCCATTACCTCACACAGCTTCTCTCTTCTATGTCCACCGCATTGTCTATACTCCCATTCCCTCACACAGCTTCTCTCTTCTGTCTATGTCCACCTCATTGTCTATACTCCTATTCTCTCACACAGCATCCCTCTTCTGTCTATGAATACCTACACATTAAGTATTACATAGACCAGCGTTTTACAACCACCACCCGTGTGCCTTGAGATGTTCTCAAGTGTGCCCCCAGATCTAGAGATGTCCACACCAGTTTACTACCTCCACCACCACCAGTTCAACTGTTATCCACTCTTGTGTTCATGGGAGGGCCAATGTATTTAATTTTCGTTACCTGTGAGGACCATTGTGATCGTTTTTTCATATGGGGGCCAATGAGTGTTTTTTTTTCCTGTGGGGGTCAATATTATTTTCCAAGTGGGGTCTGACGGTGTGCCTCGTGATTTTAATATCTAGTGTGTCACAAGTTGAAAAAGGGTGAAAATCACTGACATAGTCGGCAGACCTGTGCCTGCAGGCAACCTGAACAAAAAAGCCATTAACAATATAGGTCACAAATAAAATATTCTTACAAAACATCAGCTGGATTTAAAGCAACAAAAATCTTTGTTGATTTTTAGCCTCCAAAAGTAGGAAACTGTCTGTATTAATTCTATCTAAAGCCTTTCATCAAGGAGAGATGGACTGCAAACACCTGCACAGCACGTCTGTATCCTCTGCTCGCAAGCTGGGTTTAAATCCCCAGCTTAGAAGGTGATCAATATCGATGATTTCAGCACCACAGATGTCAGGTGCGCAGCGTGGGATCTGTGATTGTGCATTTAGTACTAGATAGATCCCCTCTCACAGTAATGAGAGTTCTTCAGAAATAGAAACAGATAAGGTTGGTTATATTTTAAGGCCAATGGCCACTTCCATCCGGGCGACACAAGTAGATAGGACATATATAATTAAATATATGGTCTTATTTTAAGTGAAAATGAACTGAAAGGCTCAAGTTCCTTGGTTTATCAAGCACAGGTTATGTTTAACTGCCTGGACATGTATGTATAATAATGATAATTGAAAAAAAAAAAAAAAAATATATATATATATATATATATATATATATATATATATATTTATGTAAAGTAAAATTGCACTCTCATAGGGATACGGTCGTATTATTGACCACACTTAGGTTGACAGTCATTAGGTCGACACAGTTGGACAGGCAACTAGGTCGACAGGGTTGAAGGTCGACAGGTGTCTAGGTCGACATGGTTTTAGGTCGAAAAATGCGTTAGGACGACATGGGTTATGTCAACAGGTCGCGAGGTCGACATGGGTTTTTTCACAGTTTTTTGAGCCGACATGTGTCCACAGGAGGTATTTCATGCCCTACCATCCACTAGGGCATGGTGGGAGACTAAAATAGTGTGCCAATCGCAGTGAGGCACTGTGCCCGAAGCATGGCGAGCGATGCGAGGGGCTGAGGTTGACTTCCAACTGTGTCCATGTCAATTGTGCTGACATTCTGGTAAAAAAACAGTGAAAAAAACATGTCGATCTCGCAACCTGTTGACCTAAACCCATGTCGACCTTGTCCAATGTCGACCTAGACACCTGTCGACCTAGAACCCTGTCGACCCAATGGTGTTGACCTAATGACTGTCGACCTAAGTGTTGACCTAATATGATCCACACCCCTTTCACATTGCCATGCAGTCTGTGGAGATCTCAAGCCCTCTTGGGTTGCTAGTTTCTCCAGCCCCCACTGCCTGAAAACACCCGTTCTATGTATCCCCCACATGTATGTAGGAGGGATCACAGCCGGAATCTCTGATCCCTGCTGTGATCTCTCCTGCTCCACCTGCAGCTTCATTCCCTATACGTTTCTATGGGGGAAGCGATGCTGTCCGATGTATCAAATGTGCAGACCCTGGCACCCAACATAGCAGATTGCAGGGACGCGCTCTTTTTGGAGCCCCTGTCCCTGCATCTGCAGGGGCACACAAACTGCCGAAAGGTTTGCATATCGCAATGCGATCCTGTGCTTGCGAAAGGCGGGAACACATTCTGGCTGGGATGGCAGCTAACTATTCGCACAGTGATCGTTGGGCGCTGCTAATTTGCTTCCGTGTGATCATGTCTGAATCAGGCCCTTTGTTCGCTGACGGGAGGTACAATAATGAGTGCCTGCAGGCATCAGTGAAGCATGGTTGAGGTTTCTTGCAAGTTTGGGGCTGCACTTCAGCAAATGGAGCTGGGGATTTGGTCCGGGTGAATGGTGTCCTCAATGCTGAGAATTACAGGCAGGTACCTATCCATCATGCAATACCATCAGGGAGGTGTCTAACGTGCTCTAAATGTATTCTACGGCAGGACAACAACCTCAAACGTGCAGTCAATGTCATTGGGAATGATCTTCAGCATAGAGAAGAACAAGAAGTCCTGGAAGTGCTGATAAGGCCCCACATCTCATCTCAGTCAGTCAGTCAGTCTGGGATTACATGGAGAGACAGATGGTCTGGAGTAGATTTGTCGTCAGTTCTCCAATATGTTTGGAACAACCTCCTTGCCAAGTTCCTTTAAAATCCAAGTACAAGTGTACCTAGAAGAACTGATGCTGTTCTATAGGTTTGGGGGGAGGGGGTCACACCAAATATTGATTTGATTTACATTTCTCTTCTGTTCAGTCACTTCACATATTGTTAATTAATTAATAAAACTAAATTATTCCCATTTCCTCTATTTTAGAAGGCATTCTAAGGCACTGATACATTAGTCCGAGGTATTGCATGCAGCCTCACATGCGATACCATGGCAAGTACCTAATGGGGGGCCACTGGGCTCCAGCACGGCTACATTTCATACAATTGTAAAGGAAAGAGTGGTTGGCGCTAATTCCTGTGTGGGCAGTACTGTACCCACCCGAGCCGCTGGTCCTCAGTAAAAGGGGGGCTACCCTTTAGAGATAATAATGGAGCAGGGGGAGTGAGGGCCTGCGCTCAGGGTGTGTAATAAAGATGATGACAAAATGTGTTAGAATAACTGAAAGTTTTATTCACTGACAGTATATCGATCTTGCTGCACGTTGCTGGGGAAATGCAAGTGGGGGTCAAAGTGGGGGGGTTTAATTAGTGGTGCTGTTGGATTCAGCACACACTGGTGGTGGAGAGAGGCAGTCAATGGGAGAAAACAAAGTCACAAGCGTGCAGGTGTAAGTGGTGCGGGGGGCTGGCGTCCCGTCCCGCCCGCAGTGCACTTTTACCTGCTCTCACCGGCCGGGTGGTGCTGGTCCTTGGTCTTCTTTCCAGATGTCCGCTCTGCTTCACCGCGGCTGGATCGGCGCCTTGACCGCTCGATCCACCGGTACCACAGCCTCCCGCAGACGGGACTTCCGGGGTTGCGTCTCGCGGGATTTCGCCGCCGGGGTCCGTCCGTCTGTGTGAATGCTGCGCGCTCGACTCCCAGCCGGGAGGAGACTTAGTGATGTGTCTGTGATGGAAAAGATGAACTCCAACGCGTTGCGACCCTAGTGGGTCTTCTTCAGGGAGTAATAGTGTGTCTCAGTCCTGACCGGGATTTTATCCTGGTGCCGGCCCCGATGCGTGCTGGTGGTGGCCATTTTGAATGAGGGCAAATAGCCCATACATGGATTCTCACGTATGATTAAGCCGGTCTGTATGTGAATGTTCTGACCTGATAATGTAATTAATAAGGGGCGGTCCTGATGGTGTTGCATATAGAAGGGAGGTTAGAACATATGGATGAAAATTGGACTTGCTTAGTGCTGATTGCATACGATCATAAATGGCCCAGTGTGTACGTTGGGCGTAAAATGATGAGGTTGGGAGTGAGCTTTAAACGCAAATGGGGATCAGAGGAGGACACTACAGTAGTGGTGGTCCCTTCAGAGTCATATAGGGTCCTGGTGTTGATGCAAATGTCCTGCATGGTCCTGTCATTGCTAATCTGATAATTAGGTGTTAGAAGTCATGTGCATAATTATCAAAAATGGCTGATTGATCTAACTTCATTGTCCGCATTAAGTCCCCTGGGTAGCATGGATCTTAAAGTGAAGATCCATTTTAATTCTTCAGTATTGATGATTTTAATGAAATCCCCTCCCCTCCAATTCCTATGTACCAGTTTGATCCCAATAATTGATAGGCCTGAAGGGTTGCAGTCATGTACATCTTTAAAATGTTTTGAGAGACTGTGGTTCTCAAAACCGTTTTTTATGTGTCTGACATGTTCAGCTGTTCTGATCTTCAGCTTTCTGATAGTACGCCCTACGTACAGTAGGCCACATGGGCAGTTAGCTAAATATATGACTCCCATGTGGTCGCATGTTATGTGTTCTGTGATTTTAAATTCTTCTGCGGTTA
Organism: Crinia signifera; assembly: GCF_055691185.1. Lineage (NCBI taxonomy): Eukaryota > Metazoa > Chordata > Amphibia > Anura > Myobatrachidae > Crinia > Crinia signifera. The sequence goes on from NC_139223.1 coordinate 47,223,510, forward strand.
TTGTTGATTTAAAAGTGTCTATTTTCTTAGTGGTGGTTATGTGTCTTAGTTTGCATAGTTTACATCTGCCACAGTGAAAGAAACCCCTGCTCTTGTCTGTTTTGTCCTGTAGTTTTATGTGATTGTGGGTTAGTTTTTGTTTCAGGTCTGCTGATTTTTTATATATCATCCGTGGTTTCGTCGGTAATATGTCTCCTAAAATTTCGTCCTCTAATAATATGTGCCAGTGTTTTCGCATGATATTGTAGAATAGTCTATTGTCAGAGTTGTATTTGGTGATGAATGTCATTTTAAAACTGTCTTTTTTGTTGTCGGATTTGTCTTTGTATGTAAGTAATTCGTCTCTGTTTGTGGTCTCTGCTCTCTTGTAGGCTTCTTGGATCTTGGTCTCGTCATAGCCCTTCTCTCTAAATTGGGTGCTCATGTTTTCTGCTTGTGTCTTGTAGTCTGTTATTTTAGTGCAATTACGTCTGACTCTTTGAAATTGGCTTGTCGGGATGCCTGCTAACCAATTGGGGTGATGCCCGCTGGTGGAAAGGATGTAGCTATTCACGTCAACCGGTTTTTGATATATTGTTGTATTGATGTGGTTGTTTTCAATAAATATTGTGAGGTCTAGAAAATTTACCTGTGTTCTACTGTATTCCGTCGTGAAGATGAGATTGTTATTGTTGTCATTGATGTGTTGTATGAATGATTTCAAGGTATCCTCAGTCCCCCTCCAGATGAATATAATATCGTCAATAAATCTTCGCCAGAGCACCAGATTCTCCCCTAGCTCGCCATCTGCCCAGATGCTGCGGTCCTCCCAGCAGCTCATGAACAGATTGGCGTAGCTAGGGTCGAATCTGGTGCCCATAGCGGTCCCTGTTGTTTGTCTGTAATAATTGTCTCCAAACCAAAGGTAATTGTGTTCCAGAATGTACCTGATGCAGTCTAAGATGAAAGTGCCTGGTCAATGGGTAGTGTGCTGTCTTGTCTGAGGTAATGTTCCGTGGCTTCTATCCCCTGATTGTGATTGATGACTTAGTACAATGAAGTGATGTCACTAGTGCAGATCCAGAGTGTGTCGTCCCATTTTATTGTCTGTAGTGTCCTGATTATGTCTGTTGTGTCTCTGATGTAGGATTTTTGTGTGCTGACATATGGCTGAAGGAACCTGTCGATATACTGGGAAAGATTGGATGTGAGTGACTGGATGCCTGATACTATGGGGCGGCCTGGGGGGTGCTGGGTGTTCTTGTGTACCTTAGGTAGATAATAGAAAACGGGGATGACTGGGTTGTGATTGTCTAGAAAAATGTGTTCTTTTTCAGTTAGTATGCCTATGTCCTTGCCCTCTTGTAAAAGTGTTCTCAGTTCTTGTTGGTATATTGCTGTTGGGTTTGCGGGTAGGGTTTCGTATGTGTTGGGGTCTGATAGTATTCTCAAAGCTTCCTGTGTGTAATCTTCAGTGTTCAGTAATACTATACCCCCCCCCCCCCTTATCTGCCGGTTTGATTGTAATGCTCTTGTTATCCTTGAGTTCTTTAAGTGTGTCCATCTCTTGTTTAGTTAGGTTCATGCGTTTCTTGTGTCCCTTAATGTTAAGGTCTTCTAGGTCGTGTGTGACTAATGTTTCGAATGTGTCAACCAAGTATCCTCTCATGTGTTGGGGGTAAAATTTAGATGGAGGTTTGAGATCAGAGTGTTTGTATGTGTCTGTGGTCTCTTTTTTCTGTTGATATGGTGGGGGTTTGTGGTGGTATTTGGCTAGTGCTAATTTCCTGGTGAATCGGTGTAGGTCCATGTATGTTTGAAATTTGTCAAGTCTGGCAGTAGGTGCGAATTTAAGTCCTATGTTTAGTAATGTCACATGTCTGTCTTCAAGTTTGAGGTTGCTAATGTTGAAAATCCCAGTACTGTCTGTCTTTTTTGGGTTTTTTGCTGTGTTTGTCCTGTGGTTTGTTCCTTTTTGTGTTCCTTTGTTCCTTTTTGTGTTCATACAATGCATCACATAGATGCCTCCCCTCCTGCATTTAGCAGGAGACTCCCTGAAATAGCAGCAATCTCCCTCTCTCACTCATTAGTCTAGCAATCTCCCTCATTTCACCTAGCCCACATTACACTGTTTAATTTGGGGGGGGGGGGGGGGGGGGGGGGGGGAATGAGAGATAGATACAGTTACAATGAATCATCAGCACCATTTCCCAGCACTGTACCAAGTATAGTAGCTCTTACTAACTACTCTGGGGCTCATCTACATTTAGATATAAGTCATTTTGCAAGATTCCTATCAGATGTAGCAGTACACACCCACGCTTCTAGGTGCCACGTTCACAATCTCTCCATATATGGAACTAGACACGCTGTTTAAGTTTAGAATGTCTCAATGGGGCGCTGTGCAAAATTCTGCTAGCAACTATAATCTCCCTGAAACTAGTTTTCAAAAGTAGGCAAGTATGATGTATCATATGCGATCTCATTCACTGCCCCAGGATATGATGTATCCTTGGTGCAGCAATGACAATCTCCATATCCGATGCGTGCAGCACTGCGCATCGAATCGTAATCAGTAGTGAATAACATGCAATTGGACACATTTTCACATGATTTATTGGCCTATGTGTAGAAAATGGGCAAATTACACCTGCTCAAAACTTTGGCACAGTATTGTATATCTATATCGACTGTGGGACTGTAGGATAGGATGTGTGATTGGATTTGGTGGATGCAGGGTGCCAGCTAGACACTCGCGGGCAGACTGCAAACAGCAGCAAAGCCGATTCATCCTCAGCGCCGGTCATCCTTCCTCTCCGTTGCAGGTGATCCTATACTGGCCGCCTTCTCCACGCCCCCACCTTTGCATAGAAGCCCTGCACATGCACGTAAGTGAATATGCGCAGAGCTTGAAAGTCAAACCCCCATGTGAACACACAGGGACGTTCGCAAATCAAAAAGAGGGCCATTGTGCGGCTGATTCTGAACTACAAGCAAAGTGGCTGTAGTTTGTCGGTTCCATGTTGACCTGACCATGTCGACCTAAGTTGTCGACATTTTTTCATGTGTCAACCTATGGCCTGTTCACCAATAGTTGTCGACCTTAATCGTGTAGACCCTATGACCCCTGTGCGGCCATTGGCTTGCGGATAAGCAAGACCTTCTTGCTGTAAGTGCTGCTTTTCACATTGTGTCCCAGTAAAAATTCTCCCGAAGTTCAGAATTAACCTTTCATCTAAATTTATGCATTAAATCGAGATTAACTAAGACTTAATGACTCATTAGTGACAATGAGTTATTTGCATTTCAATGTCTAAAGATGTACAAATATCAAACTAATAATTTTGTTTCAATGCAACATTTCCTGATGGCTCTATATAAAGCGCTGTTATGACACTTCTTTCAAATATGTCAATCAAATTGATTAAAGCCACACATGAGCGTAGGTAGGCAGATGTATTTGACAAATGACAGAATTGTACAAATACCCCTCCTGGCGCAGAGGCTTCTGCTTGATCGGATTTTCTGATGGAACCTCTGGTGGGAATTGTGTAAATGAATGAGGAGCTTCATCCAAGAAAATTAACTCAAACGTTGCAGGAATTGTCACGGTGTTATTTATTTGATGTAATGCGTCACAGAACAGACACATCTGCTCAATGACATTCAGTAAGTATAGTTGTATGGTATGATTAGAACATACATAGACAGGGGTTAAAGTGAGGGGGAACGGGAAGACCGTTGGCCAAATGTAATGCCGCATGAGTTTGGTGGATGTGCCGGATACTGGCCGAACTCGGATGTTTTTTAAAAGGGGAAATCACTTACAAGGCATTGTTTTGCCTTGTAAGTGATGGCCGCTTTATAAAAGTCAGCGTTCATCCGGCATCCTGCACCGCCGCCGAACTCATGGCCGCATGGCGGCATTACATGTGGCCCAAAGTCTTTCCTGCAGGAACACAGTGAGAGCGGTCAATTCACAGCTGATACTTCTGTAATGCAAGGAATAGAGGACAGGTAAAGGCAATGTTGGTTGACTTTATATAGTGTGGCGAGCGCAGCGAGCCACCGAGCCCGAAGCGTTCAGACGTATTACGCGGCCCCTCGCGGGGCTCGCCACGCTTCGGGTTAGCCACACTATATAAAATCAACTCCACGCCGAAGTGGATAGTGGGGGTATGAAGAGGTCGGAGGACGCATACCGCCACCCCTCGAGGGCTCGCTGCACTCGCCACGATTCGGGTTGACGTTGATCGTGGCGTTGCGTTAACAATGGGGGTGGGAGCATTTAACATAATTAGCCATCAGGGTGGGTTTACAATTAAAAATCGGGTCTCGGGGGCTTTTAACATTAGGTCCAATGTAAAATCGGGTCTCAGGGACCATTTTTACATTGGGTCCAATGTAAAAATCGGGTTGGTCGCGTCGGTCGCATCGCATGCCATTATAATGGCATGTGATGCGACCGATTTTCAAAGTGTGTTAAAAACGTCTTTAAAGACCGAAAATCGGGTCGGTCGGGTTCCATCGCATACCTTAAGTTAACATATGCGATGGGACCCGACGGTCGCCGTGCTAGGAAACAAGTAGCGATTATTGTTGGTGCAGTCACCCTTGACCTCAGATCCTTTAGAGTCCAATTGGGTATCATCCTGGTATTTGTGGAAGAAGGAATAGTGAATGCCAAAGTATTGCTGGTAAGGTAACTTGCCACCAGTGAGATGGCAATTCGCTGTATGGTAGCAGCAGGCTGGATATACCAGTCTCCCTTGAACCAGTAGATAAAAGTTGGCTAGATGGTATCCACAGAGTAGAGTTTAGCGGGTAGTGTAGTGAATCATCCGCATAAGTTCTCCCAAATTGATGTTATAGGTAGATGGTTTGATAGTTGGATCAGGGTCCTCAGGTGTTAAAGTATATAGATCTGCTCCCCCGACGCATTTTGCTGTATAACAAACAGCTTTTTCAACCTTGATGGTGAGTGAGTTGCTAATGCATACGCAGGGAATCGCCGATCGACCAGCTGATTTTCTCAAGCTGTGCTAAGCGATTCGCAGGCTTGCACGTGGCGGCATTTCCCTCAGACCGGGCAGTGGCTATTGGTTGATCGCAGTGCACTGCTAAATCACGCCGCAGTGATCAGGTCTCAATAACCAAAAAGGAGTTTGACAGGAGAATGTCTGCGCACGGGATTGCAGCTATATGTAAATTCTGTGGGTCACTACACTCCCACTTACTACAATACACCAACAAAAAATGAAAATACACTGCAGCGCTATCCCTCCTCTAATAAAAGTTTCTAAAAAGATCTTCAGTGTTGATTGAAGCTATTTCATCAAGATGAGAACCACAAAGATCCTTACTGACCTCTAAATGGGTCCCTATATTCACGTAAGGGTATCTTTATGGTCCTTTTCAGTCGATGAAACACTGATACATCAGCTAGAACCTCTTCAGGCACTGGATAGATATCCGTTACTGACCTGTATATAAGGCCCTATTTTCATATAAAGGTATCTTTATCCCAGGTTTCACAAAAACTTCAACATATAGTCTCCACCAATCACATGGACATCCCACAGGTCATATGGGTATACACTCACCTCAAATTGAGGCCCTATGTTCATCAAAAGGTATCTTTGTTTGTTCACCCCGCAATCAAGGATATCACCAGACCACGATCCTCCATATAAAAGGCATTTATTCACGGTAAAACAAACAGTAAAAGCAAGTATTAAAAACTACACACAGATGTGTGAGACCAAAAATGTCACACTTCTTCCCTGCATCCGGAACAGGGCGAAAAGTGTTTGTAAGATGTAAAAAACAAAACAAAAGTGGTCTCACCATCAAGTGTGTCCCCTCCTTCTCCTCACCAACGCGTTTCAGGCCCTGTATGGCCCTTTTTCAAGGTGTGAGGGGTATCTGGTCAAGGACGGTATTTATACCTGTCCTACCTTTCTTGATAAAAAACATCATAAAAACCGGAACGGAGTATGGGGATACTCCTCCACACTTCCTATTCCTAAATATCTATCTAATACAGCAATCGAATTCTCACTATAGATCCTACACATTGCTAACATCATTCACATTTAGCAAGGCACATGATTACTTTTCATAGGGTTGTAAACGCTATATGGCGTTACACCCTCTTTTTAGTACAGTCCATGTTTTCCGTGCTTCTAAGTGGCACCTGTAAGCGCTGATTGCCGCACTGATGCATACTTCCGCTTCCGCGTGCTTCATCTAAACGCTCTCCGCTGTGTGCACACTATCAAGGCAGAAGGTTCCTCTTTTGGTTTGCCGGACATCGCGCTTCCTCCTTTTGGAACGCATACTGGCTTCCTTGTGGAGCGCATCATTCCATTATAGTCCGGGCGCCATTTTGTTTGTGACATTCAGATAGGGAATGATGTTATTCGGAAATGTCTTCATTTATGTGATATTCCATTTTGTAGCCAGCAATATTCGGTCCAGAACGACAAATACAAACATATACACAAAGATATTAGTATTCATGTACTTTTCAAGAGTTTAATGATACAGTTTATAGGAAGCATTTAACCTCAAAACCTATATTTAACCCATTGGGTTCTATTGTTCTGTGTGAATATATTTTTCTCATTTCTGTGCAGGCTAAACGTTTTTCTTTATCGTTTACACGCCAGTTGTCCTTAATTACACAAATGCCACAAAAAGAAAGGAGATGTTTAGTGTCACAATTATGAACATTTTTAAAATGCATTGACACATTGTGCGTCTCTGTCCCCTTCTTGATATTCCTTACGTGCTCGTCCATACGGACCTTGAGCATTCTTATAGTTTTACCTATATACTGTTTATGGCATGTACACTCGATTATGTAAACGCAGAATTTACTATTGCAGGTGATAAAATCCTCAATCGTGTGCACTTCCTTAGTTTGCGTACACCTATATTGAGTTATCACCTTGCTGTCCCCCTTACATGCCCGGCACATAGAGCAAGTGCCACAACGGAAAAATCCTTTGGATTTTATGTAATTCAAAGGGGATGGTGTATTTATGGCACTTTTTACCAACAAGTTTTTGAGATTATTGGCCTTCCTATACACAAAATGTGGATTTTTATCAATAATCTGCTTAAGAATAGGGTCACTGGTCAATATGCCCCAGTGCTTCCTAATAATTTTTTCCACTAGTTTGGACTGGCTCGTATATTTTGTAATGAAATTAATACCTCTGTCAATTTTTTTCCCTTTTACAACTATAGGTGCCTCATCCGTATTAGCTGTATAATTTTGGACTGATTTGAGGCCTTTTTCCCTCGCTTTCTTAATGATCTCAGATTGGTACCCTTTGTTTTGAAATTGTTTTTCCATTTTATCAGCATGCAGATCGTATGTTGCTGTCTCAGTACAATTTCTACCAATCCTTTGAAATTGACCATTTGGGATGCTACGTAACCAATTGATATGATGGTTACTGTTGTAGTTAATGAAAGAGTTACAATCAGTAACCTTCTCATAATTCCTGGTTTTTACCGTCCCCTCTTCAGCATAAATGTACAGGTCCAAAAAGTTTACATGGTCTTGACTCCTATCAAAGGTCAACTTAATATTCATACAATTTTTATTAAGTGCATCACAAAAGCTGTTCAAGGATACATCGTCACCCCTCCAGACAAATAATATGTCGTTGATGTACCTTTTCCAGGACACCAGGCTGGCACCGAGCTGTGGGTCATTAAAGATGTTAAACTCCTCCCACCTTGCCATAAACAAATTGGCATAACTCGGTGCCAGCCTGGTGCCCATTGCAGTGCCCGTAAGCTGCAGGTAAAACTCTCCATCAAACCAGAAGTAGTTGTTATTAAGGATTAAAGATATCCCTTCCAGTATGAAATTCTTTTTCTCAGTGGGAGTGCCATCTTTATCTAAGAAATACTCGACTGCATTAAGTCCCACTGTATGATCAATAATCGTATATAACGATGTTACATCGGATGTTACAAGTGTATATCCTGCTTGCCATTGTATACTTTTAAGCATTTCCAAAGTGGCCGGGGTGTCCTTAAGGTACGAGGCAGTTTTTTGTACCAGGGGTTGCAGTAAAGTATCGAGGTAGTGGGATAAATTTGAGAGGACTGAATTAGTACCCGCTACTATAGGGCGTCCCGGGGGGTCCACCATACTCTTATGTATTTTGGGTAGTATATATACTACCGGTATTGACGGACTTTCAATTGAGATATACTCTTTAATCTTCTCCTCAAGAACCCCTTTCAATGAATATAGATTGAGAAATACTTCAAGTTTTTTACTTACAGCTGCCGTAGGGTTACCTCTAAGTTTTTTATAGGTTTTGGTATCTAACAGTTGCCTGTATATTTCTTTATTATAGTCCTGGGTATTTAAAATGACTATGCTCCCGCCTTTATCCGCAGGTTTTACAATAATTTTGTCATTGTCCCTGAGAGTTTTGATGGCATTTCTTTCTCCCTTTGTTAAATTAAGATTCTTGGGGGGCTTTATCTGAGCTTTATCAAGATCCTCTCTGACTAATTTTTCAAAGGTTTCCACTAAACAACCCCTTTTGTGAGCAGGGTAGAAAGTGGACTTTTTCCTAAACACTGAGAAGGATTCCATCGGGACTTCAGCATTCGTAGCTGCAATGTCTTCAGTTTGCTTATTTTCATCAAAGAAACGCTTGAGGGCCAGTTTCCTTACAAATTTTTGCAAATCTACGTATACCTCAAATTTGTCCACCTTATTAGAAGGGGCAAACTTCAGGCCTTTTTCCAACAGGGAACTTTCATCTTTAGTGAGTTGGTACTCACTCAGGTTCACAATTTTAGTTTTATGTTCCTCTGTCTGATTGACCTCATTGCTATCATTATTTTCTATATTGCTATTTCCTTCACTGGTCTTCTTTTTCTTGGTAGATTTTTTGCGGTTAAGTCCCTTTCCTCTTTTGCCCCTCTTATTGTTTTTTCTATCTACATTTATTATCTGTATCTCGGGGTGGTGGGTGCCTCGTCTAAAAAATGGTCAGGCTCTCTATTAGCGATCAATTGGTTAGAATTTTCCCATGAGGTATTATTCTCCCTCCAGTTGTCGTTGTGTCTATAATTCTGCCTCCTATAATTTCTTCTCCATCGTTTTTCTTTAGGTTGTTCCCACTCATTTCCTTCTTGTCTGTCGTGATACCCCCGGTCTCTATTTCTTGGGGGCCCATCCCTCCACCTATTTTGTCTGGGAGTGTTACTGAGTTCACTAAGGGGATTCCTTCTTAACCTGTGTTTATAGGCATTTTTTGGGGTTCCTTTTTGGGGCGGTAAGGCAGGTACCTCTATTTCATCCCTATTTGGCATTTGTTTTTCCTTATTGGTAATGCGATGTTGATTGCCCCTTTTATAGTCATCTTTATCCCTCCAAAACTTTTTTTTCTTTTTAGCCATTAGATCTCTCTCATTCCGTTTTATTTTAATGGTAATATTTTCTTCCAACTCACTATATTCTTTAGTTTTAACGTAAGGTTCTACTAGGGATTTATATATTGCAATATCATCCTCTAGTTTACGGAGACCCTCTTTTTTTTGATCTATAATGAGCTGCATTAATTTTATAGAACAGTCGTCTAGAATCCTGAACCAGTTATCCATGAACTCTTTAGATTCACCACCAAACGAGGGAATCTTTTCAAGCCTTAAGCCCCGAGGGACAATCTTTTCCTTACAGTAGGTTTCTAATGTGGTAAGTTCCCACCATATCTTTCCCTCGCGTATTAAGGCCTTTTCTAGTTTCAGCATTGCTGTCTCTAGATCCTCGTCTGTGGTGCATACAACATCATCATTGTTTTCACTTTGAAATGTTTCTTTAGCATAAATATTACGTCTGCCTCTATGAGCAAACATTATGTCTATATATTTTGTAGTCACAAGACTCGCTCCTGTCCTTATAGTGAAAAGACAATGCACAAAAAGGAGTTTGACAGGAGAATGTCTGCGCACGGGATTGCAGCTATATGTAAATTCTGTGGGTCACTACACTCCCACTTACTACAATACACCAACAAAAAATGAAAATACACTGCAGCGCTATCCCTCCTCTAATTAAAGTTTCTAAAAAGATCTTCAGTGTTGATTGAAGCTATTTCATCAAGATGAGAACCACAAAGATCCTTACTGACCTCTAAATGGGTCCCTATATTCACGTAAGGGTATCTTTATGGTCCTTTTCAGTCGATGAAACACTGATACATCAGCTAGAACCTCTTCAGGCACTGGATAGATATCCGTTACTGACCTGTATATAAGGCCCTATTTTCATATAAAGGTATCTTTATCCCAGGTTTCACAAAAACTTCAACATATAGTCTCCACCAATCACATGGACATCCCACAGGTCATATGGGTATACACTCACCTCAAATTGAGGCCCTATGTTCATCAAAAGGTATCTTTGTTTGTTCACCCCGCAATCAAGGATATCACCAGACCACGATCCTCCATATAAAAGGCATTTATTCACGGTAAAACAAACAGTAAAAGCAAGTATTAAAAACTACACACAGATGTGTGAGACCAAAAATGTCACACTTCTTCCCTGCATCCGGAACAGGGCGAAAAGTGTTTGTAAGATGTAAAAAACAAAACAAAAGTGGTCTCACCATCAAGTGTGTCCCCTCCTTCTCCTCACCAACGCGTTTCAGGCCCTGTATGGCCCTTTTTCAAGGTGTGAGGGGTATCTGGTCAAGGACGGTATTTATACCTGTCCTACCTTTCTTGATAAAAAACATCATAAAAACCGGAACGGAGTATGGGGATACTCCTCCACACTTCCTATTCCTAAATATCTATCTAATACAGCAATCGAATTCTCACTATAGATCCTACACATTGCTAACATCATTCACATTTAGCAAGGCACATGATTACTTTTCATAGGGTTGTAAACGCTATATGGCGTTACACCCTCTTTTTAGTACAGTCCATGTTTTCCGTGCTTCTAAGTGGCACCTGTAAGCGCTGATTGCCGCACTGATGCATACTTCCGCTTCCGCGTGCTTCATCTAAACGCTCTCCGCTGTGTGCACACTATCAAGGCAGAAGGTTCCTCTTTTGGTTTGCCGGACATCGCGCTTCCTCCTTTTGGAACGCATACTGGCTTCCTTGTGGAGCGCATCATTCCATTATAGTCCGGGCGCCATTTTGTTTGTGACATTCAGATAGGGAATGATGTTATTCGGAAATGTCTTCATTTATGTGATATTCCATTTTGTAGCCAGCAATATTCGGTCCAGAACGACAAATACAAACATATACACAAAGATATTAGTATTCATGTACTTTTCAAGAGCGGCATTACATGTGGCCCAAAGTCTTTCCTGCAGGAACACAGTGAGAGCGGTCAATTCACAGCTGATACTTCTGTAATGCAAGGAATAGAGGACAGGTAAAGGCAATGTTGGTTGACTTTATATAGTGTGGCGAGCGCAGCGAGCCACCGAGCCCGAAGCGTTCAGACGTATTACGCGGCCCCTCGCGGGGCTCGCCACGCTTCGGGTTAGCCACACTATATAAAATCAACTCCACGCCGAAGTGGATAGTGGGGGTATGAAGAGGTCGGAGGACGCATACCGCCACCCCTCGAGGGCTCGCTGCACTCGCCACGATTCGGGTTGACGTTGATCGTGGCGTTGCGTTAACAATGGGGGTGGGAGCATTTAACATAATTAGCCATCAGGGTGGGTTTACAATTAAAAATCGGGTCTCGGGGGCTTTTAACATTAGGTCCAATGTAAAATCGGGTCTCAGGGACCATTTTTACATTGGGTCCAATGTAAAAATCGGGTTGGTCGCGTCGCATGCCATTATAATGGCATGTGATGCGACCGATTTTCAAAGTGTGTTAAAAACGTCTTTAAAGACCGAAAATCGGGTCGGTCGGGTTCCATCGCATACCTTAAGTTAACATATGCGATGGGACCCGACGGTCGCCGTGCTAGGAAACAAGTAGCGATTATTGTTGGTGCAGTCACCCTTGACCTCAGATCCTTTAGAGTCCAATTGGGTATCAGTCCTGGTATTTGTGGAAGAAGGAATAGTGAATGCCAAAGTATTGCTGGTAAGGTAACTTGCCACCGGTGAGATGGCAATTCGCTGTATGGTAGCAGCAGGCTGGATATACCAGTCTCCCTTGAACCAGTAGATAAAAGTTGGCTAGATGGTATCCACAGAGTAGAGTTTAGCGGGTAGTGTAGTGAATCATCCGCATAAGTTCTCCCAAATTGATGTTATAGGTAGATGGTTTGATAGTTGGATCAGGGTCCTCAGGTGTTAAAGTATATAGATCTGCTCCCCCGACGCATTTTGCTGTATAACAAACAGCTTTTTCAACCTTGATGGTGAGTGAGTTGCTAATGCATACGCAGGGAATCGCCGATCGACCAGCTGATTTTCTCAAGCTGTGCTAAGCGATTCGCAGGCTTGCACGTGGCGGCATTTCCCTCAGACCGGGCAGTGGCTATTGGTTGATCGCAGTGCACTGCTAAATCACGCCGCAGTGATCAGGTCTCAATAACCACCATGGTTAGTAAATGAGTCATATTCGTTAAAGTCAAATAGAGCAAAATATTATTATCTGTGACTATTACAATGAAATCACTGGGAATTAGTGTTCACTCCATTCAGGGGATGATGCATTGTCCCGGTGAGCTGTGGGAAAGTCAGCAACATTTAATATGTAGGCAAGCATAAGCCACATCTGCAGCTATCTATTACAGTGCCGACATACAGTACACAGGATGCTACGGGGATTGGTCATTGGGTTGACATGCATTGGGTCGATGCCTGAAATGGGTCAACATGGATGGAAGGCAGACAAGCATTAGGTTGACAATGGCTAGGTTGTGTTATACATGGGGTTCTCGGTTTTTTGTTCCGAATGTCGACACGGTCGACATGGACAGCGTATCGTTGCACCTTGTTCTGCCCCTGCGCTCGGCACACTATTCTATTCTCCCTCCAGACCATAGTGAATGGTAGGGCATGAAATACTGCCTGTTGACACATGTCGGCTCAAATAAAAAGTGAAAACCCATGTCAACATTTTCACTGTTAACCTAGCCATTGTCAACCTATAATGCTTGTGTCGACCTTTCATCCATTTCGACCTATTTCAGGTGTCGACCTTCAGTGGTAGACCCAATGCATTTCGGCCTTTCAGGTGTCGACCTTACAACAACCATATACCGATGCCACTGGCAGCATTATGATGAGTGTCACCCAGCAGACGCGAGAAATGAGTTCTTGTGTCATTCTGCAGAGTACTCCTACATCAGCCGCCTCTTCATACAGCGTCTCATTACAGACGTGACACTATTCCCTCTGTACCACTCAGGAAATATAATCAGATTTCCCACTCTAGAAATCCAGCTTTAACCCCTTCCCGACAATTGACGTACATTTACGTCATGGTCGGGAAGTACTTCCCGACACATGGCGTAAATGTACGTCATGGCTTGTAACTGTCACCGCGTCTATAGACGCGGTGACAGTTTCAACATGTCTGCTGTCCCTGACAGCAGACATGTCCGTGCATGCCCAGGGGGGGCTGCGATGCCGCCCCCCCGTCGGCGATCGCTGTGATTGGCTGTTCAGTGTGAACAGCCAATTACAGCGTTTTCTGTGTCACCGGCGAATAACGTTCGCCGGTGACACGCGATCGGAGGTGATTGGTGTTGTAAAGTACAGCACCAATCACCGCGGGGTGTAAGGGTGACACTGGTGTCACCCCACCTCACCCCGCCCGCCCCCAAAGGCCGTGATTGGTCCGTCGGACCGACGGACCAATCACAGCCATGGAGGGGGGTTTAAACTAACGGTGACTGCACTGCAGACGCCATTCCGGTCTGGAATTGCGTGCAGTGCGGTCACCGTGCCTAGCTGCCGCAGTATACTGACCTGAACCTTGCCAAATACTTACCTGATCCTTGCAAATATCTTGCCTGCTTCATCACTGCTTGTAGTGTGCTGGATGCTTCCTGGATCCTGTTACTTGTGACTTCCTGTGTTGTGAACTTGTGCTGCTGCAGTGTAATAGCGTTAGATAGAGAGAGATAGAGAGAGAGATAGTGTCAGAGAGTGCTATATTTTGTGCTGCTGCAGTGTGATATAGTTATAGAGAGAGAGAGAGATAGAGAGAGATAGAGAGATATAGAGAGAGATAGAGAGAGAGAGAGATAGAGAGAGATAGAGAGGCCTAGTGACAGAGAGTGCTATATTTTGTGCTGCTGCAGTGTGATAGTTATAGATAGAGAGATAGAGAGAGATAGAGAGAGATAGAGAGAGAGAGATAGAGATAGTGACAGATTGTGCTATATATTTTTTATATAACTGACTGCTGCCCCCCCTTTTGTGCTGATCAGTATAAATTAACTGATCAGCAACTTTTTGGGGGCGCAGGTTTTTTTTTATATATATATATACCTGTCACTGCTGCTGCTGCAGTGTCATAGAGTGTTAGATAGTGAGAGATAGAGAGAGATAGTGACAGAGAGTGATAGAGAGTGCTAAATTTTGTGTCTGCTGCCCCCGCCTTTTGTGCTGATCACTATATCTGAGGTGATCAGCAACTTTTTGGGGGTGCAGAGGTTTTTTTTTTTTTATATATACCTGCCAGTTGCACTGTCAGTTGCACCAAAGGTTGTGCACCTGCTGCCCCTCACTGGTAATCAGTGTCGCATCACTGATCACCTTTTTTTTGTGTGTGCTGTGGGGTCTTTTTTAATTTTTTTTTTACACACACTGTGATTTTGTGGGTGTCCTGTGGCCGCTGTGCGCTGATCAGTGACGTACATCACTGATCATCTTTTTCGGCACAGGGTTGATCTATTTATTTTTTTTTTTTGATCAAATTCCTGTTGCCTTTGAGCGCTGTTCAGTGACGGACGTTACTGACCAACATCTGTGCTCAATTTTTGGCGCAGGACCTTTTTTTTTTTTTTTTAACCCCTTCAATTTTTTTTTTTTAACCCCTTCAATTTTTTTTTTTTAACCCCTTCAATTTTTTTTTTTTTTTAACCCCTTCAATTTTTTTTTTTTGTATAAAGTATTTTTTTTTTTCTGCACTACATACACACTACACACTACATACCCCCCGGGTTGAAATAAAGTTTGTACCCCCCCCTACACTATACACATGTTGAAACATTTCACTACCAGTAACACAAAAATAAAAATGGCATCCCAAATGTCATCCCAAATGTCATCCCAGTCATCCAGAAGAATGTATTCAGCGGAGGAGGCATATGCCATGCTTGCTTCTGACTCTGACACAGCCAGTGATGCAAGCGGGGAATTTGAAGGATTCGCCTTAAGCTCCTCTTCCTCCTCTGGTGATGAGGGACCCCCTCAAAGACGCCCCCGTAGAGCAGCTGAGACCCCCCCCCCCCCAATAATTGATCTCGTATGGACCCCACCACCAGACAATTTTGAGCCCCAGGTTCCTGAGTTTTTGGCCATGCCAGGAATCCAATTTGATTCCACAGGTCTCAGAGAAATTGACTTTTTCAAATTATTTTTCTCTGATGAAAATTTAATGGTGGACCAAACTAATTTATATGCCCAGCAGTTTATTGCTCAAAACCCCACGTCATCATTTGCTAGGTGGACCCCTGTAGATGCAGTAGAGATGATGACGTTTTGGGGTCTGGTGTTTCATATGGGCATAGTAAAAAAGCCAGAAATTAGGCAATATTGGAGTACAGATGTTCTGTACAGCACCCCATTTTACCGTATGGCCATGCCCCGGGCTCGATTTGAGACGATCCTTAAATTTTTGCATTACAACGATAATGCACAGTGCCCACCCAGAGATGATCCCACCTTTGACCGGCTATTCAAAGTCAGGCCGGTCATTGATCATTTCAGTGCCAAATTTGAAGACATGTACATCCCAGATAAATTCATTTGCATAGACGAGTCCCTTATACATTTTAAAGGAAGGGTTAAATTCCGCCAGTACCTTCCCAGTAAGAGGGCAAGGTATGGCATAAAAATGTATAAGCTGTGTGAAAGCACCTCAGGGTACACTCACAGGTTTAGGGTATATGAAGGGAAGGATTCAAGAATTGAACCGCCAGAATGCCCCCCCTCCCTCGTAGGTGTTAGTGGAAAAATTGTCTGGGATTTAGTGCACCCCTTCCTGGATAAAGGTTATCACCTCTATGTGGATAACTTTTACACCAGCATCCCCCTGTTTAAGGCCCTTGGTTCAAGAGGTACAGCAGCTTGCGGTACTGTGCGCAAGAACCAAAGAGGCCTCCCAAAAACGCACATTGCCCAAGTAATGAGAAGGGGTGAAAGCAGGGGAATATGCACCGAAAATATGTTGTTGGTCAAATATAAGGACAAGAGGGATGTCCTTATACTGACAACAATTCACGGAGACAGTACCACCTCCGTCCCTGTACGAGGTACCAGTACCCACACCTCAAAACCTAATTGTATCCTGGATTACAATAGGTACATGGGCGGAGTGGATCTTTCAGATCAGGTACTAAAGCCGTACAGTGCCCTGCGGAAAACAAAAATCTGGTACAAGAAGCTGGCCGTGTATATCATCCAGATGGCACTGTATAACGCTTACGTGCTATTCCGTTCTACCGGCCAGAGGGGGACATTTATGCACTTTCAAGAGGAAGTCATAAAGGGCCTAATATTTGGGAACCAGCAGGCAGAGGGCCCCAGTACTTCTAGTACTGGCCCCCGTATTGTACCAGGGCAGCATTTTCCTGATGAAATCCCCTCCACTGGAAAAAAGGGCAGGACACAAAAAAGGTGCAAAGTTTGCTATAAAAAGGGAATAAGAAAGCAAACTATTTTCCAGTGTGACACTTGCCCCGACAAACCCGGCCTATGTATAAAGGAGTGTTTTAAAATATACCACACATCTATGGATTATTAGGTTCATAATTTCACCGTGCTTCGGGGGTCTTGCTAATGCCACATAGCACCCACCATTCATTCCACCAGAATCTGAGCCGCAAAATCCAAAAATCACTCCTTCCCTTCTGAGTCCTGCCATGCACCCAACTGGTATTTTTTGGTCACATGTGAGGCATTGCCGTACTCGGGAGAAATTGGGGCACAGATTTTGGGGTGCTTTTTCTCCTTCATACCTTCTGAAAATGAAAAATTTTGAGCCAGAACTGCATTTTTGTGTAAAAAAATGTAATTTTTCATTTTCACTGCCCACTTGTATCAAAATTGGTGAAACCCCTGGGGGTTTGAAATGTACACTATACCCCTAGATGAATTCCCTGAGGGGTGTAGTTTGCAAAATGGGGTCACTTGTGGGGGGGTTCCACTGTATTGGTGCTTTGGGGGTCTTGCTAATGCGACATAGCACCCACCATCATTCCACCAGAATTTGTGCTGCAAAATCCAAATATCACTCCTTCCCTTCTGAGTCCTGCCACTTTTTGGTCACACATGAGGCATTGCCGTACTCGGGAGAAATTGGGGCACAGATTTTGGGGTGCTTTGTCTCCTTCATTCCTTCTGAAAATGAAAAATTTTGAGCCAGAACTGCATTTTTGTGTAAAAAAATGTAATTTTTCATTTTCACTGCCCACTTGTATCAAAATTGGTGAAACCCCTGGGGGTTTGAAATGTACACTATACCCCTAGATGAATTCCCTGAGGGGTGTACTTTGCAAAATGGGGTGACTTGTGGGGAAGTTCCACTGTATTGGTGCAACATAGCACCCACCATTCATTCCACCAAAATCTGTGCTGCAAAATCCAAAAATCACTCCTTCCCTTCTGAGTCCTGCCATGCACCCAACTGGTATTTTTTGGTCACATGTGAGGCATTGCCGTACTCGGGAGAAATTGGGGCACAGATTTTGGGGTGCTTTTTCTCCTTCATACCTTCTGAAATGAAAAATTTTGAGCCAGAACTGCATTTTTGTGTAAAAAAATGTAATTTTTCATTTTCACTGCCCACTTGTATCAAAATTGGTGAAACCCCTGGGGGTTTGAAATGTACACTATACCCCTAGATGAATTCCCTGAGGGGTGTACTTTGCAAAATGGGGTGACTTGTGGGGGGGTTCCACTGTATTGGTGCAACATAGCACCCACCATTCATTCCACCAAAATCTGTGCTGCAAAATCCAAAAATCACTCCTTCCCTTCTGAGTCCTGCCATGCACCCAACTGGTATTTTTTGGTCACATGTGAGGCATTGCCGTACTCGGGAGAAATTGGGGCACAGATTTTGGGGTGCTTTTTCTCCTTCATACCTTCTGAAAATGAAAAATTTTGAGCCAGAACTGCATTTTTGTGTAAAAAAATGTAATTTTTCATTTTCACTGCCCACTTGTATCAAAATTGGTGAAACCCCTGGGGGTTTGAAATGTACACTATACCCCTAGATGAATTCCCTGAGGGGTGTAGTTTGCAAAATGGGGTCACTTGTGGGGGGGTTCCACTGTATTGGTGCTTGGGGGGTCTTGCTAATGCGACATAGCACCCACCAAAATTCCACCAGAATCTGAGCTGCAAAATCCAAAAATCACTCCTTCCCTTCTGAGTCCTGCCATGCACCCAACTGGTATTTTTTGGTCACATGTGAGGCATTGCCGTACTCGGGAGAAATTGGGGCACAGATTTTGGGGTGCTTTTTCTCCTTCATACCCTCTGAAAATGAAAAATTTTGAGCCAGAACTGCATTTTTGTGTAAAAAAATGTAATTTTTCATTTTCACTGCCCAGTTGTATCAAAATTGGTGAAACCCCTGGGGGTTTGAAATGTACACTATACCCCTAGATGAATTCCCTGAGGGGTGTAGTTTGCAAAATGGGGTCACTTGTGGGGGGGTTCCACTGTATTGGTGCTTGGGGGGTCTTGCTAATGCGACATAGCACCCACCAAAATTCCACCAGAATCTGAGCTGCAAAATCCAAAAATCACTCCTTCCCTTCTGAGTCCTGTCATGCACCCAAATGGTATTTTTTGGTCACATGTGAGGCATTGCCGTACTCGGGAGAAATTGGGGCACAGATTTTGGGGTGCTTTTTCTCCTTCATACCTTCTGAAAATGAAAAATTTTGAGCCAGAACTGCATTTTTGTGTAAAAAATGTAATTTTTCATTTTCACTGCCCACTTGTATCAAAATTGGTGAAACCCCTGGGGGTTTGAAATGTACACTATACCCCTAGATGAATTCCCTGAGGGGTGTAGTTTGCAAAATGGGGTCACTTGTGGGGGGGTTCCACTGTATTGGTGCTTGGGGGGTCTTGCTAATGCGACATAGCACCCACCAAAATTCCACCAGAATCTGAGCTGCAAAATCCAAAAATCACTCCTTCCCTTCTGAGTCCTGCCATGCACCCAACTGGTATTTTTTGGTCACATGTGAGGCATTGCCGTACTCGGGAGAAATTGGGGCACATATTTTGGGGTGCTTTTTCTCCTTCATACCTTCTGAAAATGAAAAATTTTGAGCCAGAACTGCATTTTTGTGTAAAAAAATGTAATTTTTAATTTTCACTGCCCACTTGTATCAAAATTGGTGAAACCCCTGGGGGTTTGAAATGTATACTATACCCCTAGATGAATTCCCTGAGGGGTGTACTTTGCAAAATGGGGTGACTTGTGGGGGGGTTCCACTGTATTGGTGCAACATAGCACCCACCATTCATTCCACCAAAATCTGTGCTGCAAAATCCAAAAATCACTCCTTCCCTTCTGAGTCCTGCCATGCACCCAACTGGTATTTTTTGGTCACATGTGAGGCATTGCCGTACTCGGGAGAAATTGGGGCACATATTTTGGGGTGCTTTTTCTCCTTCATACCTTCTGAAAATGAAAAATTTTGAGCCAGAACTGCATTTTTGTGTAAAAAAATGTAATTTTTCATTTTCACTGCCCACTTGTATCAAAATTGGTGAAACCCCTGGGGGTTTGAAATGTACACTATACCCCTAGATGAATTCCCTGAGGGGTGTAGTTTGCAAAATGGGGTCACTTGTGGGGGGGTTCCACTGTATTGGTGCTTGGGGGGTCTTGCTAATGCGACATAGCACCCACCAAAATTCCACCAGAATCTGAGCTGCAAAATCCAAAAATCACTCCTTCCCTTCTGAGTCCTGCCATGCACCCAACTGGTATTTTTTGGTCACATGTGAGGCATTGCCGTACTCGGGAGAAATTGGGGCACAGATTTTGGGGTGCTTTTTCTCCTTCATACCTTCTGAAAATGAAAAATTTTGAGCCAGAACTGCATTTTTGTGTAAAAAAATGTAATTTTTCATTTTCACTGCCCACTTGTATCAAAATTGGTGAAACCCCTGGGGGTTTGAAATGTACACTATACCCCTAGATGAATTCCCTGAGGGGTGTAGTTTGCAAAATGGGGTCACTTGTGGGGGGGTTCCACTGTATTGGTGCTTGGGGGGTCTTGCTAATGTGACATAGCATCCACCAAAATTCCACCAGAATCTGAGCTGCAAAATCCAAAAATCACTCCTTCCCTTCTGAGTCCTGCCATGCACCCAACTGGTATTTTTTGGTCACATGTGAGGCATTGCCGTACTCGGGAGAAATTGGGGCACAGATTTTGGGGTGCTTTGTCTCCTTCATACCTTCTGAAAATGACAAATTTGGAGCCAGAACTGCATTTTTGTGTAAAAAAAATAATTTTTCATTTTCACTGCCCAGTTGTACCACAATTGGTGAAACCCCTGGGGGTTTGAAATGTACACTATACCCCTAGATGAATTCCCTGAGGGGTGTAGTTTGCAAAATGGGGTCACTTGTGGGGGGGTTCCTAACTTTTAGCATCTTATGGTGCCTAGAAACCTACATGGTGCCTAAAAAATAATCTCATAAAAAGGAGGCTCCAAAATCAAGTAGGTGCTCCTTCTATTATGAAGCCTGTGGTTTGGTCAACGTGCACACTAGGGCCACATATAGGATATTTATGAAAACAAAAGAATTGGGGGAATCAATTTTTAGTCACATTTCTCTAGTAAAATGTACTGTGTTCCTTAGAAAAATGTATTAAAATTGCAAATCTGCAAAAAAAATGAAATTTTGAAATTTCACCTACACTTTGTTTTAATTCCTGTGAAACACCTAAAGGGTTAACAAACTTCCAAAATGCTGTTTTGAATACTGTGAGGGGTGCAGTTTTTGAAATGGTATCATTTATGGGGGTGTCTCACATACAAGTCCCTCAAAGTCACATCAGAACTGAACTGGTCCCTAAAAAAATCAGTGTTTGAAATTTTCTTGAAAATTTGAGAATTTGCTATTCATATTGTAAGCCTCCTAGTGTCCAAAAAAATTAAAAGGAAGTTGAAATAATGATGGAAACATAAAGTAGACATATGGTCTATGTTAGTTATTAACTATTTTGAGTGGTATGATTATTTGTCTCACAAGCAGAAAATTTAACATTTTGCAAATTGCTAAATTTTCCATTTTTTTACGACATTTTGGTATTTTTCACAAAAAAACACAGACTGTATCGACCCAAATTTACCACTAATTTGAAGTACAATGTGTCACGAAAAAACAATCTCAAAATCACTGGGATAAGTAAAAGCAAAAAAAAGTTATCCCCACTTAAGTGAGACATGTCAGATTTGAAAAAAAGGGCTCTGTCAGGAACGCAAAAACTGGCTCTGTCAGGAAGGGGTTAAAAGGAAGACCAAGTAATGATTCACAAAAGCAGGCTCCGAATATCTGACAGCAGGTGACCGTGCTTCTGATCCTATAGGTAAGAATAGCACACACATTCCCTTATGTGCTGGGACCTGGGAAGAAGACACTGCTGGGGAGGTTAAACAAAATATCTAGCCCAGAACTGTCAATCTGTGAGTGTGTGTGTATAATGCTGGGCGGAGCCATACACATACTCATAGACTGTCAATGCGCTCTGCACTGTAGAGGGGACTTGGCCGTCACACCCCCGCACAGGCGAGATCCCTGACCCCCATGTCCAGCACCCACCACTCCATCCTGTCTGCCATCATCTCCCAGACCCCACAGACCGACATCCTCCTGCTATCCCTCAACCACACACATGCTGCTTCCCTCCCCCATTATACAGTCAGCCTGCTCTGTTACTGATCTTCCGCTGCTTGAGGTCAGGCTTGTGGAAGGAGGGTGGCAGTCCGGCCTTTAGCAGGGCTGCTGCTTGAGAGCGCTGCACTGGCCCTACACTCTATATGACTGAGCCGCTACCTGCGGTAATGGTCACGCATCTCCTGTGGTCCCAGGATGCTGCTCCCAGCCTCCACCATAATGGCCAAGACCAGAGCCTCAGCCCTGCTGCTGGGGAACAGCTAAGCCCTGAACGCTACTCTGAGGGGTCTGATAAACAATTCACAGTTCAGGGGAGCGCCTGTATAGTCTGTGGGGGAGGGGGGCAGTTCTGGTGAGCGACTGTGTAGTCTGGGGGGGGGGGGTGTGAGGGTGCACAGTTCTGGTGAGTGGCTCTGTCTGTGACCCGAGGGGGACAGTTCATGCCCTACTGTACCCCCATCTGCAACACCACCTCATCCGCCTCTCATCCACCTGCAAAAACCACTGCACCTGTCCCTCTCCATCCTGCTTCACACCTGACCCTACCCCACCAATGGCACATACACAGCACCCAAACCCCCTTCCTCACCCATGGCACCCCTGCATCCGCCCCTCAAACCCTTACGCCAACATCCCCCACCCAACGCACCCCTATACCCCCTTCACCATTCGTGGCACACTCACACCCGGCCTTCCACCACCCGCAGCTGCTCTGGAACTCCTCCCCTATACTCCCCACACACGCACCTAAGCCCCCACCCGCCCATCCTTTCCTTCGACACCTGCAGTGCCATTGGACAAGCCAACCCCATCTGCAGCACCAGCGCACACACCCCTCCCCTACCCAAAGCACCTCCACACCCCCTTATTTTGCCCTCAAACACCGCACCCGCCCCTCATCCACCAGCAGCATCTACATACCCCCTCCTACATTTGCACCCCCCACACGCACCTGGCCCTCACAGATATGTAGCACTTCTCAACTCCCTGACCCATGCGTTGCACCCTCCCACCTACCACTCTCACACCCGCAGCACCTGTGGACACCCTCCACCATCCATCAACTAAAGGAGAAATGCAGGAAATCCTCCATATAATACAAAACATATTTCACACAACATAGGCGTTCACAGGTTATGGGGGTGGAGCCCTTACAATGGTGTGTAGAGCACATGTAGGGCACGATGAATCACCTAGTATAGGATAAATAATACCAGCCATCTGCAGCTCTGAGGTAAATAACTACATACAGTAAAGCAGGGGTCAGGGAACTTTTTTTATCTTTTACCCCAAAATATATTTAGAAATGCAGATGTTACCCCATTGATTTGAAAGGAAGGAAATCATATAATTGTAATACACACTGTACCCCCAGAAATTGATGATATATCCTGCTAGTACGGTACACAGCCTGGCAGCCATTGATGATGATAATGATTATCATGTATGGCTGTGTGTGGTACAAATTTTATACATGCATGGTAATAATCATCACCAATGGCTGCCAGGCTGTGTGTGGTATAGCCATTGGTAATGTGATGTCCAGGCAACTATTAGTGTCAGTATTACTAGATAATATAGTGACAGTCTGTGCAATGTTTTCCCTAGACTAGAGATGGGTATTCCGTGACAGGAACCTATAACCAGGCAAAGAAACTCGGCACCACAGTGGCAGTACAGACTGACAGACTGAGATGGCGCATCAACTAGTCAGCTCTACTCAAGAAGCGGGCGGACTAGGAGGCAGGACCCGGGACATCACGCAGGGAAGCGTGTTATACACAAGGGTCTGATAGACTGCACTCAGGGCCGGCGCCACCACTAGGTATTTGCCTAGGGCACTGGCCACTGGAGGGCGGCAGTTCGCCCCTCGCCCCCAGCATGGAGGGTTAGCGTAGGTTTTGGAGCGGGCAGGGGTGTCTGTGCCGCGGGGGTACCTGCGGCACTGTGTATAAAGGTGCTGGAGCGGGCAGGGGTGTCTGTGCCGTGGGGGTACCTGCGGCACTGTGTATAAAGCTGGCGACGGCGGCGGGGTCCCTGCAGTGAATAGAAATAACTAGCGCTGTGTGGCGGTGCGGGAAGCGCTGCTGGGTTTGAAAACACTTGTCGCACGCTGATTGGCTGAGATTCAGCCAATCAGCGCGTGGCCAGTGGTTTCAAAATCAGAAGCGTTTCCCGCGCCGCCACACAGCGCTAGTTATTTCTATTCACTGCAGGGACTCCGCCGCCGTCGCCAGCTTTATACACAGTGCCGCAGGTACCCCCGCGGCACAGACACCCCTGCCCGCTCCAGCACCTTTATACACAGTGCCGCAGGTACCCCCGCGGCACAGACACCCCTGCCCGCTCCAAAACCTACGCTAACCCTCCATGCTGGGGGCGAGGGGCGAACTGCCGCCCTCCAGTGGCTGGCGCCCTAGGCAAATACATAGCGCTAGTTATTTTAATATTCACTGCAGGGACCCCGCTGCCGTCGCCAGCTTTATACATGAGCACGGCAGGTACCCCGGCGGCACAGACACCCCAGCCCGCTCCCCAGACGGTGCAACAGGTACCCCCCGCTCCCCAGACGGCGCAGCAGGTACCCACCCCCCCAGACACCGGGTAGCCCCACCCCGACCGGCCCTGACTGCACTGCGTCAGGTCCTTGTACACTACAGTACTGTAACACACACACAGCCGGGCATGCATATAGAATCAATATATAAATTCTATATGCAATGAAAGAGAATGGGGCCGATTCAGATGGGTCTGAATTCTACCCCGTCTTCAATGGGATCTGCGCATGCGCGTATATGCACCTGTGTAGACCCCCTGTGCAAACGCCTTCGGCGAGTATCACACTTGCAGAGGCAATCGCACAGGCAGGGGAGGAAGGGGCTGGGCAGGGGGTGGCTTAAGGGGAATGCCCAGCATTTTATGGGCGTGTCCCTGGGAATGCAGGCGATGCCTGATCAGGACGGGTGGCTGACATCACATGACAATCAGCAGTGGAAATAAAAGTCAGTTTCTGAGGGGGAGAAAAATCATCCGGTAGTGGGCGACCTCTCCCCTTCGGCCACATACGAGGGGATGTGTTCTCGTACAAATCCCCTTACATGCTAGCGAGGGGATGCGGGCGCCGCTGACCTGTTTGCTAGGCTGCAAGTATAAGCCTAGCGAACAGGTCTGAATCAGGCCCAATGCGTGGCAAGTAATATGAGGGCAGCAGTGTAATGGTTGTCATTACTGCCTCACAGCGCTGAGGTCATGGGTTCTATTCCCACCATGGCTCTAACTGTGCGGAGTTTGTATATTCTTCCCCTACTTGCATGGGTTTCCTCCGGGTACTCCGGTTTCCTCCTACAATCCAAAAATATTCTGGTAGGTTAACTGGCTCCCAACAAAAAGAAAATTAACCCTAGAATGTCTGTGTGTGCTTGTGGTGGGGAATTTAGATTGTAAGCTCACATCTAACGTGTCTCAGCTATGTGTACATAGGGCCTGATTCAGCTGTTAGAAATGCAGAAAAACTTGAAAAAATTGGCAAAACCAAGTTGTATACAGATGTAATATGGGTGGAGAGAGTTAGATTTGGATGGGGTGTGTTCAAACTGATATCTATATTGCGGTGTAAGAACAAAGCAGCCAGTATTTACCCTGCACAGAAACTAAATAACTCACCCAAATGTAACTCTCTCTCTGCACATTTACATGTTACACCTGCCATGCAGCATGGTTTTGTCCATTAAAGAAGGTGTTTGCTTTTGCAAACCATCCTGAATCACCCCCTGTATGTATATTTAGAATCTGCTGTGCCCTGGTCTATCTGTTCTAACAGATGAAAGTGGATGACGCAATCACATGCACTCTGCCTGAAAATGCCTAGATTGCAATGGACTGGAAAGTGTGCAATTGAATTCCAAATCTATACGGCAGATAATGAATGTGTGTGTGCACTGACGTAAAGGGCCGCCGCGTACCTGCCAATACATAGAAGGCCAATATCCTCTACAGTAATTGCCCTTTTTCTTAAATGTGAAAGCGAAAAAAAATGTGGCTTATTTAATCATAAAGGGGCCATATCTGAGATAAATGAGCCACTGTAGAGGAAATATTCGTTAAAGGGTTTCATGTGACCTTCTCTATCATCTGTTTATTGAAGCAAATCCAATGAAGGATCACCAGAGCTGCTGATGGGTGAGCAGGTTTATTGCCTGGTGGAAACGCAGATTTTGCATTAACAGCGTTATTTTACAAGCACCTTGGTGTAAAGTGAAGCACTCACAGATTTCCGGTGGCCATGTTTCGGGATACGCCTCTGTTGTCGGGACAACACATTTTCTGCAATTCAAATGCAGTTTAAGTGCTCACACAAACATGCTGGCACATGCGCAGATTGACAAAAATCTCCGCTCAGCGGCACCTACTGAATAAGGCCCAGTGTTAGACAATCCGGGTCCTCCAACTGATTTTTAAATGTGAAATGTGTGCAATCTTGCCATTTCTGTGCTACCCCTGCCACAGTGTTGGCACTCTGACGCTTGATGTCCCAAAATAATGTGACACTAAGGGCTAGATGTATCAAGCTTCAAATAGTGATAAAGTGGAGAGGGATAAAAAGCCAGCCAATCAGCTCCTAACTGTTACAGGCTGGGTTTGAAAAAAATGACAGGTAGGAGCTGATTGGCTGGTTGTTTATCACTCTCCCACTTTTTGAAGTTATCTTGCCCCAAGGGTCAACTCTGGTTCTGTAGTACCCAAAAGGTCTTGTTTCAGAGGCTGCCTTATACAGGTAAACTAGGCTACATGACTGATTCAGTTAGCTTCAGCTGCGAGTAATACTGAAAACATGACATGTCAGGGAACTGCAGGAACAAAGTTGAGAACCTCTGCTCTAGACTATATGTAGCAAGCTGGCAGAACTCCAGACTGACAATGCAGGATGATTAGCAGCCTGATTACCAAGTCATTCATGTTATCAGTATAGCTCATGGCTCCAGCATGCTCTCCCACACAAGACTCGGAGCTGCAGCCTGACTCCAGAGTGTGATCCCTCTGATGTTCCTGGGCACTTGTTACCGCTATCTACTATCTAATTAAAATCCTTCAATGTGAGAAGAGGTGGCTCTGAGATAATTAGGACTGTGAGCAGGGCAATCCATCACAGGTAAGCTCAGCTTGTTAGCGGTTGTGAGTAATGATCTCATGGTGGATTCATGGCACACTTTGTTCACACTGGCTGTTGTGCTGCCTCGAATCGCAGCCTCAGCCGTCTAATTATACACATTCGTGAGTCATCAGTGAGTGCTTAGATTCACCCCAGCCAAGGCAGCGTGATGTAACCCTTCCTCTACCAAATCCAGAGGGAGGTGGGGGTTCAAGTGGGGACACTAGATGGTGTTCGATTGAGTTATTCAAGTGTTGCTCCATTTGGCCATGCACAGTCCCCGGCGCTGACGTTGCGGTTTTGTTGTTCTAACATCAGGTAGACTCGATGGAAACTCACCCACGCCTGCTCCGCACAGACTGTTAAATATGGATTAGCAAACAGTATAATAATAATGGCCATTTCTGTGGCTACTGATAAAGTACATTATACTCCTATGCTAGTCAATGCTCAAAAGACGTTATTTGTTAATACTCAAAATGCTCAGATAATGATAGAAACATAGAATTTGGCGGCAGATAAGACCCATTTGGCCCATATAGTCTGCCCCTTTTTCAAACAGGTTACCGTAAACCATATTTGATCCTTATTGCTTTGTAAGCAAGTATGTTTAAATTGCTATTCCACTTATCCACTACCCTTTCTGTGAAGTAATTGTTCCTCAGATTTCCCCTGAATCTTCCTCCCTCTAGTTTCAGTACATGTCCTTCCTGTGAAGAATGTCTCCCACCTGTACCTTGTTAAAACCCTTGATATATTTGAAAGTTTCTATCATGTCCCCCCTTTCCCTTCTCTGCTCTAAACTATACATATTTAGACCTAACGGCGGGGGGGGCGCCGAAAACTTGGTTACGCCACTGCTAGATCCCTCTCTGCCTCAGTGGTTTCCAAAGATCATTCTAATGTGAGCAGAGAACACTGAACTAATTATAATAAAACTTTATTTATAAGGCGCCACAACACTGCACAGAGGGTAACCAATAAGACAGTACAAGGAAGCGTACAGTGTGGTAGACAAGTAATAAATAGCACTGCAGCTCCCACTACAGCCTCTGATGCAAGGGTTGCACAGGAAATATGCAGTGTACCCATTTATGCTGCTCACAGATAATGGGCGAGATTTATTGTGTTTACCGTTTTTCGGAAAATGCGATTTTTGCTTAAATCGCCCTGTATCGCCGTTTTTTTAAATTGCATTTATTTCCAGAAATCGCGTATTGAATGAGGTGTGTATTCCGGCATGAAAAGTGTGATTTAGCGCGATTTTCGGGATGAAAAGTGCGATTTTTTAGTCATGAAATGGTCCGATTTTGTTAAAATGTGCGATTTTGTTAATAAAAAAAAATAAAAATTGGCGTGAGGTCCCCCCTCCTGTACATAACCAGCCCCGGGCTCATTGAGCCAGACCTGATTCCAAAAATACGGGGGACAAAAAGCGTAGGGGTCCCCCGTATTTCTGAAACCAGCCCCGGACTCTTGGACCGGTCCTGGTTCCAAAAATACGGGGGGGCAAAAAATCTGGGGGTCCCCCGTATTTTGAAACCAGCACCGGGCTCCAACAGCCCCCAGTGTCATGGCACAGCCAGGGGACACTTTTTACACACGGTCCCCCGGCCGTACCATGAGCACCGTGGCTGGTCAGCCTTGGATGGGGTACCTGGAGGAGTGGGGACCCCCCCAATAAAGGGGTGTCCCCCCCCCCAGGCTTCACCCGTCCAGGGCTGAAGCCCGGGGCTGTCACTGGCGTCCCTGGCCATTGGACGCCGGCCTGATATGGTTAAATTCACATTCCAAACATTGCTTAATACAGGAGAACTACAAGTGCCAGCAGACCTCCCCCGCATGCTGGGACTTGGAGAACCACAAGTCCCATCATGCAGGGCATTAATGGGCCCGCTGGGACTTGTAGTCCACCTGTAAAAAGAATGTTAAAATAAAACACACATAAAACACACAATAAAACTTTATTACATACACACACATCCACACACCTCACTTTTACACCGCTATACATACCGATCCAGGATCCAGCGCTGGTCTCTCTGCAGCAGAGCTGGACAGCCCGCACTGACAGCGGGCTGAACCGGCTTCCTCCGATGCAGCTAACAGCTTCTGTGGCGTTGTCCCAGCGCGACACAGGCTGAGAGCGTGATTGGGCGATGCATCTCCATGGAGACGCATTCTTTTTACAGGTGGACTACAAGTCCCAGCGGGCCCATTAATGCCCTGCATGCTGGGACTTGTGGTTCTCAAAGTCCCAGCATGCGGGGGAGGTCTGCTGGCACTTGTAGTTCTCCTGTATTAAGCAATGTTAGGAATGTGAATTTAACCATATCAGGCCGGCGTCCAATGGCCAGGGACGCCGGTGACAGCCCCGGGCTTCAGCCCTGGACGGGTGAAGCCTGGGGGGTGGGGACCCCTTTATTGGGGGGGTCCCCACTCCTCCAGGTACCCCGTCCAAGGCTGACCAGCCACGGTGCTCATGGTACGGCCGGGGGACCTTGTGTAAAAAGTGTCCCCCGGCTGTGCCATGACACTGGGGGCTGTTGGAGCCCGGGGCTGGTTTCAGAAATACGGGGGACCCCCAGATTTTTTTTTCCCCGTATTTTTGGAACCAGGACCGGTCCAAGAGTCCGGGGCTGGTTTCAGAAATACGGGGGACCACTACACTTTTTGTCCCCCCGTATTTTTGGAACCAGGTCCGGCTCAATGAGCCCGGGGCTGGTTATGTACAGGAGGGGGGACCTCACGCCAATTTTTAATTAACAAAATCGCACATTTTAACAAAATCGCACCTTGTGTTGTATTAGTCAGTAACAAGTAATTTTCTGACCATGAATAAAATGTATATTTATAACAATTGGTGTCACCCTCCCAATTGTTCTAAATATACATTTATTGTTCTAAATATACATTTATTGTTCTAAATATACATTTTATTAATTGTCAGAAAATTACTTGTTACTTGTCAAGTAACAAGTAATTTTTATTTTTAAAAACCAAAAACTCAGGCTGCTCCCGGATCCGAAGGCGCTACACCCCACGCCCTTGCGACAGCGTCCCTAACTAATTACTGCTTGCGCTTCCCTAGCTTTAATCTGTAGGGTCACAGGAGGAGGACTCGAACCCGTGGCGGCTCAGCCTGAGCGGCTATCCCAGTCGCTGGACTAACGACACACGCCACTGTGTCAGCCAATGTAAGAGAGACTCTCCGTGTAATTCGTAGCTACAATGCAGTGACGTCATTCACGCTGTATTGGACCATCGGCACCTTATTGGCAGCAGCTGGAAGTTGTAACTATACTTGGCACACATGGGGCGTGCTGACCGGGTGAGAACCGGGGATGGGATGTTGCAGGGGGGCGGATTGAGTCCTGAATATTGCGGGTGAGTGCCGCCGGGCGAACGCGTGTGAGAACGGAGGGAAGGTAGACGGCGGGGGACGCGGGTGAGAAGCAGGAGGAGGGGGGGCACTACCGCGCTGGTGAGACTAGAGTGAATACGTACCTATTATTCGAAATTCCGCGCTGCCAGTCAGTGTGACAGTGTCCAGCCGGTCACATGGGAGCGGCGTCATCTGAGGTGCTTCAGCCCACTAGAAATAGCATCTACCGCAGCTCCCTCCCTGGCTCTCAGCACAGTCAGCAGTGCACAAACTGCGCATGCTCAAAGTTTTGGGTCACTCACTCCTTTCTGCCCCGTGTGAGCCGCTGTACAGCAGAGCTGGGTCACTCACCACCATATATGCAGAGCCCATATTGTAGCGCTAGAGCAGGGATGATGCATTGTACTGTGTGCCTTTGATTTGTATGTCTGTAGCATAATGACAGCACTGCTAGTAATATCGATCACTGCATGTTGCCTGTATTGCATGCCCTCCTATCTCCTTACACAGCATAGGGATTCCTTATCACTGCATGTAATGATATTGTAGCGTATTTCAGACGGCCCTGCAGTAGCAGGCATATGTGGGTCCCATTAGTAGGGAATCACAGCAAACTCCATCATCAGCTCCATCCTGTGCACCATACACAGCATGCCCCAACATCAGCTCCATCCTGTGCACCATACACTGCAAGCTCCAACATCAGCTCCATCCTGTGTTCCATACACAGCATGCCCCAACATCAGCTCCATCCTGTGCGCCATTTTTCCTTTAGAGAGTGGTTGTGCCTTCTGCGAGTGAACCAGAATAACCCCCATTGTGTACATTTACACCCCCCCAGCTGTCAACTATCTGTCTCTCTGCCGGTGCTGCTACACTTCCAAGGCAATCAGGTGCGGGATAGGTATTCCTGTAATAACTAGTATTGGTAATAATTCTCCTAATCTATCATCAGGGAGGCAAGGAGTCTCTGGGCAGTGTTCAATGAGGCCAATACGCCATGTTTCATGGCGAATTTGTGCTATTTTAGCGTTGGAAGGTGATTTTTTTGTGTCAGAAAGTGAATCACCCTATTCAATGTGCACTTTTTGCCGTCTTTCTAAGTGATTTTTGCCGTGTAGCAAATCGCCATGTTTTCATTTCACTTTTAAAATAAAGTTGTTGTTTTTTACATTTGGTGTAAAAAAATCAGGAATTTTATTCTGTGAAGGGGCATGCTTTTTTTATTCATGTGCTTATAGCACATGAATATATATTTAATTTAAAAATGTTTTTTTTTTTTACACATAACAGCCAGCAGGGGGCCGGGAGCCGAGAGCCGCTCATTAGATATTCATATATGCACTGCTCCTGATCATTACACATGCACTATCAGGAGGAGTGAATACCCGGTCCCCTGCTGGCTCTCCCGGGGGGCAGCTTGTGCTGCCTGAGTCCTGGGGAGCCCTCCTCCACTCCCCTCCACTTCCATCTCCCTGCCTGCTGCCGTCCCCATGGCTCCCTGCGGGACGCCGCAGGGGTTAAGATTCACCGTCAGGGGCAGTGAGCCCCTGCGGCATTGCATACTGGGACAAGGAGGGTTGGTAGCGAAGGCTCCAGCCCTCCGGAACGCGATTCGCTGCACGCCGCGATTATGTTCATTGAATACTGCCCTATGGGGTGTATTCAATGCCTTTGGGTGAGCTATGACGGCGAGCAGTGCCGATAGCTTGCGGGTCACTATTCGACTGATCCCCCCCCCCCCCCCTTCATTCGCCGTTTCCACCTCGCTGGTTCTATTCAGCAAGCTGGAAACGGTGAATGCAGCTGTCAAAATGGTGAGGCTCGCAGCTATGTGCAGCACCTTGCCATTCCGGGGAATTCTCGCCGTCCTATGATGGCGAGGATTTCCCCGGAACATAAAATAGGGTGAGGGGGTTAGAGGCAAGGATGGCTTGTTTTCAGTGATCCTTACCACGAAAAACGGCATTGAATACTGCCCTATATATTTTCTGTCCAGCCTTCCAACAAGAACTACTTAACCACAGTGTTCTGTGGCCTCTCCCAGGTTATAACGATGCTGGTGATGCTATCGTATCGGTGATGTGATGTGTTTCACAAAATAGCACCTGAATCCGGAGATTGCAAAGACTTTGACACAGGGCTAGGGGTATCGGTGCCGGCACATCCTGCAGCTGTATCTGATACTTCCAGGTAGCCAAGCTGCAGTGCCGTGCCTGCCTTGACTTGTAGGCTTGTGCGTTCCCCGCACATCCTGCAGCCATTATAAATACACCACTTCTGCATTTTCCCTCTCTGCATACTGCGGAGCCAAGTGCGCTTCAACTCTGCATTAACAACAGCATTCTGATTGGCTATGGTGCGAATTTAGT
This sequence comes from Crinia signifera, assembly GCF_055691185.1. Taxonomy (NCBI): domain Eukaryota; kingdom Metazoa; phylum Chordata; class Amphibia; order Anura; family Myobatrachidae; genus Crinia; species Crinia signifera. The sequence continues at coordinate 47,256,479 of NC_139223.1, forward strand.
TAGCCGCAATAAAATATCTGAGCAGCTCATTGAGCTCATGATTGTCTGTTTTGTTTTATTGGTTTGTAAGTTTACCCTTATTAGTGTTTAACATGCATCACAAAATAAAAGTTGAATATTACATTTTTTATAAGAGTGCCCACCAAAAAGAGGAGGGTTCCGCTTTCTCTCCTCCTGCGACTACAGTTCTGTACTGTCGGCAGCACCTCCACACGAGGTATTCCTATTGTAAAACTTTTTTGTGATCCAGTTAAAGATAATAGTGGTTTTCTCTGTCGGCATAATTAAGGAATATACCTAGATCCCTCCAGGGCTTAGGTTTCTCCCCTCTCCCCCTTCCCACCATTTTTACCTAAATGATTTTTCCCTTGTTTTCCTGCAGAACAGTTTTCCTACAAGCGATTAGTCTAATGATAATGCAATGTATTATTATTTATTTATTTACAGTTTCTTATATAGCGCAGCATATTCCGCTTTACAATTGGAGACAACAGTGATTAAACAAACTGGGTAGAAACAAACCGACATAGAGGTAGGAGGGCCCTGCTCGCAACCTTACAATCTATAGTACTGTTCCTTCTAGGGACTTCAAAGGGTAGGGTGCTGCTACACGGGGGCAGCATAATGGAGGCAGGCCGTGCCCGCTGACGTCACTGCTGTGGGTCACCCAGGGCCTGGCCGCCGCCATCATGAAAGGGGTGTGCCCGGCCACTCTAAAGTATCTGCACTGCCAGGGAAGCGCCGGGCAGCACCATCTACAGCGGCGCTGGGCTTCCCCGTGCACACCGGAAGGATCGGAGGCAGGCTCTTTTAGCGGGGGGCTGCTAGAGAAGCAGGGCCCATTTTGCCCTTTAAAAATCGGGCAGGGCGCAACGCCCTGCTAAAACAGCCTAGCGGGAACACTATAGTGTATTAGTATAGGGAAGGTTGTGTGAGGTCTTGGTGCACAGAGAGGTGATACTCAGCCATTTCTGTGTTTGTTATCTCCATTTCAGGCCAGGCTCAGATTAAGCTGAACACCAAGAAGCTGTACCAGGCAGATGGGAACTCTGTAACGGAGCAACTGAAAGTCACCGCCGTGCTGTACAATGTTATGAAAACCAAAGGCCTGGAAAGCATCCAGATTGGGGACGAGGACACAGCCACATTCAAGTTTGACCTTGGGACGAAAGTAAGACTTGCCTACTTGTATGCACCCCCAAGTGTAAAGCAGACCCTGGCTGCCTGTCATTTACCAGATACACCGCTGCTGCCTGCCACTTACCAGATACACCGCTGCTGCCTGCCACTTACCAGATACACCGCTGCTGCCTGTCACTTACCAGATACACCGCTGCTGCCTGTCACTTACCAGATACACCGCTGCTGCCTGTCACCAGATACACCGCTGCTGCCTGCCACTTACCAGATACACCGCTGCTGCCTGCCACTTACCAGATACACCTCTGCTGCCTGCCACTTACCAGATACACCGCTGCTACCTGCCACCTACCAGATACACAGCTGCTGCCTGCCACTTACCAGATACACCCGTGCTGCCTGCCTGACGCTTACCAGGCACACCCCTGCTGCCTGCCGGATGCTTACCAGGCACACCCCTGCTGCCTGCCGGATGCTTACCAGGCACACCCCTGCTGCCTGCCGGATGCTTACCAGGCACACCCCTGCTGCCTGCCGGACGCTTACCAGGCACACCCCTGCTGCCTGCCAGGCGCTTACCAGGCACACCCCTGCTGCCTGCCGGACGCTTACCAGGCACACCCCTGCTGCCTGCCGGACATTTACCAGGCACATCCCTGCCGGATGCTTACCAGACACACCCCTGCTGCCTGCCGGACGCTTACCAGGCACACCCCTGCTGCCTGCCGGACGCTTACCAGGCACACCCCTGCTGCCTGCCGGACGCTTACCAGGCACACCCCTGCTTCCTGCCGGACACTTACCAGGCACACCCCTGCTGCCTGCCGGACGCTTACCAGGCACACCCCTGCTGCCTGCCGGACGCTTACCAGGCACACCCCTGCTTCCTGCCGGACGCTTACCAGGCACACCCCTGCTGCATGCCGGACGCTTACCAGGCACACCCCTGCTGCATGCCGGACGCTTACCAGGCACACCCCTGCTGCCTGGCGCTTAATAGGTATTCCCCCCGCTGTGGACAGTGCAGTGGCCACAGGTGCTTTGTGATTTTGGCCAGTGGCGCCTGGCCAGAATTGTATGTGGTAACTGCTGTTCAGATTGCTAGATGTATCTCTGACAGGATATGCCCAGCATTATTCCCATTACATTCTCACCTTATCACTTGTTGTGCAGCTAATAATTCCAGACCTTGTCCGCCACACTAATTTCTCACCTGTCCCTCAGATTACCGACTTGAAAATGGCCAGACAGCTCACATTTGAAATCACCTCCATAGGGGCTTCGCTTTATGACATCCTGGGCAAGGAGGCCGACCTGAGAGTAAGTGTAATCCTCACCCATGAAAACAACATGGTCCTACAGTGACACTGTTATTGGCTAATAACCATTTCTATAGCCCCATAAACACTTATTCATAAAATAAAATAAACTCATTTTCCTCCTTCTGAGCGATATTGTTTTTTTTTTAAATATATTCTTTATTTAAGTTTGTCAAAGGGTAAGAAAGTCATTACAAATTATTTAAACACAAATCATTGTACACACTGGATATAATCGGACAGTGAGTATCATCAATGTAATACTAACAATACCATGTCACGTCTCGTCCTTGCATAGTAAAAATTAATATCTCTACAGTGTCCAGTCTGGTGATTTAACCTTCGCATATTATCATAAACTTCTTAATTTAGCAAGACCAAGGAAAGGGTAAGGCTAGAGTTTAGGAAAGAAGGGGAGAGGTGGTGGATTGTGGTCGTGTTAACATAGAACATGCGCTGAGTGTATCTGATATTTCAGGTATTTCCCAATCTGTGTATTAGATTAGAGTGTATATGTGGCCAGTGTTAAGGGGGGGTCTGATGGCATGTAACTTTTATATGTGGGGGAGGACTTAAAATCAAGCCAAGGTAACCATTTGGCTACATAATCTGATTGTTTTTCTAAGGTTGAATAGTATATGTCCTCCATGGCTCTATAGAACTCCACTCTCTGGAACCATTCCCAGAAGGCAGGAGGGTCTGTAGACCTCCAATGGACCGGTATCACCGCTCTCGCTGCGTTATTAAGGTGTTTTAGAAGGGATTGTTTATATTTAGTGGAAGGGATGGTGGTGTGGGATAGCAGCCAAAAGTCAAGATTATCGGGGGTTCGGAATCCCAGTATTTCAGAGGAAAGTTGGATGACCTTGTTCCAAAAGGTCGCAATCCGGGGGCAATCCCACCATATATGTAGCAGAGTTCCCACGCTGGGTGTTGCAACGCCAGCAAAGGGGAGAGACCGAGGGGAAAAACCTGTGTATCAAAGGGGGGCATCAATACCATATGGAGGTAGTGGGTGAGTTTCCAGCGAGTCTGCCTGATGTTATAACAACAAAACTGTAACGTCAGGGGAAACGGTCATTAGGTCTACAACAACTAAGTCGACAAGCATTGGGTCGACACCACTAGGTCGACATTACATTAGGTCAGAGCTATGGTCGACAGTCAAAAAGTCGACATGGGGTTTTTCACTGATTTTTGTGCCAACAGGTGCAAATCTACTAGGGTGCGGTGGAAGAATAAAATAGTGTGCCATGCGTAGCGAGGCACTGTGCCTGAAGCATTGCAAGTGATGCGGTGCACTTCAAACTGTGTCTGTGTCGACATTCTGGTAAAAAAAAAAACAGTGAAAACCTCATGTTGACCTAATGTCATGTCGACCTAGTTGTTGTAGACCAAACGATCCACACCCAACGTCAGCGCCTGGGACTGTGCATGGCCAAATGGAGCAACACTTGAATAACTCCATCGGACACCATCTAGTGTCCCCACTTGAACCCCCACCTCCCTCTGGATTTGGTAGAGGAAGGGTTACATCACGCTGCCTTTGCTGGGGTGAATCCAAGCACTCACTGATGACTCAAGAATGTGTATAATTAGACGGCTGAGGCTGCGATTCGAGGCAGCACAACAGCCAGTGTGAACAAAGTGTGCCATGAATCCACCATGAGATCATTACTCACAACCGCTAACGAGCTGAGCTTACCTGTGATGGATTGCGGATACCTCTCCCTATGCAACTAAGCACCCGACTTGCCTTCATTGCTTTGTTACATTGCCTACCTGCCTGTAAGTCACCTGAAACAGTGACACCTAGATCCCTCTCTTCCTCAGTAGTTTCCATAGATCATTCTAATCATGTGAGCATAGAACACTGAAATATTTATAATTAAACTTTATTTAAAAGGCGCCACCCACATGTGGTCCACAACACTGCACAGAGGGAAACCAATAAGACAGTACAAGGAAGCGTACAGTGTGGTAGACAAGTAACAAATAGCACTGCAGCTCTTACCACAGCCTCTGATGCAACGGTTGCATGGGAAATATGCAGTGTACCCATTTATGCTGCTCACAGATAATGGGTCTAGGGCAATGAAAACAAGTAAGGAGTGGAGCCCTGGGTGGGGGACGCAAAGAGGTGGTGTAAAGTGTAGCTGTTGTATATAAGGGGGATTAATGCCTTTAAACACGTATGGATAGCCCCAGAAAATGGATTGTAAACACAACGTAGCTGCAGTTTGACAGGAAGCCGGCATTTGAGGGTGGAAACCTGCCATTTTCTCGTAGTGTCTTTTAAAAAAGCAGGCGTGCCGAGGCCGTTTTGAGGAGGGTCGGTGAGGTCTACCCTGTCTCAGTTGCACATTAGTGGCAGCCTCAGAGCTACTCACCTTTGCACATATGGCGAAAACTGTTTGATGGTTCAGGATTTGCGTATGGAACCACGAGTGAATAGGGATCTGCGATCATTTAGCAATTCATTCACAGGATTTACACGGGGCATTTTCGCTTTCACTAGTAGGAGACTATGGAAAGTAGTTCACTCATCCTTAAAACAGGGCAACAGCTAAGGACCAAGGGCGTAACTACCATAGGTGCAAGGGGGGCAGCTGCTATGGGGCCCAGACCTGAAGGGGTCCCATCTTTACTAAATAATATGCCTTAACAGAGAGCCTGCTGTGAAGACCTACAATGCCATATACAGATGGAGCCATCCTCATCTAGCCCTTTAATAGGATTAAGTGAGTAATGGGATTACTCTGCTAATCCCCTACCTACTGTATTGTTCTACGTATTGTATTGCAGCTGAGAACAATAGACCTTGGATAGCCATGGCGCACCATGGCTATCCAGAGACAGTTAGATGAAGATGGCTCCATCTGTAGATAGAGGTTATCAATCTGCACAGCTTGTAATTGGTATACTGTAGCTATCTCGCCCCGGATTACTATATTTAATTGTTAATGGGGGAGGTGCACCCAGGAATGTGTATTAAGGTCCATACACACTGGGCAACTATGCCCAGCGTGTATGGACAGTGATGATCGCTATCATCGCTGGGGGTAAAGCCGCTCAGTGCATACACACTGTCCATCGCTGTCAGCAGGGGGACGACGGCTTTGCATAGCGCTATGATATGCAAAGCCACACTCAAAGCCGCTCATCTGCTGGTATTACCATCAAACGAATGGCTTTCCCGGAGATTATGCGGGAGCGCGCAGCAGCGATCACCGCCGGGGCATACACACTGGGCGGCTTTGAGCTGAAAGCCGCTCAAACTTGCTGTTTTGAGCGACTTTCAGCTCAAAGTTGCCCAGTGTGTATGGGCCTTTAGACTTGGAAGCAAGAAAAGAAAAAGTATTCCTACAAGGGGCACTCTAGGTTAGCATATATTAATGTCTTGATTAACGTTATAGGTACAAGTGACACAAGAAAAAGAGAATTGTCTAAAACATAACCTTTATTGATTGATTTATTAAAAACAGCGAAATATTAAAAACATAAGTGAAAAGTGATAAATGTGAAATAAAGCGCATTATACAAATTAAAATAAGTCTGTTACGTGTCTTATTGTTCATAGCATGTGTGTCTTTAATACTGTTAATTAATCTCCGAGCAAATATCAATTATTGCTTTAATTAGGCAGTCTTGTAAATTCAATATCAAAGGGACGTGTGTACGTTCCAAGATGATTAATGCAGCAAAGTTGTTAGGAATAATTTTTCACTCTGCAGTACAAAGAAAGTTCAGTGTTTAGACTGCAGGTCTGCAACAATGTATATTTCTAATTACATGTTGCAATAAGTCTGCAACAGTATTTCTGGATAGTTAGTGTGTCCCAGAATGCACTTTGACTATTCATGTTCTGACACTGTTTGCTGAGTTTTTGGTATGGTTGAAGAGTCGTTGCTGGGAATGTAAGTACACATAGTGTCTGCACTTACTGTATGCAGCTCTGAGTTTAGTATATTCTAGGGAGCCTTAACACATGGACCTGATTTCCCCGGCAGCTCATTGGGAGGGGGACACACGATTAGGCACTTGATGCGCAAAGTTTTGCATAGGATAAATCGCATTCAATTCATTCACGGCGGGCGTAAGATGCCGGTATGCCGGCCAGGGGGAGCGGAGTGCTGGGCAGGGGGAGCAGCAAGGTGGAGGGAGCAGGGGGTGGCGGATGCCGGTGAGGGGGAGCGGTCAGTCACAGTGCTGCAAGAGAAAAAAAAAGCCCATACAAATGAATGGGCAGCCAGTGATTGGTTGAGTGCTCTCTCGGCCAATCAGCAATTGCCGCTCCTCCTGCCCGGCTCTCACCGGAGTCTGCTGCCTCTGTATCCCCTGCCTGCCTCGCAGCGACCACTGCCCCTGCCCGTCTGCAGCGTCCCCCACCCTGCATATAAGATTTAACAAATCTTATATGCAGCCGGCACGACCTCCCGACTCTGATCTGCACAGGACCGCGCATCAGGTCGGATGCGATTTTTGCCCGATTTCACTGCCCGATCCATCCGAATCGGGTGAAATCAGGCCCAGCGGCACCCCCCTCCCGCTTCTTACACACGCACCCCCCCCTCAACCATTCTCACACGCACTCGCCCGGCACACCTCCACCCCCCCCCCCCACCCCCAGTACTCAATCCCCCCCACCGCATCACCCCATCCCTGGTTCTCACATGGTCAGCACCCCCCCCCCTCCCCCCTCCCCCATGTGTGGCAAAGAGAAAAGTGAATATAAATTGGAGCTGTGTGTCCGTGTCGCGGCACACCTATACGGTGCTCGTGTCAGTAGATTTTCACATAGACAGTTTATTAATAACTCATGTCGACCTTTTCCTGTGTTGACCATTTTCATGCAGCCTATTTCCTTGTCTCGACCTTTTGTCAATGTCAACTTAAACCAGGTCGATCTTTTTCATGTGTTGACCTTTTCACTGCCGACCAATAGACCTAATTACTGTAGACTAAATGATCCTCACCCCGGGTCACAGCGCCTATAAACTGTTAGGTACTTGTGTAGTTTCACGGCGCCATTATTGAGGAGCGTACACTGCAGACATCTATTGGAGCCTTACAAACACCCCACCGAGTACTGCCTAGGTCCGGTAAGCTCCGGGCCAGAGACCTTTTCAACATCATAAGTGCGTGGAACTACAAGAACATTAATGCCCGCAAACCAGTATCCTAACTTTAAGGAGCAACAAGTGGTGAGATATCATGGGGGTTATTCTAGTTCATTCTTTCTGACAAAATCCTTCTTAGATGGACAAAACCATGTGCACTGCGGGTGGGGCAGATGTAACTTGTGCAGAGAGAATTAGATTTGGGTGGGGTTTTACTTCAAAGTGAGATCTATATTGCAGTGTAAAATCATGCAGTCAGTATTTTCCCTGCACAGAAACAAAAAAACTCACCCAAATCTAATTCTCTCTGCACATGTAACATCTGCCCCCCCTGAAGTGCACATGGTTTTGTCCATCTAAAAAGGATTTTGTCAGAAAGAATGAACTAGAATAAACCCCCTTGTTTTACAATAATCATAATATTGTCTGACTTTACAAAGGATTATTGACTTTTATCAGTCCCAGAATTTAAAATAGAGACTGTGGTGCACACCAGTCTCTGGACATTGACACTAAATTAAGGGACATTGCCCAAGGGTACGCTATATATTAGTTTTATCCAAGATTGCTTATAAATGTCATTTTAATATTGCTCCTTTAATACATTTCATACATAGGTATACATGCGCTTTCATTTAGTAATGTTTATTCTGTAATATTGTTTTTTGTTGGTAGCTGCATATATGGAATGGGAAATTTGGAGAAGCCTGGCCAAGGCTTGTCTGGCATCATCATCTGAAGCAAGTCGTCTAAAGCAAGCAATGAGTTAGAACTGGAGTTTGGACTGGATTTGGACATAAACCGAAACACTGCCACATTTTATTTTGCTTTTCCCAAATGACTATCTGTCTCCGCCTCTGAGCTGAGGAAAGCTATGTATTACTCTTTGTTTTACTGTTTCTTTACCATGATCTTCATCATATACCTCTACCCCCACTGTATGCAAAGCCTGTATGCTGTTCCTTCACTGATTGCACACCCTGCCAGAAACAAGCTGGCAGGGTGTGTCAGCTTTGGAAGAAAAGTGGTTCATAAATACAAATATTATTATTACTGCTGCCTTTGAGCAGCATGATCAAGATGGCGCCGCTGATGGCTGCCTAGGAGCTGTGCAGCTCAGTCAAATATATTCCCTGTGTGATAACTGTACTGTCTGCTTGTATTGTTACCTACCTGGCTGTTTCGGCGACCAGTGGCGCCGCTGATGGCTGCCTAGGCACTGTTCAGCTTGGTGGGTATGTGTTCCCTGTGTGATAACTGTACTGTCTCTGCTTAATGTTACCTACCTGGCTGTAGCAGTGACCAGTGGCGCCGCTGATGGCTGCCTAGGCGCTGTGCAACTCGGTGGGCATGTGTTCCCCACATGTAATGTCTTAATGAAATGTATGTACTGCCTTCTCCCCCCCCCCCTTCATCCCTGCTTGATGCTGCACTGTAAATCCACAAAAAATTCCTAGTGTGCGCAAGCACACATGGCCAATAAAGTTGATTCTATTCTATTCTATTCTATATATATACCAATTTGAAGCACCCCAGTGAATTGGGATATACATCCACTTAAGCAATTTATCTGCATATTTTTTTTAAATCTGCGCCTGATTTTTTAGTTATTTCTTTTTCAGGGCCAGCTGCACGCAGGTCCCACTTCTCTAATGTTAAAAGTTGGAAGGTATGTTTGAAGTTCTGAGTATACAATACATTCCTTTCTATTTTTTAATAGTAGAATCGGCAGAAATCAGCTGTATGCTCTGGGTTTCGTCTGCAGATCTTCGCATCCAATGAAGTGTATGGCCTTCGTCCAACATACGTAAAAAAAATAAAAATACAATTTGTATTATGGTCAAAACTATATAGTGTCTGGGGGGCGGGGCTTGGCTGGCAACCAGGATAGACAGAGGTGATTCTAGTGGGCTCCTGTGCATCTGGCTCTAAACACAGATATTTCTCCATTCCCTGGAGAGAAATTGCCCTCACACCCCTTGCTGGTACCTGGTACTGGTTTATACTGTATAAACCAGTATCAGCAAGGGGTGTGAGGGCAATTTCTCTCCAGGGAATGGAGAAATATCTGTGTTTAGAGCCAGATGCACAGGAGCCCACTAGAATCACCTCTGTCTATCCTGGTTGCCCGCCAAGCCACGCTGCATTAAAATGGTCAACACATGAAAAGGTCAACATGAGTTATTTAAAAATTGTCTATGTGGAATTCTGCTGACACGAGCACCGTATAGGTGTACTGCGACACGGACACACAGCTCCAAAATTTATATTCACTTTTCTCTTTATGCACTTTTTTATGCCGGGCGAACGCGTGTGAGAACGGAGGGAAGGTTGACAGCGGGAGGGGTAATAACGCCGTTGATGGCGGGGGAGGGGGGCACTACTGCTGGTCAGTGTTGCCAACTCTGAAATGAAAAACAAGCAACTGACGACCGAAAAACAAGCCCAACCTAATCCTAAAAAGCCCAAAAAACAAGCCCAACTTTCATACACATATATATTATTTATACCTCTTTAATGTCTTTACAATGATATTTTATCAGTACAAAACTGGCTTTTAAAGAATACTATAACACTTCCTCATTAACGAGGGGAAGCAGGAAGGGACATCGCAAAGATAGCGCACCAGCTCACACTAACGCGCTGTCTCCTTTCCGTCGGCAGACTGTACTGGGCATGCACGAGATCTAGAGCGCACCCCAGATCTGGCAGCAGGGACAGTGATGTCGCTGTTGTGGGGATAGGGCTTCGCCACCCTGCAGCTGTTTAAGCGGATAGCGGAAGGGGGGCGGAACGGTCAGCACTGTGGACCATTCATACATTTACCTTGAATATTGGCCTGCGCACAATGGCTCCTTCTAACATGGGGGAGAAGCGGTATCAGTGCACATAATGTGTGCTGATACCCCCTTCTCCCCCATAGCGCGCCTTCATACATCTGCCCCAGTATGAGATATTGTGCATCTGAGATATTTTACATTCATTTTTTTCTGTAAAGAAAAATTTCAAGTGAACATTGTCTGCTGTAGATATTTGTGGTCCTTTGTACGCACTGAGAAATATTTATTGTAAAGTTCCCATACACTGTGAAATATGCAGTGTACAGTATGTTTTGTACTAGATCACATTTCATGCGCTTTGAACGCGATGCAATACAATCTAGTACAAGTATGTGCTGTGTGCGGTAGCGTGCATCGCACCCATTAAATGGTACCTTGTAAGGGCACCTTATGTAAAGATAAAACAATCTTACAACTAGCATAATTGTTAATATTAGATTAGCCCTACTGAATACACACAACCAGCAGACAGCCACAACAGAAATAATGAGAGATCATTAGCATTTTCATCAGCCTCTACTAGTACTTATGTTCACCTGTGTGTGTCCCTTATCTCTGTACTGAATTAAAAAAAACACAACTGCAAGCCCAAAATAAAACAAGCTACTAACAAAAATGATAAGCCCAAAAACAAGCAACAAGCGACCCTCCAAAAAAATAAGCAACTCACGAAAAAAAAAATAGCCCAAATCCGCTTGTTTTAAGCTGACTTGGCAACTATGCTGCTGGTGAGACACTAGTGTTAATGCGTACGTAGTACTTGAAATTCCGCGCTGCCAGTCAGTGTCCACTGTCCAGCCGGTCACATGGGAGCGACGTCATCTGAGGTCCCTCAGCCCACTAGAAATAGCATCTACCCTGCTCTGATGTAGGCAGCCGCAGCTCCCTCCCTGGCTCTCTCAGCAGTACACAAACTGCGCATGCTCAAAGTTTCGCGTCACTCCTTTCTGCCCCGTGTGAGCCGCTGTACAGCAGCAGTCGTCGTGGCAACGAAAGCTTCTCCCCCTGGTAACGGGGCCTAGTGGCTTCAGTCTTCGTTAGCGACACAGGGAGCTGGCACCATGTCGTACCGGGACCTACGGAGTAAGAGCTGGGTCACTCACCACCATATGCAGAGCCTCCATTGTAGCACTAGAGCAGGGATGATGCATTGTACTTTGATTTGTATGTCTGTAGCATAATGACAGCACTGCTAGTAATATCTATCACTGCATGTTGCCTATATTGCATGCCCTCCTATCTCCTTACACAGCATAGGGATTCCTTATCACTGCATGTAATGATATTGTAGCGTATTTCAGACGGCCCTGCAGTAGCAGGCATATGTGGGTCTCATTAGTAGGGATACGATCATATTGTCTACACAACAACTAGGTCGCCAAGCATTGTGTTGACACCACTAGGTCAACATGCAGGAAGGTCGACATGGGCAAGGTCGACAGTCAAATGGTCGACATGGGGTTTATATCTACTATATCCTGGTCAAAACGCAGACCCCAGTATCCTAATACAGAGAATCCTGACAGGTAATTGACCCAACTCTCCCTCTAACCCTCCCTGCTAATGTTTAACTGTAATCCCTGCACTCCACCCACTGCCTAAACCTTAGCCTCCTTCCTGCAGCCTAACTCTAACTGTCCCCCTAGTGCCTATACCTCCCCCTACCCCGGCCTGACTATAACCAGGATACTTACATTCAGGATGCCAGCTGTCGAGAGTCTGGTGTCGCCATCCTCATTCATGCCAAAATTATGGTGCCAGTGTTCTGGCGCTGAATTTCCGTCAGATGCCATTCTGACTGCTGGTACCATAACTGCATCGCCTTAACAGCATTGTAGCCCTCACAATGAACTTGTGCCCTCACCCAACCTTTCATGGGAATATATATATATTTGTTTAAATCAAACCTCACCCTTCCTGCATTCCCACCCAGCTCTCAACGTGCTTCCATGCAGTGAACACTCTTCATTGGTGGATAGCTGCAGCTGTCCACCAATCTGCATGCTGGCAGGCGTTCACGGTCTGGCTGCAGGATGGAAGGCAGGTAGAGAATGCTCTACCCTCCCTCAAAGAAGCTCCAAAGGCACCATCACAGGTGTAGATGTCCCCTGGCCCAGCTCTTCCCTGCTACAAGGTTCCAAGAATCATGAGGCCCTGGGTGGCTGATCAGTGGGCCCATACATTATGGAGATGGAGTTGTAGAGAGGTGTTTCCATAGGATGGGGTTAAGGGGCTGCCTTGTTGTGACATGGGCGTGATCCATTCTCTGCGTGTCTGATTTGGTCTCCCTGCAAGTCGGGAGGAATCCGCATTAAATGTCAGTTTTAGGCCCATTGGCTAGTTAAGTCTGTATGATGCAGGTGATACAAATTATAATGTAAGTTAATGACCTGTGTGTGCGAGGCCGTCCTGCGATGAAATCCTGCTACTTTTCTGATTCGCAAGCTGCGCACAAGGTGTTTGACAGGAACTTGGCATCTGGGGGTGGACACCGGCCCTATAGTGTGAGTGCTAAGATATATACAGGCATGCCTAGGAAAGTGCCAGGGAGTAAAAGCTTGTTGTGCCTAAGCGTTTTAGGGGAGGGTGTGTGACGTCCGCTCCAGGCCGGATATGCCTTTTTCCATTGCATCGCCGAGTAAAGGGGGTATTCAATCCTGACCCATTTTCACCCAGCTTGACAGTTTCATGACAGGCAGAATATTAAATACAAAAATGTAATTTCAATTTTTCTTGTTTTGTCTCCAGATTTAACAGAAATGATGCGGGCGCTCGGTTACCCCCGCCTCATCTCAATGGAGAATTTCCGTAGTCCCAACTTTCCGCTGGTTTCGGAAGTTCTCATTTGGTTGGCTAAAAGGTACAGTACAGGTCACATTTAAGTACTGTCATCAGGCTTTACATTGTACTATATCAGGATGTTTTCTGTCCTTACTAGGTATGAGCCTCAGTTGGTCATTCCTCTGGACGTGGACACAGAACAGGACCGAGTGTTCTTCATTAAGGCTGTAGCAGAGTTTATGGTAAGGACACACTGTAATGTCCAATGGCTTCCGAATACTGACATTATGCAGGACTATATTATGGACATATCACGGCTAGGCTGCAGTTAGGTTTATATAATATCGGCGACTTGATGACATGTGGACATTATAGGAGTTATGAAGGTGGAACTCACACACCATGTCTATGCTAAGTGGCACATACACCTCAGTGGAGATATTTATGTCTCCAGGCTGTGCGCCATACACAGCAATCTCCAACATCAGCTCCATCCTGTGCGCCATACACAGCAATCTCCAACATCAGCTCCATCCTGTGCGCCATACACAGCAAGCTCCAACATCAGCTCCATCCTATGCACCATACACAGCAAGCTCCAACATCAGCTCCATCCTGTGCACCATACACTGCAAGCTCCAACATCAGCTCCATCCTGTGTGGCATATAGAGCAAGCTCCAACATCAGCTCCATCCTGTGTGCCATACACAGCAAGCCCCATCATCAGCTCCATCCTGTGCGCTATACACAGCAAGCTCCATCATCAGCTCCATCCTGTGTGGCATATAGAGCAAGCTCCAACATCAGCTCCATCCTGTGTGCCATACACAGCAAGCTCCATCATCAGCTCCATTCTGTGCACCATACACGGCAAGCTCCAACATCAGCTCCATCCTGTGCACCATACACAGCAAGCTCCAACATCAGCTCCAGCCTGTGCGTCATACACAGCAAGCTCCAACATTAGCTCCATTCTGTGCACCATACACAGCAAGCTCCAACATCAGCTCCATCCTGTGCACCATACACAGCATGCCCCAACATCAGCTCCATCCTGTGTGGCATATAGAGCAAGCTCCAACATCAGCTCCATCCTGTGCACCATACACAGCATGCCCCAACATCAGCTCCATCCTGTGCACCATACACAGCATGCCCCAACATCAGCTCCATCCTGTGTGGCATATAGAGCAAGCTCCAACATCAGCTCCATCCTGTGCACCATACACAGCATGCCCCAACATCAGCTCCATCCTGTGCGCCATACACAGCAAGCTCCATCATCAGCTCCATTCTGTGCGCCATACACAGCAAGCTCCAACATCAGCTCCAACCTGTGCACCATACACAGCAAGCTCCAACATCAGCTCCATCCTGTGCACCATACACTGCAAGCTCCAACATCAGCTCCATCCTGTGTGGCATATAGAGCAAGCTCCAACATCAGCTCCATCCTGTGTGCCATACACAGCAAGCCCCAACATGAGCTCCATCCTGTGCGCCATACACAGCAAGCTCCATCATCAGCTCCATTCTGTGCGCCATACACGGCAAGCTCCAACATCAGCTCCATCCTGTGCACCATACACAGCAAGCTCCAACATCAGCTCCATCCTGTGTGGCATATAGAGCAAGCTCCAACATCAGCTCCATCCTGTGTGCCATACACAGCAAGCCCCAACATCAGCTCCATCCTGTGCGCCATACACAGCAAGCTCCATCATCAGCTCCATTCTGTGCGCCATACACGGCAAGCTCCAACATCAGCTCCATCCTGTGCACCATACACAGCAAGCTCCAACATTAGCTCCATCCTGTGCACCATACACAGCAAGCTCCAACATCAGCTCCATCCTGTGCGCCATACACAGCAAGCTCCAACATTAGCTCCATCCTGTGCACCATACACAGCAAGCTCCAACATCAGCTCCATCCTGTGCGCCATACACTGCAAGCCCCAACATCAGCTCCATCCTGTGCACCATACACAGCAAGCTCCAACATCAGCTCCATCCTGTGCGCCATACACAGCAAGCTCCAACATCAGCTCCATCCTGTGCACCATACACAGCAAGCCCCAACATCAGCTCCATCCTGTGCACCATACACAGCATATCCCAACATCAGCTCCATCCTGTGCGCCATACACAGCATATCCCAACATCAGCTCCATCCTGTGCACCATACACAGCATATCCCAACATCAGCTCCATCCTGTGCACCATACACAGCAAGCCCCAACATCAGCTCCATCCTGTGCACCATACATAATATTTATTTGATGAGGGCTATAGGTACGAGCAGCCCCTTAATGCTCTGTGGTTTTCCAAGTACCAGCATTCAGGGAAGGCTTGCTGGAACCTGTAGTCCTCCTGTAAAATACAATATTACTTCTATCTTTGCACTTGATTACTATTAACTTGGCACTCACTGCCCAGGGGTGCTGGCCTGGGCTTCACAAGTGCCCTTTGGTGACTTGGAGGGGGGCCCCTTTATTGGGGTGGTCCCCACTTCCCCAAGCCCAGGCTGAGTAGTTAGGGAGGATAAAGGTTTTAGCCCTGGGATACCGTAAATCATGCGCTTTGTCATTACCTCCCTGCTTGTGGAGCTTGGGGCTGGTTCTATAAAAACGGGGAACCCCTACTTGTTATGTTACTTATATTTTTCATAAAATCAGGGAATACCCTACACAATTGTCACCCTGTATTTTTTTGAACCATGATCGGCTCCTGCTGAAGCATGCACGGAACTTAGTGATCTGTGTATGCTTCTGTACAACTCACCAGCCTGAAACTGGGCTATTATTTTATCACAGGTCGTGCACCAAACCCAAACCTGTTTATGTGACATGGTGGTATCACCGTACACCTAACAAGTTGTCAATGAATTTCTGCTGCTGATGGTGGCAGAAATGTGATCACACTATGAACCTCAATGTTTGTTCATGGTTCCACCAGCCTGCGCTTTCCTCAATAAATTAGCTGGGGAATGGATCAGTAGGTTGACCTAATGATGGTCGACAGTCATTAGGTCGACACCACTGGGTCGACATACTGCAAGGTTGACAGGTCATTAGGTTGACAGTCAAAAGGTTGACATGGGGGTTTTCACTGTTATTTGACCAGAATGTCCACACAGTCGACATGGACACAGGATTAAGTGCACCGAATCCCCTCGCATAGCCAGCTGCGCTCGCCATGCTTCGAGCATGGTTCCTCGCTGCACTCGACAAACTATTTTATTCTCCCATCACACCCTGGTGGATGGTAGGGCATGAAATACCTCCTGTCGGCACATGTCGGCTCAAACAGTGAAAACCCCATGTTGACCTTTTGACTGTCGACCTAATGCTTGTGTTGACCTAATGACCTGTCGACCTTGCAGAATGTTGACCTAGTGGTGTCAACCATCTTTGGGTCGACCAGCCGACGATATCCCATTAGCTGTGTAAATCTAGAAAGGAGTAAATAGCTGCCTAACAATGTGGTATTTCTCTTTCAATGGTCCTGGTGACACAGCTTCACATTGGGATGTAGGAGGGTCCGCAGGAGCCAGGCACCTATCCTAAAGCTTTTGGAGGGTAGACTCCTCCCCTACTGCATCCCAGACTCCTCAGTTCGTGTTAGGTGCCCACTGGAGTGGGTGCTATTCTAAAGGGCTGCCGGAGCAGCCGAAGGAGTAGAGTTAGTTAGGGTTTTTATTATTTTATTAACTTTTACACTAGCTAGGTAGGCACAGAGTGAGGATTCTCATTAGTGAATCCTCACTCTGCTAGCGCAGCAGGAGCTGACAGAAGCGCGTCCTGTCAGCTCACTGTGCACAAGGGAGACGCTGTCTGGCCTCCCTGTGCAGCGCTTACAGCTTCTTTTAAGAAGCTGCCTGGGCTCCGGAGCGCTCTGAAACCGGCTTCACGCTAGGTGGGGATCATGGGGGACAGGCGCTCCGTGATGGCGGCGGCCATTTTATGCGGAGCTTACACACTGAGCTCCTGATATGAGAGGACAGCAGTGTTGTTACAGGCATGTTCCGAGTGGTCCCCAGCTGAGGGAGAGATACTGGAACTAGGAGATCCTACAATGGGAGCGGCTGTCTGGGGGTAGTTGGCGCCAAAAGTCACAGACCCCGCAGCAGCAGGGACTTGGTCCCTTCCCTCACTCTGTTTTGGCGCCTTTCAGAACGCTTGCAGCGGAGCTGAGCTGGCTTACAGATCCTGACAGAGTGATTGGATTTCCTGGGCATCGCTTTCCCCATTCTGAAGACTACAGAAAGCTAAGTGAACTGAGTATATTGGTTCTGTATATAATGTCTGTACATTTAATGCTGTGACTGTGTTAATTGAGAACATCATGTCTGAGCAACAGTCTGTGGTTTTGGGGGAGGGAGCCTTAAATGCATTGAGCGCTCGCAGTGGTTGTACACTGAGATTTGTCCCTGAGCAGATAAGGGGGGCTTATGTATTTATTGCGCTGCTGTGAAACCCATGGGGAGTGAACCCCAGAGGGTAGTGCATCGGAGCTTGCGTGGGCTAAGTCCCTGGGCAGGTCTGAAAATGCTTTGGTGCATTACTGGACAGGCAGAGTGATGGCTGGTAACTTCCCTAGACCATTGCCATTCTCTCAGCAGTCCTATAGCTCCTTGCCTCGGACCCAGACAGATCCTGACTTATTACAGGTCATGCAGGATACTGCTATGGTAATCAGCAGGTTTAAATTACTTGTTGGACAAGTTTTATGGTTATTCTGTGGGGACCCCTAAAAGGTCTTATTCAGTGCCATTATTAGCTGCTGATGAGGAAGGAGAGTACACAGACATACCAATCAGGGTGATGTTTCTGAAGAGTCCTCAGCCTCAGGGGTAGAGGATTTTATTACTGCTGTTAAACAGGCATTAAATTTGTCTGTGAAGGACAAACTCCTGCAAAGGTTGTTTTTTATGAGACAGCGTAAAGAAACTTATATCTCCCTGCAAAGGGGCCTGGAAAACCCCTGATAAAAGGCTTCAGATACCTAAAAGATTTCTAAGCCTGTACCCCATGCCTGAGGCGCATGCTGACCTCTGGAAAAAAGTCCCAGTGGTAGATGCTTCTGTGGCACGTGTATCAAAGCCACAGGTGGAGCCACTGTGCTACCAGTACAAGGGGTAGCAGCGTTTAAGGACCCCATAGACAAAATGCTGGAGGGTAACCTCAAGGCAATATTTGAAGGGGTGGGATACACCCTACGCCCTCTGATTGCTTCAGCCTGGGTCTCTAAGGCCATGATCGTGTGGTCCAGAAATTTGTGCACTATTTTACACGCTGACCCTTGTGTGTTATTGCTTGCAGAGAAGCTTAAAAGCTGCTGCAGAGCATGTATTGGAGTCTGAGAGGAAGCTCTCAAAATGGCTGCCAGAGTTTCCACAGTGTCTGTAAATGCCAGGAGAGTGCTCTGGCTTAAGGCTTGGGAGGCAGATAATGTGTCTAAGAAAGCCTTAGAGGCATTAGCTTTTAAAGGAAAGCTGTTATTTGCTTCTGAACTGGAAGAGATTATTAAGCAGGCCACAGGTGGCAAAAGTACTTTCCTGCCAGTCCCTGCAGCCAAGCAGACATCAAGGTTTTCTGCTTTCAGGCCGGCCTTGCGGCCCTCCCTTAGAGGAGGTGCGTCTTTTCGAGGGCAGCCCTTCAGGGGAAAGGTCCAAAAGTCTAAATTTGGTTCCTTTCATAAGAAACCAAACACAAAAGGAGAGGACAAACCCTCTGCATGACTGCCAAGGGTTTTGCCCGGCGGTGGTCAAGATGGGGGGACATCTGACACTGTTCAAAGACGCATGGGCATTGTTAGACCGGGATTCTTGGGTGTTAGAAATTATAACCCAGGGTTACAGTATTCCCTTTAAAGGTCTTCTTCCAAGAAGATTCATTCCCACGCCAATACCAAAGGGGGCTCGGCTCCGTACAGCTCCCTTGGGAGCGGTTCATTCTCTTTTAGAGAAGGGTGTGGTGATCCCGGTCCCCAGAGCGGAGTGGAAAAAAGGCTTTTATTCCACTCTGTTTCTGGTGTCCAAACCAGACGGGTCTTTCAGACCGATTCTCAATTTAAAGTCGTTAATTATCCATTTGTGGGTAGACCATTTCAAAATGGAGTCTCTACAGTCAGTGCTGTTAAGCCTGGACCAGGGAGAATTTTTGGCGTTCATGGATGTCCAGGACGCGTACCTTCATGTTCCTGTTCACCCAGGACATCAGGCTCTATTGAGGTTTGAGATAGGAGACCATGCACTTGCAATTCCAGGCGTTGCCCGTCGGCCTGGCCACAGCGCCAAGGGTATTCACCAAGATAATGTCTGTAATGGCGGCTGTGCTTCGACTGAGGGGAATCACGGTGATCCCATATTTGGACGACCTGCTGTTCAGAGCGGAGTCAGCAGACATGTTGAAGAGTCACTTGGCAGAAGCCATCGGGTTTTTTGCAGGCTCACGGCTGGCTTTTAAACTTACAAAAGTCTCAGTTGGTGCCGTCACAGAGACTCCAATTCTTGGGGGTCATTCTAGTTACCCATCTACATCGGGTATTTTTACCGGAGGCAAAGGCCAGGGATCTGGTTGCCTTAGTCCAGGAGATTCTCAGCTCTCGGAGCACATCAGTATGGAGGTGCCTCAAGCTGCTGGGGAAGATGGTGGCGTCTTTCGAGACGCGGCAGTTTGCCAGGTTCCACTCTCGGGTGTTCCAGTGGAACATTTTGACGGCTTGGTCAGGAAACACACAGACCATGAAATCCGAACAGATAGTTCTGTCTTCGGAAACTCGAGCCTCCCTGAAATGGTGGACAGACGTGGACTCCCTTCAGTGGGGTCGGTCACTGCAGTCCTGGAGCTGGCTGGTATTTACTACCGACGCCAGTCTCAGGGGCTGGGGGGGCAGTAGTCTTGGACCTGCGTCTGCAGGGCTTGTGGACTCCAGAGGAATCTGCCTTACCGATCAACATCTTGGAACTGAGAGCTGTGTGGAAAGTGATTTCTCTAGCGGGAGACAGGTTACAGAGGCTCCCTTTAAGGATTCAGACCGACAACGCCACAGCTGTGGCGTATCTGAATCACCAGGGAGGCACACGCAGCAAACTGGCCATGTGGGAGGTGTCCAGAATCCTCTTGTGGGCGGAACAGTATGTTCCAGCCTTATCAGCTATATTCATACCAGGAGTGGAGAATATAGAGGCAGACTTCCTGAGCAGGGAGGAGCTGAAGGATGGGGAATGGAGCCTAAATCCTCAGATATTTCATCAAATTACCTTGAAGTGGGGAACCCCGGATGTGGACCCGATGGCATCCAGATTCAACCATCAGGTGCCCAGGTTTTATGCCAGGACGAGGGACCCACTGGCAGAAGCAGTGGATGCCATGACTATCCCCTGGGAGGGGAATCTTCTTTATGTTTTTCCGCTAGTCCCAATGCTGACGAGAGTTTTGAAAAGGATACAGGCCCAGGCAATTCCAGTGATTTTAGTGGCCCCAGATTGGCCAAGGAGGTCCTGGTACTCGAGGCTTCAGAGATTGTCTGTGGACTCGTGGCGTCTACCTCTGAGGTCAGACCTTCTAAAACAAGGACCGTCCAACCATCTGGATTCAGCTCGATTCATTTTGACGGCCTGGTTGTTGAAACCGCCATTTTGAGGAATAAAGGATTCTCAGAGGCAGTGATTAACACAATAATTAAAGCCATAAAGTCAGTGTCTTCTGCAAATTACTATAGGGTCTGGAAGACCTATATTCGATGGTGTGAAAGACAGAAGTCATACACATCACGCTTTAAATTGGCAAAATTGTTGGAGGTTTTGCAGGTTGGCTTTTCCTCCGGGTTAAGCCTTCAGTCACTCAAAGTACAGATCTCGGCCTTGTCAATTTACTTCCAAAGAAGGATTGCATTGTTAACGGAAGTACAGAACTTCCTGCAGGGGGTGTCTCGATTGAAACCTCCCTACAAGCAACCAGTAGCACCATGGGATTTATCTCTGGTTCTGGAGTGCCTTCAAAAGGCACCTTTTGAACATTACGGTCGGCTGACCTTAGATTCCTTACATGGAAACTGGTATTTTTGTTGGTAGTGGCGTCTGCAAAAAGAGTATCGGAGTTGGGAGCCTTGTCCTGCAAGGCTCCCTTCCTTATATTTCATGATGATAGGGCGGTCCTTCGGACAGTACCCCAATTTTTACCAAAAGTAGTCTCTGCTTTTCATCTAAATCAGGAGTTAGTTCTGCCTGTTTCAACCCCCAGAGGGTTCAAGGAAAAGGGACAAATTGAGGAATTTGGATGTTGTGCGCGCCTTGCGCATTTATGTGGACAGAGTTAAAAGTGTCAAAGACTGATACTTTGCTTGTTTTGTATGATGTACATAATAATGGTTGGCCTGCTTCTAAGCAGACCGTTGCTAGGTGGTTGCGCTCTATTATAGCGTTTGCATATACTAAAGTTGGTAGGCCTGTGCCAGCCAGAATTAATGCGCATACCACCAGATCAGTCACCACCTCTTGGGCGGTTCGACATGGGGCAACAGCTGAGCAGGTTTGCAGGGCTGCCACTTGGTCTTCTGTTCATACTTTTGCCAAATCCTATAGGTTCCATGAGTTCGCGTCGGTGGACGCATCATTCGGGCGAGCAGTGATGAGAACTGCAGACCTGAGCGTACCCACCCAAAAGGACCGGCTCTGGAACGTCCCAATGTGAAGCTGTGTCACCAGGACCATTGAAAGAGAAAAAGGGATTTTTGTAAGAACTTACCGTTCGAATCCCTTTCTCTGATATGGTCCTGGTGACACAGCGATCCCTCCCTTACGCTCAGTAAGTATGCCAGTGTTCATGATGTTTCATGTTATAATTGGTTGAAAAAGTTAAATTTAAAAATGTGCATATAATATGTGCAGGCGTTGTACTGAGTTAATGTATTCCAGTGGCTTTGAAAGATTGAACTGAGGAGTCTGGGATGCAGTAGGGGAGGAGTCTACCCTCCAAAAGCTTTAGGATAGGTGCCTGGCTCCTGCGGACCCTCCTACATCCCAATGTGAAGCTGTGTCACCAGGACCATATCAGAGAAAGGGATTTGAACGGTAAGTTCTTACAAAAATCCCTTTTTCCACAGTATGTGATATATTTATTCTCATAACATATTTACGCACGTACGCAATGTAACATTTAGGGGGGGTGAAAAAACACTTTAAATCCCCCCCCCCTCCTCAGCAGCGGCACACACCTACAGCATGTGCTGTGCTGACAGCAGGCTCAGCATGAGCTCTCACACTGTCAGTGAGAGCTCATGCTGGGCCTGCTGTCAGCTCAGCACATGCTGCAGGTGTGTGCTGCCCGGGAGGGACGGAGGAGGAAGCGGGGGGAGGGGGGGTTTGGATCCAGGGCCCCCGCCAGGTCCCTCCAGCAAGCCCGGGTAATTAGTAATGGTCCCCCCCTCTTGGGTGTTTGGCGTTAAGCAGCAAATGACCACTGCTTTAATGAGCAGTGTTGAATCACCCCCTAAGTGCCAATAATTCTCTAGTAAACTGACTCTTGTTTTTAATACATCATCGGTTTGAAAATAGGTATTTTTTCTTATGTTTGCAGATATTTTCCTGCTTGTATAATACACATTTAGTGAAGAAATGCAATGCATGCTGGGAGGGATGGAGTATAAAACAACATAAGATCGATATGACAGACCATGACCTTTTCTTCCATGCTCAGGCAGCATGCAGCATCAAAATGGATTATTAACATATTGCTTTCAAGTTAATAGACATCCGCCACAATAACAGGGTCTTTGTCTTTAGAGGGCTCTTGTTAGGCTTTGATCTTGTATAGTGCGGCTTATGGAAATAAGTAGCGCAGCTAGTGAGAAGGTCACCTATTGTTATCTGTAACAGTGTGTGTACTATTAGATGATACAATAACATCATAAGTGTACGCAATACTCCAATGAAAGCAACTGCTATTTCCTTGTAATAGAGCCAATGCAACCGCAACCCAATCGGCATAATAAAGGAATATACCTAGATCCCTCCAGGGCTTAGGTTTCTCCCCTGTCCCCCTTCCCACCATTTTTACCTTAGTGATTTTTCCCTTGTTTTCCTGCAGAACAGTTTTCCTACAAGCGATTAGTCTAATGATAATGCAATGTATTATTATTATTTATTTACAGTTTCTTATATAGCGCAGCATATTCCGTCGTGCTTTACAATTGGAGACAGTGATAGAACAAACTGGGTAGAAACAAACCGACATAGAGGTAGGAGGGCCCTGCTCGCAACCTTACATTCTATAGTACTGTTCCTTCTAGGAACTTCAAAGGGTAGGGCGCTGCTGCACAGGGGCAGCATAAGGGATGCGGACCTGCTGTGGGCCGCCCAGGGCCCCGCCGTCACAAAAAGGGCCGGGCCCGGCCGCCGCCAACATGAAAGGGGGCGTGCCCGGCCCCTCCAAAGTCTCTGCACTTCCACGGAAGTGACGGGCATTGCCATCTACAGACACCAGCGGGGTCAGAGGCAGGCTCTTTTAGCGGGGCGCTGCTACAGAGTGCATTTCGCCATTTCAAAATCAGGTAGGGCACAGCGTCCTGCTAAAACAGCCTAGCGGGAACACTATATAGTGTATTAGTATAGGGAAGGTTGTGTGAGGTCTTGGTGCACAGAGAGGTGATACTCAGCCATTTCTGTGTTTGTTATCTCCATTTCAGGCCACTAAGGCTCACATTAAGCTGAACACCAAGAAGCTTTACCAGGCGGATGGGAACTCTGTAACGGAGCTACTGAAAGTCACCGCCGTGTTGTACAATGCTATGAAAACCAAAGGCCTGGAAAGCATCCAGATCGGGGATGAGGACACAGCCACATTCAAGTTTGACCTTGGGACGAAAGTAAGTCATGTCTACTTGTATGCACCCCTAAGTGTAAAGCAGAACCTGGCTGCCTGCCACTTACCAGATACACCGCTGCTGCCTGCCACTTACCAGATACGCCGCTGCTGCCTGCCACTTACCAGATACGCCGCTGCTGCCTGCCACTTACCAGATACGCCGCCGCTGCTGCCTGCCACTTACCAGATACGCCGCTGCTGTCTGCCACTTACCAGATACGCCGCTGCTGCCTGTCACTTACCAGATACGCCCCTGCTGCCTGTCGCTTACCAGATACGCCCCTGCTGCCTGTCACTTACCAGATACACCGCTGCTGCCTGCCACTTACCAGATACACCGCTGCTACCTGCCACTTACCAGATACACTGCTGCTACCTGCCACTTACCAGATAGACCGCTGCTGCCTGCCACTTACCAGATACACCGCTGCTGCCTGCCACTTACCAGATACACCCTTGCTGCCTGACGATTACCATAAAGGCCCCTGCTGCCTGCCACTTACCAGATACACTGCTGCTGCCTGCCACTTACCAGATACACCGCTGCTGCCTGCCACTTACCAGATACACCGCTGCTGCCTGCCACTTACCAGATACACCGCTGCTGCCTGCCACTTACCAGATACACCGCTGCTGCCTGACGCTTACCAGATACACCGCTGCTGCCTGACGCTTACCAGATACACCGCTGCTGCCTGCCGCTTACCAGATACACCGCTGCTGCCTGCCGCTTACCAGATACACCGCTGCTGCCTGCCGCTTACCAGATACACCGCTGCTGCCTGCCGCTTACCAGATACACCGCTGCTGCCTGCCGCTTACCAGATACATCGCTGCTGCCTGCCGCTTACCAGATACACCCGTGCTGCCTGCCTGATGCTTACCAGGCACACCCGTGCTGCCTGCCACTTACCAGATACACTGCTGCTGCCTGCCACTTACCAGATACACCGCTGCTGCCTGACGATTACCATAAAGGTCCCTGCTGCCTGCCACTCTTCAGTTAAACATCGGCTAGGCTGCTCATGGCAAGGCAACGTGAATTATCAGGGTTCGAACAGGGAATGATAGTGTATGCCTAACGTATTGGACATTACAACATCCTGGTTCTAAAGTCACAAGTGTGTACCAGGAATACCTGATGAAAGGTATTTCACCCACTGTGGACAGTGCAGTGGCCATCCACAGGTGCTTTGTAATTGTGGCCATTGGCGCCTGCCCAGAATTTGATGTGGTAGCTGCCAGTGTTATTTCCATTACGTTCTACCCTTATCACTTGATGTGCAGCTAATAATTCCAGACCTTGTCCGCCACTCTAATCTCTCGCCTGTCCCTCAGATTACCGACTTGAAAATGGCCAGACAGCTCGCATCTGAAATCACCTCCAAAGGAGCTTCGCTTTATGACATCCTGGGCAAGGAGGCCGACCTGAGAGTAAGTGTAATCCTCACCCATGAAAACAACATGGTCATACAGTAACACTGTTATTGGATAATAACCATTTCTATAGCCCCATAAACACTAAGGGATATTTTAAACAATATCGCTCATTTTTCCACCCTTCTGTGCGATATTGTTCAAAATATTGCCGTGTGTGTGTGTGCGCTGAATATTGGCGTGCCTGCCCACCCCTGCTATCTGTTGTCCTGAGCTTAACAAGGGCGCAGCATGGCCGTCACTCCCTCCCGCCAGCATGGGCAAGTGTGTATGCACTTACCTATGCCAGCACTTCTCTGTGTTCCCACTGCCTCCAATATCACCGGGTACTCCTATCATGTAGTGTGTACCTGGCTTATGGGTGCTCTGATGGTCATCTGTGCATTGTGAGGTGGTGGTTGCTGATGATTAAGAGCAGGGATAGGTGTGTAATGTTATTGGGGGTGACGGAGAAGCGTCCGATCAACATCATGAATGGAAACCATGCGTGGCTAATTTTAGCAAATGAAAAAACAAGTGGTGGTCCTTTGCAGGATCAGATGCACTCACCACACTAGGCACTGTGACACTCTGTTGTATGAGTGCGGAATCTTTTGCAGCGATCCTTCAGAGTCCATAGAGTGTTGGATTCTCTGTATATGACCGTTATTTGGAAGAGAATGGCAAAGTGGATATGGACGGACACGCCAGCCTGGCCATCCACAGCCGCCTTTCATTTGCAGAGGCTACGGGACACGCGGCTTTCCCACAACAGCCCGGTCATCTCCTGCTGGCGCTCCCACATACAGCGTTTGGAGCGCAGAGATCTCTTGCAAGTCTGCCCCGACATTGTGGCTGATCTATCTACACCTGCTCTGCAAGACGCACCGGCCATTGATTTGTGGTCCCGCCCCGAACAAGCATCGCCAAGCCTGCATTCCCAGGGGAACGCCCATAAAACGCTGGGTGTTCCCCCTTATGCCACCCCCTGCCCAGCCCCTTCCTCCCCTGCCTGTGTGAATGTCTCTGCAAATTTGATACTTGCCAAAGGAGTTTGCCCAGGGGTCTACACAGGTGCATATACGCGCATGCGCAGATCCACCAGACCATTGAAAACAGGGCCGAATTCAGACCCATCTGAATCTGCCCCCATTCTCTGTATGGAGACTACTTAGCACACAGTAACTGCAGAACCGTTGTATAATAATATTATATACATATAACCATAACATCTGCTGGGAGTCTTTACCCGTAATTCTTAAGGCCCCCATACACTGTGCGATTTTGGGCCGATTCCACGCGATTTCGGCACTTGGGCCGATAAATCGCGATAAATCGGCCCAAAATCATATGCGTGTGACATTTGATCTGATCCGAAGCGCGGTCCCGTGCAGCACATACGATAACGTCCAACCTCCTGCAGCAGGCGGGCAGCAGAAGGGGGTGCCGGTCACAGTAGGGCGGTGATCAGTGTGTGAACTGCATCGCCGCAGCGGCAGCTGTTACATGTTTGAAATAACATGTCAAATGACTGTCCGGCTTCTGATTGGCTGAGATAGAGCACTCTCAGCCAATCAGTGGCTGCTGAGAGTGCTCTATCTCAGCCAATCAAAAACCGGACAGTCATTTGACATATTATTTTTTTTAAGTTGTAATAGTCGCCGCTGCAGTGCACACACTGATCACCGCCGCCCGCCCCACTGTCACTACACACACCCACCCCCCTCGCTGCCCTCACCAGGCACTCATTTCACTGCACACACTGATGATCACCGCTGCCCGCCCCACTGTCACCGGTGAAATCGCATGCGATTTATCACATGTAAAAAATGGCACATCAAGAGCCAAATTGTATGTGAGCCTACCAGGGAGCTGCCGGGCGGCTCGCAGGAGAATTCCCTCGGACAAGTCGGCCTAATGTATGGGGGCCGTTACTGTATGTGTATTATTGTTTACTGAAACTACCGTATGTACCGTAGTTAGTTACCTCAGAGCTGCAGATGTCTGGTGTTATTTATCTTCTATCCATATTGTGTAACCTCCCCCAGCAGTGTTTTCTTCCCAGGTCCCAGCACATAAGGGAACGTGCGTGCTGTTCTATCTTATCTATCATTCCTATCATTACTTGGTCTTCCTTTTAAAGCTGGATTTCTAGAGTGGGAAATCTGATGATATTTCCTGAGTGGTACAGAGGGAATAGTGTCACGTCTGTAATGAGACCCTGTATGAAGAGGAGGCTGATGTAGGAGTACTCTGGAGAATGACACAAGAACTCATTTCTCGCGTCTGCTGGGTGACACTCATAATGCTGCCAGTGGCATCGGTATATTGTTGTTAGGTCGACACCTGAAAGGTCAACATGCATTGGGTCAAACACTGAAAGTCGACACCTGAAATAGGTCAACATGCTGAAGGTCGACACAAGCATTAGGTTGACAATGGCTAGGTCAACAGTGAAAAGGTCGACATGGGTTTTTTTGGGGGGTTTTTTTGCGCCGACATGTCCCAACAGGCGATATTTCATGCCCTACCATCCACATGGGTGAGGAGGGAGAATAGAAAAGTGTTCCGAGCATAGCAAGCCAAGCGAGGGATCGCGGTGCACCAATACTACTGTGATACCGATGCAAAAATAAATACACATCACATGTAATAACACAGCACAGTATACTATCTGATCACAGGGCCTGGGCACAGCATTATAAGATCAATCATTATTGACGTTAAGCCCTAGGAAAGTCAATACATAAAATCCTAACTACTGTACTTTAATAAACTACAGCTACAAAACTACTAACAAGGATAGTCAACCTTTTAGAATTCTATGAACACAGATTTTCTTTCTTTAACAAATGCATTTGCACCTCACGCATTTGCACCTCACTTCTTTTATTCTGCCTTAAGCTTTAAAATGATATTAAACAGAGCAATATGCTGGAAATTGCTTAATTTCCTTAACAATGTCTATGTATGTTTTGACTTTTTAAACTCTTTAAAAATTTCACAAGCAGGAGAAAGGGGTCTTCCTGTGTGATCCTATATACTGAAAGACCGCACAGGATAGCATCCTCTTTTCTTTTTTACCCCGTGAAATCATTAAAAGTATATGTTTTAATTCCATTATTTTTCTCTTTGGTGTGCATCCAACATGCAAACTTCCCTTTCCTCTTCAAATAACTTGTCTACTATTGTCTACTATTCGCCTAATCACTAATAAATAAAGGCGGTTCTCCTGAGTAAATCCCAAAAACAATAACGGGATACAATAGAATTATGTGCTCCTTTCCCCCTATAAGCGCTTGACAGTGCATCATCCCCTGAATGAAGTGAACACTAATTCCCATTGATTTGATTGTAATAGTCACAAATAATGTGATTGTACCCTATTTGACTAAACCTCATGGTGGTTATTGATACCTGATCACTGCGGCGGGATTTAGCAGGGCCCTGCGATTGCCCAATAGCAACTGCACGGTCTGAGGGCAATCCCGCCACGTGCAAGCCTGCGAACCGCTTAGCACAACTTGAGAAAATCAGCTGGATTGGCGATTCCCTACATATGCATTTGCCACTCACTCACCATCAGATGATTTTTCTAGTGTGTGTGCAGCCTATCGCAGCCACCGAGTAAGTCCTATGACAGAAACATTCGGATCGGGGCCTGAGCTGACGTCACACGCCTATCTCTCCAACACCTGGGCATGCCTGCGTTTCCCCGACATTCTCAGTAAACAGCCGCTTACCACCCTCAAATGCCAGCTTTCTGTCAGTCTACTTACAAACAGCTAGCGATTAAAAATTGTGCAGGATTTTATCGCAGGACAGGACAGCCTCGGGTATGCATACGGATAGACATGTGCAGTCTATCGCTAATTATGCGGCCTGCAAGTTCTCAACCATACAATCAGGTCTGAATAACCCCGCCCCCCCCCTATGTCATGTACATCTTGTCAACATGGTCGCAATGTAAACATGCCACAAATCTATATTAATTGCATTTACAATGATGACATGATTAGAATGTTGACACTGCCTTCCTGGTGGGAGTATTCATTTCAGTAGCTGGATTTAGTAGATCTGCCATATTTAACCCCTTCAGTGGTGGTGGTGGTGGGGGGGGGGTTCTTGTAGCGCTCCCCACTGGGTGAGTTTTTTATGGGGAGCGCTCCACCACTGCCTCACTGGGTGCAGGCAGCGCTGCTGAACTGTCAATCAGCCGCTGCCCGTCCGGCACCCCGTCCCCTGCAGCCGGCTTGTCATAAACCGGCGCCAGAGACTTCAACAGAAAAGCCGGGGGGGAGGAGGAGGAGGAGGCGCGGCAGAGGGGAGGGAGCCGGTTTAAACAGTGGCAATCCCAAGAATTGTTGGTATATATACCCACTAGTTACCAGACTGTCAAATGACACAACAGCATCACACATTTTAAATGTTGCATCAGGTGCAATCTTGTGGCTGGACACTTGAATTCCCCCCCATAGAGGTGAGGAGCAGCATTTGTCTTTTATAATAAAATTTCAAGGTTCCTTTGGGTCCGAATTCGTCCCCAATGTTTAGGGTATGTGCTTGCGCAATTATTTCACACCAGCCGGGCCAGGGAGGGCCGGGAGCAGGGGAACGCCCAGCGGGGGGGGAGTCCATAGAGGGAGAAAAGAACCTGTGGTGAGCACAGCAAACCACCGAGCCTGCAGCATGGCGAGCGCAGCAAGCCCGGAAGTGGCTGCAATGCACTTGCCCCCCTGTCGGAGTATCGGCAGTCGGGATACCGATGTCGGTATAATGACCGTCAGAATCCCAATTGTCGGGCCACTCAACCACACCGATGTGCTTTATAAATGCATCTTTTATCTAGATTTTGTTTAGGAATTTGAGAGATAGAAGTTGCCTTGTTATAATTACTGGTTCTTCAGTTAGGCACTTTAATCACTTTACTATATTGCATTTCCTCCTGTGTCATTGCTCTGTGCCTCATCACAGGAGACAGCCACCAACATTGCCTTTACCTGTCCTCTATTTGTTGCATTACAGAAG
Organism: Crinia signifera; assembly: GCF_055691185.1. Taxonomy (NCBI): domain Eukaryota; kingdom Metazoa; phylum Chordata; class Amphibia; order Anura; family Myobatrachidae; genus Crinia; species Crinia signifera. Next base: position 47,286,994 of record NC_139223.1, read on the forward strand.
AATCAGCTGTGAATTGACCGTTCTCACTGTGTTCCTGCAGGAAAGACTTTGGGCCACATGTAATGGTGGCTGTGCAGGATGCCGGATGAACTCTGACTTTTTTAAAACGGCAATCACTTACAAGGCAAAACCATGCCTTCTAAGTGATTGCCCCTTTTAAAAATGTCCGGCATCCTGCACAGCTGCCGGATTCGGACAGTGGCCCACGGTCTTCATTATATTGTGTTGTAGGATGTTGTGTTATTGTATTGTCAGTTGTTGTGATTGCAATCTATTGTTTTATGAAATAAATGTAAGCTGCTTACTCCCAACAGTTGGAATCCTGGGCTGTTTTTTCTCCACTCAACAGATACTTGATGGGTGGAATTCACTGTTCGGAAAGTGGGCATGTCGGCAAAAAGGGATTGGCCGGAAAACAGCTGTGAATTTGACAATCCGTGGCCGTTTCTGACAAAACAGATCCGACTTGTTTTAAACTCGGATCTGTTTTTTTTCGGAATCCGCCTTCAATGCTGTTGGAATGGCAACATTGAATAGGCGGCGCCCGCAATTAACGACCAAGATTGAATACCCTCCTTAGTCATTTTTATACTTCAAAAAGGATTTCAGTATTTTCTAAAAAAGAGAAACAAACCGTTGCAGAATATAGTAGTTAAACAACGTTGGAAGGTCAGGACTCTGCCCAATCTCTCTATTGAGTTACGCAGTGGCTCTTAATCACAGGTTCTCAAACTCAGACCTCAGAACCCCCCACGGTGCATGTTTTCCATGTCTCCTCACAGAATCACAAGTGAAATAATTAGCTCCAACTGTGGATCTTTTAAAATGTGTCAATGAGTAATGAGTGCACCTGTGCACCTGCCGGGTGACCTGGAAACCGTGAACTGTATGGGGTCCTGAGGACCGAGTTTAAGAACCCCTGCTCTAAATAATACAGATGAGCTCCTGGTGATAGGATCATGTACTGAACTGTGTGTTCTTGCAGGAACTGAGAACAGCCGCTATTGCCCGTCCTCTGGAGATAAATGAAACTGAAAAAGTGCTGAGGTCTTCCATTAAAGAAGTCTTAGTAAGTACACATTTATTTCCGAACTAACAGGCTTTCTCCACAGGATAAGTGTAATTGTTTGCATAGTTCTGGTAAACTAAAACCGAAACGCTCAATCCTGGTCCTCTGGGTCTGTTCATTACCTACATGCTTTATTACATGCAAATTCATAATCAGACATGCTCAAGTCATGCTCTTTATAGATCTGCCGTAATTCCCCCTAGCGAGTTTATCCTCCTGACTTGCCTATATACAGTACATCCGGAAAGTATTCACATCGCTTCACTTTTTCCAAATATGCGGCCAGGACCGTGCGTGCGAAACCCCGCCTTCCGTACGGATCGCCAACTCCGTCCGTACGCGGTAAGAAGCTGGCCGAACGGACCGCACGTGTATTTTTCATGGAATATGCCTCCTCCATCTCAGGGAACCTCCCCCATCATTCGATGGTCGCAGACCATCGAATGCAGGACCGGGTGGTCCACCAGCTCCCGCAACCTTAGACCACGCGGACATTTTTCCGTGCAAAAGCAGGGATCTGGGCGGGCAGCTGACATCCGGCGATGTCATATGTCCGCCCCCTACACGTGCGTCACGGCCGCATTACCATGCGTACGCCCAGCGTTTGCATGGGAACGCCCATGAAATGCGGGGCGTATGCATATGGTAATGAGGCCAAATAGCCCTTCACGCCCCTCTCCACCCCCTGTTCGGAGTGTTCACATTTCATGCGGGATTTGGCCGTACGCCCCGCTCGCACATGCGCAGAGACGCCTCTGCACATGCGCAGACACAAAACATCGGCGGCACGAACGCACGCGGATATTACCGCACCAACCAGAATAAGGGCCTATGTTATGTTACAGCTTTATTCCAAAATTGAATACATTTTATATTTCCTCAGATATTCTACACCCAACACCCCATAATGACAACATGAAAACAGTTTGTTTTTTCTTCAAATTTATTAAAAATAAAATCACATAAGTCTCTTCACAGCCTTTGCGCATTACTTTGTTGCCGCACCTTTGGCTGCAATTATTGCCTCAAGTCTTTGTCATTTCTGCGAAAGGTGCGTCTGGCTGGGAACAGCAGTAGTAATGTTACTCCTTATACATGGTAAATAACACAGTACGGCACAGATGTATTAAGCCTGGTGATAACGCACCAGTCGGTCAGATCCTAACTGTCCAACACAGCCTGTAAGTGCCGGGTCACACATAGCGCTTAACAGGTCCCGTTCATAAGGACCCACTTGGCAGGAAGGAGACTGCACATAGTCTTCTATGCTGCCAGCCACTCATCTGCCGCGGGCCGCAGTGGTCGAATCCAACTGCAGCATGCTGTGGTAGGACTGGATGGTGGGACGACCGCATTGTGGGACAGATGTATGAAGTAGTGATAAGGGAGGAGACGTGAGCCAGTGGAGAAGGGGCCCATGGCAATCAATCAGAACTGTATATACTATAAATTATACAGTGCAGCTGATTGGTTGCCATGGCAACTTCTCCTCTGGCTCACCTCTCCTCCCTTATCACTACTTCATACATCTACCCCATATTATAGTTGAAATCCTGTCGGCACTGGCCGGATCCTGTTCTGCAACGCTATATGTGACCCCACACAGCCTCCTTGCGGCCAAGTGGGTTGCCATCAATTTACATAGAGGTCAAATATATCCACTGAGGATGCCACTGAGGACGATTCTCCATATGGTTCATTGGAGGGTGGAGCTTTGTGAAAGGGGCGGTGGCTTTGTGTCTTTACCCCTATTTTTTCAATCTCTCTGAGGTCCAGTAGATAATGGCTGCCCCTGTTGTGGCTGTAGCTTACTACACTGTTAAAGGAGCCGGGTGCTGCACGTAATATTACAATATAGTAATATTCCACCCCGTTCCCCCTCACTTTAACCCCTGTCTATGTATGTTCTAATCATACCATACGACTATACTTACTGAATGTCATTGAGCAGATGTGTCTGTTCTGTGACGCATTACATCAAATAAATAACACCGTGACAATTCCTGCAACGTTTGAGTTCATTTTCTTGGATGAAGCTCCTCATTCATTTACACAATTCCCACCAGAGGTTCCATCAGAAAATCCGATCAAGCAGCCACTTCTGTGCCAGGAGGGGTATTTGTACAATTCTGTCATTTGTCAAATACATCTGCCTACCTACGCTCAGGTGTGGCTTTAATCAATTTGATTGACATATTTGAAAGAAGTGTCATAACAGTGCTTTATATAGAGCCATCAGGAAATGTTGCATTGAAACAAAATGAATAGTTTGATATTTGTACATCTTTAGACATTGAAATGCAAAGAACTCATTGTCCCTAATGAGTCATTAAGTCTTAGTTAATCTCGATTTAATGCATAAATGTAGATGAAAGGTTAATTCTGAACTTTTACTGGGACACAATGTGAAAAGCGGCACCTACAGCAAGAAGGTCTCGCTTATCCGCAAGCCAATGGCCGCACAGGGGTCATAGGGTCTACACGATTAAGGTCGACAGTCAGTAGGTCGACAACTATTGGTCAACAGGCCATAGGCTGACACATGAAAAAAGGTCAACATAGCTTATGTTGACATGGTCATGTTGACACAAGCAATGGGTCGACATGGAAAAGATAGACATGAGTTATACTATTAATGGGCAGTGCGGGTTTGTTCTAGGCTAGGATTCCATGGATCCCCAAAACTACAGCCACTTCGCCTGCAGATCAGAATCAGCCGCACAATGGCCCTCCTTTCAGATTTGTGAACGTCCCTGTGCGTTGGCACGGAGGGTTCGATGTTGAAACTCTGCGCATATTCGCTTATGTGCGTGTGCAGGGCTTCTATGCAAAGGCGGGGGTGTGGAGGAGGCGGCCAGTATAGGATCGCCTGCAGCGGAGAAGAAGGATGGACGGCGCTGCGGCTGAATTGGCTTTGTGCTGTTCACAGTCTGCCCGCGGGTGTCTAGCTGGCACCCTGCATCCACCAAATCCAGTCCTATCCCACAGTCCCACAGTCTATATAGATATACAATACTGTGCAAAATTTTTAAGCAGGTGTGGAAAAATACTGCAAAGTAAAGGCCCCCATCCACTAGTGTGATTTGCCCAATTTCTACACATAAAGGCCAATAAATTGTGGGAAAAAGTGTCCAATTGTAAGTTATTCACTCCTGATTCCGGTTCGATGCGCAGTCCCGCGCACATCGGATATGGAGATTGTCACTGCTGCACCAAGGATACAACATATCCTGCGGAAGTGAATGGGATCGCATATGATCCATCCTATGAAATCTAGCCGCTCTGGAGCCCAGTGGCCCCCCATTAGGATCTTGTCCAGGTATCACATGCGAGGCTGCATGCAATACCTCAGACTAATGTATCAGTGCCTTAGAACGCCTTCTAAAATACACAAAATGTGAATAGTTTATTTTTATTTACTAGCAAAATGTGAAGTAACTGAACAGAAGAGAAATGTAACTCAAATCAATATATGGTGTGACACCCCCCTTGCCTATAGAACAGCATCAGTTCTAGGTACTTGCTAAATATACTTTATTTGTTCAAATAGAATTGCTGGCTGTCGTTTTTTTTAAAAAGCATCCACATGTACATCGCAGCACCGTACATCTGAGTGGCAATATGCAGACAATTGCGTACACTGAACTGGATAGAGATGTAGCTACAAGAGTGTAACACGGAAGGTAATGTGAATTGATGTGAGGGTGTTTTGGATCAATGTCTTGTAAGCGCTATTTCTATTCTCGCTCTGTTCAGGAGCAGTGTCAGAAGATGAGAGACTCCCTGACTAATGGGGCATCTGATGAGGTGAACCTGGATTCCAAAATTGAGAAGCGCAGAAAGGAGCTGGAGAGGAATCGAGCGAGACTGCAGACACTGCAGAGCGTGAGGTAAATATATATTCTTTTATTATCCATTATTTGTATGTGCATCCATTTCTTACACAGCCCACGGCCCCTCTTCATAAACTGGGATCAGTAATATGTTATTCAAAGCAAGGCTGCCTAATGAAGTTATAGGTGTCAGTTGGAGCACGCCTCGATAAAGTTGTGCTTGTTCAGGGCTCACATAACTGAAGACCAAACTGTTCCCCTAAGTGTAATTATGCTTCTCAGGCCGGCTTTCATGGATGAATATGAGAAGCTGGAGGAAGAGCTTCAGAAGCAGTATGAGATCTACATGGACAAGTATCGCAACCTCTGCTACCTGGAACAGCAGTTAGAGGATCACCATCGGGTGGAGCAGGAACGTTTTGAGGTGAGAACCATGGTGGAGCATTATAAGCAATGACATTTCACACTAGTAAATCCATATGGAAAGACCCTAGGGCCTTGTTTATATAAGGACCAAACCTATTTTCACAGTTAAGTGATCATACTTCAAGTTGCGTTACCATTGTCGTTCGCATCGCGGATTTGGCGGCAGTGTGACTGACAGGAATGTTTGTGACTGGTAACGGTGGCTTACCGTTTTGGGGGGGCGTGTCACAGGGTGCGACCTCGTACACAGACACAATGGCTCTGGGGTCTCAGTTTTAATGCCTGTTGTCAGTGGCCATAGGGTAAGGGTACCCATACACCTGCGGGATCACTCCACTAACCTGCCAACACTGCCACTCCACTGACCGGATTTGTAGATTTTTCACATATCTATTCACGGTTTTGTAATTAACGTTTCCACTATAGACATAAGGACAAAACAAGTGGAAAATACCTAAATGAAAAACCAGGAACAAAAACAGAAAAGGATTGCGCTACTCTTATTAGTTGCAAGAAACCTGGAGAAACTACATACACACACATGAAATACAGGGTTGCTGTATGGTCCCATCTGTAGGAGGAGCAGGTGTTTACTATGGGAGTCCCTACATACAGAACATTGTCTACCCAGGGAGTGCCAAGTAGATTCTCCATCCACATCTGTGGTCAGTACTAATGCGTGTAATACCTGTGTCCTAGTGCCCACCAGCGCTACATGGTAGCCTCGACATTGCGTACTTTAATAATGATTCTAAAATACTTGCTCTGCAATTTTAACACCTAAAGTATTTTGACCAATTCACTTGGCACTCAAAGGACTAAGTACAGGGCTGAATCTGGATAGACAACAATTGATATCTCTTCTGTGCGTTCACCCTTATTTCAGTATGTGTGTGTGTGTGTGGGGGGGGGGGGGGGGGCGCTACATTTCCAAATAAGCCTCCTAATGGCTTAAAATACCCCAGGCACAACCACTTCAGCTGCTGCTAATAAGACTTAGTTGCTCCATTTATTCCTTCACATATTTTCAGTGTCAGAACCCTATGTTTGAACAATTAATTGTGAAAGCGCTTTTATTTAAACGAATGTTTCATAGAATAACTATGTAGGAATTTCTCTGGTCCGTAACGCACCCACTCACTGGCCAGGGGAGTGCAATAATCCTGGCTCAGCCACGGATTGCTGCACTATAGGCCTCATCTGCTCGTATCGATCGCTTCGGGAGATACAATGCGTTTCCCTGCTTATCGGTCTAGTCTCTGCTGCTCTCCCTGACAAATGGCTTGTGTAGTGTTCATTGCTGGAATTATAGGGTTTAGTGGGATAAACGTACGGCTGTCTGTAACCGCTCTGCTACAAACCAGAACTAATAGAAATGATTGTCACTTTGGGATCATTATGTTGCTGGTATCCGGTTCTGATAACAGTCTCTGTATATGGCTGCTGGAGTGTTGGCGACAGTGGATCTTGTCCGACGCTGTTATTATCTTTGAAAATGAAGTAAATACAGTTTTATACGGCAGAGAAAGCATTATACCTTTATAACTATAGGCAGGCTTTATATCGCTAAAGCATTGAGGGGGCCAGTAACTCAATAAGGGCCTGATTCTGAGTCTCGCACAGAAGCACATTTAGCAGTGGCTGTTGGCAATCACCTATCTGCAATGGGGTTGTGTGCAGGGCCAGAGACTATTTTTACCATCCATGCACCCTTTATTACCGATAGCAAGGATGCAGGATGTGACGCCATGGAAATGTTCATGGTTCTGGTATAAATTATATACAATTTCTATGTCTACATACTGTAGGTTAACAGTGACTAAAGGTCGACACAAGCAGAAGGTCGACATACATTTTTCATGTTTTTTCTGTGTCTATGTCAATATGGACACTGGATAAGTGTACCGCGTCCCCTCACATAGCTCACTGCGTCGCCGTGTTTCAGGCACTAATCAGCTATTTTTAGGTATCGACCTACTCACTGTTGACCATTAGTGGTCGACCTAGTGATTGTCGACCTAGATATTGTCGACGGGATACCGCCCCGTTTCTCCGTCTGACCGTGGACTCCTACACCTGCATCTTTGAATGCAGCCGCTTGCATTGACACATCCACGACATCCCACAATGCACCACTGAACGAACCATTTTTATCTTCATTTCCAGTCCCCGCCCAGGGCCACCCATCACTTTTACACTAGATTTCGGATACCGCCAGTCTCGATCACAACAGCGGCTCTGTACATACAGCGCATGTGCTATGCCCAAGTCAAACACCTGTTACAGCAAAATGACACCCCTATAGTCTCTGAGCCCCCTAGACGCTTGTATTTCTTATTTTTATGCAGCATGGACCGTTGATGGAGTTATCCCATTGTGTTGTTGCATGGCCATAGCGATAACTGCAGCGGTGGCCACTGTAAGCGCATTGGTTGCCCCCCTGCACTTCCCCAGGCAGCGGCTGTCTCACTGAGTGACATGATGTTATTAGCAGACCCATTAGGAAGCATGGGAACATCAGGAAAAGGCATGTGACTCACACACAATAGACAGGCTACTCGTTACTGTGACGGATGCTTGCTGAAGCCGGTAAGGCAATCCTTTTATACCCTTTATAGTTGGAGCAATGTGGATAGAACATCATACAAATCAAATTGGGGAGAAGGATGGCAGCGTACACTTGTCAGACATAAGGCCTGATTCAAATCTGCTGCAATCCCTTCGAAGTGCAAAAATATGCAAATATTACTTTAAACAATCCCTGTGTCTATGGATGTGAGATGGACAGAGCAAAGCTTGACATGCCCACTTATCTGAGCATTGTGCAGATCCATTGGCTGGTCCCATCGACGATACATCGGGCAAACATCGGCTTTTCAAGCAATTTCTGGCTAACTCTCTCTGTATATGGCCACTGTGTGCAGCAATAGAGACCGCAGCCATATTTGCATTCAATTCTGATCACTTGCTGGTCTCCACCAAGATTTGCAGTGTGCTCATACTCACCGTTTCTGTACACATCTGTCTACATGTCGGTAATGTAGTTAGCACATGCGCAGTAAGTTATTCCTACTGGTCAGAAATCATCCACCAACGGCAAAAAATCGGCAGGGTGTGCACCCCTGACTCAGGTTATACGGTCGTTGGGTTGACACTGTTAAGGTCAACATGCATTGAGCCGACCACTGAAGGTCAACCAAGCTTAGGTTGACACATGAGAATATGGGGTTAACCCTGCGCTCACCTTCTAATCTTAAGGTGTAGTTGATGTATAACTGCAGTGTGCAGATAATAAATGGATGTCAATGTTTAAGGGATGAAGAATAATATATTTATTGGTGCAAAAAGTAACATATAGTAAATACCATGAAATAAAATGAAATGGATGCAGGTAATCTGTTGATGGAAACAGTGTCCAGTATGAACAGCTCTCACCAGAAAAGGCTGTGTCTGCTGTCAACTGATAACAGAACCTGCAGATGAAATTGGGTGGTGTGTGGGGGCACTCTGTGGTTGGACAATACACAGAGGAATTAGTGTTCCCGCTAGGCTGTTTTAGCGGGGCGCTGCGCCCTGCCCAATTTTTAAAGTGAAAAATGCGCCCTGCCCCTCTGGCAGCGCCCCGCTAAACCAGCCTGCCTTTGTCCCCGCTGTTTTGACTGGGGAAGCCCGGCGCCGCTGTACATAGCGATGCCCGGCACTTCCCCGACAGTTTACAGCCTTCCGGGTGGCCGGGTCCGCCCCCTGTGCATGACGCCGCCGGCCGCGCCCACCCCTGGGCATGACGCCGCCAGCCGCGCCCACTCCTCTGCGTGATTCCGCCGGCCAGGCACGCCCCTTTTGTGACGTTGGTGGGCATGCCCAAAATAGTGACGTCGGCGTGCCCGGTCCAACCCCCCCCCGCCCTGCCCGCCCTAGTTCCTAGAAGGAACACTAGGAATGTGTCACAGTGAGGGTTTGAGAGGAGTGGGCTGATGGATAGGGCGGAAAAGTCAATTGGTGAGGCAAGGCGTATGAATGGCACCAGGGGCTGGCGTCCCATAAACCCCTTGTGGTGCACTATACCCTTACCTGCTTGTCCCAATAGATCTTAGGCTCCTGAAGGTCCCACGCCGTCTGTCCTCGTGGTGTGGACAGCCGCTTCTGCGTCTGCTCGGGTAGCAGTACGCCGGCTGTGTCCCCACACCGCTTCCACGACTCCGCAGTCAGGAGCGACAGGAGGCCGGAGCGATGTGCGCTCGACTTTTCCGGGATGGAGAGGAGACTTGGCTGTATGTTGGTGTGGAGTAGTGGGGATGTCTGCCAACACGTTTCGGCCGTTCACCGGCCTTTTTCAAGGATGGTTGTCTGACTCTTTTAAGAGCCGGTGGGTGCCGCCCCTTTTCACCCTGATTGGAGGCTGGTGAAGTCAATCTTGGTGTCATTGATGGGATTGGTTGATTGTGCTAGTTAGGTAATGAATGGCTGGGTATTAACCCCATCATTGCCTCCTCAGTGATCATGGCCACTCTATTTATTTATTTGCAGTTTCTTATATAGCGCAGCAGATTCCGTTGCGCTTTACAATAGTAGACAGTGATAAAACAAACTGGGTAACAGACAGACTTGGAGGTTAAAGGGCCCTGCTGCAAGCTTACAATCTATATGTGGTAAACCTAAAGTGTCAACACCAATGATGTCGATAGAGTGGTTTATGTCACATATTGTTAGGTTAATGTAAATGTTTGTTAAACTCCAACAGCCATGTCTGTCATTAAATGCTGTCGCTGTTGAAATCTATATTTAGACCCCCAGGATGCAGAGTTTTCAGGGAGAAAATCCAATAGAGCTCTCTCCTGTTTAAAACTTGGGTGTGATCCCCCCCTCTCCAATTTACAATAGGTGCTTCAATGACTGTGAAGATCAGGCCTTTGGGGTTAGAATTGTGTATTTGTTTGAAATGCAGGGAGACACTGTGTTTTTCATACCCTATCCTCTATCCTGATGTTCCGTATGTGTTCATAAAGTCTGCTTTTGAACGGTCTTATTGTCCTCCCTATGTATTCCAAGCCGCAGGGACATTTTAGCAAGTAAATGACCCCCTTGGTCTCGCATGAAAGGTGCTGTTTATGGTGAAATGTTTTGTTGATGTTGGTCGATGTCCAAGTGTCGCCACCTTTGGTGGTGGTTGTGGTGAGATTTTTGCACCCTTCGCACTTATCGCAGTGATAAAAACCTTTCCTGTCTGTCAATCTGGTCTGGATGCTAGTGGTGGGTTTTATGTGGTTCCTAACCAACTTCTGCCTTAGGTCTGGTGCCTTTCTGAAGATTAATTTTGGTCTCTCTGCGAGGTGTTCGCGTAATTGATGGTCCTGTTGAAGTATGTGCCAGTGTTTCTGTAGGATATGTTTCAGTGTTCTTGAGGATTTGTTGTATTGTGTGATAAAAGTTACGTCACCGGGTGCTTTTGAGTTGTTTGACTGTTTGGTCTGTAGGGTCTCAGCTCTGTCCAGTGTGGCTATGTCGTCATATGCTTTGTCAACCATACCCTTGTCATACCCTTGTCATACTGTTTATCGAGAAATTGAGTCCTGAGTCTGAAAGTCTAAGGGTCTGGAACAATTACGTTTGATGCGTCTGAACTGACCCTTGGGTATGCCATCTAACCATGGTTTATGGTGTCCACTTGTATATAAGATACAACTATTGACGTCAACTGTCTTCCTGAATGTTTTGGTCTGTAATATGTGTGTCAATAAATATTTCCAAGTTCAGAAATTGTACTGAGGTCTTGTGGTAGTGATGGATGTTTCTGTCATTGGCGTTAAGGTATTTAGTGAACTGTATTAGTGTGTCTTGTGGTTCCTTCCAGATAAAAATGCAGTCATCAATGTAACGCCGCCATAGGATCAAATGGTGCGACCAGTCACGCTCACCCCAGATATAATCTTCCTCCCATTTCCCCATGAAGAGGTTAGCGTAACTGGGCGCCACCCTTGATCCCATGGCGGTCCCAGTGGTCTGTAAGTAGAAGGAGTTGTTAAACCAGGTGTAGTTGTGATGTAATATGTAATTTATGGAGTCAATGATGAATTGTATTTGCTCTTGTTCTAACTGTTGTGCCTTGTCCAAGAAGTGTCTGGTGCTTTTTAGTCCTTGAGTATGCTTGATGATGGTGTACAGGGATGTTACATCACTAGTAGCTATCCAGTAATCGTCTTTCCAGTCTAATGTGTGTAAGGTGTTGATGATGTCCGTTGTGTCTCTGATGTGTGATGGTAGTGATTTAACAAGGTCCTGTTAGGTTGACACATGAAAAGGTTGACACGGCTAAGATCAACGCAAGCATTCGGTCGACAATGGGAAGGTCAACAGTCAAAAGGTCGATATGGGTTTTTCGCATTTTTTTTTTTTTTTTTGTGCCGACAGGCGGTATTTCATGCCCTACCATCCACTACGGCGTGGGGGGAGACTATAATAGTGCAGAGCCCGAAGCATACGAGAGGATGCGGTGCACTTTTGTGGTGTCCATGTTGAATGTGTCAACATTCGGGACAAAAAAGCATGAAAAACCCATGTTAATCTTTGGACTGTCGACCTCCCGAATGTCAACCTTCAGTGTTCAACCCAATGCATGTCGACCTTAATTTGGTTGACACAAAGACCCATACCTGACTCAGGCTTATCAGTAGGTCTGGGTGCACATACCAATGAGCTATATCACAACCCATCTCTTCCGCAGACCAGCTGGTAAAGTGACCAAGACAAGTTCCCCGCTTATTTGTTTGACCGGAAGAAACATCTAATGTAAAACCTGCTTATGATGTATGGCCCATATGAATTGTATACTTGGTATTGTACAGCTGTAGGGAAGCCGCTGTACAGCGCCGTACAAGGAATGTTCTATTGCTGTAGCAGGCTCCTCCTGACAGCATCTACGATCCCAGTACTGAGTCCAAAAACACTGCATCGGATCACCATCGCTACCATTGGCCATCCACATAATCCAAAGCTTACTCAGTCCGACCATCAGAACCCGTCTACCAGGCCCAGGAAGTCTACAGACCCTGGGCTCAGTACCCATACATAAAGGGGCAACGGAGCCCTGTTTTGTAGACCGGTCCCGGTTGCCGCCTCCCCAAACATCACAGCCAATCATTCTTGGGCTAAGGGTGGGCTTCAAAGAATCATGCAGAACAGGTTCTGCTCACACCCGGTTCCCAAACATTTGAATTTGCTACAAAACAGACCGTTCTGCAGTGCAGTCATGCACACACCTGGCTACCAGCTTACTTGCCACTAGGCTCCTGAAAATCAAAATACTCCATGGCCAACGGCCTTGCAAATGGTTTAATTATAAGCTTACAACTAATATCTATATATATATATATATATATATATATATATATATATATATATATATATATATATATATATATATATATATATATATATATATATATATATATAGTCTGTATAACCCGGCACTCTGAAGAGTTTGGTCGGCTGCCTGGTTGCCCTCCTGGGACTTAATATAAGCAGGGGTACCCCCCTTCCCAAAGCTGAGAAGGCGGAATTAGGCGGCACTCACAGGACTTGTAGAAAAAATGCAAAAGGGTTTATTGAATGTGCATCATAAAGTAGTCCAAAAGTCTACGTTTCGAGGCATTCGCCTCTTCCTCAGGACGGACAAAGAGAGGGTAAGTGCAGGTGCTGTGTAGGACAAACAAGACAGTGAGCATTACTTACATTTAAATAACCGATGTCTGTGTCCTCCTCCTGGTTTCCCGGTGCCTGCGAGCGGTACTTCCGGGTATCGGGCGCTGCGTCTCCTGGGAGTGACGCGAACGTGATGACGCGCGTCCACCTCCGTCTGCAACCCCGATAGTTGCTTAGCAACCCACGGCGTCCCTTCACGCTGGCTCTACGGGATTCCTGGGGGGAGATTTAAAAAACAATAATACCAACAGTAAAAGACTGATTGGATGGTGTGTGTGAAAATTAAATACTTATAAACTGTTGTGTAAAACATCGGATTATTTTTGTTGGCAGTGTATACAAAAAATATATATAAAGAAATTATTATTGTGCCTAGAGCACTTAGACAGGCATGATAGCGTACATAGCTTATTTATCACATTGGTAATATTTTCTATTAGGTATGTTGTGTCAACTATTGGTGCACAACATTCAAAACATCTGGGTCAATGTCTTTCTTATAGAATGAAATAAGTGTTCATCTTCAATAGCTTATTTTAATTGATGAAACATCTCATTTTAGCTATTTGTTAGCATGAGAATTTTTTGTTGTAGATGATCTGTCACTTGATTCAGCTGCAATAGGAATGTTTTGGTTATTTTTGAAGAATTGTAGTTCATTGTGTATCATAGAAAGACGCTCCAAGAAATGGTCTCGTTTAGGCCGTTGGGGGCCAAGGTATTTAGTTTGTGGATCCATTCTGTTTCTTTGCGGTTCAGTAATTTTTGTCTGTCTCCACCTCTTTTTAGTGGTGGGACATGATCTATTATTTTGCTTCTGAACTGTGTTAGCGAATGTCCATGGGCTTTAAAGTGCCGTGCCACCGGCTGGTCTACGTCTTTACCTTGCAGTATTGCCTTAATGGCTGACCTGTGGAGGGCCATTCGATCGCGAAAGCTGCGAATGGTTTGGCCTACATAATATTTGCCACAGGGGCATATGATAATGTATATGACAAACTGTGTTCTGCAAGTGAGGACGTGTCGGATTTTAAATCTTTTTCCTGATTGTGGATGTTTGAAGTCAGGGCCACTCTCCATGAATCCGCAGGTGGTGCAGGCCGGGCATTTGTAACACCCTGGTTTTTTTGCTTGCACGTTGAATAGGGTTTTTGTTGGGTTTGATTCAACGTTGGTTTTCACCAATATGTCGCGGAGGTTTTTACCCCGTCGGTAACTGGGCATGGGAGTCTTTTTGGCAACACATGTTAGTTTCTTGTCTCCTGACATAATCGGCCAGAGGGCATATAATGCTCTGGGTAGCACGGTGCTGGTGGGCGTGTATGTGGTTACAAAGGGTATTTTGGTGTCCGATTTAGTGGTTTTACTGTTATTAATTTGTAGGAGCTGTTCTCTCAGTGTATTGAGTACTTCCATTTTTTGTTGTTGTAATGCTTTTACATCGTAACCTCGCTGAGCAAATTTTGTCACCATGTCGTCCAGGGCTGATTCCATTTTATCTGGGTTGTTGGTAATTCTTGCGACTCTCATTAGCTGAGATTTTGGCAATCCCTTCTTGAGTGCAGGGGCATGGTTGCTACTATTTAGTAGCAGAGTGTTCCTGTCTGTAGTTTTTTTGTATACAGACGTCTCAATTGAACCCTGTGAAATGGAAATTTTGACGTCCAAATAATTAATGGATTCATGGCTAATATTAAAGGTGAGTTTAATTGGTCCATGTTGGTTATTGATGGTATGGATGATTTCTTCTAATTGTACCATGGTGCCGGTCCAGATGAGCATAAGGTCGTCTATGTAGCACGTATATAGTGTTACATGTTGACTGATGGCTTCGTCCTGAAAGAAGAAATCTCTCTCTTGCTCAAACATGAAGATGTTGGCTACTGATGGCGATACGTTAGAGCCCATCGAGCATCCCGTTAATTGGAGGTAATAGTGTGAATTATGCAGGAAATAATTTTTCTTTAAAGTTAATTCTAATAGATGTAAGAAGAGTCCAATGTCCATATCTTTGAACTCGATGGTTTGTAGAAATCTCTGCATGGCTTGTAATGCTGCCTCATGGGGGATGACCGTGTACAAATTTTGTACATCCATTGTACAAAGAAGAACGTCCTCTGGAAGATTGTTCACGGTAGATAATTTCTGCAACAGGTGTGTTGTATCCTTCAAATAATATTTTTGGGTGACGATGTAAGGCTGTAACAGAATATCTAAGAATTGTGAAATTGGCTGATATAGGGAGCCCCGGGCAGAAATGATGGGTCTGACCGGGGGATCCACTGCATTTTTATGTATCTTTGGAAGTGTGTATATGACAGGCACCACTGGAAACTCTTGTGTGAGGGTTTGAAATACTTTTTTAGAAAATTGGTTCTTTTTGTATGCTTCTGTTAATACTCCGTCCAATTCTTTTTTGAAAATGGCTGTTGGATCGCCAGGGAGTTTGCGATACGTGGTTGTGTCGGAAAGCAGTTTATCCAGATTCTTGATGTATTGTGTGGTATTCTGTAGCACAATACCCCCACCTTTGTCGGCGGGGCGTATCACTATCTCTGATTTTTTGGATAGTGAATGGAGTGCTTTGGCCTCTTTATAGTTTATATTGGAGTATATTTTCTTCGGACTCTGGTCAAATTTTGTCACTGCTTCGTCGATCAACCTACTGAAAACTTTAATGGACGGATTGAAAGATTGGGGATCATAGGTGGAATGGGCGTGTTTTTTGAGAAAGTTGTCATGACGGTCTTTTTTTGGCTCTGGCGTTTCTTGAAAGTGTTCCCTGATTCTCATTGACCTTCCAAATTTATGTAAGTCCGCTTTCCAGTTGACATCTTGATGTTTGTTAGTTGGTATAAATGATAAACCTCGGTTGAGAAGATTAGTCTCATCCTGTGTCAACTGGTGGGAGGATAGATTGAAGATCAGGGTTTCCTTTTGTTTATTGGCGGTTTTGTATGTCCTGATGTTTTGACCTCCTCTCCGCGTCCACCTGGCCCTTTGGTTCCGCGTGCCCGCGTTGTTCTGCCTAAAGGGAGACTTGTTGTGGGAGTAGTGTCATCTGAGTCTTCAATGGCAAAGTCGCTGTCGCTAGAGTAGCGTTGTTGGTCTCTTTGGCGTTGTTCTCTCCAATTTGGTCTCTGGTGGAATCTGGATCTATTGCGGGGTGGGTCAGATCCTGTAAACCATCGGTATACCCGACCGTCTTCATAGTCAGCTTGGACTATATTTAATTTATTTCTTTTAAATTTTTCCAGGTCTTTTTTATGTTGTGCCACTTGTCCTTCTAATTTTTCCCAAAGGTTATTGTTTTTCTTGTCATGGATAATACTAGAGTGTTCCTCCCTCGTTTTCATGATTCTTGTTCTGGTAGCATCCAGAACTTTGCCGGCTTCTTCTATGACTAAGACCATGAGGTCTTGGCTGCATTTATTTAAAATTGAGATCCACTTAAGGCAAAATTCGGCGCTGTTGCGTCCTATGGTCGGTGTATTGTTGACCCTGAAGCCACGTGGAATCATGCGAGCCCGGTAATAGTCTGACAGTGAGGTGCCATGTAACAAAAAATCAGTTTCTTTATTTTGCAGTTTGAGTAACAAGTTATATACATCTTCAGGTGATTTTAAGGTAGCGGTCGAATTGGCATCTTCTTTGAATAGTACATTTTGTACATGTTCTTGAGAGAAAGACAATGTTTGATCCAGATGTTTTTGTATATCCGCAAAAGATAGGACATCCTTATTTATGTTTATATTTTCCATGCTGTGTGCAAAAAGTGCTTATAGGTAAAAAAGTGCTTTGGTAGTGCAGAAAGTGCTATTCAAAGAAGATGCCAATTCGACCGCTACCTTAAAATCACCTGAAGATGTATATAACTTGTTACTCAAACTGCAAAATAAAGAAACTGATTTTTTGTTACATGGCACCTCACTGTCGGACTATTACCGGGCTCGCATGATTCCACGTGGCTTCAGGGTCAACAATACACCGACCATAGGACGCAACAGCGCCGAATTTTGCCTTAAGTGGATCTCAATTTTAAATAAATGCAGCCAAGACCTCATGGTCTTAGTCATAGAAGAAGCCGGCAAAGTTCTGGATGCTACCAGAACAAGAATCATGAAAACGAGGGAGGAACACTCTAGTATTATCCATGACAAGAAAAACAATAACCTTTGGGAAAAATTAGAAGGACAAGTGGCACAACATAAAAAAGACCTGGAAAAATTTAAAAGAAATAAATTAAATATAGTCCAAGCTGACTATGAAGACGGTCGGGTATACCGATGGCTCACAGGATCTGACCCACCCCGCAATAGATCCAGATTCCACCAGAGACCAAATTGGAGAGAACAACGCCAAAGAGACCAACAACGCTACTCTAGCGACAGCGACTTTGCCATTGAAGACTCAGATGACACTACTCCCACAACAAGTCTCCCTTTAGGCAGAACAACGCGGGCACGCGGAACCAAAGGGCCAGGTGGACGCGGAGAGGAGGTCAAAACATCAGGACATACAAAACCGCCAATAAACAAAAGGAAACCCTGATCTTCAATCTATCCTCCCACCAGTTGACACAGGATGAGACTAATCTTCTCAACCGAGGTTTATCATTTATACCAACTAACAAACATCAAGATGTCAACTGGAAAGCGGACTTACATAAATTTGGAAGGTCAATGAGAATCAGGGAACACTTTCAAGAAACGCCAGAGCCAAAAAAAGACCGTCATGACAACTTTCTCAAAAAACACGCCCATTCCACCTATGATCCCCAATCTTTCAATCCGTCCATTAAAGTTTTCAGTAGGTTGATCGACGAAGCAGTGACAAAATTTGACCAGAGTCCGAAGAAAATATACTCCAATATAAACTATAAAGAGGCCAAAGCACTCCATTCACTATCCAAAAAATCAGAGATAGTGATACGCCCCGCCGACAAAGGTGGGGGTATTGTGCTACAGAATACCACACAATACATCAAGAATCTGGATAAACTGCTTTCCGACACAACCACGTATCGCAAACTCCCTGGCGATCCAACAGCCATTTTCAAAAAAGAATTGGACGGAGTATTAACAGAAGCATACAAAAAGAACCAATTTTCTAAAAAAGTATTTCAAACCCTCACACAAGAGTTTCCAGTGGTGCCTGTCATATACACACTTCCAAAGATACATAAAAATGCAGTGGATCCCCCGGTCAGACCCATCATTTCTGCCCGGGGCTCCCTATATCAGCCAATTTCACAATTCTTAGATATTCTGTTACAGCCTTACATCGTCACCCAAAAATATTATTTGAAGGATACAACACACCTGTTGCAGAAATTATCTACCGTGAACAATCTTCCAGAGGACGTTCTTCTTTGTACAATGGATGTACAAAATTTGTACACGGTCATCCCCCATGAGGCAGCATTACAAGCCATGCAGAGATTTCTACAAACCATCGAGTTCAAAGATATGGACATTGGACTCTTCTTACATCTATTAGAATTAACTTTAAAGAAAAATTATTTCCTGCATAATTCACACTATTACCTCCAATTAACGGGATGCTCGATGGGCTCTAACGTATCGCCATCAGTAGCCAACATCTTCATGTTTGAGCAAGAGAGAGATTTCTTCTTTCAGGACGAAGCCATCAGTCAACATGTAACACTATATACGCGCTACATAGACGACCTTATGCTCATCTGGACCGGCACCATGGTACAATTAGAAGAAATCATCCATACCATCAATAACCAACATGGACCAATTAAACTCACCTTTAATATTAGCCATGAATCCATTAATTATTTGGACGTCAAAATTTCCATTTCACAGGGTTCAATTGAGACGTCTGTATACAAAAAAACTACAGACAGGAACACTCTGCTACTAAATAGTAGCAACCATGCCCCTGCACTCAAGAAGGGATTGCCAAAATCTCAGCTAATGAGAGTCGCAAGAATTACCAACAACCCAGATAAAATGGAATCAGCCCTGGACGACATGGTGACAAAATTTGCTCAGCGAGGTTACGATGTAAAAGCATTACAACAACAAAAAATGGAAGTACTCAATACACCGAGAGAACAGCTCCTACAAATTAATAACAGTAAAACCACTAAATCGGACACCAAAATACCCTTTGTAACCACATACACGCCCACCAGCACCGTGCTACCCAGAGCATTATATGCCCTCTGGCCGATTATGTCAGGAGACAAGAAACTAACATGTGTTGCCAAAAAGACTCCCATGCCCAGTTACCGACGGGGTAAAAACCTCCGCGACATATTGGTGAAAACCAACGTTGAATCAAACCCAACAAAAACCCTATTCAACGTGCAAGCAAAAAAACCAGGGTGTTACAAATGCCCGGCCTGCACCACCTGCGGATTCATGGAGAGTGGCCCTGACTTCAAACATCCACAATCAGGAAAAAGATTTAAAATCCGACACGTCCTCACTTGCAGAACACAGTTTGTCATATACATTATCATATGCCCCTGTGGCAAATATTATGTAGGCCAAACCATTCGCAGCTTTCGCGATCAAATGGCCCTCCACAGGTCAGCCATTAAGGCAATACTGCAAGGTAAAGACGTAGACCAGCCGGTGGCACGGCACTTTAAAGCCCATGGACATTCGCTAACACAGTTCAGAAGCAAAATAATAGATCATGTCCCACCACTAAAAAGAGGTGGAGACAGACAAAAATTACTGAACCGCAAAGAAACAGAATGGATCCACAAACTAAATACCTTGGCCCCCAACGGCCTAAACGAGACCATTTCTTGGAGCGTCTTTCTATGATACACAATGAACTACAATTCTTCAAAAATAACCAAAACATTCCTATTGCAGCTGAATCAAGTGACAGATCATCTACAACAAAAAATTCTCATGCTAACAAATAGCTAAAATGAGATGTTTCATCAATTAAAATAAGCTATTGAAGATGAACACTTATTTCATTCTATAAGAAAGACATTGACCCAGATGTTTTGAATGTTGTGCACCAATAGTTGACACAACATACCTAATAGAAAATATTACCAATGTGATAAATAAGCTATGTACGCTATCATGCCTGTCTAAGTGCTCTAGGCACAATAATAATTTCTTTATATATATTTTTTGTATACACTGCCAACAAAAATAATCCGATGTTTTACACAACAGTTTATAAGTATTTAATTTTCACACACACCATCCAATCAGTCTTTTACTGTTGGTCTTATTGTTTTTTAAATCTCCCCCCAGGAATCCCGTAGAGCCAGCGTGAAGGGACGCCGTGGGTTGCTAAGCAACTATCGGGGTTGCAGACGGAGGTGGACGCGCGTCATCACGTTCGCGTCACTCCCAGGAGACGCAGCGCCCGATACCCGGAAGTACCGCTCGCAGGCACCGGGAAACCAGGAGGAGGACACAGACATCGGTTATTTAAATGTAAGTAATGCTCACTGTCTTGTTTGTCCTACACAGCACCTGCACTTACCCTCTCTTTGTCCGTCCTGAGGAAGAGGCGAATGCCTCGAAACGTAGACTTTTGGACTACTTTATGATGCACATTCAATAAACCCTTTTGCATTTTTTCTACAAGTCCTGTGAGTGCCGCCTAATTCCGCCTTCTCAGCTTTGGGAAGGGGGGTACCCCTGCTTATATATATATATATATATATATATATATATATACATAATTTGAAATCAGGGCACTCACCAAGCAGCAGTATTTCAAGTGCTTTTTTTATTCCACCAAATTCATTTGCTGTAAGCCGACGTTTCGGACCTGTTACAGGCCCTTAATCATGGCGTCCTGTGTCCCACATAGAAGGCAACTGATCTACAAGCCACAAACAACACACCTATATAGGGCAGTAATTAAGCCAATATAATCCACCTGTACAGACAGGGAATACCCAATTACATGTACCTCACCTCAGCACATAACGGGTTAACTCCAATACCACAGGACATAATACCAATATTGTAGATGGAGGGTCTAAATCACAAGAATATCGCTATGAAAAAACAGTGTAAAAATAATAAATAACATACCCAGCGTCTAATGAGCAAATCATAAAGAAAGCACTCACTTCCGGGTGGGCGGTGACAGTCAACTTGTCATTAATGACACCATCAGATATTACACCAATAGCTCCCTCTATCCCTTCAATAGTGGGCCGTCATACTCCTCTCATAGGTCAGTGAGTAACATACTCTGGTGCGCCCTTTTCCAATATGGCGCCTCAGCATTCAATCACATGTTGCGCATGAACCAACTGTTGTGCACCTCACTGAATTCACTACGTGATGCGCGTCACGCGTGCGCGTCATCGCGCATCACACACAGTGTGCGTCCCTCTGTGTATTGTCTCCATATGAATCAGCCTCATACAGGAAATGGGCTGTTATAACGTAAATGTGCGTTCCAACACAATGGAACGCAAATCAGGGGGAGTCTGTGTATAGCCTCTGGTATGTCCTCAAACAATCTGTTTTAGAAAAAACGTATCCCCATAGGTGGTTTGTTCATGGCTTGCAGTCAATGTACCAATAAAACAACATATATAATGACAGACAATACAAACATATGTACATATATAAACATATTAAAAAGAGCAAGGTATACTAATATGGTCACATCAATACTATTCTAACTAGAATACTTTCCACTATCGAGGGTAGACTAGTAATTCACTAAACCATATAGATCCCTAACTATTATATAGCTCCATTTAGTGTCACACATCCACCTAAGAGCCAGCAGTGGCCAATATTTCAAATATTACAGAGGAGGATAAAAAGGATGGTCAAAAAAATGAAAAATTGAGAAAAATTAAGAAAAATGAAAAAATCATGAAAAATGAAAAAATCATGAAAAACTAAGTTCCAAGGTTGAGGATCATAGAAAGCATTTAAATGAATTATATTCATTAAGGCCTCTAGGGCTGATGGTGTCCAGCGAGTATATCCATCTCGCCTCCTTCTGTAGGAGCAATTTTGCTCGGTCTCCACCACGGTCCAGCACCGGGACCTGATCAATGATAATGCTCTTCAATGTAGATAAGGCATGTTGTCTCTCCAGAAAGTGGCGCGCCACTGGTTTATCACTGGATTTAGTCAGTAACGCCGCTCTAATGCTCGAGCGGTGGTTGGCCATACGCTCCTTGAATGAGCTGACCGTCTTTCCCACGTATGTCAACCCACACGGGCATTTCAAAAGATATATCACATGGTCAGACGAGCATGTGAGCCTGTATCTGATCTTAATTTTGCGACCACTTTGTGGATGGTAGAAGAATTCTCCCGTGTTCATCGATTGACATGTGGTGCAACCGACGCATCGGTAGCATCCCAGACGTGTTGTTCTCAGCCATTGGCTGCCAGTTGATTCCTTAAAATTCAACATAGGTCTCATTAACAGGTCACAGAGATTCCTACCCCGTCTGTAGGCAATCATGGGCTGTTTGTTGTTCAGTTTTAGCTTTGGGTCAGATGACACTATATACCAATGCCTTTTGATATTGCTCCTGAATCTTGGTGCCCCTGTATCATGTGTTGTTGTCACAATCATGCGATCCAACTTCCTTTTATCTTTCGCGGTCTTTTCTCTCTGATGGATCTCTTTAGCACGTTTCAAACTGCTATTTATAATTTGTGGTGAGTACCCCCTTTCTTCGAACTTTATCCACATCTCTTCAACTTGGGCTTGCGTGTTCTCTATATCAGAATTCGTTCTGAACACCCTCAAGAACTGAGATATTGGCAGTCCATTCTTCAAATTAGTAGGATGATAGCTCGTATAGTGTAAAAGAGAATTTCGGTCAGATGGTTTTTTGTATAACTTTGTACCAATCATGTCACCATCTCTGTAGACCGTTACGTCCAGAAAGTCAATGGCCGTGGTACTTGCAGTGTGGGTAAAACGAATGGGGGAAGGCAGTTCATTTAGGTTGTGAACCATTTCCTCAAAGGTATCCATGGTGCCTCGCCACATCAAAAAGACGTCGTCGATGAATCGATAATATTGCATGATGTTACAACCATATGGGATTAGGATATTGTTTTCTTCATATTCCGCCATATAGATATTGGCATATACGGGGGCCAAATTTGAGCCCATGGCCGTCCCTCTGCGGACATAATAATTGGCGCCATAAAGAAAATGGTTGTTAGTCAAAACCTCTTCAATTAAGGTACAAATAAATTCAATAGGTGGTGTGTTATGATTGGCTTTTATCATTCGATTTCTTATGCCTCAATCCCCTCTACATGCGGTATTACCGTGTAGAGGGATGAGACATCCATGGTCGCCAAGATTATCTCTGACCCTGTGAATTCAATGTTCCTTATTTTCATAAGGAAATCAGGGGTGTCACGAATGTAGCTAGGGATAGCTTTAACAATAGGCTGAAGGATCTGGTCCACAAATTGGGCCATAGGTTGCATGACAGACCCCCTGGCAGAGATGATAGGTCTGCCAGGGGGTTTGTCCAACCTCTTGTGGACTTTTGGCAAAGAATATAAGATCGGACAAATGGGAGCATCAACCTTAAGATAATTGGCCACCATATCATCAATCCAGCCAGACACAGTGGCTTGTTCGATCAGACGATCAATTTTGTTTTTGATTTGGTACATCGGGTTTTTACTAACCCTCTCATATACTGTCGTATCGCTTAATTGATCACAGATATCTGAATGATAGTCAGTATAATTCATCACAACAACCGCTCCCCCCTTATCAGCGGGGCGTACAACTATTTCTCTGTTGTTTTTCAATGTACAAATAGCCTCACGCTGAATCGGGGTAAGATTGTCATGCATGTTGGTATCTACACACTCATTCAGATCTATGTCAATCATGCGGAGGAAGGCCTTGATATTGGGGTTGTTGGTGGGGGGGTCATAGGTACTAGGTCTTTTTAGTACCTGATTTAATGTAGCACCAGTGACCTCTACAGTGTCATTGAAGTGGTCTCTGAGCCTTAGTTTTCTGCCTAGTCTGTAATGATCAATGACTGTGTCAAACTTGGGTCGTGAGAATATGGGCACAAAGCCCAATCCCATACTCAACAGATTTTCTTCCCCTATAGTCAGAGTGTGATTGGAGATATTAATGACTGGATTTAGCTCTGTTGACCTCTTCCCCTTCTTTTTGTAGCCGCCGCGTTGGCGTCCTTGGGCGTTTCCCCTTTGATGGTCCCTGGATGGACCACTCCGCTCCCCTAAAAAATGTTGCCTATTACCCATCATTGTCTGTAGATGACTGTGAGGAACAGGTGTCTACAGTGTATATTGGTCTATGTCTGTAGTTCCTACGGGGCCTATTTTGATTATCTCCCATAAGCCATCTATACACTGTGTGTTGTTTATAGTCCAAATTCACAGTCTCAAGTTTCCTCCTCTTAAAACTCACTAGTTCATTTTTATATTTCTCAACATTTCTGATATAGAGAACACGCAAGCCCAAGTTGAAGAGATGTGGATAAAGTTCGAAGAAAGGGGGTACTCACCACAAATTATAAATAGCAGTTTGAAACGTGCTAAAGAGATCCATCAGAGAGAAAAGACCGCGAAAGATAAAAGGAAGTTGGATCGCATGATTGTGACAACAACACATGATACAGGGGCACCAAGATTCAGGAGCAATATCAAAAGGCATTGGGATATAGTGTCATCTGACCCAAAGCTAAAACTGAACAACAAACAGCCCATGATTGCCTACAGACGGGGTAGGAATCTCCGTGACCTGTTAATGAGACCTATGTTGAATTTTAAGGAATCAACTGGCAGCCAATGGCTGAGAACAACACGTCTGGGATGCTACCGATGCGTCGGTTGCACCACATGTCAATCGATGAACACGGGAGAATTCTTCTACCATCCACAAAGTGGTCGCAAAATTAAGATCAGATACAGGCTCACATGCTCGTCTGACCATGTGATATATCTTTTGAAATGCCCGTGTGGGTTGACATACGTGGGAAAGACGGTCAGCTCATTCAAGGAGCGTATGGCCAACCACCGCTCGAGCATTAGAGCGGCGTTACTGACTAAATCCAGTGATAAACCAGTGGCGCGCCACTTTCTGGAGAGACAACATGCCTTATCTACATTGAAGAGCATTATCATTGATCAGGTCCCGGTGCTGGACCGTGGTGGAGACCGAGCAAAATTGCTCCTACAGAAGGAGGCGAGATGGATATACTCGCTGGACACCATCAGCCCTAGAGGCCTTAATGAATATAATTCATTTAAATGCTTTCTATGATCCTCAACCTTGGAACTTAGTTTTTCATGATTTTTTCATTTTTCATGATTTTTTCATTTTTCTTAATTTTTCTCAATTTTTCATTTTTTTGACCATCCTTTTTATCCTCCTCTGTAATATTTGAAATATTGGCCACTGCTGGCTCTTAGGTGGATGTGTGACACTAAATGGAGCTATATAATAGTTAGGGATCTATATGGTTCAGTGAATTACTAGTCTACCCTCGATAGTGGAAAGTATTCTAGTTAGAATAGTATTGATGTGACCATATTAGTATACCTTGCTCTTTTTAATATGTTTATATATGTACATATGTTTGTATTGTCTGTCATTATATATGTTGTTTTATTGGTACATTGACTGCAAGCCATGAACAAACCACCTATGGGGATACGTTTTTTCTAAAACAGATTGTTTGAGGACATACCAGAGGCTATACACAGACTCCCCCTGATTTGCGTTCCATTGTGTTGGAACGCACATTTACGTTATAACAGCCCATTTCCTGTATGAGGCTGATTCATATGGAGACAATACACAGAGGGACGCACACTGTGTGTGATGCGCGATGACGCGCACGCGTGACGCGCATCACGTAGTGAATTCAGTGAGGTGCACAACAGTTGGTTCATGCGCAACATGTGATTGAATGCTGAGGCGCCATATTGGAAAAGGGCGCACCAGAGTATGTTACTCACTGACCTATGAGAGGAGTATGACGGCCCACTATTGAAGGGATAGAGGGCGCTATTGGTGTAATATCTGATGGTGTCATTAATGACAAGTTGACTGTCACCGCCCACCCGGAAGTGAGTGCTTTCTTTATGATTTGCTCATTAGACGCTGGGTATGTTATTTATTATTTTTACACTGTTTTTTCATAGCGATATTCTTGTGATTTAGACCCTCCATCTACAATATTGGTATTATGTCCTGTGGTATTGGAGTTAACCCGTTATGTGCTGAGGTGAGGTACATGTAATTGGGTATTCCCTGTCTGTACAGGTGGATTATATTGGCTTAATTACTGCCCTATATAGGTGTGTTGTTTGTGGCTTGTAGATCAGTTGCCTTCTATGTGGGACACAGGACGCCATGATTAAGGGCCTGTAACAGGTCCGAAACGTCGGCTTACAGCAAATGAATTTGGTGGAATAAAAAAAGCACTTGAAATACTGCTGCTTGGTGAGTGCCCTGATTTCAAATTATGTGGATTTGGACCATGTTTGAGTAGCATGTGCCTGATGGGAGCACCGCCCATGTTGATCTTTTTACCGTGAGTGCACTGGAAACAATATTGTGTATGTATATATATATATATATATATATATATATATATATATATATATATATATGTGGGTAGATAGATAAAGATATCGGCAACTAATTACTGGGCTGGGTATATAGATTAATAAATAAAAATATATTTATTTAGATGACAAAAAGTATATGACAAAAAGTATGTATAAAAAGATGGACAAATTCAAAAATACAAGGATAAAAATGCAAGGATAAAAATGCGGTACTTGTTTCCTAGAACGGCCACAATCGTGAGTGATCGTGGCTCTTAATTAAGGGACACGATCCTCACGATGTGGCCGATTTTTTACAATTTTTTCACTTTGAATGACAGAAATCGGGTCAATCGGTCGGTCGCGACCAATTAAAATCGGCCGCGATGCGACCGACCGATTCACCCGATTTTTCCATAGACTTCAATGTTAAAAAATCTTTTAACATTGAAATCGGGAGGATCGCGTTGGTCTTGTGCCATTATAATGGCACAAGATTAGATGGACTTGATTAAGTCCATCTCACATAGGGAAAAATGATAAAAAAGGTGAAATGGGCCAATATGACCCATTTCACATTTTTTATGTGCCCGCCATGACCCCACGATAGACGTCAACCCGAAGCGTGGCGAGCGCAGCGAGCCCGCGAGGGGCGGCGGTACGCGTCCTCCGACCTTTTCATTCCCCTACTATCCACGTCGGCGTGGAGTTGAGAATATATAGTGTGGCGAGCGCAGCGAGCCACCGAGCCCGAAGCGTGGCGAGCGCAGCGAGCCCCGCGAGGGGACGCGTATACCTGTGAAGTTATACGCGTCCCCTCGCGGGGCTCGCTGCGCTCGCCACGCTTCGGGCTCGGTGGCTCGCTGCGCTCGCCACACTATATATTCTCAACTCCACGCCGACGTGGATAGTAGGGGAATGAAAAGGTCGGAGGACGCGCACCGCCGCCCCTCGCGGGCTCGCTGCGCTCGCCACGCTTCGGGTTGACGTCTATCGTGGGGTCTAGCCCACTTAGTAACATTTGGGGGGGCAATTGAAAAAAATCTGGAGAAAAAAAAAAAAAAATCGGGTGAAAAATCGGTCGGTCGGATCGGTCGCATCGTATGCGACCAAATCGCATGCGATGCGATCGATCCGATTTTTTATCTTACGACCACAACGATCTAAATCGTTGTGGCCGTGCTAGGAAACAAGTACCAAAAATGCTAATGGATATACACAAAAATATGGGGGAGGTATAAAAAATATATACAATTGTAAAAATCTTCCTAAAATCAATAAATACGCATATAGATATAAAGGAGATTTGCTTAGCTCAAAATGGATGGAGATCAGTGGTTTCCCAACGCGTTTCGTCGATGTGACTTCATCAAGGGGTAAAAGGCAACTGAGGCCAGACCGGTATTTATACCTGTATGTCTGTCTCAGAGCTGCGTGACATCACTTCCTGTGGCTAATTGGATATAGAGAGCTAAATGACTCTTAAACAGTTAATTTTCTTTTTCAATGCACTATCAATGTTAATGGCCATATACAATGAGACAATCGCTATATTTAGACATTTAAAAAACGGTCATATTCAGTCCAGAGTATATATAATTAGTGATTCGCGGCACTTCCGCCACGTTTCCGGCATCCGAGCGTGCGTACTGCGCATGTCCAAGTATATGCAGAGCTGCTTGTGACCTTCTTTCGTACTGCGCATGCGCCGGGCGTTGATCGTCCCGGCGGGGCTTCAGGCAGAAACTTATTGAGTAGTGTCTGCGTCTCTGGGTGCCGGCGGCCATTTTCCGAGAGTTTCTGACACCATGTTATAGATAGGGATTTCGTGACGGCGGCCATCTTAATGGAAACCGGCGTACCCGGAGGAAATCCATGCAAGTACGGGGAGAATATACAAACTCCACACAGTTAGGGCCGTGGTGGAAATCAATCCCATAACCTCAGTGCATACTTGACTATCTGACCCTCTCCATAAGGGAGAAAATGCTCTGCTCCTGGACTTCCCTGGTAATGTATGATTGCCGTCACCTGTGGTGACACCTTTCTTATCAATTACTTAGCTCAACACAGGTGATGGCAATCATACATTACCAGGGAAGGCCAGGAGCAGAGCATTTTCTCCCTGAAGGAGAGGGCCAGGTAGGCAAGTATGAAGCGACTTCTTGATAGAGAAAAGAAAATCTTAGAATTATTAACCTCATGTAACTTTCCCATCTGGAGTCATTTTGTGCTTTCACATTATTATGTCCAAATAACATACATTAAAGTAAATGACTAGAGCGGCAGACAGACCATTTATCCTAGAAGAGGAGTGAGTGCACTATGTGACAGGCATTCCGCATGAGCCATGTGGTCAGGGGTCACATGGACAAATTCCTCTAGTGTTACATTTCAGTAAATGAACAAGGCTTATGGGGCCTACACATGGGGCGATTTTAGGGCATTTTTGAAGTGATCAGACTTCATTTGGCTAAATCGCTTAGAAAACGCGGCTACATCGCTCTGTGCTTAGGGGCCATAGTTATGCGTGGCCCCGTACATCACTAGAGCCCGGTGATTAAGATCCAGCATGCTGGATAAATCTAGTTAATTGCCAGTTAGAGCCAGTGCTCTCACCGGAGAACACTGGTCCTGACGGATCGCTCAGCTCATAGCACTGACACATCGCTGTGCAGCACTGTGTGCTGAGCGATCTTGCTGAGTGTCTTTACAGGTCTGGTGACTGTGTTTGCTATAATCCATCAACACCGCGAGATACGGTGCAATAAGGGGATCACTCAAAGGCCCAGCTGCCCAGTGTGATCACTAATTGTGCGGATACATTTGTGGTTACCCAAATGGGTGAATAAACTGGTGACAGATCCGTGGCCCATCTCCCTATAGGTTTTCAGTAATGTACCTGGTTTTCTTCATGCAGTGTCCTGGCTGTGATCACAGTCTGATCTCCGTTACATAACTAATGTCTAACACATCACCTACATATGTGAATGCTAGTAACAGCCCCTATATAACAGAGAATGTCCCAATACACTTGGGCAGCTCTTGTAAAGTGTATTCATATAGTAGGTGACTGTAACGCTGACAGTCATAGATAGGTAGGAGACTATGGGGCAGATGTATTAAGCCTGGTGAAGAGATAAACTGGAGATAAATTGGAAGGAGATAACGCACCAGCCAATCAGATCCCAACTGTCATATTTCAAACACAGCTGATTGGCTGGTGCATTAACTCTTCCAAGTTATCTCCACTTTATCTCCAGTTTATCTCTTCTCCAGGCTTAATACATCTGCCCCATTGTTCTTTGGTTCTGTGGTCATAGATCAGAAGAACGTTGACGTAGTGGGTGGAGCAGCTTTTGTCAAACCTTTGTTATGTGCCCGGGTCAGGCGGTTACAGGCTGTACAGACCGTTATCAGCCAGATTAGATGCCTCAAACAAGCAAGGAAGCGGGGTTACACTCCCACAGGACAGCTTTGGGAGTGTAACCAGGCCGATATGTAAGCACATTGTCTGCTGTCATATCAGAATTTATCATTGAAAAGCTTTTGGCCCAAGGCTGCCGTGACAACAATGCTGATACTCTAGGGTGTCGTGATTCAAGACAGCACTAGGGTAATTCCCCAAACCCAGGCTGTGGATTTAGGGGTAATAGTACAAAGTATTGTCAATTACTAACACACTCCTTCTCCCAGCTCGTCCTCTCCAACTCCACATTACTCCTATGTCTTCAGGCAACCAAAAATTTGAATTAGAAATAGAATTTAGTCGGTTAGATGTAGCATCATGAATTACAGGTCACAGCCTGTTCATTACATAGGAATGTATGAAATCACTCTGATTGGTCAGAGCATGGTTGCTTCCATGCTCTGACCAATCAAAGCTCTCCAATTTATTCCTAAATTAGTGATAAGCTGGATCCTGTATCTTCCATCACTCTATTACAGTCTGGCCTAAGGCTTCATTTTCTTGAGTTAGGAACTCGTGATATTACCAGTGCCTCATGCCTTAGTAATGCACCAGGTGCTGTCACCGGCCCTAGAGAAGTAATAAGCTTCAGCTCATGAACAGTGAATTGTATTCTCCAACCGTCGCTTGTGGCAGATGGTCATATCCGAGGGAAGGAATGTCACTGCTGTTCTACGCTCATAGAGAAGGGCCATACGTAGTCATACTGTAGGACAAGCCTCATTATACACCGTGTGCAAGTGGTTTTACTGCCAGACTTGTACCTTGTAAAGAAGGTCTCAGCCTCATATATAAAAGGAGACTTTGTAGAGTCCAGGGCGCATGACAAGCCATGATAAGGAAGAGATGTCTGGTCCCCTGTAGTTACTATAGGAACTGTCTTCCAGCTTGTGGAGTATCCGTGGGTGGGTGCTTGGTTATGGCTGGCTTGGTTTGTCAGCAGGCGTAGTAATCAGGGATAGATACCTGTGGGACTATAGATTATTATTGGGTATCGGAAGAAGTGCTGAGATCCTGAGGTGTAAGATGAGACAGGAACATTGTACATTTCAGTCCTGGGCAGAAGATAAGTGCTGAACTTTTTTTCTCCAAAGGAATAAACCTGTCCCCACTCACACTCTCCCAGCCTGATGAGCACCATTCAGTCACCTGCGCTGCACATCTGCTTAGGGATGGCCATCAATAATTGTGTAGTTTATGGTCGATGTAATACTACATCGATGGCACAGCATAGCCAAATAGTTATTTTTCCTCCAAGGTGCCAGGACATGGAGCATAGCTCCGCCCCTTACATGAGTGAAGCCCTGCCCGGATCTGATTGGCCCGCAGGCATGTACATCGATTGGTAAAACCATCGATGGTCATCCGTTGCATAGCATGCTGCCATCAGTGTCCACTCGCCATTGATGTCAACCACGGCGATGGCCATGCCTACATCTGCTGTACTAAGACTCGCCCACATTAGTCTGCTCACACCACAAATGCCTGTGGGGCTTTACCGTAGACAGATCTGTCCAGCCCTTACTGAGTGACTGCTCTGTACTGTGAGACCGAAGGGAAATTATTCATTTTCACTTTATTGTTATATAGATATTGTATCTATTACTGGACTTATATACACTCTGCCGATTTACATATATACAGTATCAGCCATAGACTCTATGTAGTCAGTGCTGCCTTATTATCATCTAATGATGGGTTTTATTTCCTTTGGCAGAATCTTATAGCGCCCAATCTACTGCATATACAGTAATGAGCCTCATGCCATCCATGATGTCTGATGATATAACTTGTGTCCTGTAGGAGGCAGAGAACACGCTGCGACTGATGCAGAACAAGCTGAGAGAGGAGGAGAACCGGCTGCAGAAGGCAGGAAGTAAGTGCTGGGTTCTGCTACCTGCGGGGGAAGTACTGATAATGTATTAGATCAAACACTGGAATATTGGGTTTAGCAAAAATCTAACCACACCCCGGCGGATCCTGACACTTATACCCCTTTTACACCATTCATCCATTCACCTCCGCTGCTGTCTGCACACTGCACAGTTCAGCAGACAGCAGTGGATGCTGTATTCCCCCTGCCCAACCTCCATGTTGACCACAGGGTGCTGCGGTCCGGAGATTGGGCTTCTCCATTGCTGTAAACAGGAGCTGGGTTGGACAACTCGGCATACCCATTTACACTGCCCACTACCCAGGTCCTGCCTGTGTTCTACCCTGGTCAGGACCTGGGTAACGTGGGCAGAATCATTTGTTGAATATTGGTGCCTTGGCTTACCCCCGCCACCTCCCAATGCTCTTTCTCTCCACCCCAGACAGCAATGAGGACTCGGACAGTGAGATCCAGGAGGATGATGGCTCTGATGATACAGAGGATGAGGATAGGAGACCTGGAAAGCTGCCAGTGGGGCGTGGCATTCCCATGCAAGGTAGGAGACTGATTTCTAATGTACAGAATGTGGCGGCATCTGTTTTTTATGTTGGAATTGCCACCCAATAATATCAAAATGGTCATGCTGTCATGTCATGTTACACAAATGGGGTGATTTTGAGCTGAAAGCTGCTCAAAGCTGTCCAGTGTGTACAGCCCGGCAATGATCGGTGATGCATGCTCCTGCATCACGCCAGGAAAGCTGCTCATCTGCTGGTATTACCGCCTCCCCCTGACAGCATCGGGCAGAGGCAAAGCCACTCAGTGTGCATGCACTGAGCGGCAACCCCCCCCAACGAAGTCACAAAATCGCCCAGTGTGCCTGGACCTTGTGCTTTATATCCAACCATTTGATATACACGTATTGTAAATCTCCTTTTAAGATCTTTAAATGTTATTTTCTTTAATATTTGGTAGGCCAAACGGTCTGAAATCTCTGCTGTCATCCCTAGCATGCACTCTATGTGTCTGTTTAGATTTACCAAGCATGGTGTGTTGTAAGTAAGGCAGCAGTATTGTTATACATTATTTATTGGGCTTTGCAGTTTCAGAAATGCATTCTGCAGTGTTAATCTGGGTGCTAGCATTTTCTTAACGCACAGCCTTATTGCTATTGAGATTGCCATTGTGTTTAACCACTTCAATTCCTAAATCGTGTATTGTATTGAGCTGCTGGAGGGGACGGTGTGGGGAACCTGGCACCCCCTCTGTAACATGTCACAATGTGTGGCCTTGTGCACCAGGGGGTGGGGCCAGAATTACACCATTGTGCCCCCCAGACTGCCCACTTCTGTGGAGGAAGTCTGACCAAAAATCCTGAGAGTACCAGAGAGCGCTCCAAAATTCTGGAAACTTCAAGCAATCCTGTAAGAGTTGGCAGAAGCATGTGTTAAATTAATGTAATGATTATCTGTATTCTTACAGGAAGGGGCGGCCATATTGTGGGGACAATGATTGGAGGAGACAGTGATGAGGTCAGTCACTCGCACTTTGTGATTTGCTTTGAATAGAATTGCCGCTTTAAATTTCCTCCTTAAACACGCTGAGAAGCTATGGCTTTTGCGTTTTGGCTGCCTGCATTTCACCTGGTTTTAAGCAGCTAGAGAACTTTAAAGGGATAGTATTTACCATGCCACATATAAAGTACTGTTATTAGCTGGTCACTGTCACCACAGACTCATTAACCTCCAAACTTTAAATGAAAACGACTTTTGCAGCTGTAAAGTGTCTTTACTACAAGATACTGCACCACCTAGTGGCCAATCAAAGGTACTACTAGTGTCTCAATCTGTACCTTGGAAAATAATGATTTAAACGGCAGTGACTTGCAGAAGAGTCCAGACCCCTGTCCTATTATTTCAAAGCGCTGAAACACTAAATACATTTTTAAATATGTCAAATGGGCCCTACACACATAGCGATGTGTGCAGGGCTACCTAGCTATGCTAGGTCGGGCTGTGCTGCGCCGCTATCGCATAGCACACAGAGCTGACAGCCCACACACAGAGCGAGCTGTCAGCTCTGTGTGCTAAGCGAGCAGACAGCGCCAGTGTTCTCCAGTGGGAGAACCCTGCCGATGCCGAGATTGATGGACACTGTCCATCAACCTCGGCCAGCGATAAAGACGCGCACTGCTGCCGATATAGCCCCCACACATACACCGATGTGAGGGCATTTTCTAAGCGACTTTGCCAAATCTAAGCAAAATCGCTTAGAAAATGCCTTAATATCGGCATGTGTGTAGGCCGTATAAGACAAAAAATAAGACAAAAAATAAGACAAAAAAATGTATAGAAATATGCTGATAGTTTAGATCTGTATATCATCCGTATCATATGGATGCCACATTTTCTTAATAAAACACAGAAACATAGAATTTGACGGCAGATAAGAACCACTTGGCCCATCTAGTCTGCCCCTTTTTTTAAACATGTTACCTCAAACCATATTTGATCCTTATTTTTTTTGTAAGGATATCAATATGCTTATCCCAAGCATGTTTAAATTGTACTACTGTATTTGCGTCTACCACCTCTGTTGGGAGGCTATTCCACTTATCTACTACTCTTTCTGTGAAAAAATTCTTCCTCGCATTTCCCCTGAATCTTCCTCCCTCTAGTTTCAGTGCATGTCCTCGTGTTCTGTTGCTCCTCTTCCTGTGAAGAATGTCTCCCACCTGTACCTTGTTAAAGCCCTTGATATATTTGAAAGTTTCTATCATGTCCCCCCTTTCCCTTCTCTGCTCTAAAGTATACATATTAAGATCTTTTAGTCTTTCCTGGTACGTTTTGTGATGTAGGCCATGCACCATTTTAGTTGCTCTTCTTTGTACAGTCTCTAATGTATTTATATCCTTCTGGAGATATGGCCTCCAGAACTGAACACAATACTCTAGGTGAGGTCGTACCAATGACCTATACAGTGGCATTATTACTTCTTTCTTTCTACTGCTGATACCTCTCCCTATGCAACCAAGCATCTGACTTGCCTTCTTCATTGCTTTGTTACATTGCCTACCTGCTTTTAAGTCCCCTGAAATAGTGACACCTAGATCCCTCTCTTCCTCAGTAGTTTCCATTATAGTGCCATTTATACTATATTGAGTCTTTGGATTTCTGAGACCCAAGTGCATGATTTTGCATTTTTTGGCATTAAACTGTAGTTGCCATTCTCTTGACCATTTCTCTAATCTGCCTAGATCCTCAATCATTTGTTTTACCCCTCCTGGTGTGTCTACCCTGTTGCATACCTTTGTGTCATCTGCAAAAAGGCACATTTTACCCTCAATTCCATTTGCAATATCACCAATAAAGATATTAAAAGCACCGGTCCAAGTACAGATCCCCGGGGTACTCCACTTGTAACCTTTCCCTCCTTTGACTGTACTCCGTTTACTACAACTCTCTGTTTTCTGTCCTGCAACCACGCTCTTATCCATTCAACTATCTTAGAATCCAATCCCAAGCTTTCAAGTTTATTTAACAGTCTGCGATGTGGGACAGTGTCAAAAGCTTTACTAAAGTCTAGATAAGCTACATCTACAGCCCCACCTTGATCTATTACTTTAGTCACCCAGTCAAAAAAGTCAATAAGATTTGTTTGACATGATCTTCCCCCAGTAAACCCATGCTGTTTTGGATCCTGTAGATTGCTGGTTTTGAGATATTCTACAACTCTTTGTTTTAAGAGTGTTTCCATCAATTTCCCTACTACTGATGTAAGGCTCACTGGTCGATAGTTGCTTACCTCTTCCTTGCTTCCACTTTTGTGCAGTGGGACTACATTCGCTGTTTTCCAGTCCTCTGGGATTACTCCAGTAGCTAGTGACTGGTTGAATAATTCTGTTATTGGTTTTACCAGCTCCCCTTTAAGCTCTTTTAGTATCCTTGGATGTATCCCATCTGGCCCCATTGATTTATCCACTTTCAGTTTTGAGAGTTCTGTGAGGACTTTCTCCTCTGTAAATGTACTTGTCTCTCCCTCAGTTTTCTGACTATACTTGCAACTTAACTGTGGCCCCTTCCCTCTCTTTCAGCAGTGAATACTGAGCAGAAATAATTATTAATATTATCTGCTATTACGTTGTCCCCCTTAAGAAAACTTCCACTCTCTGTCTTCAGCCTAATTATTCCACTTTTTGTTTTTCTCCTTTCACTTATATACCTAAAAAAAGTTTTCCCCCCTTTACCCACTGACTGGGCCATTTTCTCTTCAGCCTGTGCTTTTGCACATCTGATTACCTTCTTAGCCTCCTTCTGTCTAACAAGATACACCTCTTTGTCCTCATTCTTCTGCGTCTGCTTAAATTTCTTAAAGGCCAACTTTTTTGCTTTCACAATACTTGCTACTTCTTTTGCAAACCACAATGGCTTTCTTTTTCTTGTGTTTTTCCTAACTCTTTTGACACAAAGTTCTGTTGCTTTTAGAATTGCACTTTTTAATTTTTCCCACTTATCCTGCACTCCTTCGGAGTTCTTCCACTCTGCCAAAGAATCCCTTACAGAGTTTCCCATCTCTACAAAATCAGCCTTCCTAAAATCTAACACCTTTGTTTTTGTGTGCGATGAGTCAGTCTCTGTCTTTATTTTGAACCATACTGCTTGATGGTCACTGGATCCCAGATTTTCACCCACATTTATGTCAGATATTCTGTCACCATTTGTAAGTATTAAGTCTAATATTGCGTCCTTACGAGTGGGCTCCCTCACCAATTGCTGGAGGGATGCTCCTTGCAAGGAATTCAGCATGTCCCGACTTCTGGTGGAACTTGCAACAGGCAGCTCCCAGTTTACATCAGGTAGATTAAAGTCTCCCATGATTATCACCTCTCCTTTTAATGCCATTTTATTAAACCACCCAGTTCAGGAATCAGTATTCAGCTGTGAAACTGTTATACGGTTAAAAAACAAAAACTAAGGCCACAATGACACGATTTGTGTCATCGGGTCCCTGCGAACCCCCTGCCGAATGGGAATTGCGGGAGTCTGGGAGATTCCGGGAGGCTTGCCCGCCTTCCTGGGGGGGGCGGGAGGCGGTCCCGATTTCCGGGAGCCTCACGGCCAACCCTGGAATGGAGGAGCATTATATCCACCACCCCTGAAATGCTTAGCTGCTTTCCATCATGCACTATGGTATTATCTAGTTATAGCCTGACAATGACCACTATGGGCCATATCATTTGTAGTGCATTTTGTCCTGGTGATCCCACTGGTCCCCATACACCTGCTACTACCACACAAAGGTGCTGCCGAGTATCTCTGTGGGGATGTGAGAGTTGGGGCACATTTAGTGGCCTCTGATATCCCCAGACTATTCAGAATATTAGTTAGTTATGACTGAGAAGAGGCGGAGCTTGGTGACATAATTGTGCCACCAATGTAATTATGTCATCCGTACCCCAGCCTCTACCACCAGTACATAGTGGTGTGGGGTGGGTAAATATATTATATCTCTGTGATATACTGTAAGTAATTATATCACTCCTGCAGTGTTGAGAGAAAGTGGGTCTTGGTCATAATTTTTGTATGTTTTTTTTTTACATTAAATTATGTCACATTTAAAATCCTGAGTTTCAGTGCTTTGTAATCACCAGTGAGGAAGGATTATATACATGTATTTGCTGTGTCTTTAACTCATGTACATGGACTTCAAGTTATCCGGTAATGGCTCATTTATATTATTCATGATTTATCATCTTTCGGTTTATTTTCTTTTACTTACTTCATATTATCTATGATTGCTAGTTCGTAATCCGCTTCTTTGCATATATCTGTATCCATGTGTTGTTTTTTTTATTTCCTTGCTGTCATTACTTGAAGGCGGGAGCCAGTCCTGCCGTGATAAGTAGCTCGGAGGCTCTCGGAGGCCAGGAGCAGGTTGGTACATGTCCCCTATGCCCCCACCCAGGATGCATCACTTCTCTGCAAGACACTGATGCATAAACAATGTAGCTCGCAGGATCTGGTTCTCTGCATCCTCAGACTAGCGTGATCCCATTTGTGACCACAACCTATATATCCAGTCACACATCTGTCCTTACTGAGCCCTCAGGGTGCGGCAGTGGTTACAGATCAGGTCCACACCATTGCATTATGGGAGATGTGTTTACTATGTTTGACATATCAGATGCTCAGCTTATATCTTCTTTCAGGATGGATTGGATGATAGCGAGATGGATGTGGATGACGAAGACGATGATGATGAAGATGATGATGACGAGGAGGAGGCGGTTCTCATGAGGGCAAGAGGGCCTGGCAGAAACTTGCACAAGCCCAGCCGACGACCGCAACAAACTGAGTCATTTGTGGAGAGTGACAATGATTTCTAGACAAGGGACTAGGACCACGCGTGGCACCCTGCGATACCTCCTGTGACTTCCATCTGCTGTGCCTAATAGAGTCACATGACCTGGAGTGCCACGAGGGACTGCAGCAATAGTGGATGAAGACTCATCTGTTTAAAATTAACAAAAAAACTTTTCCTATAATGGTAAAAAAACATGAACACGAAAACAAAATTATACACAAAGTACAGGAGAAATAATTTATTATAACAAAGTCGGTATTCATTTTATAGATAAAAAGTATTTAAAAAATAAAACCCAACTTCTTGATTATTCTGCTGGTGTGATTTGTTATTACGGATTAGTCAGACTAAGGCACAGGCTGATGTTCATCTCACAAAATGTATGGTGTCCGCTACAATCTGCGCCCTCCTTATCTCTGCCTGATGGCTGCTCTGTGCACAGAATGGCAGTAGTGGTATCCGTCTGTCCTCTCACAGTGGTCCATACAGGGCCCTCAGATGTCCACTTTACAGTGTGGAGCGTCTGTTCTCAGGGTATCAGAAATCACTTTGGCTCCAGACTGACTGATGTGGTTCCCCTGCAAACTTAATGACAAAGCCCATACACAGTATTAAATAGCAGTAACTCTGAGACACGTGCAACTCAATAAACACAGGTACAGTGCTTTGGCGGAAGTGTTGCCAACCCTAAAATTAGCTCCAAGTGCTGACTCTCCGATGTCCATATTACAATGAATGGACCGGTGTAGGGTTTCCTGCAGAATGTGGTTCCGAAACACAGGGCTGATCTTGCTAGGGATGACGATTCGCTGTATCCAGTGTCAGACTGGAAATGAAAGTTCCCATCGGAGAAATGCTGTGATTGGGGCCCATGCGTAGGGGTGTGGCCAGTCTCCATAGGAGAATGGGCCCTTTGATAAATATATATGCTAAACACTGCTAGTGCATGCATGATAATGTGAGAACTTACCTGAGAGAGGTAACAGAACGGTTCCCAGAGATAGCGTTGGCTAAACAGATGGCACCATCCAGACCGATGGAGTTTTCTTGCAGACTGAAAAATAAGAGAAATGGATGGAGAAATTAAATTGGCTGTAATAGTTATTTCTTACAGTGTACAAACCCCCCACCTCCGTCCATCCGTCAGCTGGTACTTACTTCAGAGTCTGCAGAGTGCGGTTAACCCGCAGTGCACCAGCCAAGGCTTTGGCTCCTCTAAGACCTATGTTGTTCCCTCGTAGACTGTAGGGAGACAGACCTGTGTGTTACTGTTCTACATAGGAGACTGCGGTAAACGTGTAGGATAAGTGACATCCGCATCCTGATTGGTTATAAACAGTCGCTCTGACCAATCTGAGGGCCCCAACATTCACTATCTGTTATAGAGGCTGCAGCCCAGAAGTGGTTCTAGCTACAACCCAAACCCTGGGGGTGACATTTAATAGGATGTGATTTTATGGCATTTTCCGAAATCGCACATTATCGAACTTTTTAAAATATTTTTTTTTTCCCCCGGAATGCGCTTATTTAATGAGTTGCGAATTCTGGGCCAAAAAGTGAGATTTTTAGTCATAACAGTGGGCAAATTTGTGGTAAAAAAATCGGGGTGAAAATGGCGTGAGGCCCCCCCTCCTGAGCATAACCAGCCCGGGGCCCATTGGGGTCTCAGCCGGACCTGGTTACAAAAATATGGGGGACAAAAAGCGTAGGGGTCCCCCATATTTCTGAAACCAGCCCCGGACGCTTGGACCGGTCCTGGTTCCAAAAATACGGGGGACAAAAAAAACTGGGGGTCCCCCATATTTTGGAACCAGGACCGGTCCAAGAGTCCCCACACAATTTTTTTTTTAAATTGTAACTTTTACACATATTTTTAACATAGAACCATGCACAGATATCAATGATCTGTGCATGGTTCTGTCAAATTCGCCCATCACAACCTGATCTGCTTGTGCGGTGATTTTTAGTAACGGCTTTCCCAAATTCGCATCTCATTAAATATGCGATTTGTATACTTTATAATGGGAAAACTTCTGGATGCGAGTTCAAGCGTTACTAAATCGCCACATCGGAATGTGTGATTTCGTGGCAAAAATTAGCATCTCATTAATTTGGCGATTTCAAAAAAATCTCATCCTATTAAATGTCACCCTAGAGCTCTTCCTAGTGTCTAATCCCAGTAATTACTTCTGGGATCTGTCGGGGTTCCGCTGTTGGTGTTCCGACTGCTAGGATTCTGACCGTATCCCGGCTAATTGTGCATCTGATTTCATTGTGCACAAACTGCAAGTACCTGTTAGCCTACGCTCAGAGTCCTCATACATCTGGTCACACCTACTTTTCCCTTTTTGCTACTTAAATGTTCAGACAGGTAAGTAAATGCCAGTTCATATAAAACCATGACACCCCTGCTTATCATCACTTTTTAGCCACACACATAAATACTCATTTTTCCTAGCTATACAGTATTCCCCGAAACGTAGCCTATGATGGATTAAAGCATCATTATCACCATTTAACTGTTTGAAGTCTCCGAGTGCCATCTGTATCTTTGGATTGTATATTGGGAGAAATTCCTGCCCGCAGGAAGGCACCGGAGCAAGATATCCCCTCGGGGAGCTGGAGTGCCGGGAGATTATTGGAAGATTATATATATATCTATATATCTCGGAGGTGTGTAGCACTTAGTTATTTAATTCATTTGTGACTATACAGACTTAAACATGTCGGTGCTTTACTTGCACCTGGTGCCTAGAGAGCAAGTGGATCTTTACACTAAACACGGTCAACCCAGGAGGCCTAAATGAGGCCATTAATTACAATTGTTTTCTGTAAATGCAAGATTGCCACATCAAACCATACCAAAGAACTAGATATGCAGGATGAGACAATTTAATACCCATTCTATGATATAAATAGTTATGATGTTGTTAGCAGCGTGTATAATTTTAATCATTCACTTCACAAACATAATATGAAGACATTTTTTTCACATAATCACAATATTTTATCACGATTAAGTTATCAGGTTTTAAATTAATAGACAGAAATGGTATTTAATAGTATTTTTAATAACAAAAAGTATCTTTGCACCAATGTAGAATTTTATACACGTATGGAGATGTGAGATTGAGGACGGACACAGTGCCACCCTGTGGCCACTTAATATAAACACTTCATTGTAGGAGATTGAGTAGCACCAGCCAAAAGTTTTAAAGAAAAGTATTTTAATATATTCTCATTGCTGTCACGTTTGATGTATAATATTGGTTTTAAGCACTAGAGTTGATGAGGAATTTGCACAGTTTGTATAATATTTGTATCTTGCCCACAGTGCTCCCCCAGCCCCGGACGGCTTCCTAGTGCTGGCGTGAGGTCACTTCCGGTCAACCGAGCCGGAAGTCACAGCGGGAGCCGGACCCGGAGCATCTGGTGGCGGGGAGAGTACCTGGTTGTATGTAAGTATAAATATCACTTTGTTGTACACCACTGTAAATGTCATGACGACGGGCTATGCCCGAAACGACGTTGACATAAACAGTAAAGTTTAGAAGTTTAAGTTTTCACCAAGACCCGGAGTGACACCTGTATTCCTTTGGTTATATATATATATATCTATATCACCCTACAATAGTGTTATATGGCGCCCTTACATATATTTAGAGTTGAAATAATTTCTGTTTTTCCCAATCCTTATTTGTCCAATTTGTACACACTAAGATTTTTCTTTCATGTAAAATACATTTATTGATACATACATAAAAACATTAAAACCAAACTTTTTTTGCAGTTAATTCTTGTCTTTGGTATTATCCTTTGATTATGGATGATATAAAAAAAACAACGTGTTTTGTCTCCTTCAAGAGACTTCATCAGGGGTGTGCAATTATTTTGAAATAATCTAAAAAAGGTACAATACCATAATAGGGAAAAACATTAATAGAGGTATGTGAACTCAGTACTGGCTAAAGTTACAGTAAGTGACTCCATAAACGTTAAGTGAATTTATATACTCACAAACCACCACAACCCTGAAGGTACTCACTCGAGAGTTGTGAGGCTCTGGTTCATCTTTAAAGCCTCTGCAAGTGACTGTGCCCCAGAGTGTCCAATGGATGCTCCCTGCAGACTGTGACATCATCACTAATTAATAATCAATGCAACACACACACTATACAGTATGAATTACATTATAAAGGCAATATATTAATCATTTAAGTCTGTTTTAGGTTTTAAACCAGGCACAACCAAACTATGTGGCCCTCCAGCTGTTGTGAAACTACACATCCCAGCATGCCTTGCCATAGTTCTAGCATTTCTTACTAGCAAAACGGTGGCAAGGCATGATGGGACTTTGTATTTTCACAGCAGCTGGAGGGCCATAGTTTGGACATGTCTTTTTTTTATAAATTAAGGGCAAATTGTATTATACATTTAAGTGGACAAGTTGCCCAGAGCTACCAATTCGATTTAAAAAAAATAGGTGGTTGCTATGGGCAACTTCACAACTTGTCTACTTCTCCACTTGATACATCTCCCACCTGTTTCCAAACAAATGGAAATTCTCTACTGCCTTTACTTTTATCTCACAATTCAATAGATCTGTTCATTTCACCTCATA
This sequence comes from Crinia signifera, assembly GCF_055691185.1. Classification (NCBI taxonomy): domain Eukaryota; kingdom Metazoa; phylum Chordata; class Amphibia; order Anura; family Myobatrachidae; genus Crinia; species Crinia signifera. Next base: position 47,329,911 of record NC_139223.1, read on the forward strand.
CTCCCACCCCCACTATACCTCATGCTTCTCCTAGGGCCAGATTAAGGGCCGCCTGGGCCTGAAAAAGTTCCAGGGTCCGTACTGAGAAAAGGGGAGGAGCTGTGACTACTGCTGTGTGACCAAAGCCAAGTGCACCCTCTGAACTATCAGTGAAAGTAATAAAGTGGATGATAAAGTAGCAGCCAATCAGCTCCTAGCTGCCATGTTTCAGGCTGTGTTTAAAAAATAACAGGAGCTGATTGGCTTTTACCTTCTCTCCACTGTATGACTCTCTCCAAAGCTTAGTATATCTGCCCTTTCTGAGAAAGCCAGAACCTAGAACCATTACATTTATTTCAAGACTTACTAGAGAGTGAAGAGAGTAGAGTTCTCCTGCAGAGCATTTGATAGCGCAGACGCACCCTCATCTCCGATGTTGTTTTCCTGCAAACTAATCAGGTTAGGAATACAGAATTAGACTGAGATCTTATTCTGTCCATATTATATATATATAATAATAAATATATGCACAGAGCACCAAGTCATTTCACTGTTACAACACGGTTGTGCTTGCTTAGAACCCTGACAGCTTACTCTAAACAACGCAGACACTGGTTTACCCGCAGAGCCCTCGCAAGGGAGCGCGCTGATCCCACCTGTAGCAAATTCCACTGGAGGCTGAAAAAGAGATGGTAAGGCCAAGATGTCAATATATTGATAGCTAAGTATCGACCATTCAACAATACGTCACGTGTATTCAATAGTCCTCCAGCTGCTGTGGGACTACACATCCCAGCATGACTTAGAACTGTTTTTAGTTTATGTGTAGTTTAATAGCACCCAATATCCCTGTAGTACAGTAGGTCCTTTAGTCACATGCTGGGGTATGGGAATGTGGATAGGGCATGTTTTAGTAATAGAACCACTGCCAGCATCAAGGAGATTGCTCACGGAGACTAATGCTGTGTACACACGGTGCGATTTGCAGTATCGACATCCTGCAGCACCCGATCAGGATAGACAGGATACAAATAGACTGTGTAGCACAGTCTAGTTCTACTATCTCTGAGCAGCATGGCCCCTGCTCCTCATGCCGTCCCTCCCTCCCTGCCAGCCGATGCGGGCACCCTGTCGGATAACGATAGATTATCGGCGGTCGCCAGATCGGCCCATGTGGACACACCTTATAGGTTAGCAAGTTAGTGCAAATCTTACCGTGTTTGCCCGCACCCGGTTCGATCCTGCAGCATCAGAATCTAAAGTAGAAATACACCGTGCAGCACAGTCTACTTCTACTATCTCGGAACGAGGGTCAATGATCAATCATCAGCATGGAACCCCCCCCCACACACACACAAACACACGCACGCGCACCGTCCCTCCCTACCGCCGGGTCCCGACAGATGCCAATATCGAATTGATATTTGCGGCCTTCGGATTGACCCGTTTGTACACACCATTAGGGGTAAATTTTATAGGATGATGATAATCAAACACTTTGATTAACAAAAGCAAGCTTCTCAGACAACAAATGGTTAATATAATGGCTTTTCTAAGTCTTTTGGTCACAGCTGTATATGATTTAAGTTACTTGGAACATCACAGAAAAGTAGAATTGACTATTTCTGTTCCTGGTGAAAATCTTCATATTTAATATTTATTATTTATTTATTTATTAACAGTTTCTTATACAGCGCACACAGATTCCGCAGCACTTTACAGAGAATATTTGAACATTCACATCAGTCCTTGCCCCAGTGGAGCTTACAGTCTATATTCCCTACCACATGTGTACACACACACACAGACAATCTAGGGTTAATTTTTGTTGGGAGCCAATTAACCTACCAGTATATTGTTGGATTGTGGGAGGAAACCAGAGTACCCGGAGGAAACCCACGCAAGCACAAGGAGAATATACCAACTCCACACAGTTAGGGCCATGGTGGGAATCGAACCCATGACCTCAGCACAGTTAGTAAGTAATGCTAACCATTACGCCATCCGTGCTGCCCCACGGATAATACAGGTAATATTTTATTATCTTTACATCAGAAAAATGTTAGATGATAGATTTCCTGAAATGAGGGAACTTACTGTAGAGACTCCAGGCTCCGGTTCTCCGCCAAGGCTGCAGCGAGAGCCTCCACTCCGTCATCCTGCAGCAGATTTGCAGTCAGGCTGTAGGTAGAGGGATACAGGTGCATTGTTTTATGTGTGTGCAGTGAGGGCCTAATTCATGATTACCGTGGCTTACTTACTCCAAGTGGGTCAGAGTGGTGTATTTCTGGAGTGACTGTGCCAGTGCCTGGGCTCCCTCTATGCTGATAGAATTCTCTCGTAGGCTGGAGGGCAAGAAGCAAAACAGGAGTACATACTGTAGGGCAGATCCACATCACAGGGTCTGCAAACTGGGCAATAAAGGACAAGGGGGCGTACTACCCTACTGAGGCGGCATACACATCACACAATATGGACGGTAACGACCAGTCATAACAACATCTTTGTGTATATCGTCCAATGTGAAGTCCTCTGATGTATGCAGGGCCAGATTTAAGTGTCCAAGCGCCCACAACGGGTTTTTTTGCCACCCACACCCCCAGGTTGGTCGGTGCGCCTTGACATGAGAGCATTCAGAAGCACTATAAAAGCAGAAGGTGCAAGGCTGCTCTTATGCCCAGTGACTAACCCACAATCCATGCCGAAATTCTGATTCACTCCTTCTGGCAAATTCCTTCTTAGATGGACAAAACCATGTGCACTGCAGGTGGGGCAGATGTAACATGTGCAGAGAGAGTTAGATTTGGGTGGGGTTTTACTTCAAAGTGAGATCTATATTGCAGTGTAAAAATAAAGCAGACAGTATTTACCCTGCACAGAAACAATATAACTCCCCCAAATCTAACTCTCTCTGCACATTTTACATCTGCCTCCCTGCAGTGCACATAGTTTTGTCCATTTGAGAAGGAATTTGCCAGAAGGAGTGAACCAGAATAACCCCCTTAGTCATAGTTGAGCAAAGCTGAGCAACAGACAATAAATGGCGGGAACCAGAGACCGCTTCTCAGTATTGGGCAGTTCTAGATGCAGCACACATTTATGTTATTCGGAAGGCAGACGTAGGATTACTCCTGCATGTCATATAGCTTTCCCAAAGTAACTGCCCTCCAAGGAACTGGGCTTTTATAAATATGTTTTAATGAAATAAAATTTATGCAAAAATTAAATCAAGAAATGTATAAAGCTAATAATCCTAGTATTCAGAAAATATAAAAACACTCACTTCAGGTATTTCAGGTGGTGATTCTGACTCAAGCCATAGGTCAGGCATTTCAGTCCATGGTTGCTGATGGAATTACTCTGCAGACTGAACACACTACGTCAGTAAGGATAAAACGGTACTTATGTAATATCTGGGCTCCCGTTTTTCTTATGAGACCGCGTCCCCTCACGGGGCTCGCCACGCTTCGGGCACGGTGGCTCGCTGCGCTCGCCACACTATATAAAATCAACTCCATGCGTAGTTGGATAGTAGGGGTATGAAAAAATGGGGTGCATTTAACATGGGAGCCCAGATAATACATAAGTACCGATAAAACAGTTATAAGAAATTACCTGACCTAGAGCAATAAGATCCAATATAAAAAACAATACAGATAATGCCAGCTAGTATGCATCGGAATAATCTGTGTATTGTCCACATCTAGGAAGGAGAAGGCTGCCCCGCTGAAAGCACGCAGAGGTGACTTCAGTCAGCATTGAATATATATATATGTATATATATATATATATATATATATATATATATATATATATGAAATTATACCTCTACAAAGAGGGTTCTCAGTACAGACATATTCAAATGGGGTAGCCAGGTAATAGCCCTACTCAACTCAACAAGAACTGCTGGTACAGTAACGACAACTTATCACAAGTTCTGCTTATAGTCCCTACTCAACCTAACAGGACCTACTGATAACTACAACTTATCACAAGTCCTGCTGACAGCCCCTACTCAACCCAACAAGAACTGCTGGTAACTACAACTTAGCACAAGTCCTGCTGACAGCCCCTACTCAACCTAACAGGACCTACTAATACTGTAACTACAACTTATCACAAGTCCTGCTGACAGCCCCTATTTAACCCAACAAGAACTGCTGGTAACTACAACTTACCACAAGTCCTGCTGACAGCCCCTACTCAACCTAACAGGACCTACTGATAACTACAACTTACCACAAGTCCTGCTGGTGACAGCCCCTACTCAACCCAACAAGAACTGCTAGTAACAACAACGTATCACAAGTCCTGCTGACAGCCCCTACTAAACCCAACAAGAACTGTTGATAACTACAACTTACCACAAATAGTCCTTCTGACAGCCCCTACTCAACCCAACAAGAACTGGAAACACTGATCATTAATCCAACACCTGAAGACAGGGAATGGTCAGTACAACAATACCTTAAGTAGCTATTCCCCAGTTTGTAGAATGTAACTTCCTATGAGACATTCAGGTCTCACCCCTGTTACTATACTTGTAATGATGGGCTCAGCGACCGAACCTTCGTCTGCTTACATCATTACTAGGACATAACTAGAACCCTGACTGAGCTACAACTACAGTATGTAAAGTACACTTGTTCACCTACAATGGAGACTTGCCATCAATCTCCTGCATTAGCCCTCATATTACCAACACCGCTGCAGATTACTTATCTCTACCCACATGGGATGGGACTTACTCAAGGGTGCTTAAACTTGAATTGGCTGTGAGTGCTTCAGCTAGGGCTGCCGCTCCTAAGTCCCCCAGGGCATTGCTCGATAACCTGCAACACAACAGTAAGAAGGTCGAAGCAGGTGGAGATGGACAAATACAAATGTCAATAACCTCGTTGAAAAGGGTGTGGATCAGTTGGGCAAACATCCTCTGATCTTGCAGCCTGGGCACTAACACTCACAGGTGTACATAGAGAACTTACCACAGCTCCTGTAGCACCTGGTTCTCCTTCAGGCTCGCTGCCAGACTCTTTGTTCCCTCCACCCCAATGTTGTTGTTTTTGATGCTGTTGGGTAACATAGTAGTAGAGTCAGATCAGTACCAGAGATACAGATCTGGGTGCTGGCTCCCCAAAGTATAACTTGATTAAGACACCAATTAATAATGACACGACAACACGTTTTTATATATAAAAGCATTGTAAACCATTACACACAGTTGTAACTGGTGTAAATGAGGATGACCTTTTCTGCCTATCGCACTCCACAGCTTGTGTATTATGAATACAGTATATGTGATAGGTGTTGGCAGGGGAGAATATGTCCCACAGCAGAGATGTATGTTTCCCCCTCCCACTTACACTCATTAAATACAATAAGCAGGAATAAAATGGATAGTTCCTCTCGTATGCTTCCGTTCAGCGGCCATTTGGCAGAGGGACACATAAAAGAGGTACTATCCATGTTTTATTGTTGTTCAAGAACGTTAATTTGGTCATTTAACAAGTGATAACATGGAGAGTGATAAAGTACCATCCACTCATCTCCTAGCTGCAATGTTACAGTTTGAGAAATGACAGTTAAAGGCTAATTGGCTGGTACTTTGTCTCTCTTTATTACTCTCCACTCACTTGTTAATGCTTAATACATTTGGCCCCTAGGGGCGGCACCTGTTATGGGCGGCATCTGGCAATCCCTCCCCTGCACCCTTTAAAGTTTTTTTTTTCAATATAGTGCTGCGGGCAGTGCAGTCCCGCCCCGCTCTCCCTCCTTAGCACCGCAGATGCATTCCCTCTCACCAGCTCATGCTCCACTCACTGGGGCTGGTGAGAGAAAGACCCCCAGCATACTCTGCAGTATATTGAGTCCCCCACAACCCCCCCCCCCCCTCCCCTCCAGCACTGCCCCAGTCTCATGCTGACCCTGCTGCAGGGCAGTGCCCAACGGCACCTCCTGTCTCGCTCTCCCCCGTCCAGCACCGCAGCTGAAGTCACGCTAGCGCCGCCACCATTCCATGCCCCCCCCCCCTGCCGGCGCTGTTGAGATGGAGCCACCAGATCCAGTGAGCCACGGTCCCATTGTACTCCAGCGGCGTGACTTTAGTACTGCCCTCCTACCTCCAGCACCGCATGCGCCGTTCCATGCTCTCCCGCCAGCGCTGGTGAGAGGGAGAAAAGCTGAGCTGCCGGAGCCAGTGAAGGAGCCGGCGACCCTGAAACCCCGGCAGCTGACCCTGTGCTGCAATGGCTTTCAGGTACACTGTAGTACCACCAATACAGAAGGGGAAGAGGGGGGCTTCACAGTGCAGGCAGCCTGTACTGAAGGGGAAGGGGGGAAGTGGTGGACATATATAAAATGTGTTCCTAATACCTGCGCGCTCTCTCCTTTCTCCTCTCTGTTTTCCCAGCCCTCGTCTCTATTTTTCTCTCATCTCTTCTGTGCTTTCTCCACCTGCCCTACCTCTCACTATCTTATCTTTCCCTCTATCTACCCCCATCTCTGCCCCAGCCCCCTTCACTCCTAAAAAGGAGAGGGGGGTCGGCCAAAAAAGTTGTGCCTAGGGGCTGCATGACCCATAAATCCGCCCCTGTTTGGCCCTGTATCATATTTTGGAATATACACATTCAATTCAGGGCTGTCTGAGACCACAAAATCCTTTGTCTTTACATTTATCAATGTCAACCAAGTCAACACATAGACACTGTCGACCTAGACACTGTTGACCTATTATCCTTATACCCTTATACTGTCTTAGCGGATCTTGGAATATGGCAGTCCAGATCATGACAGGTGTACTTAATATCTGCCACTGAGCATCAAGGCACTGACAAGTTGTGGGTGGCAGACCTGCTGTGGGTGGCAGACCTGCTGTGGGTGGCAGACCTGCTGTGAGTGGCAGTATAACTACATATACTCACTTCAGGGCCTTCAGGTGGCGATTCAGCAGTAGAGACTCAGCCAGATACTGCGCCCCCTCTGATTTTATATGATTGTTCTGTAAACTGCAAGAGAGACGTTAACAGGAAATATGAGGGAAACGACTTTGGCGATATTGGATCAATCATATCTCTGAATTAACCTTGAAAATTACAAACAAATCAACACGGGGTGAAGTCTGAAACACAGATTTACATGATAGAAAGGAAGAAAATGTGTCACTTTAGAGAAAGGTCGATATTTCAGTCATTGTTGTATTACAGGACTAATGGCAGATATTTTACTACAGCAGATATGTGTTGTTTTTTTTGGGGAGGGGGTCCTGCACAGGATTGTCCACTATAAAGATTTTAAATGTATCAATCTTACAGTGGATTCAACAATTAGAATAATTTAAATTGGATCCAGATCCTGTATTAATTCTTAGATAATCAACACAATTTAGTATTTAATCGGCTGGAGGTGCTCCCCGGAGTCAGAGGTAAGTATATTTAGTATATTTAGACTGGAGAAAAAGAAGACTCATGTGTGGGGGCACTCATAAGATGTATATAAATATACCTGTATTACAATCTTAAGTGTAGAGGAAAATACGTTGAGGAAGTGGTATTAATGTAAATTTAAAGTTAATTTAAAACTTAACTTTTAATGATCACACTTTAATATTAATGTATACAAAATAAAATAAAATAAATCAAAAATTAATTGCAAAATATAAATGAATTTAAAACCGCACCGCAAAAAGATATCACTCTCCTGTATGTGACAAATGTTCACTTTCAAACATGCATTTGCTTCGGTAATTTGATTCCTTATTTATATACTATCCTTTACCAAACGTTTGAACAAACAGGGGTAGTAAATACCAGCTTTAGCCGCCAAGTTCCGGTTAATTATGTATAATTTGCCAAAAAATTCAACATGTCACAACCAAGGAGTTCAGCAGAGTATGCAAAGAATATTGATGACATAAACTCAGTTATTCAGTCTAATAATTATGTTGCGTTTTAAGCAATAGATATAGCAACAATGACAATTATAGTTAGACTATTTGTGTGTTTAGTAACAAGTCTAGAAAGTAGTGCTAGAGATATGCAACCATAACACATTACCCTATAAAATAGTTTAAATATGATTTTAGCCATGGATCGGTTATACATTAATTTGAACCCAATTCAAACACATTTAGTAATTGGTTAACCGTTAAATTGCCTAGTGAGATTGCTGTACAGATTCCTTAAAGTGTAGGGCAGTTAATTGAGCAGACAATTAAGGTGAATCAATTTGACATTTGAATCAAATGGTCATAAAAATGGAAATAGAAAGGGAGAGACAAAGTAGACTGCTGATGTCTATGTAGCTCACCTAATTTCTACTTTCCAGTCATCATAAAGTAGAGGATGATGGATGAGAGAATCAGGGAGAGACGTCGCAGTGAAGTAAAAGAGCGGCCAAAAGTACCTTCTGCTGCTCCCTTCGTCAGGCTATGTAGCCACTGTTGCTCAATTAAGCATTGCAGTGGGAACACACCTGCCTTTTAGCAGTGAGAGAGGATTAGGTGCCTACTAGTGAGGACACGAGAAGTGGAGGTTTAAGGCTGTGTACACACGGGGGCGATTATGTCTAATATCGCGGGCAATATGGTCGCTGAGCGACCATATTGCCCGCGATGGGAGTGTGCACCGGCGATATATATATATATATATCGCCGGGTGCGCGCTCCCGTTTTCTCCCCCGTAGTGATTGCTGGTCACAGGAACATGCTCCTGCGACCAGCTGATTTCCATCTCTGGTCGCTGATGCAAACGGGACACTGAGCGATATATCACTCATCGCGAGTGATATATCACTCAGCGATATATCCCCCCGTGTGTACGGGGCTTAAGGTTGAACAGGATCAATAATTTCTTGAAGTACCAATATTATCTGCGGCTTCAAGATCAGTTATAAGTTAGATTAATTAAGTTATCTATACCTTGCACAATATACACATTTTTAGGAAAGCAGGTACATACTGTATGTCATTAGGATGTTTAGTTAAGTAAATAGGGTTATCTTATACATGGCACAACATATGGATTTGTGTAGAAGCAGGTACAGGTGTCCAGGGCTATTTTTCTGCAGGCTCCAGCAGGAACTGAGGCCCTTATTCTAGTTCACTCTTTATGACAAAATATTTCTTAGATGGACAAAACCATGTGCACTGCAGGTGAGGCAGGTGTAAAACCCCACCCAAATCTAATTATCTCTGCACAAGTAACAGCTGCCTCACCTGCAGTGCACATGGTTTTGTCCATCTAAGAAATATTTTGTCAGAGTGAACTAGAATAAGGGCCTCACTTCCTGCTGGAGCCTGCAGAAAAATAGCCCTGCAGGTGTCCTTTTAAATGCCGCTGGACCGCGGCTGTAATAGGCCGTCACCTAGCTAGATTAAATCATGTAGCACATGAAACAATGTATAGGTGCAGCATATACAGAGTTAAAGAAGGACAAGAGTGGAGGCAGTTTAAGTCCCGCTGGATCGCGGTTGCAGTTTAAACGGCTGCTGCTTTCACAAATTCAGTTTAACAGAGGCGGGTATATGCGTGGTCTACGTGCCGCTGGCCCGTGGCCGCAACACAGACGGCTGTTAATATCACTTGTCACCAGTAAACACAATAGTTATGTTCTTGGCTATGCACAGGTATCGGCGGCTGTCAGCTTCCACAGGGGGTGAGTTGCTAGTGCATAGGAACAGCTAGGAAGACGCGTTTCGCCCCTCCCACAGGGCTTGCTCACATCCTCAGGTGTCTTGCTGTTATACTGTCCAAACTAGCTCCCAAGGAGAACATAATGGCAGCTAGGCAGTGACTCGTATGGTCTTCACATCACATGAGGGCATTTGTAACTCTACCCCCTGGGGCACTACACACTGAAAACAGTTGGCATTGGCATAAAGCCTCTGCTGTGTTCTGCATTCAAACGAGCCTGGCACAGATTGTACTGTGTTCATCTGGGGGGTAATTGGGGGGGGGGGGGGGTTGTGTTCTATGGGGGACAAGGCAATTGTTTTTTTTATGTATATGGAGAACAATCTGATATTTGTTTTCATGTGAGGGCCAATGTATTCTATTTTTGTTATCTGTGAGAAACAATGTGATTGTTTTAAATATGGGGGCCGATGGGCTTGTTTTTTTCCTGTGGGGGACTGATGGTGTACCGTGGCAATTTTCAAATCTTGGTGTGCTGCGAGTTGAAAAAGGTCGAAAATCACTGCTTTAAATGTATTGTTCCACTTACTTCAGGCTCAGCAGCACTCGATTGCTCTGTAGAGCCTCTGCCAAGGCCCTGGCACCGCTGGGTCCAATGGCGTTTCCATGGAGGCTGTAGCACATCATACAAAGAGTTAATGCCATGTTTACCAACTGTGATACGTTACCGGCTCCCTCACATCCCAGAGCACTCACTCGATAGAGGAGAGAGTCTGGTTCACCATCAGGGCTCTTCCCAGCAACTTTGCACCGCGGTTACTCAGCCGGTTCTCTGCTAGGCTGAAACAGAGCAAATTGTTGCTTACTGCACTTTATTGGTTGCTATGGGAAACATCTTCACGTATCCTCTATAGACGCTTCATACATCTCTCACTTAGGACTTCATTTACTAAGCCTTGGAGAGAGAAAGAGGATCGACATCAAGTACCAACTAATCAGCTCCTAACTGTCATTTATCAATCCCAATCTGTATCATAGTAGTTAGGAGCTGATTGGCTGGGTATCCGGATGATAGTTTGACAGTGTCTAGGACTAGGTCGACACCATATAGTCGACACGTACGGTCAACATCGACAAAAGGCCAACGGGACATTACTTTTTCCCGCACAACACTAATTGCGGGTGCATGTTGATAGGTGTTTGATACTGTAGGTGTTGACACTGAAACCATAACCATGTCAACCCTTTTCCATGTCGATCTTGTGCCTTGATCTACAACAGATTGCCTGGTGCTGTATCTCTCTTCAAGGCTTACTAAAGAGAAACTTTAGTTCTTACAGTTATCTGATCTATTACGATATAACATTACATTTAGGTGTACACTAACAATTCCCCTACATCGGGATTACCCTGCAATGTTGGATGATAGGTAATAATTATATTATAAGGTATTGAAAGCTGGAGGAAGCTGCTGAGTCTGCTCAAGGCAGGGAAACGCGTTGTGGGAGAACTTGTACCACTGGTCGGGGACACTCTGAAACCAGATACTTCATTCCGGATAAGGCTGCAGAGAAAATAACGCCAGCAGTCGGGAAGGTACCGCAGGAGACGAGTTATTAACCCTGGATCACCCTGTCTAAACTCTGGACAAACTACCCAGCTAAAGTCTTAGGCCCATACACACTAGGAGATTTTAATTTCAAAAGACTTTGCCAAAATCTGTGTGTGATTTCAGCTCAAAGCTCACCGGGAAAGCCGCTCATCTGCTGATATTACCAGCAGATGAGCGGTTTTGAGGACGGCTTTCCATAGCGCTGCACTATGCAAAGCTGTCCACCCCCTGCTGACAGCACCGGGCAGGGGGAAAGTCGCTCACTGTGTATGCAGTGAGCGGCTTTCCCCTTAGCGATGATATCAGCCATCGCTGTCCATACACGCTGGGCATAGTCGCCCAGTGTGTATGGACCTACACACTGAGCTATTTTCCCAAAGAGCAAGAGAATTTCAGGAGGCGAAAGACTTTGCTGAAAATCTTTCATATAAAACGCTATTTACATAATGGGCGGGGTTTGACTTTCAATGGTGGAAGCAGGGGCCATTGTATTCAGTGCATTTCTGTTCTTGGGGCCTGATTCAGAACTGATCACTGGGCTGCGTATACTTGCAGCCCAGCAATCAGGTAAACGCCACCCAGGGTGAAATCCCGTCCATGTGCACAGCTGCAAATTAATTTGCAGCCGTTCACGTAGGGAGAAACCATTCACCATCAAATGACTTTCCCCCAGTGCGCAGCACCGAGTAAGCCAAGACTACTCAGCACTGCGATGGCCGTGAGGGGTAAGGAGGGCACTGATGACTCCAAATGGCTGGGGATTGCCTGCAGTTTCTCGTGAACTCCAAGAAAATGGCAATGGCACACCCCAAAATGTCTGTCTGCTGTCAATCAGAAGGCAACCGACCAGCGATCACAGGCGTTTGGCAGTGGTGGCGGTAACGCATATATTGCTGGTGCAGGCCAGCAATGCATGCATTACCCCCATAACATAATGTATGTTGGTGGGCAGTGGCGGCGGTAACATATACAGTGCTGGCCATACGTTACCATTTATTAATAAACATTGGTGGTCAGGGGTGCCAGTAATATATACATCTCTGGCCCATGCCAACAATGTATATACTGTATTGCTAATAAATAAACATTGGTGGGCAGGGGTACCAGTAATATATACATCACTGGCCCATACCAACAATGTATATATTACTGGTTTATATAAATAAACATTGGTGGCCAGATTTATTTATGTGCTGGGAGCGGGAGCTTCTGCGGCTGACTGTCCGGGCGGCTTTTCCTCCCTGCTCCAAGCAGGGGGAGGGAGAAGGGGAGCGGGAGCTGCCGTGTGGACAGGGGGCCTGGAGCTGCTGTGGACAGTAGGCGGTTTTTCCTCCCTGCTCCGTGTGGCGTGAGTATATGGAGCAAGGGGCGAGGGAGAAGGGGAGGCAGCGGAGCGGTCCACTGAGCTCAAAGTGGCTAATCTTTCACCCCGGCGACCATAGGGGCGTACACACACAGAGATGATGGATGAAAAACCATCCATCATCGCTAGACATGCAGGTAAAGCTAGCAGAAGGGGGACTTTGCTAGTGATGATGCAGGAGCACGCATCATCACTAGTCTGCCAAAACGGGCAAAATGAAAAAAATTTCAGCTGAATGTTTTAATACCGGCAGGTGTTTCTATTTTGCTTTCATTGCTTTTTTATTGTGCATAAAAATATTTGGGTCAAATCCGAAAAGCGCTGTTTTTTTCTGTTGTGAATTGTGTGTGCTACTGTATATTATAAAGGGAGGGTTAAGTATCCCTTTAAGAAAACAGCTGCACAACTATTTCACAGACAACAAAGAGCACGACCAAAACATTAATCTCTTATGGCAGGCATCAAAACCGGTAATGAGAGGGCACATCATTTCATATATCAGTCACCAAAAGAAAAAACTTAGGGAAAAACTCATACAGGCTAGTGATAGGGTTAAAAACGCCTACTCCACCCTTATAGACGCCCCAAATGACCAGAATAAAAACTCATTTAAGGAAGCCCAGACATTATATGACATATTATGTGCAGAGAAAGCCCAAATGGACATAAATTTCCCAAAAAATAAATACTTCAGATGGGGAAATAAGCCAGGAAGACTACTAGCGACAATGACTAAGGCAGCCAAAGATGTCAAACATATCACAACATTAAAAACACACACTGGAAAAAATACCACAAACCCTAAAGAGATAGAGAAGCTCTTTATAAATTATTTCAAAACCCTATACGAGACACCCTATGAAGACACATGTGACGGAGAACTGTTATTGACTCAGGCCAAGCTTAAAAAGATACTACCCACAGACAGGGAACAACTGACAGCTCCTATCACGGAACTGGAAATTTCCACAACCATCTCCTCCCTACCACTAGGGAAAAGCCCAGGTCCAGACGGCCTATCAGCAGCATACTACAAAATGCTCTCCCCTATACTCATACCGCATTTACACAACTTGTACAATTCCATTCTCAAAGGAAACATGGCACCAGACCGCTTCAATGACGCCAGAATTATTTTAATCCCTAAACCAAACAAAGACCCAACAGAAGTCTCCTCATACAGGCCCATCTCTTTATTGAATCAAGACCTAAAAATATTCTCAAAAATAATGGCACAAAGATTGCAATTAATTCTCCCAGACATCCTCCATCCTGCGCAAACAGGTTTTGTCAGAAATCGACATTCGGTGAACAACATCAGAACACTTATCGCAGCCTTGACGCACACCAAACTGGCAAGGGAACTAGACAATTTAATACTGAGTTGTGATGCGGACAAGGCGTTTGACCGAATCTCATGGTCTCATCTAACTCGAGTATTCACACACCAGGAATTCGGCCCGGAATTTATCCATATTTTTAACGCACTATACAAAGACCCCAAAGCATCCCTCACCATAAATTCTTTAAACTCTACGCAATTCACACTGTTTAGAGGGACAAGACAAGGGTGCCCACTATCGCCGCTCTTTTTTAACTTGGCATTAGATCCCATACTACGTTACTTTGATTCCTTACCTGACTGGACAGGTATCAAGATAGGCACAGACACAATCAAATTCTCAGCCTTTGCGGACGACCTCCTATTATACTTTTCCAATCCCAAACGAATCATCCCCACACTAATAACAGTATTCAACAGGTTGGAAAATGTAACAGGGTTTAAACTAAATTATACTAAGACGATAGCATTAGCCCAAGGACCGAGATCCAAACAAGGATGGGGAAACACGTTCCCATTCACCTGGGCAGAAAACACAATACAGTACCTAGGTTTAACTATACACCCTGAAACTGAAAAACTATATGAACTTAACTACACCAAAGTATTCACCAAAGCCTATCAAGATTTTCAAAAATGGAAAAATTTACCCCTCTCTTACATAGGCAGGTGCCACCTGTATAAGATGATAACCTTCCCGAGACTGCTATACGTAATACAAACACTGCCCATAATGCCTAGGAAACAAGACCTCAAACTAGTTAATAAAGCCCTATCCGCTTTCATATGGGGGGGAAAAAAAGCAAGAATATCATTGTTCAAACTCCAACAGCCTAAAGATCTAGGGGGAGTGAACCTGCCATGCCTAAAAAGCTATGCACAGGCAGCCAATTATAAAATAGCAATTGACTGGATCAAAGGTAAAAACATATACACCAATAGATCTCGAGAACAAACCTTCAGCCCGCATAAAGATCTAGTGATGTTACTGCATACACACCCCAACTCACTAGAGAAAGATTTAAGAGAGAACATCCTAATAAATACAACATGCACAGCCTGGAGGTCAATTCGAAGCAACAAGAAATTAAATACATGCAAGTCCTTATTTTTGCCACTGAATGGAAACCCCAACTTCAGCCCCTACCACACACACCCATGCTTCCAGGAATGGAACAGACAAGGACTACGCTACATATACCAGTTCATGGATCTGGCTCAATGGAAACTCCTAACTAGAACCCAGATACAAGAAAAATATCCAAATATTATTATCCCGCTATTCCAGTATCTACAGGTAGCTAGCTATACCACCAAACTCTTACGAGAACTAACGAACCATGACAAAAGTAATGACCTAGACTCAGCAGTTAGACACACCCTGACAACACTGACCACATCACAAATATATTCTAAATCCCGAAAATTACTAGACGTCACCGCTCCACCAATAGGTCTCTTAAAATGGCAAGCAGATTTTCCCAACATCACAATGGAAAAAATCCTCTCATCATATGTAGAAATGAATAAACTCTTAGTGGCCACCACATTCATGGAAATGAACCAAAAAATTCTCCATAGATCGTATTATACACCTAAGCTAAAATTTCTGACTGGCGAATCTCACACATCTAACTGCTTTAAATGTCAAGAACCAAACGCGGACATGTTACACTGCCTTTGGGAATGCGCAATTGTCAGAGACTTTTGGGAGGATACACAGTCTTACATAAATTTACAACTGAATATACAATTCAAGATAAATAAGGAATGGGCCTTTTGGAATGTTTACACCAGGCAGGATAAAAAGGCACTAACTAAGGGGACAAGACATTTATTGCTTAAAATAGCAGCAGCAGGGAAAAAAACCATTCTTTCACAATGGGTAGAAACTACACGTATCCCGCAATCACTATTACACCCTAGAATCCAACACTTGTTCACAATGGATTGGACGGAAACAATGACAAACAAGGAGAAACTAGTAAGCAAATTTGTTAACACATGGCTGCCTTATATACTGACCCTTAGTCTACAAATGAAAGAGGCGGTGAGAAATAGCCTTAAAAACACCACATGGTACGATCTAGAGATGGTAGCAAATGGGAGACCTCCTTTCTGAAGACAGGTGGTTACGTAGCCTATACGATCGAGGACAAGGAGAAAAGGGGGAAAGATACAACATAATAGCGGTTATAATGGAGAAATGCATATGTTTTATCCTTATTTTTGAAATGTATAATTACTAAGAAAAACGTTTCCTTATATGCCAGCATCAGCACACCGCCTTCATTGGCCAGTAACAAAGAGAAGACCGATACCTGTCAATACATCTCGAACTGTATGAACTATACCAAAGCCTCTTATACCCCTATACCCAGAACCCCTGTGAAACAAAAAAAATGCTCAAATTTTGTGATAAGCTTGTACTATTACTTGTTTGTGGAATAATTTGTGACAAATCAATAAAAATGTTTAAAAAAAAAAAAAAGAAAACAGCTGCACATTCGGATTTGAGTTGCAGATCTGCGCTTGTCAAATTCTTTTACATATAGACTTTCCCCAGTTCTGTCACCTGATCCTATGGATGGCGCAGTCCTTAGAGCACAGGATGCTGGCTAATAGTTCCATCACGTCGTCTCTAAAGTTGTTATTCTCCATTCTGGGTACAACACAAATACAATGCCATAAGATGTGCGTCAGAGGTGTCACATTTAAATAAATATATATCAGTATAGTATTTATAAGCCATTGAGTGATGTGTGTCTCCAGATGTGAAGGCTAACTGGTGTAATGATCTGCAGGCGGCTAATTACATGTTAAGGACCAGATTTGCCACACAGGGCCTGGAGAAGATATAAAATCAAAGGTGAAAACGGACCAGTCACTCAGCTCCTAACTGACATTTTTATAAATCAGTTTGTAACATGGTGGTTATGAGCTGATTGGCTGGTGGTTTATCACTCTCAATTTTATCGCTTTTCAAGGCTTTATACATCTGACCTTGGTTTGAAAAATGACAGTTATGAGCTGGTTGGCTGGTGCGTTTATCACCTTTTGATTATATATCTTCTCCAGGCTTACTACATCTGCCCCCAAGTCTGATTGCAGCTGCATCATGTGCTTTATAATAGACTGGGCATGCATCATGGGTGGTACATTAAATAACAAATAATCAATGATCGTCATTCTCCCTCTTTGTTGGAATGGCATAGCACAAAATCCTTCATATGCTGACAAAATGCAATGGAAACTAGAGTATATACTGCACCATAGGCTGACAGGCAGTTTGGACAAAAATACAAGAAAACACAGCGCTTGTTTTGAGGAAGGATCAAATTTAAATACCAAGGCATAATTAGGTTGTGCCAATAATATTTTTTAATGAATACATTAAAAAGACATACATTTAAAAATGAATAAAAACTTTTGCTATAACCATGAATTAATGGCGTGGTGGTTTTAGCAGTCTCACATTGGTAATTGATAATGTGGTGCAGTCCCATTCTGAGGATGACCGTTTGACCTTATGATGTTCCCATCAATTTGGTACTGTCTCATACACTAACTATGTATTGATCTCATTTGTAGTTGGCTCAATTAGAGCAAGGAGTACCTGCAGTGGAGAATCTTTACCCTGGAGGGAGTTCTTGAGCCCAAAGAGATGTAGCTGGTGGGTAAATGCAAAAACTAGCCTTGCTGCACCCCCATGGCGTCCTATAATTTCAGGTATAGGGTCACTCACTTCTAATTTATCCTCTTTTTTAGATTCACACCTCCAAACACAGATCACATATTTATTAAAGGCACCGCGCACTTTCTCAATTTGATTCAGAGTATCGAATGTAAAGAATCTTATGCATTTATTATATACTTTAGATGCACAGCGTTTATATACTAATATTCCGCACAACCTAGGTGTAAAAGCAATTGAATCCCAACTAAGGAAAGATGGTGATCTTTCCGACGAGAAAATAATATTTTTATTAGACGCCATCACATTTATTTTGATGCACAATCACTTTTTGTTTCAAGGAGAACACTACCTTCAGGTTATGGGAACGGCCATGAGGAACAGGTTTGTGCTGAGCTATACCAACCTATACATGGGTCAATTTGAGGACCAACATGTGTGATGGGTGGGCTCGGTGCACGCCTGGCCTTCTATGGCCATTATATCGATTTATATATCGATTATATCGATTTATATATGATTTGTTCTTCATTTGGGATGGGGATGCACAGTCAGCCACTATTTTTGTTGATTCACTTAATTCCAATTTATTTAATCTCACTTTCACTCACACCTACCATCACACATCTATTAATTTATCTTCTATAACTCTTGAAGCCAAAGGCAACACAATAATTACATCAAAGAAGTAGGATCTTATATGTATCGTAATTACAAAAGCAGCCATTTGCCAGCATGGAAAAGAAACATACTAAAAATGTCAAATGCTCCGCCTGTGAAGAAACTGCTCCAGTAGCGCACGCAGGGGGGGTTTCTGAGTACCCAGAAACCCCCCCAGGAATCTAAGGGCCCTATTCTGAAAGCTGAGGGTCCCCTCTTTCCATGGGTACAATAATTTTTAAATCGGCCCTGGGGAACCGGAGATATCTGACTTCAAAGGAGTGGTCCCCATCCAAGCCTATTAATTGCTCTTCCCAGTCAGATATTTCAGGTTCTGTCTAATTTAGAGTTTTTTCTGAGGGTATATTCCAAAAGCTGGGACTCTCCCCCTTTCAGGGACACTAGTATCTTGTCTCTACTGTTCCTATAACCAGAGATATCAGCCTTCCAGCAGCTGGTTACTGCTCCAGCTCCACACACCTGGTATGTAGTTTTATATACTCTTTGGCAGATTGCTCTGCCTCCTGACCTCTGATCTCCTAGTCCCCAATACCATTTGGTAGGTGGGATTCTCTAGTTTTTAATTCCATTAAAATCTAGTTCCAGGAACTGGAGATATCTGCAGTCAAGCAAGCTGTCCTCCCACCAGAAAATTATGAATAATAAGCCCACTCCACTATACACCCCTCCTCTGCGTATTAAACATCCTCTACCACCCTGGAAGTTATGTATCAGGGCCCAGTCATTCAGCCCAATGCCCCCTTCTCCCACCCCATCTCCCACCATCTGTGCAGTAAAGGGGTAATTAGTGGAAATTACTGATCCAGGCCGTACATGCTGAGCGGTTTAAAAATAAAAACCCCTACCACCTGCGGGACATCAAAGCTTCCGCTCATAGCACCCCCTACCCCTACCGCTGGAGGATCGGTAGGGGCCCCAATACATTGCTATACCCAGGGGTCTACACTGCTGTTAAATATATATATATAATTATTATTATTATTATTTATATACACTTGGTCTATCTATATTACTTTAACTGACTCTGCATATACTGGGTCACCTAAGTGTCCATCTCCGTGCTTTGCTCCGCCCCTCTCTGGAAACCCCCTTCTGAAAATCCTGCGTTTGCCCCTGTGCTCTAGTGCAGAAACATTTGAGATCCAGGCCCAGAATATTTCTAGTTCGTTCCTACAAAGGGGCTATCCCTGTGACCTGGTATCAAATGCATTAGACTGAAAGTGGGGTTTTGTTTGTGTTTGCAGAGATGCAAACCAAAAGACAGTAAACACTTTGTGGGCGCCCACAAAGCGTTTACTGTCTTTTGGTTTGCATCTCTGCAAACACCAAAAAAAAAACACTTTCAGTCTATGTACTGAACGCTGGGCGCACCACCAGCACTACAACCACGAGCACTAGTCAGAAGTGGTTATTTATGCTGGTAAAAAATTACTGAATCATCGAATTGATATTCAAACTATAGCTGTTGCGGGTCCACCCCCTCTTTCTCCTAGAATCAAATGCATTAGACCAGGGCTGGGCAACACCGGCCCTCCAGATGTTAGTGAACTACACATCCCAGCATGCCTTGCATCAGTTTCGGCATGGCCACATAGCAAAACTAATGCAAAGCATCCTGGTATGTGTAGTTCACTAACATCTGGAGGTCCGGTGTTGCCCAGCCCTGCATTAGACAGTATGAACAACTCCCAGAGAACAACTAAAATAATACAATTATCAACTTGAATTCCAAATGTTATTGGTACAACCTAATTATCCCTTGGTATATAAATTTGAACCTTCCTCAAAACAAGCGCTGTTTTTTCTTGTATTTTTGTCTTCAGCTATCACTAGTGGGAGCGACTCCCCCGCTTTACACAGCAGCTAGGAAAGATCACCCATTCCAGCGCCTGTATTCCTTTAAGGGGAATTTGCGAGTTGACACTTTGGGCCTAATTCAGATTTGTTTGCTCTACTCCCAGTCTAGCAAACAGATAAGCACACCCGACAATCGTCCGCTGACCATCGAATAATTTTTTCTCCCCCTATGTAATAAAAGTCAGTCTAAACTGACTTTTGTTTCAGCTGCTGATTGGAGAATATGGGGCAGACGCCCATAAAATGCTGAGAGTTCCCCTGCTCCAGACCCCTGTCCACCCCCCCTCTGGAGCGAACGGCCAGGCGAGTGTGAAGCACCAATAACAAGTTATGACCCAGGCAGGAGGAAGTAGAGAAGACAACAGGTACCTTAGGTTTGTACAGTATTGTAGCTGCGGTAAGAAGTTCTTCACGAGGTTGTAATTGAGGCACTGGGACAAATTTATTTCTTGAACGCAGCTGTCTGATGTTCGCAGCAAGTAAGCAAGAGCAGAACATGTTAATGGGTTCAACTTTCCACCAAGTGTTCCACTGCTCATCGCCTCTTCAACTGCACAGATCAACTCCGTGTGCCCCATCTCATGCAGGCAGCACACCAAGTTAACCATGTCACATGAGATTGTCTTTCCTGCACTGAGCAAGCTCTGCAAGTAGTCCGCTGCTTGTCCATGGTAGCTGTTTGGCTCCTCCTTGCTTGGTAGACATCCGGCCAATATACGCAGGACCTGCGGTGAAAGAAGCCCTGATAGGAAGCGGAAGAAGATGGACAGATGCACTCCATCAGCTTGTAAAACGCGCTGTGTTGCACTTTTATAGTGGTTGAGAAAGCCCAACCTGGGCCAAGTAATGCCCCCATCTGCAAATAAGTCAAAGATGGCACGTTTGGCAGCAAAGTAGAAGTGGACAGCGGCAAGGAACTCCTGCAGCAAAATATGGGAGAAGCAGAAAGCTGGACATGAGGGGGAATGCTGGACAAGCAGAAGTCGGGAACAAAGGCTTCCAGGCAATATCGGGGTTTCAATCCCACAAGATTTCAAATCTGACTCATAAAAAACTGAACGTTTCCTAACTAATCCTTGGAATGCCAGCTTTCCTAGGTTGCCAAGTGTTCGCCTGGCACTACTTGGTTGTTCTATCACCTCCAAGTCATAAAACTGGGCTTTCAAATACCAGGAAAAGATGGTTGACAATGTCTCTGGGAGAGGTTGACTAGTGGAGTCTTGGACATGTAGAGCAAACCCAAGAGAAATTCCTATAATGTGGCACAAAGTGGGAACAGTACATAAGGCCTTCAAAGAACAATGACATTGTAGATGATCCCAGATCCTCTCCACGGTACCATTGGTGTCATGTAGCAGCTGATCCAGAAACACATTTATCTCATTTGACCCAAGCCCGGTTATCTCTGTCATTCGATCAACGAGTCCTGCAGGAATCCTAGCAGCCGCTCCTGGCCTGGATGTTATCCACACGCAGACATCTGGCAGCAGATTGCCCCGCAGAATATTAGTAATGAGACACTCGGGAGGAAGCTCTTTCTGGGGGTCAGTGCTGGCAGCAGAGTTTGAGAAATCCAATGGAGCCCGTAACTCGTCCAAGCCATCCAAAATAAGAAGCGAGCTTGGAGGTGGCACAGAATAACATGGGCAGGCGATGCGTACCAACTTCTCCGCAGAGAGACGGTCATAAATATTCAACTCCCAGAAATTCAAAGACAATACAGAGGTGATGTTTGAGCACAACTCTCCCCGCGCCCATTTTTCCACAAACAGTCTCACCAGGGTGCTTTTACCAACTCCTGCCACTCCCACAGTCACAGTGATCCGTGGGGGGAGGCAGACTTTTGACAGTGGCATTAGTAGATTTTCCAGTGGCACCTTCTTGGTGTTTACACTCGCACCCTGCCCCAGCTCCAGCTGAACAACATCATGTTCTTGCAGCTGGGCATCAGTGAAGCCTTCCAGCATTTTAAGGGAGTCTAACTGTGTCAAGAGTGAATGGTGATCTGTGTATTCCACATTGTCCAAATACTTCTTAACCAGTGGATCTGAAAAAAAAAAACCATACAGTTAATGTGAGCTTTCAAAATCACATCACATCCAAAGCTCATGACTTACCATAATGTTGCATGCGGAGGTAAAGGCAGGTACCACTGTGCTCTATACAGTTCTGGAGCCCTTGAAGGTACCACTTGCCCTTCCCACCTAGTATGTCCATCAGGGCCTCTGCCCACTTAGGCAATGAGGTTAATTTCTGAAGACGCTGAACCTCCTCTTCATTCAACATCTCAAGCTCTTGCAGCTTCATCATAATCTCCTGGAGGGATTCCAGACAGGCGCTGGATGTGAGCTGTCTCCTGTACCTTAGGATCCATAAACCTAACAGACCACGGACAGATAAATAAGCAGAAGGAGAGTTAAAAAGGATGGTGCAAGAAACTAATGAATCTAACAAAATAAGCCTTATAAGTGCAGTAATATTATAATTACTGGAACCAAATATTTGAAACTAAGCTGGAGTCAGAGACAAATCACAGTTCCGGAAGCACATATATATTCTTCTATTCTTCCAGTAGATATTCTTCTACTCAATGGGTATAAATGCAGATTATTATATGAGGACATCCATGTACCTTCCATATCATTGTTTTAAACCCCCATGAGGTCCCAGCATTCCTAACTTTTCCGAGGTCCATGTCATCTCTAGGTTTGGGCTGGCGGCAGCTTCATCCCCTCTGACATCATCCTGTGAGAAGACACAATAATTAGGTCAGCATGAATGTGGGGCCAATGCAGAAAGTCGTACACTGCAAATGGGATACTGTCAGGATCCCGGCAGCTGGGGCGGTTAGGGTTAGGCTGCAGTAGGGAATGGTTAGAGGGAATGGGATCATTGGGTCGACCTAAAGATGGTCGACAGTCATTAGGTCGACACCACTCGGTCGACATAATGGAAGGTTGACAGGTGTCTAGGTCGACTTGGCACAAGGTCGACAGGTGGTTAGGTTGACACAAGCATTAGTCTTGGTCTAGGTCGACAGTCAAAAGGTCAACATGGGGTTTTTCACAGTTTTTTAACTCGAATGTCGACACAGACTATATGGACACTGTTTTCTCGCTGCGCTCGGTACACTATTTTATTCTCCCACCATGCCCTAGTCAATGGTAGGGCATGAAATACCACCTGTCGACACATGTCGGCTAAAAAAAACCATGTCGACCTTTTGACTGTTGACCTAGACCATGTCAACCTAATGCTTGTGTTGACCTAAGCACCTGTCGACCTTGTGCCATGTTGACCTAGACCCATGTCGACCTTCCAGTATGTCGACCCAGTGGTGTTGACCTAATGACTGTCGACCATCTTTAGGTCGAACAACCGACCATATCCCGGTTAGAGTTTTGCTGTGTAAACGGTAGGGTTAAAATACCAAAAACCGTCAGAGCTGTAACTGCCAGTATTTACCCAGACACAGTTATATTACACCACACAGAAATTACTACACCCAACTATGATCAGTGCAATGATGGCCCATCTTTTAATCTCCTTGTCCATTTACTTAACAGCAAACATTTCATCTTATATTCTGATACACACAATGACTCAAGTAAAATGATCATTTCAGGAAGTGTATCAAGACCTTTAATACAACATTGTGAAGGATACTTTACAGTCTGTAATTTCCATGCATCTGTTGGGTGGTTTATGTGCATATCTCATGCACCTATCTGTGGAGATCAGAATACTCTCCCCCCAGGTTTAGACCTCATCTTCCCAGTATATAGGCCCTTATTCTGATTGATTCGGTCCTCTGTGCATTCGCATGAAGGACCGATGTTTTCTGTCTGCACATGGTCAGGTGTGTTTCTGCACATGTGCAAGCGCAGGTTGCGTGCACCCACGGCAAACTTTCGATTCACCCTGTGCACGCACCCTACATGCCGAGGGCATACCTCCCAACAGTCCCGATTTTAGCGGGACAGTCCCAATTATCAGGGCCTGTCCCGCTGTCCCACAGTGTCCCGCGGTGTGGGGGGGCTGTTGGGAGTCCCCCCTGTCAGCTGCTAAGCAGCGGGGAATAAACACTGTGCGCATGCACAAGTCGCCCTAGTGTATGGGGGCCTTTAGATGAAGACAAAAAAGGAGAGGGGTTTTGCTGGATAAGAGTTCAGAATGACTCTAGAACCACATAAGGGAAAGTGCACAGATAGGCGCAGTGAGCTCATTAACCATTGTTAGCAGTGACAATGCCCGATATGGAACCTTGATATGGAACATTGGGGCAGATGTATTAAGCCTTAAAAAGAGATAAATTCAAGTGTGATAAGGAGAGATAAACGTCCAGCCAATCAGCTCCTTACTAACTTTTTTCAAACACAGCCTGTAACATGGCAGTTAGCAGGTGATTGGCTGGAAGTTTATCTCTCCTTATCACACTTGCATTTATCTCTTGTTAAGGCTTAATACATCTGCCCCCTTGTCTTTCATTGTGTTTGTCTCATCGACCGCCACTCTCATCTTCTTGAATTGACTTTACTACCTAACCCAATTGACAGAGAATAAGAAAGAAACTTTAGCCAAACCTTTTTGTAGCAAGTAATCATGCGTCAGAGGTTTACAGAGATCAGATCACGATTATCTGGGGCCTTTATAACCCTCAACACTTTCATCTACTGTTGAATACTTATTATTTAGTTACCTTCTTAATACTATATTAGTAAAGTTCTCTACGTGATTTCCCTAGATATAGATAAAAGCAGTTTCAGGTTATGTTTTACTTATAGTTCTTGATTTTCAGGTTAAGAGAAAGTAAAAATACAGAAGTGACAACCCTAAAGACAGAAGTCCATCCAATATCTCGCTTCCCTATTGGTTTAGGTACTGGCATTACATACCTCCCAACTGTGGTAATCTTTAAACTGGGACCTGGCTCACCAAAGGTGTTGTCCTCATGGAAAGGGGGTGGAGCTAAAAGGAGAGTGGGTGTGAGTAAAGGGGGCATGGGCATGCAGCGACCCCCGTTTTTATAATTTTAGGTTGGCATGCCCAGTGCTCTCCAGCAAATGGACAGCCTCTGGCCCCCTCCCTGTCCTCCCTCTTCAGTGCACTGAAGAGATGCCATGGGCAGGTGCACACCATCTCTTCAGAGATCACTGTTGCACTACAGATCTCCTGCTCCCCCTAACTACCTCCCCTGCCCACGGAACATTGCCACCAGTGGGAGGGACAGTGGAACAGTCTCCAAATAGCGGGACTGTACTGCTTTAATTGGGACAATCAGGAGGTATGCATTAACAGTTCTACTCTACATACCTATTCGCTGAGGGGTGTGGTATAGCTCACAGAGAACATCTAGTCAGACAGTCAATAGGTCGACACCAAAAGTTAGACATTCATTAGTTAGACATTGACAAAAGTTAGACATGTATTAGACATTGACAAAAGTTAGACATGCATTAGTAAGATATTGACAAAAGTTAGATATGCATTAGTTAGACATTGTCAAAAGTTAGACATGCATTTGTTAGTCATCATCAAAATTTAGACAGGCATTAGTTAGATATTGACCAAAGTTAGACATGCATTAGTTAGACATTATCAAAAAAATTAGACATGCATTAGTTACATATTGACCAAAGTTAGACATGCATTGGTTAGATATAATGTAACAACACAAGTAAAATGCCGACATGGAATATCAATATGTTCACATGGACACCATATAGGTGTACCATGTCCGCTCCCATTTGTCAATGTCTAACTTATGCTTGTCTAACTTTTGATAATGTCTAACTAATGTATGTCTAACTTTTGGTGTCGACCTATTGCCTGTCTGACTAGACATCATCTGTCAGCTGTCTAGAACCCTTAGCTGAGGCAAGAGGGAAGAAACACAGCATTTATATAACCCCCCTACACTATAAGAGACGGAAAAGTTGACAGTAAGGGGAGCTAGAGACAGGCGGCCGCTGATGGTGGTAGGAAGTCTTCAGTAGTGGTTGGCGGGTTCACCCAGGCCACTCAGGGTTTAGCATCCAGCCCCTACTACAAGTCATGGACTTGTATAATCTGGGATCGCTCAGTGGAAGGCTTTTACAGAGGTTACAATTGCTGTTATCTTCTATTTCGAGTCCACAGGGTTGGCTCTACCTACAGCCCTGGGATCAGTGGGGGGGGGGGGGGGGGGGGCGCCTCTATTCCCTGACCCTGGGAGCCCATCTTTCCATAATGGACAATCACACATATCAGCAAATGCAAAAAAAAGATTTTTAAATATATCCAACCATATATTTCCATTTTTTCAATGTAAAAGTTACGAAACATTGATAACATAATTTATATAAAACCAATTAACTCCCTTAGATGACGTTGTAATGACAACACACACATCCTCACCTTCCAATGTGATCATGTATTCAGTCAGGTCAATACCAGACTATACTACATGGCTGCGCTACCTCCCAACACAAACGCTTAGAAACCAACAATAACTAAAAGTTTGGTTCCTGACTACTATCATGACATGAATGTAAAACACTTACCCCACAGAGCATAGTTATCTCTCACATAGAGATACTTACTTGTCTAAACTTTTATCTAACCAGTCCTAAATGCAGCAGAGGCAGAAGAAACCAGAAGATATAGACGTATCAGCCCATTCAGCTTGTGTGGGGACCAGGTATGGGGGTCCCCCAACAGATCCAGTCCTCGCTCTCACCACGTTCCCTCCACAGACAGGCGCACCTGTGGTAGTGATCAGCACAGATGAGGAAGTGGAGGTATGGGCTGGAGGTATGACATTAGCTGTGGTCATGGCAGTATGAGTGGGCCTCAGTGAGTGTGGACTTACTGTTCTGGTGCTCAGTTCCCTTAGCATCAAATAAAAGAAATAACTTGATTTTGGTTCCTCATTTTAATAATAAAGAGGTTGTTTTTCCTGTGCACAGAAAGCAGTGGAGGCACTATAGGAACTTACATGGGGAAATGACGGCTGTGGGATAGAAAGTCATGGCTAGAAGCAGACATATTGTATTTCTGATATTTATGCGCACACATATTCCGCAGCGCTTTACAGAGAACATTTGAACATTCACATCAGTCCCTGACCCACTGGAGCTTACAATCTTGGTGGAGTGGCGGAACTCCCGGAGGCAATGGAGTCATCTGCCGCCGGTTGCAAGCCTTAATGGGGGCACTGGCTCCATTGCCCCCCGATGTTTCGCTCACTTAAAGTACCCTGATAGTAGGCAGCGGCACAGCATGACCCCCCCCCCCCGTCCCCATCCCCCTGCCAGCTGGTTTGCTGCAGCAGCAGTACTCACTGAGTCGGCCGGGAGACTCGCAGCAAGTGCAGCACCATGGGTCAGGTGACACACAGCATATGAGCTCCCGGCAGCCCAGCCCCGCGCAGCAAGCTTCAGCCAGCCGTCAGTCTAGCCTGAAGTCACCGGCTGCCCTTGAGGGCCCCCAGATAGAAGCCTCCCCACTGCGCCTTCCGGGCATCTAATTTGCGGTGCAGCCTACCCCCGGCCCCCTCTGCCCAGAAGTACATCTGCCACCGCCCGCGGGGAAGGCAGAGGCCGCTCTACGCTCCTGCTGCAGCCCAAATTGAAGCCTACACTGCCAGCAACATCAGGAGAAGACTGTGAAGCAGCAGCTCAGGGAACCTGGGGACATGAAGCTAGAAGGAGAAGGTACCTGTCATCCCCAAATCCTTGACCATCACCTCACACCCAGACAGCCCCTGCGTTGTGTGTACCGTCCAGAAGGGATCAGCACCACAGTCACCCACCTCCCACTCTAGCCCTGAGTGCCTGCATCCAGGCTGTAGCAGCACCAGGCTTGTGCCCAGTGCCCACCAAGCTCTATTTTCCTGCCTGACACCCTCCTATATCTATGCCTGACACCCATGTCACCTCACCTCCTTCTCTCTATCCCTGACAACCTCTTGACACTTTCTCGCTCTCCCCACTCTATCTTCATTTGACACTATATCCCTGACACTATCTCGCTCTTCCCTCTCATTTCCTCACTTTAGCTATCTATCAATGGGGGGCACCAACTTTTTTTTTGCCTCCGGGCGACATGGACGAACTTACGCCACTGGGGCAGATGTATAATCGTGTGGTATATGGGGGAGAAGGGGTATCAGCGCACGCTATGTACAGTGATACCGTTTCTCCCCCATGTATGAAGGAGTCAGCGTGCGCCCCTGTCCATATCGGCGCTGCTATCTAAATTATAGCAGGCCGCATGTATGAACGGTCAGCATTACTGACAGTTCCGCCCGATGCTGGTTTTGGCTTCGCCAGCAGCAAGCTGGTAAAGCCCTATCTCAACAGCATGAGTAGCGAGATCCTGCGCATGCCCAGTCCAGCCGGCCAGGGGGAAGGAGATGGCGCATCAGTGTAAAATTATGCGCTATCTCCAGGAGGGGACATCGCCGGAAGGGGGAGTTAGCACTCCCCCGCTTTGGCAGACAAGATGTTAATACATCTTGTCGGTCTCCCCTCCTGCTTCGCCGCTATAATACATCTGCCCCTATATTCCCTACCACATGTACACACATTCAATCCAAGGTTAATTTTTTTGTTGGGAACCAATTAACCTACCAGTTATTTTTGGATTGTGGGAGGAAACCGGAGTATCTGGAGTAAACAATGGAAGCATGGGGAGAATATACAAACTCCACACGGTTAGTGCCATGGTGGGAATCAAACCCATGACCTCAATGCTGTGATAAAAGGTATATATGACCCACACCCTAACGTTTTTGTGTTGTTGTTTTTTTTTTGGGGGGGGGGGGAGATTTGGAATCAACTATTAAACAGCGAGTTTTTGTGGCATATATCTACCCCTTGAATGGCCACAGAAGTGGAAGTGAGGGGGCATGGGTCATAGGGTAGACATACATAAGGTCAACCACTTATGGTCAACAAGGCTTATTTCGACCGACACATGGGAAGGTCGACATGAGATTCTCATGTTTGTTTTGTCACGAAATGTTGACGTAAGTCAACATGGAATACAGGAAAATAGTAGCGCTAGACAAAATCTGATAAAAAGTACACAAAATTTAATAAACACAATAAAAAAGCACAAGAAATGAATTAATTAATAATGCATATGCAATAGCTTGGCACCTATTATAATTTAAGGGTATGTCCATTCCTAGTACACCGCCATAAAATGGATCCAATATTGTCCAGAATGCAAAGTGGGTATAGTTACCGCAGGGTAGTGTCCGACAAGAAGATATTTAATCCTGGGTGAGGAAAAGCAAATGCTGGGATCTTCAGGTGGTCGGTTAGAGTCCCGAATATTAATGCGGCAATTGAAGTACCAAAGTGATATATTCTGGAGGCGGCTGGTCTGGACCAAGTAGTAGCGATGTTGGCTGGGAAGGTGCCAAGGGGTCTGCTCCTGACGCGTTTCGCTGTATCAGGGTACAGCTTTATCAAAGGAACATGGACCTGGGTTGACACCTGGGTGGTGACATGGATTTTACCTGTCTTTTAGAGTGTCGGCGGTGTGTATAAGGCTCTGTATGAGATGTGTGTGCAGGGAAGGTATGTCTGTCTGTGACGGATCTCTTCCACCTAGCAAGGGGCTGGTGTAATAGCCAACACTATTTGGTGACAGCTGTGACTGTTGGCATAAACCAATGGATAGTGCGGGTTTCCACTTGCAGACGCATGAATCCTCCCCTTAGCCTATGGAACCTGGCATTAGATTACGGCGACTTATACAGCCCATTGCCTGCGACTCACAATCATCAGCCGGGAAGAACCAATGTCCCTTATGACAACACATCTACAGGATTCTATATAATGGAAAGCAAAGAATCTTTTTACCACAGCGCTACAAACCACAAAGCATATTTCCACAATTGGCCCCGCTGTGATAATGATCCCACCACAGTCACGGGGGGAACTCCTGGGGTCTCCTGTCTCAGACTGGAGCCACTGACCTTGAAATACAGACAAAGGTATAATTTCCCCATGTGAACGTCAATCAGTTCAATTACATCCAACCAGGCCTTTTACCTTTATAGTTGCAGGAGTCTAATATCTTTCTAAGCAACTGTGTTATTAACACCTAAATAATTTACTGGAGCTTAACAAAGTATTACAGTAATTATATTATCAGCTCAAACCACTGGAACAAAACTCGCTTACGGGTCGCTGTTGATGAAAATGACAACTGACAATTTTGACATAAACTAAAATAACATTGTAATTACAATCCGCCTAAACTTACCTAGGTGACAGACTCAGCGGATAAGTACCTGGGAGGCAGGAGAGTTCTTTGTTGCTTTAAATAATTATATGCTGTCTTTGTTCACCAATCTTGTTATGATCCTCTGTCTCTAAATCAAGTTTCCTTATTATATTGCTTTATGCTTGTCATAGCTTCCATACTAACCACAGGTCTCCTGCGTCTGGTTGCATCTCACTCTGGCCTTAGCTGTCCCTTAAATGTAACTGTCCCCTGAGTGTTTCAGCGCTCATCCACCGTAACTATGCTCCTTTTCCTCAGGTGTCCCCTGTACGTACTGTGTCTGCGCTCAGCTCTACGTCTGGTCTGGTCTGGTCCACTGATCTCAGCATCTCACCTCTTCCTGCTCAGACTTCCTGTCTCATGCATGAAGCAGAATGTACGACAAAGTGACTGGTGCTGGGTTACACTGCACAGCACTCAACTCTGCGTCACAGCTGACAACAGGTGCAGTCCATGGAACAGGAAGATCCTTAGCAAGATTTTATATTTAACAAATTAGCTACATTTTAACCTGAAGTGCAATCAGATACGTAGCTCCCAATCCCATGAAAATAATATCAATAATTGCAAATAGGAAAATACACTAGAAAGACTCCTTATCAGCAGCGGTGTAGCTAGGTGCCATGGTGCCCGGAGCAAGGGCATATTTCGCGCCTCTCCCCCCCTGTAATGAATTGGGGGCGTGGCTAACATGTGTTGGCATTTGAAAAGAAAAAACTTAAAAAATAAGACACTGTATAAGACACTGTAACGGAATCTGCTGCGCTATATAAGACACTGTAACGGAATCTGCTGCGCTATATAAGACACTGTAACGGAATCTGCTGCGCTATATAAGACACTGTAACGGAATCTGCTGCGCTATATAAGACACTGTAACGGAATCTGCTGCGCTATATAAGACACTGTAACGGAATCTGCTGCGCTATATAAGACGCTGTAACAGAATCTGCTGCGCTATATAAGACGCTGTAATGGAATCTGCTGCGCTATATAAGACACTGTAACGGAATCTGCTGCGCTATATAAGACACTATAACAGAATCTGCTGCGCTATATAAGACGCTGTAACAGAATCTGCTGCGCTATATAAGACGCTGTAATGGAATCTGCTGCGCTATATAAGACACTGTAACGGAATCTGCTGCGCTATATAAGACAGTGTAACGGAATCTGCTGCGCTATATAAGACACTGTAACGGAATCTGCTGCGCTATATAAGACACTGTAACGTAATCTGCTGCGCTATACAAGACGCTGTAACAGAATCTGCTACGCTATATAAGACACTGTAACGGAATCTGCTGCGCTATAAAAGACGCTGTATCGGAATCTGCTGCGCTATATAAGACGCTATAACGGAATCTGCTGCGCTATATAAGACGCTGTAATGGAATCTGCTGCGCTATATAAGACGCTATAACGGAATCTGCTGCACTATATAAGACGCTGTAACGGAATCTGCTGCGCTATGTAAGACGATGTAAATGAATTTGCTGCGCTATATAAGACCCTGTAACAAAATCTGCTGCGCTATATAAGAAGCTATAACGGAATCTGCTGCTCTATATAAGACGCTGTAACGGAATCTGCTGCGCTATATAAGACACTGTAACGTAATCTGCTGCGCTATACAAGACGCTGTAACAGAATCTGCTGCGCTATATAAGACGCTGTAATGGAATCTGCTGCGCTATATAAGACGCTGTAATGGAATCTGCTGCGCTATATAAGACGCTATAACGGAATCTGCTGCACTATATAAGAACGCTGTAACGGAATCTGCTGCGCTATATAAGATGATGTAACGGAATCTGCTGCGCTATATAAGACGATGTAACGAAATCTGCTGCGCTATATAAGAAGCTATAACGGAATCTGCTGCTCTATATAAGACGCTGTAACGGAATCTGCTGCTCTATATAAGACGCTATAACGGAATCTGCTGCGCTATATAAGACACTGTAACGGTATCTGCTCAGGCACCAGGAAATTGCTCGAAAGCTGTAGCAGTGGTGGCGGCTTTCAGTGATCAGCGTGAGAGACGCCAAGGGGGCTATGGTCCTATCTGTCCCTGTCCAATGCTACCATACCTCCCATGGGCGGAGGAGCTGCTGCTGGGAATGCATAGCAGTCCTCCTGCTGACCCAGCGGCCATATTTGTTGGCGGCTTACAGATGTCAGCAGCAGCGACACCACCAGTGGACCAACAGTGTTAGCTTAGGTCTATTGTAGGAATTGTGGTTTATTTTGAGCAGCATGCACATAGTTAATTTCCAGATATGCAGAATAACTTAGGTACATACATCACAGTTACAAGCAGGTGTACAATATATTCAGCAGGTGTATTGGTGCAGTTACTTATCTCCTCCTGCAGCTTTATGTAATGGACAGTAATGCAATAGAGGTCTCTCAGCAGGCTTGGAGGTCTGTACAGGGTGCAGACCTGAACTCGAAGGTTCTATGAGGGCAGCGGGGCTCTAGCGCTGCAGGAGCTGTGTGCAGAGAAACTCCGGCAGAGCAGGGTGGTGATTGACAGCTTCCTCTGGCACACTAACACAGCGCCGGGCTCCTCTCCTTTCAGTGCCGGAACACACTGCAGGGAGTCGCTGAGAGGCACTCCAGGTCCAGGATGCACTAGCGCCGGGACACTAACGGCGCAGGACAGTCACTACTCCTGCGCTACTACACAGTAAGCAGCGCGCTAAGTGGCTGATAAAGTCGCGCTGCGCTGCTATTGGCTAGGCTTTGTGTACAGGGATAATTTGCGGAGGGGGGGCGGGCCGGCGGCGCCATTCCACCAATCGGCGCCCGGAGCATGAGCTCCGGTGGCTCCGCCCTCCCTACGCCTCTGCTTATCAGCGCTCATAACTAAAAACAAGAACACAGGCCCTTATTCAGATCGCTTCGCTCGGACGCGAATTCGGGCAGCGTACCATATGCAGGGAGCGTGCGAACTCGGCGAGAAGTCCGGTCACCGAGTGCTCGCTGCTGGCCTTCCGAGCAGGGGGTGGAGAGGGGTGTTGCGGCCTGATCAGGTTCATTACCATATGCGCACGCCCTGCGTTTCATGGTCGTTCCCAGGAAAACACAGGGTGTGCATATGGAAATGCGGTCGGGACGTGCGTGCAGGGGGGGGGGCATGGACAGCAGACTTAACCGGATGTCAGCTGCCCACCCATATCCCTGCTTTTCTACACTCATATGTACGAGTGGTCTAGACCACTGGTGCATGGGCGAGCGCTTTCCAAATCATTGGAAAAGCGACCATCGAATGATGGGGGAGTTTCCCACAGGCATGCGAATGAATGTTCACATAAAACATCCGTCAAATGGAGAAAGACCAGCCAAATTCCCAGATGTTGAAGGCTGACGAGCAGGGAGCATTATCTTCTAATTCATATGGAAAAGCGAAATGACCTTCGGAAGGTAATCTATGCATGTACAGAGAACCACATGGTCAGGATGAAAAATATGGTAAGGTGAGACATGAGACAAAGCAGACAAATCAGAGACGCAATTTCCAGCAAGAACACAGTCTTCTAAGTGAGCCTACTGAATCTAGTGGCTCATGCAAAGACTCCTGAGCACTAGCGAAAGATCCCATGGGTGTACAGGAGGGATAGATGGGGCTTGGATGTGTCGCACCCCTTGAAGAAAAGTCTGGATCACCAAGCACTTGTCTAATCGTCTCTGAAATAGGACAGACAGTGACAACACTTTAAGCGTGGCTAAGCGAAGGCCGACGGTACTCTGTAGAGTTGAAATGTCTAGCTGAGCACCACTGGAAAAAGGTGCACCAGACACGATAATAAATGCGAGCTGATGAAGGTCATGGTCTTAGTGACAGCACCCAAGAAACCTCTGGCCGTCAGGAGGGCTGTTTCAACAGCTAACCAGTCAAAGCTAGCCTGGACAGATACTGATGAAGGTACAATCCTTAGGAGAGAAGATCTGGATACAGTAGAAGCTGCCACAGAGAAGCTATGGAGAGTCTGAGCAGATCCGCAAATCAGGCCCTTCTTGGCCAGTTGGGAGCGAGTAGAATGGCTACCAATGACTACTGCTTCAAGTGACAGAGAATTAGAGAAGAAAGGGCCACTGGAGGGAAGATATACACTAGCTTGAATGGTCAGGGAGCCAACAGAGCATTAACCAGAAACGCTCCTGGGTCTCTGGTTCGGGAACCGTAATTGGGTAATTGCTCAACATGTACAAGTATATGCTCAACATGTACAAGTATATCAAGGGCCAATATAAGGAACTGTCACACACCCTATTTTCTACTAGAAAGGAATCTAGGACGCGAGGGCATGAGTATAGATTAGAAGAAAAAAGATTTCATTCAGCTAGTAGAAAGAATTTCTTTACGGTCAGAACAGTCAAACTCTGGAACTCTCTTCCCAGAGAGGTGGTAACGGCTGGCTCATTAAATGCGTTCAAGGCAAAGTTGGACAAACATTTACTGGAGAAAAACATCCATGGGTACAAATAAGAAATAGAATTTGTCTGTAAAATAACAGAACCAACCAAATCAGCAATGGATATCTATACCAGGTTGAACTAGATGGACGCAAGTCTTTTTTCAGCCTTACCTACTATGTAACTATGTAATTTGTGGTTCAGCGTGGAGGCCATTCAATCTACATGAGGGCAGCCCCAGAGTCTGACCACAGCCTACAACACTGTGGGATGCAAAGCCCATTCACTTGCCTGAACATCTTGTCTGCTGAGAAAGTTGGCTTCCCAGTTTTTCACACTATTCCTTTCTGCCTCCACACCCTCGTGGATGGTAGGGTATGAAATACCGCCTGTTTTTCAAAAAGAAATCACAGCTGCTCTGCTAGACAGGTGCATGGCATCTAGTTACTGCTACTTTGCTACGCATAGGCATGGCATCCAGTCACTGCTGCTCTGCTGTGGGTGTGGCATCCAGTCACTACTCATGGGAGTGGTCACACCATCTTGGTGGAGTGGCTGCAGCCACAAAATGAGTTCTTACAAATACTGATACTAATTACTGCCTACTTTTTATAGCACATATCTTCTGAATCCCAGAACTTTCTACAATTAGGTTAAAACTAAACACTTTTTTTACTTAAAGTAAAGCTGGGTGAGCACACATTTTAGTTCTCTAGATCAGGCATAGATGATATGCGTCACTCCAGCTACTGTGGAACTACACCTCCCAGCATGCCCTGCTTCAGTTTTCCTCCTATTGCATGCTGAGAGTGTAGTTCCACAGCAGTTGAAGTGCCACATGTTGCCCTCCCCAGACGGACATAAAATAAATGACCGCAAACACTGTTGTACACTTGGATGTAACCTGCAGTCAGGTGCGATGTCCTTATATACAGTAAATTCATAGCAAGGCAGCAACACCGCAATGCTGACATTTGATGCATCTATATATACACACTGTAGAACTATAATGTGGCTGCTTCAGGTCACACTCAGGATGTAACAAACCACAGGAGGAAGACAGAGCCAGGGTGCATAACGCTGAGCTGCTATAGTGCACTACCTGAGTCCGACAAGACTGTACCCCATATGTCTCATAGTTATTAGCACCCTCCACCTCCACACTGGTATGACTAACTTTAAAGACCAGCCACATGCCATAGGCAAAAGCAGGGGGGTTTCTGGTTGCCCGGAAACCCCCCTCCTATTGCAAGCTCCTTAAATTATGACAATAGCACTGTTATATAATATGATCAATAAAGCTTCCACCACATCACACAGTGTAAGGGACAGAGCAGAGCTGCTGCACATGCCCAGTGTACCAGCTTCTTCTACCACATTTACTGTATGTGTGGATCTGACCCCTTACACATCGCAATGGACCAGAGAGTAGCTGCCAAGATGAAGAGACAGGAGCCTTACCATAAGGTGGGAGATTGTGAGCTTAGAGAGTGCAGTATTGGTTCTATTATGTCTGTGTATTTATTATGATATGTTTAACTTTTCCTGACCACTTATCGTATTGAAATGTTTAAAACAGCCTGTACTATTAAATAGTAATACTGTATTCATACTGTATCCAGTGTATACAAAGACCAATTTTCAGGTCTGAAACCTCTCCCCCAGACTCCCGTACTTACTCCGATGCGCTGCAGAGTGGGAGATTTTGAATTACATTTGGAACCCCCCTTCTAAAAATCCTGCGTTTGCCACTGCATGCACCTGTATTACCCTACCAAACAGAGTTGGATTGGAAATTTCTCCTAAATAGGAGAAATGTAAATAGAATATTACTGTAATATACAAATACTTTACTGATGTGGGCATATAGTGCCTAAATAAGTGCCTAAAGTTGCCTATAATTGCCTAAAGTCACAAGGCCACACCCTCTGAAGTCTCTGACAAAACACATTAGGATGTGGCTTGTGACACTCGCACCCTCTGTCCCTGTGTCTCTCTTCACTTGTGGCTCTCTCCGGTTGACGGTTCCCAGATGCAGTGGCACAAACCAGCATCAGCGGCCATTTGGTATCCTGAGGTGAAGGAGCTTGCGGTGAAGCGGTGTGCCCAGTATTTATATCATATCATGTGGTAGCCAGCCCACACTGTTGAATCATATGGTACGAGCAAATTCTTTTATCTTGTCTTGGAGAAAGTTTGTGGTATCCAATTGCAAAAGTTTTATTTGCCCCATGAAGCACCCCTTTTCTTTCTGTTTTGCCTAGATCTGTCCATCCCGGACCCTGGATGTTTAATTCAAAAGGGAGCTGCAGTAACTAAAAGTGGATTTTGGTGCCATTTGAACTCAATTATATTGAGGAGCATTTTGTGCTGGACATTGATTGACTCAATTGAAAGAAATTTATTAAGGTCTGGGAGCCCTGGACCACATATTTTAATGTACCCCCAGCCTTCCACTAAAAATTGAGGAATGGATCTCCAAATGGGTTAGACTAGTCGGGTAGGACCCCCTCCTTTCCGGATCCCTCCTTCGCCTACCCTTTCTCTTCGCTTTTCTTGTCTTCCTTCCTTTATTCACCCTCCTTTTCTTCTCTATTAAATTTCTTAAATATTTTTTCTTTATGGTTTCTGTAGCTTATAACAGTGTTGTTTTTTTATTTTTCTTTATATGTATGTATATATATATATATATGTATATGTATATGTGTGTGTATGTATGTATGTATGTATGTATATATGTATATATATATATATATATATATTTTTTTTTTTTTATTCTTTTTATTATTTATCACTGTTTATATGCATTATATCTTTATTGTCTTTAAGTATATTATCACCCTTAAAAACAAAAGAGATGCCTCTATATTTTGTTGACTGTAAATATTTGGTCCGGGTTCTGGAACCGCTGCGTTTGTTCCTAAATTTTACGTTAATTTGTTCATATTTGGACCCTGTTCTACGTTATGTCTTTTTGCCTAACTATTTCTTGATGTATCCATGGCATCTCATTAATAAAATTTATTTATAAAAAAAAAAGAAAGAAATATATGAGCAGCGTCCCAGGACGTTGTTCTTCTCCCGGCGCTAAGTACACTAATAATATTAATATAATTTGCTTTAGTGAATAAACTTCCTACTTGATTAGTAATTTACAAGGAAAACGTAGATAATACTGGTTATCCCTGCTGCATGTAATCTTGGGATTGGCTGTCCCCACCTTTTCTCTTTTTTTTTACTGATTTTCTGCCCATTCGTCAGAGAATATGAATAACTCACACACTTTTCTTTCTCTCATGGTTAGTGGTTGGGTGAAGCTATTTATTGTCAAACAACTGTGTTTACTCTTTTCTTAATTATAATGACAAAAGAAACTACCCAAATGACCCTGATCAAAAGTTTACATACCCTGGAGATTTTGGCCTGATAACATGCACACAAGTTGACACAAACAGGTTTGAATGGCTACAAAAGGTAACCATCCTGACATGTGATCTGTTTGCTTGTAATCAGTGTGTGTGTGTGTGTGTGTGTGTGTGTGTGTGTGTGTGTGTGTGTGTGTATAAAAGGTCAGTGAGTTTCTAGTCTCCTGAAAGACCCTTGCATCTTTCATCCAGTGCTGCACTGACGTGTCTAGAGTCATGGGGAAAGCAAAAGAATTGTCAAAGGATCTGCAGGAAAAGGTAATTGAACTGTATAAAACAGGAAAGGGATATAAAAAGATATCCAAGCAATTGTGAACGCCAATCAGCAGTGTTCAAACTCTAATTCAGAAGTGGAAAATGAGGAATTCTGTGTAAACCAACTCACGTTCAGGTAGACCAAAAAAAATTTCAGCCACAACTGCCAGGAAAATTGTTCAGGATGCAAAGAAAAATTCGCCAATAACTTGAAATACAGGACTCTCTGAAAAACAGTGGTGTGGTTGTTTCAAGATGCACAATAAGTAGGCATTTGAAGAAAAATGGGCTGCATGATCGAGTCACCAGAATAAAGCCATTACTACACAAATGCCACAAAGCATCCCACTTACAATACTCCAAACACCACAGACAAGCCTCAAAACTTCTCAAAGTCATTTGGAGTTTTGAGACCAAAATTGAACTTTTTGGCCGCAACCATAAACGTTACATTTGGAGAGGAGTCAACAAGGCCTATGACAAAAGGTACACCATTCCTACTGTGCAACATGGAGGTGGAACGTTGATGTTTTGGGGATGTGTGAGCTACAAAGGCACTGAAAACTTGGTCAAAATTGATGGCAAGATGAATGCAGCATGTTATCAGAAAATACTGGAGGAAGATTTGCACTCATCAGCCTGGAAGCTGCGCATGGGACGTACTTAGATGTTCCAACATGACAATGATCCAAAACACAAGTCCAAGTCGACCTGTCATTGGCTACAGCAGAATAAAGTGAAGGTTCTGGAGTGGCCATCTCAGTCTCCTGACCTCAATATCATTGAGCCACTCTGGGGAGATCTCAAACGTGCAGTTCATGCAAGACAGCCCAAGAATTTACAGGAACTGGAGGCTTTTTGCCAAGAAGGATGGGCAGCTTTACCATCTGAGGAAATAAAGAGCCTCATCCACAACTACCACAAAATACTTCAAGCTGTCATTGATGTTATAGGGGGCAATACACGGTATTAAGAACTGGGGTATGTAAACTTTTGATCAGGCTCATTTGGGTAGTTCCTGTTGTCATTATGATTTAACAAGAGTAAACACAGTTGTTTGACAATAAGGGGGACATTTACCAAAATGGATTCGTAGAAAAAAGGTGTATTCGTAGGGAGAAATACACCTTTTTTTTACGAATTTGTATTTTTGGGATTTACAATCCCAAAAATACAACAATTCGTAGTCCTAAAGATGGAACATTCGTATTTGTATTTACAAATACGAATGTCCTACAACATCGATAGGATACGACAGAAATCACCATTCAAAAGAATGGTGGTTCCTGATGTACTAAGCAGCCGTACTGATAATACGGCTGCTTAGTGGTGTAAAACACCCACGCAAATACGACAGGAAAATAGAACACCATTTTCCTGTTCTATTTGCTTTAAGCCTGCACGGATCAGTCAGATCCGTGTAGGCTTCAGTGTAAAAAAAATAGAAAAATTAAATAAATTTAAAAAAAAAAACGGCGTGGGGTCCCCCCCACAGCCGAAACCAGCACCAGGCTGAAGGAGCCGGGGCCGGTAATTAAAAATCAGGGAACCCGACAAATAGGGGTTCCCCGATTTTTAACAACCAGCCCCAGGCTCCAGGTCCGGGGCTGGTTCCCAAAATACGGGGGACAAAATGAGTAGGGGTCCCCCGTATTTTAAGAACCAGCCCCAGGCAAAACCAGCCAGCAGGGTAATGCCACAGCCGGGGGGAGACTTTTTATACAAGTCCCCCCGGCCAAAGCATTCATCCCTACCGACCAGTCAGCCTGGCCAGGGGCCCTGGGGGAGTGGGGACCCCCCCCAATGAAGGGGTCCCCCCCCTCCAGGACTTACCTGACCAGGCTGAAGCCTGGTACTGTCCCCGATGCCCCTGGGCGGTGGGCATTGGGCTGATTATGGTGTAAAAAAAAAGATTAAACTATTGTTTTTTACTGTGGCACTACAAGTGCCAGCAAGCCTCCCCAGCAAGCTGGGACTTGGAGAACCACAAGTCCCAGCCTGCTGGGCATTAAAGGGCCCGTTGGCACTTGTAGTTCCACAGTTAAAAAAATAGTACAATAAACACACTGACACAATGAAAATAAAAGTTTAATACATACATTACACACATACTGATACTTACCTTTCTTGATCCCGTAGGTAGCCCTGGTCCTGATGTCCTGTGTCGTCCTCCAGGTCCATGTCGGCTGTCTGCGTCGTCCTCCAGGTCCATGTCGGCTGTCTGCGT
Source organism: Crinia signifera (assembly GCF_055691185.1). Taxonomy (NCBI): domain Eukaryota; kingdom Metazoa; phylum Chordata; class Amphibia; order Anura; family Myobatrachidae; genus Crinia; species Crinia signifera. The sequence goes on from NC_139223.1 coordinate 47,370,678, forward strand.
CGTCCTCCAGGTCCATAGCGGTGTCCGGGTCCGAAGAAATCCATATTGGAGCTGTGGAAGGAAATCCTACTCACCTGGTCCTGCGCTGAAGAAGTCTTCTCCCTGTCCGACGTAATCCAGGTAATGTTGAAGCTGTCGCCGGTCCCCGCTGTCTCCGCTTCGCGCTGAGGAGAGATGCTGAGATATTTCATACTCGGCGCCTCTCCTCAGAATGAATTCTATTGGCCGCCTAGCGGCCAATCAGGAGCCGACTTTCTCGGCTCCTGGTTCTCCAAGTCCCAGCTTGCTGGGGAGGCTTGCTGGCACTTGTAGTGCCACAGTAAAAAACAATAGTTTAATCTTTTTTTTTACACCATAATCAGCCCGATGTCCACCGCCCAGGGGCATCGGGGACAGTACTTGTATAAAAAGTCTCCCCCCGGCTGTGGCATTACCCTGCTGGCTGGTTTTGCCTGGGGCTGGTTCTTAAAATACGGGAGACCCCTAGTCATTTTGTCCCCCGTATTTTGGGAACCAGCCCCAGAGCAGGAGCCTGGGGCTGGTTGTTAAAAATCAGGGAACCCCTATTTGTCGGGTTCCCTGATTTTTAATTACCGGCTCCAGGCTCTGTCAGCCTGGTGCTGGTTTCGGCTGTGGGGGGGACCCCACGCCGTTTTTTTGTTTTTTTATTTATTTTTCTATTTTTTTTTACACCTTGCAGCCTGCACGGATCTGACTGATCCGTGCAGACTGCTACAAATAATTCGTATTAGCGGCCGTATATATGGCCAGCTAATACGAATTGTTACACCATTGGAGGGTTACAAAGCAGTCGTATCTGACTGCTTTGTAATTTCCCCTCCGGAACACGACTTTGCATACGACTAAAACAGTCATATGCAGCCGTAGGGGAAATACCAATACGAAAAACTAGGTTTTTCATATTGGTAAATTTCCCCCTAAATGGCTTCACCCAACCACTAACCATGAGTGAAAGAAAAGTTTGTGAGTTATCATTCATATTCTCTGACAAATGGCCAGAAAATCACAAATTATGCTAGGGTATGTAAACTTATGAGCACAACTGTGTGTGTGTGTATATATATATATATATATATATATATATATATATATACATACATACACACACACACAGCTGTAAAAATGATCTTATCCCTACTTAGAACACTCTGGAGTTAGTTCTTAATGTAGAGAAATCAGGATAACAAGTACTGCAGAGATTGGGCAGGCCCTTTACTACTACAGTTACTAAGGCAGCACTTTTGTCAGCCACTTCTTTCAGACATCATGGTCACCTTGATCACCTGACTTCACCCCCATACAACTTTTGGATGTGGGAGTTTTATAAATTTTTTGAAGATCGAGATGTATTGGGAAGATCTGGAAGAAAGCATTAGACATCGTGATTGGCTATTGCACCTGACCTGCTGCATTCTGATTCAAAGAATTCTGTTCAAGTTGAAAGTATTGTTGACCACAATAGGACCCATTATACGTCTGCTGCCCTCACCTGGTTAGAAAATGTATAAGTAATATTTGTTTGCTTTCAGTAAATGTTGCATGGTGCGAGGACCCGTGAGGCTATATGAAAGTAGCAGCTGATGGCCATTCTTTGGGGAATATATCACCTTAGCAATTGTATGAAAAAGCATTACTTTTTATTTGTCAATTTTATCCTAAAGATTTACCTGGGATCTCCTGACAGATCACACTGTAGTACAGGCTACTACTGTTGTCTATTAGGTTTCTCCCTATGATGAACTTTACTCCTCACTGTTCTCTCTGATCCCTACCAGCAAGAACAGCAGCCACTGTGGAATGTGCTTTACATCTCTATTGAATGAATACAGCCATATAGAGTGGACTTTATCTGTGCTGTGAAAGCCTTTAATCCACAGACCTGTTTGAATGTCCATGCTGGGAATGGAGAGCTCAGAGATGACTAAGGGGGTTATTCTGGTTCACTCCTCCTGGCAAATTCCTTCTTAGATGGACAAACCCACATGCACTGCAGGGGGGCAGATGTAAAATGTGCAGAGAGAGTTATTTTGTTTCTGTGCAGGGAAAATACTTACTGCTTTATTTTTACACTGCAATATAGATATCACTTTGAAATAAAACCCCACCAAAATCTAACTCTGCACGTGTGACATCTGACATGTGACATCTGACATGTGACATGCCGTTGTGTCCGATGCGCAGTCTCGTGCACATTGGACCTGTGTCTGGTGGTCGGACCTGCTGGCCATCCGACCACCCGACCTTGGACCTCCCTCCTGGCCGCGAGACGGGCAGGAACGCATGCGATCCATTAAAACAAATTGTGATGGATCGCATGCGTACCTGCCGCCCGGGAAGGTTCCAGGCAGCTCGCAGGGTATCGGGTGTCTGTACACTACTTCGAGACATCACAGCACTGTATGGGCCCCTTAAGCGCGGTCATGAGTGATTCATTCAGTAATTGAATCAGGGGTTATTTAACCCTTTGAGTGACAATGCTGCTGTGAGAGATGTGCAAAATATCCACATAAAACGCCAGCATTGCGCAATATTTAACTGAACGTCAATGAATTCATTTCAAATCATTTACCGGCAATAACTAAAGTGATTCATATTCCTCCACTACGGCCCTGGCATCTTTAGCAGATATTTTGCACATCTCACAGCAATGTTGGCAATCTAAAGCTAATACCCACAGCTAAAGACGTCTATCCCACAGACTACTAATATTACGTTTCAGCTTTGCCAAACTTTGACGCTGTTTGTCATACACTATTCAGTAGACTGTAACTTTGGGGCAACTTCAATTTGCTTTGAAAGGGATTTTACACCCGTTAATACACTGTTATTTCTCACTAGACAATTTCACCATCAATATCCAACCTGTGTATCGTTACCTAAAGATAAAATAAAGTGTTAACTTTTCTCGGTTGTGAAAAAAAGAAAAAGGACTTTTCACTAATAAGCTATTCAATTAAATAACCATGAAATTAATGAGTTTGATCTGGTATTAACGACTATATTTTTTATCACCTACTGGTACTGTATGTGTAGAAGACTAAAATATAAATTGTAGAATATTAAATTACTATGGATTTTTGGATCCTGTACAGGACATGTTTTTTTTATCCATCCCCATGAGTTTTTAATTGATGTTTTGGTACTTGTGTACTAGCACGGCCCCCACGATATAATCGCATCGCATGGCATACACCCGATGCACTGCGATGCGATTTAAAAATTGTATAAGCACCCTAATGGGGGCTTACGATGTTAAATGCACCCCCACTATGAATGTGAACCCGAAGCGTGGTGAGCCCGTGGGGGGCCGCGGTACGCGTCGTCCGTCCTATTCATACCCCCACTATCCACGTCGGCGTGGAGTTGAATTTATATAGTGTGGCGAGCGCAGCGAGGGGATGCATATTACTTTACATGTATTCCGCGTCCGCTCGCCACACTTTGGGTTCACGTTCATAGTCGGGGTGGCGTGGGGGTGCATTTAACATTGTAAGCCCCCATTAGGGTACTTATACAATTTAAAAATCGCATCACATCGTATGCCATATTCAATGGTATACAATTTTAAATTGTATACCATCGGGTGCCAATCGCGTCGTATCGCATGCCTTATGGTCTGCGATGGGCGCCGTGCTAGTACACAAGTACCGATGTTTTTCTCCCATGATGCACTTCACCATACTTGCATCATGGGAGACTTCAGGGAGCAGCATCTTGTGTAACCTGCTGCTATACAATGTGTTTTGCCCTCACTATTCGCATTGTTTCCATTTAGTTTCTTTTTTTCGAAATACAGTCTTCAATATGGAGTCTTTTACTACTTGCATGTTCATGGTCCAGGCTTATGTGGAGCATGAGCAGGACATGGCAGAGGAAGATGGTGTTCAGGACAACCACTCAATGATCAATATTCAATGCCGCCAGCGAGGGGGTGTATGTGACACAAGGGTGGCTTGTTTTCAGTGAGGATTGCCGAAAACAAGCCATCCTCGCTGTTTAACCCCTGCGCCGGCCACTCACTCTATCCAACGTTCCGGGGGAATCCTCGTCAGAGGACGGGAGGGGATTCACCAGAACGGCGAGTTTTGCCGCAAATGCATGGAGCCCACTGCGTTTAGAATCAGTGTGTATTACAGTTCCACATCATACTATGCTTTTACAGGACGGTTTCTGCGGTGGTGATAATATTATCACTTATCCTCTCATGCAATCTATTCCATGTATGACCTGTTGGAGCCGGACGTTGAACCTTGGGTTCCCACTAATAACAGTCAGTGTTTTTTTGAGACTTTGTACCGTGTTCCATTTTAAAGCTTTCTGCAAATGAACAACCCAGTTTATTAAATTCCCAGACAGTGGCAGGAGAGTAGGTTTTATCAAAATTCTCATTGCCCCAAAGTTCTAGGCTTGATAAACTGTAATCTTCTGGCACTCATTCCTCAGAGGCAATGGGAAGAATGTTTTAGAAACCAAAATCCAATACCACTTCTTGAATGTTCAGATGCCACACAGACATTCACCAACCACCCTGTGGGTTTTCCAGCGTCGGTCCACTTCTGTAGGTCACAACCTTTTATCCCCATAGCCCTGTCTCCATAACTGAATGAATTGCCCCGCTGCTAGTACAAAGCGCAATGTCGATCATTACAACAAGAATTTGCAACGACACAACATACAGTATCACAAGAGATAGCGCGTTTTATTACAACAGTGTTACAAGGCAGTACAGTATTAGTGGTAAGGCACAGGATACAGTAACAGGGCAGTGTGTACATTCCCAGTGTGCAGGCATTTGTGGATTTGTCAGAGCAGTTTTCAGGATTCTTTGGTGAAAGTATTGTAATACAATCTGGTTTTCATCAAAGGAAGGGCTGAGAATGCTGGTGGTTGTAGTCCAGCAGGAGCCGGATTGCCTGAAGGTTACACAAACAGGACAGACTGTAGCTGTCTGTGTCAGGGATCCTATGGGAGCCGATTACCTGAGCACATGGTAAACACCAGCTACTTGCGCCTAAATCCAGTGTAAATGTCAGTTACAGATCTAAGCAGCGGGATAATCAGCAATTAGCTCCCATAGGTGCACATGGTCTGGTCTAATGTTCACTATTTGCGCATTTAATTAACGTTACGAAAATATGTCAGAAAGGCCGGTTCTGCCGGGGTCTTCATAGGTCAGGGAGCCCCGGCAAAGGGAAAGAGCCGGAGAACTGTTCCACCTCCTCCTTCAAGGAAAGGACTTTCTCCCGGTGCTTGCCGTCCCCAGCCAACTTGTCCTTAAATTCCTTCAGCGTCGCCTTGGGGCTCATGTCATTCTGGATCTCCAGTGTGAGCAAAATGCCTGGAAAATAGAGATCAATAAGAATATTACATCTCAAGGCTATGGCTCTCCGTGGTTGTGGAACCAGAAGCCCCAGCCTGCCCTGGCAGCTGGCTAGTATACTGTAAATCAACTGGATTACAATCTATTGCTGAGGTCACTGCTGTCAACATAAATTCACAAGCAGAGATCTGTCAGAGTGATGAGACGGCTCATACTACAATGTGATAATGGTGTGCGCACTGCATATAAGAGCAGTTCAGTATAATAGCAGATGCACAGCCCCATGCAGCATTGCCACGGGAACAAAATAGCATGTAAACGCATTGTAAACAGCCATAGCAGCCTGTCCGTAGGTCAGTAATATTTGTGATGTGCTTTTAGAAAATCTTTGGCTGCTTACGACAGGCACGCAGTATTTACTTGTGGCAAACATAGAAACTGCCGCAGAAACCATGACAAGGATATCACGCACAGCAAATAAATAACACTATGGCTTCCAGTACTGATCATGGAATGAAACTGCCAAATGCTCTATAAGCTAAAATCAGAATCTGGCAATGTGATAACATTAATATTACTGTAAGAAACATCCAAATACCATGGATATTATGGGGTATATTCAAAGGTTGGATCCATTCTGACATTCAGTTGTCGGAATGGATCAGACACTACCTATTCAAATCAGTGGCCAAATCCTAATGTTTGATTTGGGTGCTGATTGTTGCTCACCTGGCCGCGGACAGGTGAGTGCGGCGGGAGGACAGCAGGACGGCGCCAAGTGAGCTGCTGTTCATCTGGCGCCGTTCAGCCTGCCACAATCAGACATTTTCTCTAATTGGATTGAGACTGGCGGAAATGGGGCAAAAACTGATGGATTTGGCCGCGTTTCCATCAAAAGCAGGTGGATCCCGCCAATCCACCTGGTTTCTGACAGGTCAGAGCACTCCGACCTGTCAGAGAAAAAAAAACAGACTTTATTTAATAGGTTGGAGCCCCTACTGACCTACTCAAGTGGGAAACTGATGTCTTTCCGGAAATACAGTAGTTCTGAATTGAATACACACACCCCTATAACACCCCTGCGAGACATAAGCAGCCCAACCATTACTTTTCCCCCCTTGATCTTTAAAAGATAATAACTGGAAAGAGTAAGATCCCCCCTCTAGTGCACCACTTAATCCATTTATCTAGCACCACACACATGGGAAACATTACAGGACAGATCAATTCAGACACCATATGGGCCCTGCTGGTATCAGAGAGACAATGACTCCCATGTTCTTAAAGACCAATGAAGACCCCACTGACCTGCAATTCTGTATAAAGCATACCTGTCCACTTCTGGATCCCTTGTTGGGTTCCAAAGCTTTGGCGCGCACATTCAACTTATATTACGCTCAAATATCAGAAGATTATTAACGATGACTACAATAGCATTGAAATGTTCGTTAAATCAGGCTTCTGCCTCGCACCCTTTGGACATGATGAGATCTGTATCTAGATACTTTGGGTGCGTTTTAGAACACTGCTCAGTGGAAACATTGGCTACTATGCAATAGGCCACAACCCACCTTGGTGAATGAAATGTGCAACTTTTTTAAAGTCCTCTTCCAGGAATCCTCGAGAAGTCAGGGCGGGGGTTCCAAACCTGAGGCCACTGGGGCGCAGAGCGCTCTTGTCACCTGGGGGGACATAGGCAAGCAAATATTAAGAGTTTTCATAGTGACTATTTTACAAAATCTTCCCAACGACATGTCCCCATAGTATCGTACTCTCAGACGGCAGTCACCAAGCAGCATCCTTACCAGGGCAGGTGTTCTTGTTACAGGCAATAGCACAGGCTTCAAGGACCTTCTCTGCTCTTCCCCCATCAGTGTTCTTGTTCCGCAGGTCAACCAGAAGAAGATGATTATCAGAGCCACCTAAGTGACAACAAGAAGTCACATGACAGCCAGACGTTGACACACAGGCCCCTAGACCTGTTTTTTATTATCACGTTCATCTACTGATGTGTACACACACAGCGGCTTCAGTCACGCCAAACAGCCCCTCTCTTCTGTCAAATCTAATTGGCCGCCCCCCCCAAAAATTCCTTTTCCACCTAAAATAACACAGGTTCAGAGCTTCAGCGAAAACCATGTGTTTTCCTGAGAAAAAGCCCTGGTTTTGTGCAGAAACAGTGCTGTTTTCAGAGAATAGGTTTCACCTGCCAGAAGCTAAACCAGTGGTTCCCAAACATTTTTGAAACATGGCACACTAAAGTATTAGAATTGTTTCCAGGGCACAGCTAGGCCAAAATTTATTACATTTGTCAACATACTTTATGAATGTCAGCCACAGGCACTGGTTTTGCCTATTAAATTGTCCATAAATAATTGTAATCGTTCCTGGGCCACCAATCCAAGCCATCCCTGAATGTGCCCCCAGGCACCCCAGGGTGCCACGCACAGTTTGGGAACCACAGGGCTAAGCCATTACCCACGATCGATACCCCCTTCTTAGATGCAAAGCTTTATAGAAAAACCGGTACGCTACGTCTCTCAGAGCAGCCCAGTACTGCCCAGTCACCAGCGGTACAGAGGTGAGAGATAGCAACCAATCAGATAATACTTCTCATTTATCTAGTACCTTCTAGGATAAAAGCTAGAATATGATTGGATGCTATGAGCAACATTCTCTCACTTCCCAAAAATTTTATTTTTGGGGATAGGGTTAAAGGAAGACATTTTTAAGTAGAAACAAAGGTACTTGTTTCCTAGCACGGCCACACCGATTTGCATCGGGGTGATCGTGTGGGAAAAATCAAATCACATGCGATGCGACCGACCCGATATTTATGTTGAATCAAATGTGAATAGGGCCCCTGGGACCCATTTTACTTTGGATTCAATGTAAAGTATTCCCCAGATCCCCAATTTTACCCCCTCAACGCCACCCCACGATAGACGCGAACCCGAAGCGTGGCGAGCGCAGCAAGCCCGCGAGGGGCGGCGGTGCGCATCCTCCGACATTTTCATACCCCTACTATCCACGTCGGCGTGGAGTTAAGAATATAAAGTGTGGCAAGCGCAGCGAGCCCGAAGCGTGGCGAGCACAGCTTCACAGGTATACGCGTCCCCTCGCCATGCTTCGGGCTCGGTGGCTCGCTTTATATTCTCAACTCCACACCGACGTGGATAGTAGGGGTATGAAAAGGTCGGAGGACGCGCACTGCCGCCCCTCGTGGGCTCGCTGCGCTCGCCACGCTTCGGGTTGGCGTCAATCATGGGGTGACGCTCACAATGGGGTTGCGTAACCCATGACGGGGCCATATACAATGGGTCATATTGGCCCATTTCACATTGTTTCCCATTATAATGGCACAAGACCGACACGATGCTCCCGATTTCAATGTTAAAAATATTTTAACATTGAAGCCTATGGCAAAATCGGGCTCATCGCGTCGGGGGCCATGTTAATGCACGCGACCGACGCGATGCCCCCGATTTTGCCTTTGCCGGCAAAATGGACCTGATTTCAAAGGAAATCGGGTCCATCGTGTACCTTAACTTAAAGGCACACGATGGCCGCGATTGTGGCCGTGCTAGGAAACAAGTACCGAAACAAATTAAAATTAAAAATAATGTAAAGAACCCTATTTACTAAATATATTTATGCGTTCCTCACCAGTAACAATGTGGTACCCAAGACCCTCTAATGCAGCAGCCAGCACCCGGCAGTTGGAGACCACTTGTGTCTGGTACAGTGTGAACTCTGGGCTCATGGCTTGTTTCAGCGCCACAGCGATTCCTGCACAAAAAGGAAAACTTGTAGTAAGACCTCACTGCTTTAGGAGCAGAAAGGGAGGGTACAATCTTACCCCCATTACCTGCTATAGCATGATTATGAGGCCCCCCCTGCAGCCCCGGAAACACCGCCTGATTAATGAGGCTCTCATAGTTGTACAGAATCTCCTTGCCGGTCTTTGGATCCACGCTGCGGACTCCTGAAATAGACAAGAGACGGATGATCAGCAACTGCAGCATCTCCCTGACTTATCCATAAGCTGGCACCTGGTCCAGACTGTAGATCCAGAACCCACCTCTCCTGTAAAAGATCATGCCAGCCCGGCAGCCGCGCAACGTCTTATGTGTTGTGGTCGTTACAATGTCACAGTGCTCAAAGGGAGAGGGGACTACGCCAGCTGCCACCAGCCCACTGATGTGCGCCATGTCGGCCATTAAGACTGCATTATTTTCATCCGCGATAGCCCGCATCCGGGCGTAGTCCAAATTCCGGGAGTAGCAGCTGACACCTGCAGGTAGTGAAGGGGAAACGAAAATTTACAGGCCTTGATCGGTAAACCCCCCCCCCCCCCCAACTACTCCCCTGGGAGAAAATAGCACTCACCACACTTGTATTAAATGATGTCATCCAGGTAAATGTCCAAGTTTAATGGTGCACAGTAAAGCCTGCCGACGTTTGGGTCCCTTAGGACCTTTCTCAAGGCAGCAACAGGAGACAACAGGTGCATAAGGTATCAAGGTATGGGGTAGGGAACTGGTCTGGGTCCGGTGGACTGCTATAGCCTGCTGGCCGCAGCAGATCACTATAATATCTAATGTTTAGTACCGCACCACAGTGCGGCCCTGCACTTCCGGGTTGACCTGGAAGGGACATCAGCGGTGGGAGTGTACACGCCCCTACATAAGCTGGGCCCCAGACAGCACTTCCCTGTCCCATTTCCCTACCCCATACCCCATACCTTGATACCTTATGCACCTGTTGCTGCCTTGAGAAAGGTCCCAAAGGACCGAAATGTCGGCAGGCCTTACTGTGTACCATTAAACTTGGACATTTACCTGGATGTCATCATTTAATACAAGTCTGATGAGTGCTGTTTTCCCCCAGGGGAGTAAAAAAAATACTAGCAATATTTACAGAGCTATATGTAAGAGCTCCACAAAGATGTCAGACTTTAAGACATTTCACACTCTACATAAGTGTTTCAAGCAGCAGAGTGTAAGCTACTGCTCAATGTTATCAGACCCACTTTTGTTAAATGGGGTCTACCATTGGAATAGCTCCCTGGAAGCATCCCGTGTAGGGAATCTCCTGATGCCGCAAACTGCTTAGAAGCAGTGCTTCGGTGGGCAGATGCATTGGAGCGGAGGCAGCAAAGGTGGAAGGAGTCAGCAGACAAACACAGGCAGAGGCAGTGGAGCAGGCGGGCAGACATGGTGGAGGCTGCCCAGTATGGCTTCCAACATCACGCTGCGCAGCATGCATTCTTGGCAGCGCCTGGGCACAAAATCTTGTAAGTTTCACTGTCATTGGATATTTTACATTTGTATTTGCGAATAGTTCTGCTTGCATTTATTTAATACAAAGAAACATTTATTCCAATAGAACCTCTGTGGTCTTTCAAGTAACAGTTGTATGTTTCCAGATTATGCCGCATCTGGCAGGGTTTTCGCCATTTTCCTCAATAAGTCTGTAGGAGACCACAACAGTCTATTCATCATGGTGAATGAGTCCATTATACACGCAGAAACAGTACTTTCCCAAAAGTTTTAATTCACAGACCTGTTCACTGTCACAATGCTGACGACACTGTATTGCGCATATCTCCTGTGTACAGTCAAGTATGTAATTCTATTTATAAGGCCTGACTGACCCCATCTTCAGTTGACGGCAGCCTGCTGAGCCTGTTTCCTTTATATCGGTGGGAGATCCAGGTTGTGCATAGGGATCCATTTGGATCTCCCCACACACAATGTAAACCTTTTCCACTAGTTAGTAGTATGTTGGTGATCTGGAAGCAGCTGCCCCGGTATCACACAATTACTGAATTGCTCTGGTACGTTTGGATCTGCGGCAACAATCAGGCGCCTGATGAATAATTTGTGTTGTGCACAATCTCTAGCATAGTGACTTCACCCTTTCACGTCTACAGATTGACCCTGCGTTACCTCTACCTACCTGCTATAATTAGCTTGGGATGAAATAAGCGAGCATTTTCCTCCAGCCGGTCATAGTCAATGTACCCAGTATTTGGATTCACCTGGGAAGGAAGACAGAAAGTAAACCAATGGACCATCACATACTTCTATTCTGACAGAGAAAATATTTATTCTGTGCTGCCGAGAACCCTGCTCCATCCAAATAATACCTCTCAGGCTGGAGCTGCCTGTTCCCCTCTTCATATCATGCCTATGTCACATGCAGCCCTGTCCCCATTTACATCACTCCTCTGCCGATATACTCTGTGCTGCTGCGGGACCTTGCTCTCCCCAGTATAGAACTCTGTGCCTGCAGCATTTTTCTGTCTTAATACCTCACATCACGTTGCTGCCCCGGTCACATACACATCACTCCCCTTATTGATATACTCTGTGCTGCTGGGGGGAACCTGCTCCTTCCATTATATAACACTGTCTGTGTCATTTTGCTGCCTCCATTCCATTCCTCTCTTTAGGTCACTGCCTCAATCTCACGCAGCCTTGACACATTGACACAGCAGGCCCTGACCACTCACCTTGTATGGCATAGACTCAAAGAAGATGGAAGTGGCTGAGATTTTCTTCTTGTCAGTCATGAACCCGTGCGTCAGATGCCCCCCATCCGGTAAGTCCAGCCCCATGATTCTGCCGTGGGGCTCCACCAGGGCAGTGTAAACAGCAAAGTTAGCAGGGGAGCCTGGAAGCAAAGATCGATGCATAAGTAATCACAGTGCAGTATACATAACTAAAAGCACAGAGACTGCTCAGCTCAGCCTTCCTGAGAAATCTCCACTGCACCAAAACACGCTCCCCTGCTGATGCTTTTCAAGGATTTAAGAGGTGCTATAGTTGTTTGGTCATAGCATTTTCCGCACAAAAATATATCCGTGTAAAAAAACACTACCACCTGCCAGACCGAAGGAGGATTTCTGCTCTGTACTCTCCTCTCCTCACCTTCTCTGGCGCTGATCAACTAGGTACTTTGCAAGCTAGATGGGCAGTGGATATGGGGCCCATTGAGGATGAGCACTGGTCTCATATGCTGGGTTCCCCTAGAGGTGCCACGGCGTTTCCCAGGTTCCAGCAGATTCAATTGTACATCCTGCACAGAGTTTATTGGACCCCACACAGATTGATGCGGATGGGTGGTACCGGAGCTGACTCCTGTCCTAAATGTCTGGGGCTGACTTCTGGCATTTGCGGTGGTGTTGCCCCCAGGTACATTCCTTCTGTGAAACCGTCTTTCTAGCCCTCGCATTTGTATCTTTGGCTGGGATCTGGAAGAGCTACTCCCTACATATCACAGAATATATGTTAACAATCTTCTCACCCTGGCCCTTGTATGCATTGCTAGAGCCTGGATGAGTCCTGCCCCTCCATATTCTAATATGTGGATTGCGCTTGTCAATACGTACCACTATAATCACATGAGCGATTTATGTATACTAAACGGGATTGTCTAGGAAAATTCAGTAAAATTTGGGACCTATGGCAGACCTCTGCATTGTGTTTACAAGTGTTTACCCTGCCGTAATTCATCAATACTATTTATATGTTTGGGGTGGGAGACTTGTCATCTATACCCAAAGCTTGCGCATATGTTTTCCGGTATTCTTTTTATTCAACTGTCTATGATTCCTGATGACTATTATTAAGTTGTAAACACATTTCTGATTATACAGTACATTATTTTCTGAATAATGCACCACACATGTTTATGTTTTTGTTTATTTTACATATATTGTTTGTATTTTTTTTTTATTCAATAAAAATACACGATTCAAACAAACAAACAAAAAAACCCACTAGCATAACACCCACCACATCTTGTATCATAACTGGTGTAATCTAATAAAGTGCATCCTCTAACTCAGTGGTTCTCAACGTCGGTACTCAAGGACCCCCAACAGTGCACATTTTCCAGGTCTCCACACAGAATCACAGGTGAAATAATTAGCTCCACCTGTGATCTTTTAAAATGTGTCAGTGAATAATGAATGCACCTGACAGGTGACCGCTGCTGTTAGGAGGAGGGGGGGGGCACACTACTGCTGCTGCTCTGTTCGGTGGGGAGGGCGACCAGATTCTGCTTCCTCCCTCGTGGCAAAAAAATCTGGTTGCCATGGCAACCCAGGATTTGTTGAGCCCTGCAATAGACAATGGGCATCTGGGTACAGGCCAAACTTGGCCCAGTTGCCCCATACATGTGATGCATACCCTCCAACATGACCCATTCCATTAGGTACAAAATGCTCTGTTCCTGGACTTCCCTGCCAGTGGCAGTTACAGATGTGAGCCTGCAGCACAGTCCAATATTCAAAAAGGGGAGCTACACCAGCTGCCATCCCAAACATCACTGAGAGTTGATGTGCCCCCCCCTCTTTGAATATTGGACTGTGCTGTAGGCTCACATCTGTAACTGTCACTGGCAGGGAAGTCCAGGAACAGAGCATTTTGTACCTAATGGGATGGGTCATGTTGGAGGGTATGGTGATGTAGTCTGCGGATTGTGCAGCTAGTTTTGCATTGGGCAAATACTATCTGTGAAACAAATCCTTTATCCAGGGTAATCATACATTTGTGGACATTAATGCAGCACTCAATTGGATAGGGCATGTGACCAATCAATTGGGGAAGTCACTGGGCCAGATTCAACCCTGTGCAATGACCCTACTAGAGAGCAATGCGGAGCTACCCTTATGGGCAAATATTAGTGCACAGCTGAACATGGTCAGAATATTAGTTGAATTGGCCCCATTAACTTACACACCGCCCATCTACAGTGGTTTCAAAATCTTGCCTCATGAGGGTCAATTCTCTGATGTGCCACTGCTACACACATACCAGCCAATTACAGTCGGCCAGAGGCTGCAAACTTCTCTGTGGACCTCTATGGGGTGCGACATCCAAATTTGCAATGTTTAATTCCGAAACTGCACATTGGGGCTTATTCATGCCTTTGCTGCTACAATTCTTCTGGCTACAGAACTGCCAATCATCATCTTGCAGAAAATATAGATGCCCACCGCAACTGTATATATGCGCAGTCTTCCGATAATCGCTCAGTTGCGTGAACATCAGAATTATGTACAAACATGAATCAGGCCCATAGCGTACAGCACCCTGAATGGAACCCCTATAATATTCTCCCTCTGTGGAGTCTCCATTATCTACTGGAACAGGGAATTTGGACAATGCATTGCAGATGTTGGGCCCCATAAGAAATGTTCCTGTACATTTCTCACCCCAAGGAAAGAAGGCAACCATGGGCGGAATCACAGAACATACAGCAGAGTGCTCCGTGAATTGACAAATGACATGATCTGCAATACAGGCAGCCCCTTTGTATCCACTTCAGCATTTACAGACTCAGTAGGCTGTACTCTCCTTCAATGTGTGTCATGGCAATATCAAGTGCATGTAATGTGGACAAAAACATAAAGAGCGTCCTTGTTACTGAGTCAGATGACGCCTTTCTATTAATATGGGGAATGATCCGGCTAAATTATAAGAGGAGAACTGAATGCCAGCTCTAACCCAAGTGCAATTGCTTACCAGAATACGGCTGCACATTCACCCCCCATTTCTTGGGGTCCAGTTTATACGCCTCCAAGGCTCTTTTCTGGCACAACCTCTCCAGCTCATCCACATGCTCTGTGCCACCATAGTACCTGACGTGGTACAGAGAGGAATACTAAGGTTATCCGAAGCAGGAGGTCCGTACGCAACAATCACATGACAATGCACATAGTTGGCCTTCTGTACTAAGCTTGAAAAGGGATAACCTACAAGCCAATCAGCTCCTGTCATTTTTCAAACACAGCCTGTAACATGGCAGTTAGAAGCTGATTGGCGGGTTTATCTGTCTCCAATTTGTCACTCTTCAAGGCTTAGTACATCTCAACATGGAACGGACAGGAGTGTATGCAGACCGAAAACCACGAACCAAGAAAATGAAACCATTTATATCCCGGAAGATTATCATCATCTTCGCTGTTTAAGTATGGTAATCCACCACACACAGATACAAAAAAGAAATTGGCAATTTTTTATTACATTAATTTTACAACACTGGATGCAGTTCTCTGGGCTACAGCATTAAACAGACATCATTTTTAAATTACCGCCATCATAAGCATTGTGTTAAACTATTTTTTTACCCCACAATTAAAAAGTCTGTAAATTAATAAGTCAAAGTTTTAACATATACAAAAATAGAATGTGGCAAACAGGGTAAGAAGGCAAAACCCACAACATCCTCAAAATAACTGCTCTGGGACCCCATCAGACAGCAATAATGACAGGACCCCAGCAAGTTACTGTAGAAGGCCATCACATCACATGTGTAGTCAGCAGACAGCACATACATGGCAGCATTGTGGAGGCACAGAGTGATGGGAGGAGTCTAATATACCATAACCCATCACATCACATGTGTAGTCAGCAGACATCACATACATGGCAGCATTGTGGAGGCACAGAGTGATGGGAGGAGTCTAATATACCATAACCCATCACATCACATCACATGTGTAGTCAGCAGACATCACATACATGGCAGCATTGTGGAGGCACAGAGTGATGGGAGGAGTCTAATATACCATAACCCATCACATCACATGTGTAGTCAGCAGACATCACAAACATGGTAGCATTGTGGAGGCACAGAGTGATGGGAGGAGTCTAATATACCATAACCCATCACATCACATGTGTAGTCAGCAGACATCACAAACATGGTAGCATTGTGGAGGCACAGAGTGATGGGAGGAGTCTAATATACCATAACCCATCACATCACATGTGTAGTCAGCAGACATCACATACATGGCAGCATTGTGGAGGCACAAAATGAAGGAAGGAGTCTAAAATAATAGACAATTCAACTTAAGACTTTTCAGACTCCTTGAATCACTGACTGATATTAAAGTCGTGGCCCAGACATGTACCCTACAGAATCATGGTGAATCAGGTGAATTAGGAGTAACAAGCTGCAGTCTTGTGGTCCTGTTTACCCGTAGCACCAATCCATACTGCCCAAGTGGCACAAGTCGGCCCACTTTCCTTCTGTTGGAGGGCACCAGATGGATACAGACATGCTAGGAAGGCATGAGAGTTATATACCAGATTGTCTCAATTGGGGCGAGATCGGATGCTCTAGTATCAGCCTGTGCAGATTTTTCCCTTTCCCTTTTCCCTTGAATTAATAGGAAGGCATGAGCGCTGATGCTGAGGGAAAAGAGATCTTACAGTAATTGGAGCTGCTAGTGCTTGAGACCTATCAAAGTTTCAAGTGTGAACGTCCCCCTGGTCACAATAAGACAAAATAAAAAATAACCTGATCAGATGCACACAGTCATACAGGGTAATGTGACAGTGGTTACCTGGCCATATTGCTATGACCTACAGTATACTGCCTGCCTATCAGGCTGTCATTAGGGTGGCGACACCCTCTCACCTCTGTCCTGGGTAACCCTCTGAATACTTGTTGTTCAAACACGAGCCCAGAGCCTGCAGGACGGCACAGCTGGCAAAGTTCTCAGAGGCGATCAGCTCCAGCCCGTACCGCTGCCGGTGTTTCTCCTTACGGATAATGTCGTACACCTTGTGAGAAACATGATTATTACCCAGAGCAATAAGCACGGCACTGATAAAGAGCTCTCGGCACATCTATAATTTCAATGAAGATTGCAAAGCAACAAGTATCAAAAAGTTGCAAACAATCAGTGGTGGCTCCAGAGGAAGGGCTACGGCACGGTCCAAAATTCAAATGAGTGACAGTTTCAAGTCCAGTGTCGGAAAGTCCTTAAATCGGTGAAAACGGCCACGAATTTCACAATCCGCAGCCGGTCCTGACAAAAACAATCTGACTTTAAATAAAAGACGGATTGACAGCTGTCAATGCTGTTGGTAACTGCAGCATTGCGGTCCATTAAAAACACCATTGAAAAGGCGAGTGCCCATATTTCCCCATCGGGAACTATCGGTACAGATTGAAATCCCCCCCTCAATTGATATATGAGTGCCATCCAGGACTTCATACTCCCCCGACCCATTATATTTCCTGAATAATAAGACTTTAGAATCCTAAATAAAAAAAATAAAAAACCCACAAGTGGTGTGGCTTCACAATAATGATAATAAAAATTACTAAAAATAAAGCATACCGTACATTTAATTAGGGTTATTAAATTCAAGATACAACACACATCCATCACCTTTCCTTATAATATTACATAGACCAACCACTATAGTACTGTACTATTTTTAGACTTAACATAAATGGAAGGGATGTAAATGCATCCAGCCAATCAAATGTGTTCGTTGATTCTTATATTTTGTAGCAGGGGGTGAGAACCTGCATCGTTTCTTTGTATAACTAAATCCCACTAAGCCATTTAGGTTTGCATTTTGCCTTCTATCTGGAAACCTTTACAAATGTGTCTAATGGTCCGACCAGGACAGAAAACTCTGAGGGGACCTTGGAAGGTTCACCGCCCCCTACTTGGAACAATTATAAAGCGAAGATCCACCGAGCACCGATAACTGAAACTGATTTAATTCCTATGTTGTGCAAATTATAAGAGAAACTCACTCCAATGCGTCTGTACAGCTGCAGAATCTAGAGGGGACACCTTTCCCACCAATAATTTCTCTCACTCCCACCAATCCCTCACCTCTGAATCATTTGTTTCCAGGGGCTCCAGTAACATCTTGTCATGAGTTTTCCATAGATTACTGTGTCCGCCATTTATCACGGGGGTGTCAGCCATCTTTCCGGCTAGGTCTTCTCACTTCTGAAAAGCAAAATGTACAAAAGGTATAAACAAATCAGTCTGATCTAGGCAACTCTGGTCACCTGGAAGTACTGGGCAGGATTCAGGAGCCACCAAGGATGTATATGCTCAGGATTGTTGGGAGAACCGGTAAAATATTTTAGTTGAACTTCTGCACGTCATGTCCCAGACAAAATAAATAAAACAGCATGGCCGCCGGTTCCCCTCTCACCTGAGCAGAGTTGTGTGATGTGCTTCAGTCCCAAGATCCTTAATTATTAACTCACAACTAAGGCACAAAGTACATAGAGGTTGTTGTTGTTTTTCCAGTTGAATAAGTTACCATGATCGTGCGCATTCTCGCACCCTGCATCTGTAATCAGTGAGGGGAGCACATTGTAATTCAGATGGGTAAAAAGCTATTATATGTGCCGGGTACTAGCATGACCAGCACACCTGAAAAACAAATTGCTTCTCTTTCTTTATTAATTCAATAATTTTTATTGATTTTCCGCACGTACATAAGCCTCAAGCTACGTTAGACATACTTTACATAGGTGATATATTACAGTGCACCATATGAACTACATATTGCAAGCACGCATGAGATATAGATTATAGTCAGGAATTGTGGAATATCCCCATGTCAAGGAGATAAAAACCAAAATGCCTGAAGGCACCATTTGGGCACAGGGAGATATATATACATATATATAAATAAGCAGGAGAATATAAAACGGAGATTGTTGTTGGATCAAATTATACAAAACAGCTTGCAACAGATCAAAAATAGATTTCAATATTATTGAGGAATCAATGTGTAACTATTTATCTTAGAGTCCCCTTTCAAAAACACCCCCCCCCCCATAACCCCTCAAAGCAAACCTACCACATAATCCTCCACCCTGTACAACCCACCCCCAACTCAGGCGTACTTGGATCCCATAAAGAAACCTACCTCTAACCTATAGGAGAAAGTAAATTAGTGGCGCTTAGCTTCTATGCTAGCCAATTGTGCAACAAATCTAACCTACCCCACCCATACTACCCATCTTTAATATACTAACTACACTAAGGGCTATTTCACACACTCCGGCTCCTGCCGGGTGGCGAAATCCCACACGGCCAAAAGCCGTACCGTGCACAGTAGTTGTCAATGGACACTATCGTGTCCATTCACGCGGGACGGCCACGGCCCGGCCGCTCGGTTGCAGCTGGATCCCGCCACTGGAAGGGACGGCTGCCGGGCTGTGGCCATCCCCTCCATTCTAAACTGCTGTTTGCTGCACGGCTTCCTGGCCGTATGGGTTTTCGCCGCCCGGCAGGAGCCGGAGTGTGTGAAATAGCTCTAATGCTAATCTAATCTACCCCTCCCCTTCCCACCCACCCAAGTTCTAAAGGATAGAGATATAGATATATATCGATATAGATATCTATCTATAGATAGATATCTATCTATCTATCTATCTATCTATCTATAGATATCTATCTATCTATCTATAGATATCTATCTATCTATCTATAGATATCTATCTATCTATCTATAGATATCTATCTATCTATATATATACACACATACACACACAATATCGATCAGGCGGCACTCCCGGAATTTAAGTGAAAGCAAAAGTGGCTTTATTGATCCTACATGTTTCGGGCGTCAGCCCGTCCTCAGGGAACAATCATATACATACAGTGCACAAAATATATAGTGCAGTACAAACAGAGAAAACAACTCCCCCTTCCGGCCTGTTCCCGCCCTCAGACACTTACCCGCGGCCGCCCGGTACATCCCCGTCCGCCATGAAGCCGCCGTGCCGTACTGTGGGGAAACGATCCAGAGGACCCTGTCACTTCCGGCTTCATCCTCTGACGTCGCTCCCCATTCTGCACTGCGCTCGCACTATATATTTTGCGCACTGTATGTATATGATTGTTCCCTGAGGACGGGCTGACGCCCGAAACATGTAGGATCAATAAAGCCACTTTTGCTTTCACTTAAATTCCGGAAGTGCCGCCTGATCGATATTGTGTGTACACTGGGACCCGCGGGTTCTGAGAGGAAGGCGATATTATATTATCGCAATACGGGATCTGTGGAGTGCCGGGCGACATTGGACATATATATATATATATCTATATCTATATAGAAAATACAGAGAACAAAGGGGCGCTCCATAGTGCATGTAAATGATGTTTAATAGAGCATACACACTCCAACATAGATAAAAGCAGTTGCTCGTACCATATAAAAAACTGCTGTGGGCTGGTTACCACAAGATGTTAAACAAATACCCAAGGCACACAGCTCCTGATGAAATGCTCACCACCACCGATGGGAGGGATACCGCACACGCTGGATTGCGCTTCCGGGACTCCTGAGCGCTCGTCGGGGAGACAGACACCAGGCTGGAGACAGGGTATGGTGAGACGCGGGTATCACAGGCCACGCCCTAACGCGTTTCGTCAGGGACTTCGTCAGAGGGCGTGGCTCTGTGAATACCCGAGTGCAATATAACAGGCAGAGCTTCATGCCAGACGGATGACATCACCCGCCGGTAACAATGTACATTTAAACAAACCACACGCAGTTTGTAACATAAAAAAGCAACCAAATAACAGCATATGGCAAACAAACACAAGTGCCAAAAGATACTGTACACGATACATATCGAATTATAAATATACACGGATAAAACAAAAATATAGTTAAAATATCGAATACAATCGATGGATCATAAAAAATTCATACTCTGGTACAAGTTTTAAAAAATATATAAAAAATATGTGTAAAAAGACAATTAATCACAACACAAGGAGCAAAACATATCAAATACTTGCCGTCTATTGATTGATAAAGGGAGTGACTTCAAAGCCCTCATTCAATCCAAAAGGCACCAGTGTATTCAGTGTGATAATCCAATGGGTTTCACGTCTAATGAGCAACTTATCTCTATCTCCCCCACGTAATGGAGGCGGCACATATTCAATTGTTATATATATATATATATAAAACGAAAGAAAGGAGGAGCGCACAGGTAAGCACAATCGAACAGTGTTTACTGAAAAAAAGTGTAGGCTCACATACAATTCAATAAGCAGTAATCGGCATGTGTAGAAATCACCGTCAACACGTCAGCTCATAGCACGGACACCGGAGGACATCCAGGGAACCGGCAGATGGAAACAGCAGCGGCAAGGACGGCGTTCCAGACACGAGGACTGCAAACAGACGGGAACCACAGTACAGAGATCCGATACGTCAGGTGACCATCTGCCTTAAGACTAGTACACCTGTTAATAACCTCACAGTTGATTGGTCATTGCCCTGAGGGTTTTCTAAACCTGTTTATAAAAAAACTCATCTACAGCAAGGTTATACAACACACAGGACATGGCAGCAAGGGAGAAGCATTTTTCTGAAGTTAACTCCTTGGTGCCGGGTCCTTTCAAAACCCATCATTCCCATAGTCCCAGCATCCACCATAGGCTGAACAGGAAAAACAGCTGGGGGAGGAAACAGCCCAAATCACGTTTTACATATTAACTTTCCATGGACTGTAGGAACGTGGAAGAAAAATAGGCTCAGTCCGGCCAAGTATCAAAGTACACTCACAGACACAACTATTCCGGTGAATTACACTGCTGAAGAGTAAAACATGGGGTAAACAAACAGCGAGCCCAAGAAGCCTGTATGTAGCCCGATATGCCTAAACGTTTTTCAGAGGCAGAACGCCATTGATCCCAACATGTTGGTGGCACCAGCCATAGGCTTCTATGTAAGGAGCTCAGGAAAAGGGGACAAAAGTAGTGGCTGAAAGAATTTACAGTTCAACACCAAAAATCACTTTTCTTAAACATGCAGCGCATCTTATCATGATGTCACCCCTGTAATACACACGATATCCTATCATGCAATTCCTGTAATACACGCGCATGCCATCCTACCATGCCACCACTGTAAGACACGCATGACGTCCTATCATGCCACCCCTGTAAGAAACTCATGCCGTCCTATCATGCCACCCCTAGAAACATAGAATTTGATGGCAGATAAGAGCCACTTGGCCAATCAAGCCTGCCCCTTTAAGACACGCATTGCCATCCTATCATGCCACCCCTGTAATACACGCATGCCATCCTATCATGCCACCCCTGTAATACAGGCATGCCATCCTATCATGCCACCCCTGTAATACACACGTTGTCCTATCATGCCACCCCTGTAATACATGCATGCCGTCCGATCATATCACTCCTGTAATACACGTTGTCCTATCATGTCACCCCTGTAATACACGCACTCTATACTATATCACAACTAATACAGACACATTATCCAAATATTACATTGCCTTCCTAATACATGCTCCAAATATAGCACCCCATCATAATTTATCATCCCTCTACTACACACAGCCCACGTTATTATGCCACATACTCCACATCTTAATATATAACCTCAGAAATTACCCCCATATTATATCATCCCAGTAATACGTGCGACAAGCCAGGATGTCACCACCAGTAACAGTGCATGTGCAACAAAGTTATGATGTCACCTCCATTAACTTGCGACGAGACATGTCACCACCAACAGAATAAGTGTTCCAGTAACAGAATACGTGCACTGAGGCATGATGTCACCGTCAATAATATAATACATGTGCCAAGGCATAATGTCACCAACAGTAACAAAATACTAGCACCCAACAAGTTATATGCACCCATTGCTTTATATATATCCCCACCCGCGATACATGCACCCCATCATGTTACACACCCCCCCACACACACACACACACACGTGCTACATGCACCCCTTCTTATTATATCTAGGGATGGCCATCGACCATTGATGATTCAAAATCAATGGTTTATGGTCGATGTCAAATACTTTCACCATCGATGGGGGAGAACCAGATGGTGCGGGGACACAGAGCATAGCTTCTCCCCCCAAAACCTTGCCCCCACCGGCCGATCAGTTAAAAAAAAAATGGATGACCATCAATAGGTAAAAATATTGATAATCATCCATTGCATAGTTTTACACTATCGATGGCCAGTTGCACTATTGCCATCTATGTTATATCCCCCCCTGTGATGCTTGCACCCCATCATATTATATCCCCCTGTGATACATGCACCCTTATAATGTTACACCATACCTGTGATACATGCAGCCCATCATGTTACACCCCCTCCTGTTATTTATTACCAACTATGTATAGAACACACACAAGCACAGGGAGAATATACAAACTCCGCACAGTTAGGGCAGTGGTGGGAATAGAACCCATAAGTTTATTTCTCCACGACCCTATGATCCCAGTAATACAATACATGCACTATATATAGAATAGATACTACCACATGAAGCCTATGGTTATGTTACTGGGCGCCCCTAGCGGTGATATAACGCGCACATGTGAGGAATCCCCGTGACTCGCCGATAAACCCTGGAACACTACACGTGAGATCCCCGCAGCCGGCCCGGCTCCCTTTCTCCCCGCACACAGCGAGGGCAGTCACAAAGTCACATACACCTAGAGCCGCCGCCGCACGCGGCACCAGCCGGCTCCCGCTCACCTTCTCCGGGCTCAGATGGATCACGCCGTATACAAACTGCGCATGTCAGAGAAACCTGAGACTAATTCAAATCCGATAAACAGAACATCCCACCCCCAGTCTGTTCAGCAGTCAGTACCGCGGACAGAGTGGGAGGCGGACATCTTTGTGTGGTACATACGGATATATCGTTGTAGACCTGGCTGCTTGTGGCGCGGCGGCCATTTTATTGTAGCCCTAGACTGTCGGTGGTAAGCAGCCTGTGTATAGTGTAGCTTTGGTTGCGGCGGCGGCATTTTCCAGTTTGAACCCGTCGTCATGGAAATGTGCGTACGCTTGGTGCTGACGCTCTGCGTGGTGGCGTCACGGAGTGTATTTCCGGATCCTCGTACGCGGGCGAGAATGAGAGGTAAGCTGTATAGTATTGTGAGTGGGGGCCGGTACAGGGCAGCCCTATTGATGTTTGTTAGAGGATTACAGAGACCAGTACGTCCTGATGCATTCAAAGCTAGCTGATGTGGTACAGCAGCTTGTGAAGCCCACCTACCTAGCTGGTGTGGCACTACACGTCCCAGTATATTCAGAAACCCACCCACCCACCTACCTAGCTGGTGTGGCACTACACGTTCCAGTATGTTTAGAAACCCACCTACCTAGCTGGTGTGGCACTACACGTCCCAGTATATTCAGAAACCCACCCACCTACCTAGCTGGTGTGGCACTACACGTCCCAGTATGTTCAGAAACCCACCTACCTAGCTGGTGTGGCACTACACGTCCCAGTATGTTCAGAAACCCACCTACCTAGCTGGTGTGGCACTACACGTCCCAGTATGTTCAGAAACCCACCTACCTAGCTGGTGTGGCACTACACGTCCCAGTATATTCAGAAACCAACCCACCTACCTAGCTGGTGTGGCACTACACATCCCAGTATGTTCAGAAACCCACCTACCTAGCTGGTGTGGCACTACACGTACCAGCATTTACCACACAAACAGACATGGCTGTTGTAGCAAGTCAGCGTGTCATATGGTGTGCACTAGGGATCAGTATGTCAGGCCAGTTGAGACTACAATTACCAGCATGTCATGATTCTCAGCCAGTTGCTGTGCCATGGGTCCTCAAACTGCGGCCCTCCAGATGTTGTGAAACTACAAATCCCAGCATGCCTTGCCACAGTTTTAACACTCCCTGTGGCAAAACTGTGGTAAGGCATGCTGGGTTGTGTAGTTTCACAACATCTGGAGGGCCGCAGTTTGAGGACCCATGCGTGGACTAACAGGCTTGACCTACTGTACACCCAGCATTTAAGAAGCTCTCAGGTCATATTAGCTGGGTTTCAACACATGCTGGTAATTGTAGTATTACAACATACAGAAAGAGAATTTGGTTTCTGGGTCCTGATCCTTGGAAGCAATGCCATAATATAGATGAGTGATGTTCTTCCAGATCCCAGTCCTCTCTTCCTCTACATGCAGCCCATGGATACTTATAACCCCAAAACCACCCTGAGAATTGTGCAGCTGATGTGCTGCTGGGTTAGGAGCCTCATATAATAAAACAAATGCTTCTCTGACCAAATTGCTTGAAATATCGCTTTCTTAATTTTACATAGAAGATGAACACTGGTCACTTTTGCAGACGTATTGCGTGTTTTGCACTGTGCATGTCCTGGAGATGAGCGCACACATCTAAGGCAATGCAGCATTGATTACACCCCTATTTCACTGCCTTCAAAAACCTGGGGGTTCCAAAAGAAAAATTAGTCCATTGACCTCGAAGTCCGATCCATGTAACCATGTAAGGTGCAGTGTGTAAACATGTAACCCAGGTCATCCGGTACTGTCGGGCGACATTAATGAGGGGACGTAGCCAATCAAGACCAAGCTACTGCCTCGGTATCCCGAAAAGGTAACTGCAGCAGTGTGCCATCTCCTCTGACTGGGTCCCCTACTCTCTGCTGGGAGCAGTGCTTGCTGCCTAGCGCAGTAACGTCTGAGCACTAGACCTTTCAGACTCTATGCATGTGTGAACCGCCGGAAAAATGGCATGATGGACATTTTTCCGGTGATTCTGGCAGCACTGCTTCCGTTATCACGGGACTCTGTGGGCAAGTGGAATATAATACATGTTGTTTTGTACCCTAGGGTCTGCTTTCCTACCTATGGGGGGCAGGAATTAAAGAATGGGTGCACTGCTCTCATGATTATGCCACGCCCCCTGAAAAAAACTTGGGCCTGGTCAGGCTCTCTACTAGGGATGGCCATCAATGGTTTATGGCCGATGTTGAATACTTTTGCCATCGACGGGTGAGAATCAAATGGTTTTCCTACACGGTTGGCATAGTAGAAACACTGTTACTTTTTTTTTCCCTTCAAGATGCCGGGACACCGAGCATAGCTCTGCCCCCAGAAGCCCCGCCCCCATGTTCTAATTGGCCTGTGGGCCAGTCAGTCAAAGAGAATGGATAACCATTGATAGCTAAAATGATCGATGGTTGTCCATCACATAGTTGTTAACTATCGATGTCTGGATGCAGCATCGCCATCGATGGCGACTGCCCTGCTACTAACTCATTACCAAACTGGAGAACAAAGGTTAAACAGCATATTTTCCATATTGCCCATAACCATCTGTCATTGCAATATGACTTGCACATCATTTATACTATTCTTATATTGTAAAATCTTACTCATTTAATATAAAAACAACCTACTGGCTATCAAACCACAATAGGGGTTATCAATGGGTCTGACTACAGCTATTTAAAATAGTAGGTTAGCATTAATACATATTTCTGATTTAATATTTAGCCCAGGCATGTCCAACCTGCAGCCCTCCAGATGTGCTAAAACTACACATCCCAGCATGCATTGCCATCATTCTAGCATTCCCTAATAGCCAAATTGTGGCAAGGCATGCTGGGATGTGTAGTTTTAGCACATCTGGAGGGCCGCAGGTTGGACATAGCCTATCCCCAGCAGCATGAAAGACATGAGGCAGGTAGGGATAGTTTAGCAAATGCCATAGCATTAGCAGGATGAGGTGAGCAGAGAGGAAGGGGAAGCGGGCACAATTTCAATGGGTGCCTGGGCCCATTGAAATTGAGGGTCGTGGATTCAGAGAACAATGTAACCGCTATCAGACCTTGAGGTATAATTACTGATGGGTTTTACCTCAAGGTTTAATTCAGCGTGTTTTCCATTCAATATTAAGGCTGCTTTAATATTAATGTTGATTCCCCTCTCAGACCTGGAGTAATATACTGGGAGGAGGAGATGCTCTGTGGTTCCGTTAATGCCCACCTAGCTCGCTCCCTGTACTGGACAAATTGCGTCTCTCTCGGCGGAATATAATACATGTTGTTGTGTTCCCTAGGGTCTGCTTCCCTAGCAGCGGATGTCTCCTCCCTATGATGGCTAGCTGATACGAGGAACCGGCCTGCTTCTGCATCCCTGTATGCCCCGGGGTCTCTGGCTATCACATCTCACCCAGTACTCCCGTAACGATTCACTAATGGTTGAATCAGACGATGAATTCACTGAACTTTGCTCCAAGCTTTTGAAACGGGTAAAGAAGGCCCAGCCGCCAGACGGTCAGAGCGTCCCCAAAGCCAGCACTGCAACAAGAAGAAAGCCGAAAAGGATCAAAACAGCAGAGCCCAAAAGCCAGACAAGCAGTGGGGGCAGCAAGGAAGCAGAGCAGGTCCGCCAAGCACAACACGGGGCTGAGAAGCCAAGTGACGGAACAGAGAGCAGCGTTGAAGTGCAAAGCCACCTTTCTAATGGGCTCGCAGAGAAAGGTAATATAAATATATTACATTAGCCCCAAGCTGGCTGGAACAATAGCTTAGCCACTGAACTATCCACCAAAATATAGGATAATCTGTTTTAGTTTTCAGAATGATTCATTGATTTATCTGTTCTATTCTATTGTCCTCCTTGGTCAGATGGTAACAAGGCAGAGGGTCAGGTACAAATGGCCCGACCGATGGACCCGCCTAGTGTTAAAGATCTCATTATGGAAAGGATGCAGCAGTTTAAGAGAGCATCCCCCAACCGCATGAAGCTCGATTCCACTGAGGTGTCCGGAGGATATGGTGAGACCGCACAGCCTGACCTGTATATCATATGTAGCTTGTGCTGCCTGATGAAGACTCATCGTCCTCTCTCCTCTTCTCTCTCACCCCGGCCTGGTGTCCCTCCTCTAAAGAAGAAGCTTCTGGTGCTCTGCACACAGATGGCGCTCTGGCCTTGGCACTGCAGATGGACATCCAAGAGCAACCAGTTAGCTTGGAAGATGAAGGTCTCTTTTTTTGCCAGCTGTGCCAGAAAGACCTGACGGCCATGAACAGTGCTCTGCGCGAGCAGCATGTCAATAGGTAAGTAAGGAGAGAGTGCAAACACCCAGGAAAGCTACGTAGCTATTTCTGCTTAGTTTACATTGGTTCTTCCAATCATACAGGTGCCTGGACCATGATGAGACTATAGGAGGCAGCTCAGCAGCTCCTTCGGTTCCCAGTTGCCCTCTGTGCGGAAAGCCCTTTAGCACACAGAAGAGTCGCGCATCTCACCTAAAACGCTGTGCTGCGCAGCTGGAGGTTCCGGCACAGACGTTGCTACAGGCTGTTCAGAGACAGGCGGCAGAGGCGGCACCACCACGGTGAGATTAAAGACATTTGTAGATGTTAGATTACATTGATTGTCCATATTGGCAGCATGCCCTATATGTGCCTGACCTGTTCTGGTATGGGCTCCTCGTAGCTGCTCTGTGGTATTCCAGTAATCATCCTGGACTGGCTGTATGACCTCTCAGCTGGCGCACAACAGAAATGTCTTCGATTGAGTCAAAGTGGTAGTCACAGATTAATGCCCCAGATCTGGCAATTCTTTGAGTAGGAGAAAAATGTGATATAAAAAGGCATTTCGGTTTTAGGACCTTATTCAGGTCCGGTCGTTTGGACCCCTTCGTTCGCAAGGGGTCTGATGGTGGGTCTATGCGCATGCATAGGGTCAATTCTGCGCATGTGCATACGCTGGGTGCGTGCTGCCAAGACGAACAAAGTGTTCGCTGGGTGCATGCACCTAAGTGTGCGGGCGGGGAGCAGCTACCCGGGCCATATGCATATGGGAACGTCCAGCGTTTCATGAGCGTTCTCATGCAAATGCCCCGATGGGGCGGGCAGCTGACGTCAATGAATGTCAGCTGCCTGCCCACTTCCTCCTGAGCGGCCCCGCATATGTAAGTGACTTTTATATGCCCGCACCTTCACCATTGAATGATGGGGGTGGATCCCACTAGGCTGCGAATGGATGTTACTATGTAACATCCATTTGCAGGCCCTGCAAGGGAATTGCCCTTTGCGAATGGGTGGCGGCCAGGCCACCATTCCCAAGGCGGGGTTGGATGTACTCACAGTCTTGCAAATCAACCACAATAACCTCTTAAGTATCTCTGTAATGACGTTCCCTGGTCATACACAGATATATTGCATGTCTAACCACCAGTAGAAAAACATGAGATAAAACCAGTGCACAAGGCTGATGTCATCTCAGAGTGTATCTAGCGGTCAAACTGGCCACTGTGTGGGGCAACTGCTGCACTCCGCTCTGTAGAACTTTGCATCCAATAACACAATGAAGGAGAGGAAAAGAATTAGAGGAAGATTTTGACAGGAGCACCCATGTTAAATCGGACCATCGGCATAATTAATATATATATATTTTATTGTTAGCATTAGAGCAAATGCATATGTTAAGATAGCATATCATAACGAATAGTTCCAAGTCCTCGCTGTTGTAACAATCCTCTCTCTGTACCTGCATAAGTGTGCTGCTTATGAAGTCCATCATCTCTGTAGGGTGGCCTGTGTGAAGAGGAAAGGTGTACCAAAGCAGACGCAGCCCTCAAAGAAAAGGAAGAAGACACAGACGGGTGCAGAAGAGGATGATTTGCTTGTCGCCATGGCGCTGTCACGGTCTATGCAGGAGGAGAAGACTTATCCAAAACCTGTCTGTGCTCGGCCCCCAGGTAGGTTGCTCAGAGTAAGCTAGATAGCTTCCACGCTACCGATTCTCTCCCCTCTCTGCTCCTAGGGTCACCCAAAGAGTGGCCAGTGGATTGTCATACAGCTGTGTTCGTCTAAAATGTGTCATCTTTTAATACTACATTTCAGTTTATATGGACAATACATATGAAACGTTTGTAGCTTAAATGCATAATCTGGTGCCCTCCATCATGTCAGGACACAGCCTTAATGCGTAATACATATGTCAA
Organism: Crinia signifera; assembly: GCF_055691185.1. Lineage (NCBI taxonomy): Eukaryota > Metazoa > Chordata > Amphibia > Anura > Myobatrachidae > Crinia > Crinia signifera. The sequence goes on from NC_139223.1 coordinate 47,400,623, forward strand.
CCTAGACATTGTCGAACTAATGACCTGTCAAACTAATGACCACTCGACCTTTTCCTATGTCGACCTAGAACCATGTTGACCTTTTCCTATGTCGACCTAGACCCATGTCTTCTAATGACTGTCGGCCATCATGCTGTAGACCAAATGACTGTATCCTCTGGTCCACATATCAGTGCTGATATTCAGACCACACTGTGCTAGAAGCACTACAGCAAGCAGCGACACACCAGGCATGGAACAGGAACTGCATGGGTTTTCAAAGATGGCGGGTGCTAGAATGAACACTCTTTCTGCCTGTAACAGATGAGTCCTTGATCTGCCTCTCTTTTAATGGGTGGTGTGTGTTCTGTAATTCTATAATGGAGAGAAGCCCACCAGGCCGCCCTATCATTTTTACTTGGAGGTCATTATATGACTCAATTTTGGTCTATTTGGACCATTTATTACAACCTGTGGACCACCTGAAGAGATATATTTGAACGACTTGAAGACCCTGCTTTTGAAATTGAAACATTTGCATGTGTTACCATGTATATACATGCATTCCTCATGACCAAGGGATATTGGCGGTTCAAGCATTATTATTGATTATCAATAATTCCTTATATACAGGGCATCCGTGTCTTCCTTTTTTCACTATATTAGAACGGACATTGAAACGTAATTATTTTACGGAGGTGACACGGACAGAACTGGCGGGTAATTGAGTGAGTTATGTTTGCACTTGTTTGTTAGAGCACCTTGATGAAAATGCCATTGAAACATTGGCATAAACCACACCTTGGGCCAAATGTAATAGGGTGAGAGTTTCAGAAAGTGAGAGATTTTGGGAGAGTTTTCCCATGTTTTTTAAAGCAGCAATCAATTAAATGGCAAAATCAACCTGGTTTTGCAGTGTAATTGATTGCTGCTTTAAAAAACATGGGAAAACTCTCCCAAATCTCTCACTTTCTGAAACTCTCACCCTATTACATTTGGCCCCTGGTGTATTTTTCTCTAAGTGCCGCCAGCTCTGTAATTATAAGTTTTTTTTCTCTAAAACATCAAAGGCAAAAGGGAGCGCTCCATAGTGCTTGTATCCATTAAAAGCAATTCCTTAGAAAATGTGTATAGAACTAAGACAATCGGTTAGAGATCACGTACCGCGACAAGCTGTCAGAATCGTCTGTACTTTTTCTAGCACGGCGCTACCGACTTTAATTGTATGCCATCGGGTTGGATCCAAGGTTAAATGGTCCCTGAGACCCGATTTTACATTGGACCCAATGTTAAATGCCTCCCCAGACCCCATTTTTAATTGTATACCCACCGTAAAGGTTAATTATATGTGAAATGCCCCCCCATTGTTAACGCCACCCCACGATGAACGCCAACCCGAAGCGTGGCGAGCGGCGGTGGTACGCGTCCTCCGACCTTTTCATACCCCCACTATCCACGTCGGCGTGGAGTTGATTTTATATAGTGTGGCGAGCCACCGAGCCCGAAGCGTGGCGAGCGGACGCGCATTACTTCACAGGTATTACGCGTCCCCTCGCGGGGCTTGCTGCGCTCGCCACGCTTCGGGCTCGGTGGCTCGCTGCGCTCACCACACTATATAAAATAAACTCCACGCCGACGTGGCTTGCGGGCTTGCTGCGCTCGCCACGCTTTGGGTTGGTGTTCATCGTGGGGTGGCATTAACAATGGGGGGGCATTTGACATACAAATTACCCATCAGGGTGGCTATACAATCAAAAATCGGGTATGAGGGGCCATTTAACATTGGTTCCTATGTAAAATCGGGTCCATCGCATTGGTCGCATCGCATGCCATTATAATGGCATGCGATAGACCCGATTTTAAACGGCCATTTAACATTACATACAATGTTAAATCGAGTCGGTCGCATTGCATGCCATTATAATGGCATGCGATGGACCCGATTTTTACATTATCGGGAAAGCTCTTAAAAAGCCCGAAATCGGGTCGGTCGGGTCCCATCGCATACCTTAAGTTAAGGTATGCGATGGGACCCGACGGGCGCCCTGCTAGGAAACAAGTACCGAATCGTCACTAATACAAAAATTAGGTACACCTGACAAAACGCTTAGGGGTGTGGCCTAGCGTCTCAACAGCAGACAGTGGAGTGACCGAGAGCCAGCCGATTTGCCTTATGGTGATATCCATGATTATAAACTTTTGCCATTAGCAGTGATTCTGACCGCTTTGTTGCAGTACGTGATCTCTAACCGATTGTCTGTGATTTTGACCGTCTGTTGTGGTACGTTGATCTATTTACATTTTATAATCAATTGCTTTTTGTCTTTGATGTATTAACATCAATTAACCTATTTGATGCAGGAAATCTGTTCGTAAGGAGACGCCAATATCATTGAGATTTGAGAGCAAGTAGGACTGTTACATTATGGCCCTTATTCTGGTTCACTCCTTCTGGCAAATTCCTTCTTAGATGGACAAAACCATGTGCACTGCAGGTGGGGTAGATGTAAAATGTGCAGAGTGTGTTAGATTTGGGTGAGTTATTTTGTTTCTGTGCAGGGAAAATACTGGCTGCTTTATTTTTACACTGCAATATGGTTCTCACTTTGAAGTAAAACCCCACCCAAATCTAACTTTTTCTGCACAAGTTACATCTTCCCCACCTGCAGTGCACATGGTTTTGTCCATCTAAGATGGAATTTGCCAGGAGGAGTGACTCAGAATAAGGCCCGATATCAGGATTTTTTAAAAATTAAAAATTCCCTGGATGCCGTTGGTTTAAGCATTTGAGCATGTGAGGTTTATTTGGATCACACGCATTAACTACTCTTTTTTTGTATATATATATATATATATATATACTGTATACAGTCTTAGATGGAGCTGTTTATGTTTTAGAAAAGAAGAGTCGCCGGAAACAGAAGGAGAAAGTGACCCCTCTGCTGCTGGTCCAGGCCCCGGAGGAGGCTTTGCAAAAGTTGCAGAAGAGGATGTCTATGCTGCTGACTGAGGAGACCGTAGAGCACATGACCATGGCGTTGCCCCTCAGCCGCTTTTGGAGCATGGAGCTGGAACAGTGGGACACCTGGAGCATGCGTGGAGGGAAGAGCTGTGTGCTCTGGGAATCCAGTAACATGATGGAGAAGAGAGAAGCTCTCAGCTACTATACAGCAGAGCTCAACCCCCCCATAATTCCATGGAATCCACCACCAAAGGTAATAGATGCTGCAACATACAACGTGACCCTTGTTACAGTAATTATATTATATAGTCATTTTGAAGTCGTCATTCATTGTTTCACTAACTAGTGCTCAGGGTTTTTTGCCTCTCTGTTCCCCCACCTTTCCATACCCATTCCCTTTCTTCCTTCTATCTACTCTATCTCTCCCCCTGTTCCTCCCTTCCCCTCTTTCTCCCATATCTACCTCACTCTATCTTTCTCACCCTTCTCCCATCTATCTTCACCACCATTCTCTCTTCTGCCAGCTCTCTCTCTCTCTTTCTATTTCATTCTCACAGTCCTCCCCTTCCTCCATTTTTCTCTTTCTTACACTCTTTCTCCCATCTCTCTCTCTCTCCATCCATCCATCCATCCATCCGTCTCTTCCTCTTATCTCACGATGCCCTCCTCTCATTTTTCTCTCTCTCTGCCATCTCTTTTTTTTCCTTCAGCCTATGGTGAACAACTGGAACCATAGTTATTGTACCTCTCTCTCTCTCTCTCTCTCTCTCTCTCTCTCTCTCTCTCTCTCTCTCTCTCTCTCTCTCTCTCTCTCTCTCTCTCTCTCTCTCTCTCTCTCTCTCTCTCTCTCTCTCTCTCTCTCTCACACACACACACACTCCCATCTCTCCCTCCTCCTCCCATCTTCCTACATCATCCGCCCATCTACCCTCCCATCTCTCACCTACTTCCCATGTTCCTCCTCTTTTACATACAATCTCTGTCTCTTTCTATACGTCTACCAACCATTTATTTCTCTCTCTTCCTCCTATTTCTTTCCCTCTTCTTGCCATCTAACTCTCTTTCCTCCTTAATCACATCTCTCTTCCAACTCCTCTATTCCCTCCATCATCCTTTTCTCTTTGCTCTTTAATCCCATCTGTCTCTCTCTTTCTAGCCATATTTAAAATTGTAGAGGGTCTTCCTCCTCCACAGTAGGGCTGTGTGGTGTCTGAATTAATGGGTGTGGAAGGATCCACACAGACTAACAAAATATAGTATTGATTTTGTATGAGACCAATATAAAAACTACTTTATGAATGATTCTTGTAGTTATCGATTGGTGGTGCACCCAGCATTCAGCAAACGTAACTTAGGGCCTTATTCTAGTTCACTCTTTCTGACAAAATCCTTCTTAGATGGACAAAACCATGTGCACTGCAGGTGGGGCAGATGTAACATGTGCAGAGAGAATTAGATTTGGGTGAGATATTTTGTTTCTGTGCAGGGTAAATACTGGCTGCTTTATTTTTACACTGCAGTATAGATCTCACTTTGTAGTAAAACCCCACCCAAATCTAATTCTCCCTGCACAAGTAACATCTGCCCCACCTGCAGTGCACATGGTTTTGTCCATCTAAGAAGGATTTTGTCAGAAAGAGTGAACTAGAAAAAGGCCCTTAATATCTGGGGGTTTGTTTGCAGCAAACTAGTGGTGAAAAATGCTTTTGGGCGCACTCTTAAGTTGTATATATGAAATTAATTTAAAACATAACTTTTAATGTAGATTCCTTAGAATAAATGACAAGAACTAGTATGGAATTCTTCAAGAAAATTTGTGTATATGTGTGAATGTCGTGTGATTGACTAAATAGCCCATTTAATCGTGAATAATAATTTTCATTTTGGTTTGTGTGGTGTCTGGTTTGCAACTTTATCCTCCCTGCGAGGGAATGAGAGGGGCGCAGGTCCCTGGGGGCGACCCAGTTTGGGAGGGGAGGGGGTTGGCCAGAGAAGTTTTGTCTGTATTTTGGACAGCCAATGAAGGCTGAGAGGTGGGTCAGGCCCTCAGTAGGATCTCTCTGCTCTGGTGCTGGACTGACATTTAGCAGGATTGTACTCGTATTATAGAAACACTATGTCTTCATGTCTGATGTCTTTTCAGAAGATGCTGAGTTCACAGCCCCGTGAAGCTACAGCCAGTGTGACTCCCAGTGGCAGTTCACAGAACCAATGCTCCACTGACACGGATCTCCATGCTGTGATTTCTGAAGACAAGAGCCTTCCATCTGACAGCCAGAAGGCTTTGCTGGACTTGGCAGAGTTGGCAGGAGAGGGGATGACGCTGACTCAGTGGAACTGTGCAGCCAGCAACGCCAGTGACTGGACAGGTGGGCTAAGAGTGCACAGCATTGCATCAAAGCAATGCCAGATATTACTATATAGTCCTGATAATGATTTCTCACAGGCCGAGAATCGCCGGTCAGCATTGCACCTACTGGATTCATCCCACAACAAGAAGAGCAGAATAATAAACAGAGTCAGGCCTCAAATACCGTAAGTTTGTCAGCTATAAGACAAGGAATGGACCAGTAATTACTGGGATATCCTGAGATGTTACTGGGAATTATCCAGAGCGAGGCATTGATAAGAATTTTCGACACTATGCGTTTCCAAGCCGCATTAGTAACCTAGCAACATCACATGGTTAGAATAATAATACCACTGTGTGACCACTACAATCCTCATCGCTCAGTGACCAGTACTATACACTCAGACACCCGTATCTATTAATACATCTCTATTCTTATATATGGTCACTGATATCTGTGGTAAGATGCATAGTCAGGATTCAACAATGGAATGGCACAACAAGACCACGCATGCCCTAGTTTCTTACTGACTATTCTGTCATTTTCTCTGTTACCTTTGGGTGTTTGCACTGGTCCTGCATAAAAAACAGTTATCTTTTGTCTCACCTCCAATCCCATTTCATGAACGGTAGGGAGGCGAAAGTTTGGAAGTATCCTTTGTGCACAAACTTATACTTAAGCAACAGACACAAGCAGCCCTCACATCCCATCAAAATACCTCAACTCTATTGTATGTTACTCTTACGCCCTTTTTCCATCATCGCTTGCATTTTCAGGCCCCGCTTGTAACTCTAGCAGCAGATTTCATGGAGCTGGTGAACAACCCCCATTTGAGTGATGCTCAACTGCAGACTGACTGCGGAGAGGTGCTCAATGCACATATGTTAGTCTTATATGCACGCTGCCCCCTGCTGGTTGAAGCGGTAAGTCTTGGTGTCACTGTTTTCATTTGTATCAATTCCACTGCAGTTCCCACACATTTAAACTTCGTACAAGTCTATATTTTGACGTTTTTTTATTCATATTTGTTCAGGTGCACACTGAAGGATTCTGGGTACAAGAAGCCAGCACTGGACGCGTGCGACGTCTTCTTCTTAATGACGTATCTGCTGAAGCTTCCCTCTCTTTCCTTCGCTTTCTGTATTCCGCCAACACTGCCATCCCCAGCCACTGTTTGGCGCATGTTTGTGAGTTGGCCCGCAGGTGTGTCTCACATATATACATACATGCTTTACGTTCAGGCCTAACAATACTTAATATACGATTCACATTTATGCAGTCAATTGTCCAAATCAATAAGCACAGTTCAGAAGCAGTTACCAGTTCTGTGTTGCCCTGGCTTTTCTCACATTGTCCATCCCAATGCTAGGGGATTGCCAGCTGTGGGATGGTAGAGCTCACTTGATACGGGATGACTTCATAACATAGGACCTTAATATAGTTCACTCTTTCTGACAAAATCCTTCTTAGATGGACCAAACAATGCGCACTGCAGTGGGGGAGATGTAACAGGTGCATACAGAATTAGATTTGGGTGAGTTATTTTGTTTCTGTGCAGGGAAAATACTGACTGCTTTATTTTTTCACTGCAATATAGATCTCACTTTGAATTAAAACCCCACCCAAATCTAATTCTCTCTGCACAAGTAACATCTCCCCCACCTGCAGTGCACATGGTGTTGTCCATCTAAGAAGGATTTTGTCAGAAAAAGTGAACTAGAATAAGGCCCAAAGGGAGAATGGCTTAACACTTATGAATTATTTATCCGAGTATTATCATCTTAAAATTGTGCTATGTTGTTTTTCGCACAGGACAAACGCCACCATAGGTATTAAGTCGTGATTAACGCATATATGAAGCTTCTGTGTTCTTTGTCACACAGAAGAGTAAACTCTCTTCTTTCTGTTCTAGGTTTGGGGTTAGTAGTCTCATAGATACCTGTGAACAACTGGTTTGTGAGCCTCAGGACTCTGAAGCTCCGGAAACCACTGAAGAGGATGGCGATAATGGGGGAGAACGAGCAGAAACCTTCCAAGAGTTGTTGAAATCAATGTGGTTGGATGAGGGTGAGGACCTCTTCAAAGACCAGGAGGCAGAAGTACTAACGGAGGAGGAACAGCTGGACAATGGAGGTGTTGGAGATGGGGAGCTGGAGGAGATCTACGAATTTGCAGCCACTCAACGGAAAAAGCCAGTAAAGCAATATGAAGAAGATGGAAGCAGAAGTGAGCACGAAGCAGAAAATCCAGGCAAGGAGTCTGAAGACAGCTCTCCTGAGGCCACAAAACATTGTGTAGGTTGGAAAGAACAAATGATTGATGCAACAAACCCACATTCTACAGATTGGCACATGGAGCCTTCTGGGGTAGATAGCATGTCACTTAAAACATCTCCTGTCTCAAAAGTTGCGAAGTGTTCATCTTTTGTGCAATCTCCAGCTCATCCTACTTCAAACAGCCTGGAATCTTCTCCTGCATGTCTTCTTTTAGCTTCACCAGATTGCCTTAAAACCCAGCCAACTCATCCCATCTCTGGGTCTCCCGTCCAGTCTCCTCCTAGATTTAGTGGCCCAGTTCCCTCTACTGCCCGTAGACTCTTTACTAAGGATCTCACTAATCATCACCACAGCCCTTCCTCCACTCCTGAAAAAAGTACTTCTCCTGTTGTTCATGCAGTCTCACCAAACACATATGAAGATCCTGAAGGAGATTTGTTTGCTCAGCACAGAAATCCCTCTATTGATGACAGCTTTGATCGCATGTTTTCAGAGACTTGTGGGGAATATGTGGAGCCTTCAGGTATTTGTGAATCTAGAACTCATGTAAGTCCAACTAGCCCACAAAATGATGAGCCTATGCTTACAAGTTCACCTTCTGGCAACCTGTCCCCTGCTCTTCCTGAGCTTGGGTCTTCAGCTAACATCCAGCCACAAACTGATTCATTTCTAGAGAGCTCCTCATACGAACACGGAAAGTCTACACTCTCCACTCTCAAAGATCCTCATGATACTGCCCTTAGCCAAAATTCATCCAGCAAGGCTGCTACTTCTCCCAAAGTCTCATTCCAAGACTCAGATGTCATATTGATCTTGTCATCTGATGAGGAGGCAGATTCCAGTACTCAAGCTACAGCAGTGAATGTAAAAGGACAAAATAATAAGTCTGTCATGTCCAAGGAAATGAAAGAGTCTCCAGTTAGCTTCAGTGTGAGGAAGAGCAGTGAGAATCTTTCCCACCTGGAAATGAGCAGCAGCTCGGAGACCTCATGGTTGGTGCCTGCCACACCTTTGCCTATTTTAACAGAATCACGAGTTTCCCAACTACAGATCTCACACGTCCCTCTGTCACCTCAAACTTCTCAACAGACCTTACATTTATCTCGGTCACCTCAAACATCACCAGTGACCTCACATTACCCTAGGTCACCTCAAACATCACCAGTGACCTCGCATTCATCTCGGTCACCTCAAACATCACCAGTGACCTCACATTACCCTCGGTCACCTCAAACATCACCAGTGACCTCGCATTTATCTCGGTCACCTCAAAAATCACCAGTGACCTCACGTTACCCTCGGTCACCTCAAACATCACCAGTGACCTCACGTTACCCTCTGTCACCTCAAAAATCACCAGTGACCTCACGTTACCCTCGGTCACCTCAAACATCACCAGTGGCTTTTAATTTCCCTCAGTCACCTCAAACATCACCAGTGGCGCCTAATTTCCTTCGGTCACCTAAAACATCTCTGCAGACATCACAATTATCTCGGTCTCCTCAAACTTCTCTGCAGACTTCACATTTTCCTCGGTCATCTCCAACCTCCAAGACCTGCGATCAAAATATTTCTCAATTAAGCTTTGTTAACCCATCTCAGACAAGCTCGAGGTCTTTGCCACTGTTGTTTCCTAAGTCACCTAAGGCAACTTTTAATTTGTGTTCCAACATCACTGATAACCATGAGCAGCGTCAAGAAGTACGCTCTAGCGCTGCAAGTAAAATAACCTCTTCGCCACCAACTTCTATTGCTAGCAGCACTGTGTTTGAGGTTGGGGATAGTGAGGATGAAGGTCCTGTGCCAGAGCCCCAGGCCAATACCAGCAACTGCAGTTTCCAAATGGACTATGATGAGCCCCCCATTCATGAAGAGGATTTATGGTCCAATATGCAGGAGTCACCAACAAGGCCTCACTCTACCCCAGAGGGCAGAACTCCTTCACATCACCACCAAACACCTACCAAGCATCTTGGGATTCAGTCCAGTACTATTTTACTGAATGGAGACACAGAAGCTGCCAACAGTCTGGAATCTCCTTCCACCTCACGAAGTAACCAGCTGAGCTTCCTGAACTCCAAGCTGTGGGATGAATGGGAAGATGAAGCGGCTGAGGTGCCCGCTGTTCTCCCTTTATCTCAGAGGATGAATACAGTTCTGGATGTGCAGAAGGAGCTGAGGACACCAGGTATGTTACACTGAAATATTTACGTTAACGGGTGTATTTCGGACTTGTAACATTGTACAGTGTAAGTTAAGAGGCTTTGATTTCACCCTTTCTCAGTATGAATGTACCAGAAATTCCTCTGCTTCCTCCCTAGTTACCATTGTGCGCAGGAGAGAACTCGCTCCTAAGGTCCCTATCACTCCACTACCTTCTTATTCCGACATGGACACCCCCATTTTGAAAAAGGAGTTGAATAGGTGAGTGCATGGAACAAATGAATTGTGCTGTGTTGCATAGTGAGGGCTCAGGAATGGTGGGTGTAGGCCCTGTCTCCTGGAGGCTGCAGGCCTTCCACTACAAGCATGACACTAACTGAACCACTCTTGCTCAGTGTCCTTAGTGGATCTAGTTCCAGTTTGCCAGACCTGTTGTCTCTGTGATTGTATATAATTAGATGGTACTTGGGTAGTTTCAGGGTGGCAGTAACGTAGTCAGCGTAGCGTCCCTGTCAGAATCGAGCGTAGTGTTCCCATGGCCAGCGTAGTCAGCGTCCCTGTCAGTATCAGCGTAGTGTTCCCGCCTGTTCGCGGCTAGCCGGAGCTTACGTAGTTAGCGTAGTCAGTCAGCGTTACGTAGTTAGCGTAGTCAGTCAGCGCTTATTACATTGTGTGAGAAACATTGACCATTTTTCTCTGCCTGCCTGACATGACAAGTGTTAATGTGTTCCTGAAACACCCCCACTATCCAAGTCTGCCTGAAGCGTGGCGAGTGGACGCGGTACACGTCCTCCCAACCTGTTCATACCCCCACTATCCATGTCGGCGTGGAGTTGATTTTATAAAGTGTGGCGAGCCCCGCGAGGGGACGCGGATCTCACGTCAAGTATACCGCGTCCACTCGCCACGCTTCGGGATCGGTGGCTCGCTGCGCTTGCCAAACTTTATTAAATCAACTCCACGCCGTCGTACATAGTGGGGGTATGAACAGGTCGGGAGGACGCGTACCGCGTCCCCTCACGGGGCTCTCTACGCTCACCACGCTTCAAGCACTTGCCAGTATATAACATGGAGCACTGGCAAATGAGTCCTTTATTGTGCATGAGACGCACTTGCGCACCGCACCCCCCCTTTGTGCAGGAGACACATGCGCTACCAAACCCCTAACCCTGTCCGTCTCCCTGAAGTGGACACGGGCAGGGTTGCAGTACCCTGCTGCAAGAATTACTGAGACTCTCGTCTCGTGCGTGTCAGACAGGTGGAGCAGGGGGGGGAGAGTGAAAAAATTCACTCAGTAGCGCTGGCTGATACACTGGGGGATCTAAGATATCATCCAATATTTAATTTAGAATTTCTCTAACGTCCTAGGGTATACTGGGGTTCAGGTAGACAATGGGGTATAGATGGGTCCGAAGGAGCCGGTGCACTTTAATAAAAATTAACATCCTGTGTGCTGGCTCATCCCCTCTATGCCCCCTCCCACAGCCCAGTTTAGAAAAAAGTGCCCTACGGGCCGGTAGCACACTCTGGAGCTCCAGAGTTATTGCGTTATTTTTTCTATTTTTATTTTTATTCACTTTTATTTTGCAGCAAGCTGTGCTTACTGCTGTCCTGATGGAGGGACACGGCACCAACCTCTTACAGGGTTAATGGTCCGTGTCCTGCTGCCGGGGTTTGGTCCCGGACGGTGATGTTACCGCAGTCATAAAGGACTGACGAGCACACCATCAGCTTGCCGCCCCATCAGCGTGAAACGGCGGTAATAAGTCTCCCTCTAATAGGGATTCTTCAAGCCGCGGCGGCGCGTATTTTACACAGAGCCGCGCCATATTGGGGGCGGAGCCTCCGGAGAGCGCGAACAAGCAGCAGCAGCCGGCGCCATTACAGCTTGCTGAGGGCACCGCGACGACGCAGCAGAGACCGTACAACAAACTGGTAACACAGTGGGGTTGTGGGGGTCCGTGGGCGCTTGTACAGTGCCACACTTTTAGTCCTCTATAGGACTATACTGCGATTGTTTAGCCCGGGTGCCTACTTAACGCCCAGTTAAGGGCTTGTGTGCTGGTTCTCCGTCTCTGTCCCTTCTCACTGCCTGGCGAAGAGAGAGTTGCTCTGTGGGTGCTATATAGTCTTATTTCTCTCCGACAGCATGGCAGGGAAGAAGTCTGTATGTCAGTCATGCCACGCTAAATTCACCCCCCTGGTGGAGGGGTCTCTTGTGTGTGAAAATTGTATGGCACCTGCGCAAGGTACTAGCAGCCAGGAGCCTGCTTGGTTGGATTCCATTAAGGGAATGATGTCTTCTATTTCTTCTGAATTAGCTGTTGCTAGACAGGAGAGACATGATTTACAGAAGTCTGTGGCTGATCTTAGAGCTACACCTGCTGCTCAAAGACCCCCTAAGCTACTTCCTCAAAAGCGCTCTTTGCCTGCTCTGCTTGGCACAGACACTGAAGATGAGGAACAAGAAGAGGATGAGGTAGATATTCCTGAGGTGGTTGAGGAATCTCACTCTCAAGGGGTGGATGCTCTAATCTTTGCTATTAGAGAGGTCCTAAATCTTCCTGACAAGGAAGAGGAACAGACAGAACTAATGTTTTTCTCTACAAGAGAAAAATCCTCTGCCACTTTTCCTGTCTCTACAGAGCTTAATAGGAAATTTCAGCAGTCCTGGGCTCACCCAGAAAAGAGATTTCAGGTGCCTAAAAGGTTCCTATCTATTTTTCCTTTCCCTCCTGAGGATAGGAAGTTGTGGGAGACCCCACCGGCAGTGGATACATCTGTATCCAGGCTCTCAAAAAAGATAGTTCTCCCAGTACCTGGGGCAGTCTCTTTGAAAGATCCGGCAGATAGAAAGCTGGAAACTACTTTAAAGGCTATTTATGTGGCATCTGGGGCAACTCAGAGACCAGTTATTGCAGGTTGTTGGATAACAAAGGCCATTAGCAAATGGGCTGAGGCAATTCAGTCTGATTTACAGGAGGATAACCCTCAAGTGGATATGCTTACTCTTCTGAGGCATATCCAGGAATCTGCAGATTTTTTATGTGAAGCGTTAAAGGAGATTGGTGTGGTGGCAGCTCAGACAAACACTATGTCTGTGTCCGCCCGCAGAGTCTTATGGTTGCGACAATGGGCGGCCGACCCAGAGTCTAAGAGGGGTGTAGAGGCTTTACCTTTCACCGGGGAGGCACTATTCGGTGAAGAACTAAATAAGTGGATTTCACAGGCAACTGCTGGGAAGTCCACTTACTTGCCGTCTGCCCCTCCACCCCCGCGGAGAAATTATTCAGGCCCCTCCTTGCAGTCCTTTCGGACCGCGAGGTTCAGGTCCAGAGGCCGTGGAGCCTCAAATGCAGTCAGAGGCACTAGAAGCAAGTCCCGCAGAACTCAGTCAGCAGTCCTGCCCGATCAGGCTCACACCACCACTCAGGAAAAGCCCTCAGCATGACTGTTCCCTTCTCCAGGGGGGGGACATTCCAGTGGGAGCACGTTTACTACATTTCAGTCCGGTTTGGCGGGCGTCTGCCCTGGACCCCTGGGTGCTAGAAATAGTGACTCAGGGATACAGGATAGAGTTTGCCTCTACCCCGCCTCAGAAATTCTTCAAGTCAGCCTTACCAGTTTCACAAGAATCTCAAAGGAACCTTCTGGAGGCGGTTCGGAAACTAATAGATCTGGCTGTGGTAATTCTGGTACCTACCCATCTCAGGGGGAAGGGATACTACTCCAACGTGTTCGTCGTGCCCAAACCAGACGGTTCGGTACGTCCTATACTGAATCTTCGGTTTCTGAACATGCATCTCAAGACTTTCAAGTTCAAGATGGAGTCCTTGAGGGCGGTCATTTCGGGATTGGAGGAAAAGGAGTTCTTGGTGTCGCTAGACATAAGGGATGCCTACCTTCACATCCCGATATGGCCGCCACATCAAGCCTATCTTCGCTTCACGATTCTAAACGACCACTACCAGTTCAGGGCTTTGCCGTTTGGCCTGTCTACAGCCCCTCGGATATTCACGAAGGTCATGGCGGAGATGATGCTTATACTCCGCCGGGCCGGAGTGAATATTGTGCCATACCTGGACGACCTTTTAATAAAGGCCCCCTCCAGAGAGTTACTGGAGGAGAGTGTCAGCACCACCTCCAGGATCCTGTCAGCCCACGGATGGATACTGAATCTAAAGAAGTCGCAGCTGGTACCATCTCAAAGACTTCTCTTCCTAGGGATGATTCTAGATACGGTGGCTCAGAAGGTCTTCCTGCCAATGGAGAAGGTTTTGGCCATCCAAAGGATGGTGCGGTTGGTTCTGAAACCGCGCAGAATATCTGTCCACTCCTGCATACAACTACTCGGGAAGATGGTAGCAGCATACGAAGCGATTCCCTACGGACGCTTCCATGCGAGGACTTTCCAGCTGGACCTCTTAAACAAGTGGACAGGTTCTCACCTCCACATGCACTCCTTGGTCACACTGTCATCGGAAACAAGAGTATCTCTTCTGTGGTGGCTGAAGTCAGCCAACCTTCTAGAGGGAAGGAAGTTCGGAATTCACCCATGGGTACTCCTAACAACAGACGCCAGCTTGAAAGGATGGGGAGCAGTAACTCAAGGAGTTCACTTTCAGGGTCTATGGTCAGAACAGGAGGCCTCTCTCCCCATAAACATTTTGGAACTAAGAGCAATACATCAGGCCTTACTACAGGCCTCCGATCTGTTGAGAGGAAAGCCAGTACAAGTCCAATCGGACAATGTCACGGCAGTGGCATATATAAATCGCCAAGGGGGCACAAAAAGCAGGTCTGCCATGAGAGAAGCGGCAAAAATTCTAAGGTGGGCGGAAAACCACGCAGAGGCCATATCGGCCATCTTCATTCCGGGAGTACAAAATTTACTAGCGGATTATCTCAGCAGACACACTCTACACCCAGGGGAGTGGAGTCTACACCCCCAGATATTTCAGATGCTGGTGGACAGATGGGGGTGCCCTCAGGTCGATATGATGGCGTCACAAATGAACAAGAAACTTCCGAGATACTGCTCCCGAACGCGGGATCCTCTAGCAGTGTCGGTGGACGCACTGACGGCGCCATGGCCCTTCAGTTTCATTTACCTGTTCCCCCCCATCCCATTGATCCCGAGAATTCTCAAGAGGATAAAACGGGAAAGGGTTCTGGTGATTTTCATCGCCCCATATTGGCCGCGCAGGACCTGGTTTGCGGACCTTCTGTCCCTGTCGCTGGAAGACCCTTGGCCTCTGCCACATCGACCAGATCTTCTGCAGCAAGGGCCGTTCATTTATCACGACTTACGTCGGCTAAATTTAATGGCGTGGAGATTGAAAGGGAAATCCTAGCAAGAAAAGGCATCCCAAGTGCCGTTATTCCGACTATGCTCCAGGCTAGGAAAATGGTCACTTCAAAGCATTACTACAGAATCTGGAAGCGGTATGTCTCTTGGTGTGAAAGCCATAGATTCTCTCCTTTGGAATTCAAATTGGAAAGATTCCTGAGATTTTTACAGGCGGGTGTTGATCTGGGCCTTAGGCTAGGATCCATCAAGGTCCAAATCTCTGCACTGTCTATATTTTTTCAAAGACAGTTGGCGACTCTTCCAGAGGTGCAGACCTTCATCAAAGGAGTCCTACACATCCAGCCACCCTTCAAATGTCCGGTGGCGCCTTGGGATCTAAACCTGGTTTTTGATTTTCTACAATCATCCTGGTTCGAGCCTATGAAGACAGCAGAAATAAAGTTTCTTACTTGGAAAACGGTTCTGTTATTGGCGTTAGCATCTGGTAGAAGAGTCTCAGAGCTGAGCGCACTATCTTGCAGAAGCCCATATCTAATCTTTCATGCAGACAGAGCTGAGCTGCGTACAGGGCCGAAGTTCCTCCCAAAGGTGGTCTCGGCTTTTCATATTAACCAGCCCATTGTGGTTCCATCGGTTACTACTGGTTCTTCCACCCCTAAATCTCTGGATGTGGTCAGAGCTTTGAGGACTTATGTTGCTCGAACAGCTCGTACAAGGAAGTCCGACTCTCTTTTCATTCTATATGATGCTAGAAAGATTGGATGTCCAGCGACAAAGCAGTCCATCGCCAGATGGATTAGATTAACTATTCAGATGGCTTATTCGCAGGCCTCGATTCCTGCTCCGGCCTCCATATCCGCTCACTCTACCAGGTCGGTGAGTGCCTCGTGGGCGGCTGCTCGGGGAACTTCATTACTACAGTTGTGTAGGGCAGCCACCTGGTCGGGGAACAATACCTTTGTAAGGTTTTACAGTTTTGATACTCTGGCATCAGAGGATCTACAGTTTGGAAATTCGGTTTTACAGGGACCTCAGCACTCTCCCGCCCGTTGTGAGAGCTTTGGGACGTCCCCATTGTCTACCTGAACCCCAGTATACCCTAGGACGTTAGAGAAAAGGTGATTTTGATTACCTACCGGTAAATCCTTTTCTCGTAGTCCGTAGGGTATACTGGGCTCCCACCTCTGTGCTTCGTTCTACTGTTTGGCGTGTTTGACTGACTGGTTTCGTCAGTGTTATGCTGTTGGTAGTTAAATTTTAAGTTATTTCCTCCTCTCATAGTATGACCGTCTCCTTCGGGCACAGTTTTCTAAACTGGGCTGTGGGAGGGGGCATAGAGGGGAGGAGCCAGCACACAGGATGTTAATTTTTATTAAAGTGCACCGGCTCCTTCGGACCCATCTATACCCCATTGTCTACCTGAACCCCAGTATACCCTACGGACTACGAGAAAAGGATTTACCGGTAGGTAATCAAAATCCCCTTTTTGAGTATGGCTGCTGCCACCTTATCAGAGAGATTGTGTTTTCTCTGTGTAGCAAGACAAAACGAAATGTGTGGAGACTGTGATTCCCCACTAGATGGCGCTGCCACACTCAACAATTTCCACAATAAACTTTCAATAGAGAATTGCTTTTTATATATTCTTTCGTTTAATAAAAAACCATGGTATACATATTAAGATGAATAATGCGCATTTTTACATATATAAAATTACACTCAAATAAGACATACTAGACATACAACATATAACATATAAGGCTGCTTAGACACGGGCTGGCTATGAGGCTCACAACTGCATGTGAATATTTATGAGACAATAGGCTTTTAAGCAAATATTTACCAGTCCACATGGATTGTCCCTCCTAATATGCTGGGTAGAGATATGGAAACCAGGTCCTATATCAGAGCCGGAGGTAGCTTTGGATCTCCACAGTGGGTGTCCACTCCGTTTATTGAAAGGAGTATAGCTCCAAGCGCTGGTTCCGTTTGTAATCAATGTCCCAATCCCAAGTGGGATATTTGTAATCCAGAATGGTCGTGGTGGCTGGTAGTAGTATGGCTCGAGCAGGCTCCAGACCGCGTTTCTCCGCCTTCAATATAATCGGCGGCTTCCTCAGCTGGATCACCGCTGAGGAAGCCGCCGATTATAGCCAGCCCGTGTCTAAGCAGCCTTATATGTTGTATGTCTAGCATGTCCTATTTGAGTGTAATTTTATATATGTAAAAATGCGCATTATTCATCTTAATATGTATACCATGTTTTTTTATTAAACGAAAGAATATATAAAAAGCAATTCTCTATTGAAAGTTTATTGTGGAAATTGTTGAGTGTGGCAGCGCCATCTAGTGGGGAATCACAGTCTCCACACATTTCGTTTAGACAGGTGGAGCGCCTCTCCGCCAGCGCCCGCATGATCGCCTCTCCACCGGCGTCCGCCAGCGCAGGGGATCTGGCGGTTACCGACACTGTGTGAGAGGTGCTCACTAAGCTTGCCAGGGACGTCGGGGACAGAGCTGCAGCTTGTGGGGACAGTATGGGGACTACGCTGCATGACGGGGACACTATGATGACTTTGCAGGGCTGCCACGGGGAAACTACGCTAGGCAGCCGTTGGGCTACGCTGACAACATAGCTTAGCCTAGTAATCACCGAGTGCTGTGATTACAAATGGCGGCTGCCTTTGTAGTGAATGTTGTAGAAACTACACCTCCTCCCCATTTGTCACTCCATCTCCCAGGAAGAAACCTGGTGGAACTACAAGAACCAGCAGGAAATTCCCATAATTTTATGACACACTAAAGGTATAGCACCTGGTGCAAAGTGCCTGCCCACTGTCTCTGGGCCAGTCACATGTAATTCAGCCACAGTTCCGGATGCCTACAGTTATCATAAGTTCTAAGTGACTATGTGCCGAATAGTACACAATTGCACCACCCCCAGCCCTCTGACGTGACAGCAGCAATCACCACTGACACTGACATCTGCCCCATTCTTGGTGCAATAATGGGACTGCAAATTGTGGGCACACTCCATACACAATACTAGCATAGCAGAGAAAGATTGAGTGGGGCAGTACAGGAGGGCTAGTACCACTGAGCTCACCCTCTCTTAGTCCAAGCAACTATGGCCGGGGGCTCACTGGTCATACATTAGCCTGACGGCGGGGGGGTGTCAAGGTGGGCAGGGCACACAGCAGGCAATGGGCTGTGAACGTGGCGAGGGGACCAAATCGCTGGGTAGGGGAAGGCGGGCGCACATAGAAAAAAAAACCCATACAAATGAATGGGTGGCCAGTGATTGGCTGAAAGCTCTCCCCTACCCGACACTCTCGGACCCCTCTGCATTCACTGCCTCTCTGCGTCCCCTGCCTGCCTCCAGGCTGCACATAAGATTTATCATATGTGCAGCCCGTCCCGACTCCGACCTGGTGCGTATGTCTGCACAAATGATTTGATGATTTGGGCCGAATCGGGTGAAATCGGGCCCAAATCGCATAGTGTATGGGGGCCTTTAGAGATGAAGGGGGTAGGCTTAGAGACACGGAGGGGTGAGTCTGAGAGATGAAAGGGGTAATGAAGCTAAGAAACAAGAGGGGTGTGAGTCAGCAAGAGACAAAAGGGTAACGAGGGGGGGTGAATCTGAGAGATACTACATCCCCTAAGGCTTAATCTGGCCCTGCAGCGTAGGCTGAACCTCTGGCCACAAACACCAGGACACTAGCAGTATGTACTTGTGTTTGTCAGCTGCGGCACTTTCACTATTTGCTATAAATAGCGACATGCAGATGTATATAGACTTGCAGGCACCTGGGATTCAGGCCCTCTGTCTCATTCTCCTGCACCTATGAATAGAATGTCACTGGCATTAGGGAGGAGTCTCCAGCTAACAAGGAGGAGCCAAAACTTCACCTAGTCTGGTGCATTCACTGTCAGCCATTCCTATCTATTCCTTGTACACAGAATATATATATATATATATATATATATCTGTGATATCTGTACGAAGTTCCATTTACAGAATCAGGCCCTTATTGTGCTGCTGATAACATGATGAGATCAGTGGTCTACCCGGTGACCACATGCCATCACTTTGGTGTCTACTGTATAAAGGGCATTTCTGTGCTGTGAAGTGATCTCACATGGAGACAGTTGCCTTATTGGCAAGCTGAGATGCTTCACTGAGCTGAGATCTTTGTACACATTGGATTTAATCTCTCCCCTGTTATCCAGATTCGGGGTGCGGGCTCTCCCCAAGAAACAGATGGTGCTGAAGCTGAAAGAGATCTTTAGTTATACGCATCAGGTCATGAGCTCAGACTCTGAGGATGATGTCCCTAAATCTCAGGCCCATCAGAGAATCCACAGCAGCGTACCTCAGGCCCAGCGGCAGCAAGTTCCCAGGAAAGCCAGACCTGGAACCACCACGAAGGCTCCCAACAACTCGAAGAAAGGTCAGAAGATGACATCTGTGTGTGCGGCACAGGAAACAGACACAGGAGATGATCATCCATTGACCGCATCACAGGAATCTACTACATCCTCAGTGGCTGCTAGCGACACCTCCTCCTTATCTCACAGGTAATGAGATGCACCAAAGTACAGTCCCCTATATTTCTTCCCAATTCTTTTTGGTAGCAGTAGGATGTGTAGGAAGAAGTCTGAGATGATTACAGCTACACTACACTGTAAAACATTTCTATGGATGCATCTATATATAAAAGGCTAAATAGTCCTCACCTCTGAGGTGAAGTACCGCTAGTGACCACTAGAGGCCACTCAATGGGCCAAATTACTCCTTATCAGAAAGTGAAAGAAAAATGATCTGTTTAAAATTTGCTGGATATGGAGAGAGAGGGAAACGGCGTGTGCAGGAGGTCAGTTGAAGACTGACCGTGCGAGCTGTGACAGCGAGCAGGCAGCCCTGCTCACTGTCACAGTTTGCAAAAACCATTGATTATACCCCAGAGAGTGGAGGTAGGAGCAGATAGGGACTAAGCTGTCATTTTGATGGACTTTTAACTAGTTTATTTCTAAACGCCATTTCAAAACTGGACATGGTCAAAATACCGACATTTAATATCCCGACAAGGTCAAAACACCGACATATAGAATGCAGACAAGTGAAAAAGTCGACATGACTTTCAGTCGACAGGTCGCGAGGTCGACATGGGTTTTTTCACTGTTTTTTTATCCGAATGTCGACATGGACACAGTTGGAAGTCACCTGCAGCCCCTCGCATCGCTCAGTACGCTTCGGGCACGGTACACTGTTTTATTCTCCCACCACGCCCTAGTGGATGGTAGGGCATAAAATACCGCCTGTCAGCACATGTCGGGTCAAAAAACAGGAAAAAACCCATGTCAACCTCGCGACCTGTGGACCGAAAGTCATGTTGAGTTTTTCACCTGTCTACATTCTATATGTCGGTATTTTGACCTTGTCAGGATTTTAAATGTCGGGATTTTGACTTTGTCTGGATTTTGAACTTGTCAGGATTTTAAATTCTGTATTTTGACCTTGTCGGGATTTTGACCGTCGGTCAATGGATGCAGACAGCATAAAATTACACCGATAAAATGAATAATACAATGGGTCTGCCAAATAACATTTAATGAATAAAAGTATACAATTGATTTGTTAAATTAGTACTAATAATAATATTCAATTAATAAGATTTAAAAAAATGATATAAAACATATGGGTCACTACCACTATTTGTGGCTGTTTTGTAGAAATGGGACTCATACATAAAATTTAGTGTGGAGTGCTACGGGACTGTATGAAGTAGTTGGCTGGAGATCCCAGTCTTAACCCTTTGAGTGCCAAGTGAATTTGTCAAAACAGATGTGAAAATTGGCAAGCAAACATTTTTATTCATCATAATGACCTGTAATGTTTATATTTTATATAGGAAATATAATTTTTTTTAAACAATCTCTTTTATTTGAATTTATATAACAAATGTGAGCGACACTGGCAATTTTACTGGATATTTCGTACATCTCCCACAGAAATGTTGGTACTCAAAGGGTTAAGCCCCACACACACTATCCTATATGCTCTACAAGCTATATCAGCAGTGTTTACCCCTGAACTGGAGTGTACAGACTGAGCGATATCGGTTAACGATATCATTCAGTGACGTCACCGGGACTCGCTATATAGCCACAATTGACCTGAATGTTCAGCAGAGGCGCCAGCAATGCGCGGGAGCGCACTAGACTAGACTGTAAAAAGATATTGTCTAGTGTGTATGGGGGCTAAACTCAATATAAACAGGGGTTTCTTTACACTAGAACAGTGCTTCTCAATCTCGGCCCTTAGGACCCCACACACATTTTCCAGGTCACCTTGCAGGTGTACAGGTGCATTCATTACTGGCTGATACATTTTAAAAAAATCCACAGGTGGAGCTAATTATTTCACTTATTCTATGAGGAGACCTTAAAAAAATAAACTGTGTAGGGTCCCGAGGACCGACTTTGAGAACCTGTGCTCTAGAATCACCACAATACTAAGCAGAAGACACAGAGTGTAAGTTCCTCTTTAGATTTAGTGTGAGTGTCCGCTAGTTTGCCTGGCTACCACAGCGTCCTCAGGTCATGCTATAAGCCGCTCCAGGTAAACGGTCCGAAAGCTCCCGCTGTATTAAGCCACTCCAAATAAGCAAGTTGGAGGTTCAGAGGCAGATGCCAGTCCCGAGTGGATTTCACACATCAAAGGTGCCAGAAGACCATTATATGTTTCTCTTTACAGCTCCAACACTAATGAATTTGAAACCGCTTTTGCGGACGAAGATGACGACGAGCCAGTGGCAGCCTCCCAAGTGGCCAGCAAAGAGGCGCTCACGGTGGAGGCAGTGCGGAAGTTCATAGAGAGCCGGCCCGATCTCCACAAGCAGATTTTGCTGTATCAGCCCCTCGATCTGGCCGCCCTACACGCAGAACTTAAGCTGAATGGGATCAAGGTGGCTGCGGGGAAGCTGCTGGACTTTCTTGATGCACACTGTGTGACCTTTACTACCGCCACCTCCCGCAAGGAGAAGAAGAGCCGCGGAAGGAGGAAAGCGGTGAAGCGCCACTGAGTTTATATCAGTCTGCCTGTTTAAATTAAAAAATAAAACATTTGTGTATACCACCAGAGTATATATAACTTAACGTAACATAACTGAAATTATGTTTATGGATTTTAAGGTGAAAAAAAACAAAACCATGTGTATGAAATTGTAAATTATGAATGTTTTGTTGATGTTAATTGTATATGGAATAAATACAAAAAGACTATAACGGCTTCTTGCTTCTGATTAGAATGCAAGCCAGGTTCTGAAAGGAGTGCGTGATTAGCTTTTATGATGCAGGTGGTGTAGAACTAATCCCACTTAAACTAGGGCCCTTATTCTGGTTCACTCGCAAAGGCAAATTCCTTTTGGACAAAACCATGTGCACTGCAGGTGGGGCAGATGTAACGTGCAGAGAGAATTAGATTTGGGTGAGTTATTTTGTTTCTGTGCAGGGAAAATACTGGCTGCTTTATGTTTACACTGCAATATAGATCTCACTTTGAAGTACACACCCCACCCAAATCTAACTCTCTCTGCACAAGTTACATCTTCCCCACCTGCAGTGCACATGGTTTTGTCCATTTGTGAGGGAATTTGCCTTTGCGAGTGAACCAGAATAAGGGCCTGGATTCTTTAATTCATGATCCTTTGTAATGCAGAAGAATACATTACAATTACTGAGCTTTATGAACTGGCACAATCCAGTGACCCTATACAGGGTGAGGCAACAACAAAAAAAACCCTCCGAGATATTAAAGGTTAACCAAAAAGTCACAGGAAATGCCTCTCCGAATTTTAGAACATAATCAAAAAAATGCGTGGAATACAGATTATTTTTAATTGGTTTTGAAGGTATATATATAGCAGCCTTGTCCAGACAAATCTCAGTGATCTGTGTCAGGAATTCCAGCGATAATATCAGAAATCACAAATAAAGGCTGCCATCTGGACGATAACATATTTCGCACCAATCAAAAAAAGCTATTCCATGTACTTTTAGATTATGGGGCTGATTCAAATTTGATTGGATGGGGCTGAGATCGACCACATTCCAATGGCAGGGGGGGGGGGGTCTGTGTGTATGCGTATTTGCCCATGTGCAGGCCCCCGTGCGAATGCCTTCGTCGAGTATCACGTTCATAGAGTCATTCACAAGGGTGAGGGCTGGAGGGGAAATCCCCATGAAAACGCTGGGTCTTCCCTGCTCATGGTCGGGCTGCTGATGTCACATGACCCTGTCTTCGGTGGATAGCAACTGAAATGCAAAGTCAGTTATCACTGACATTTATTTCCTACAGGGAGAGAAATCGTTACATCGGCCGCGAGCGAGGGGCTGTGTTCTCGGGCACATCCCCTTGAATGTTCCCGAGGGGATGTGGGGGGTGGGGTGGGCACTTGACGGGGGTGACATTAAATATAAATATAAGGCAAGTAACAGAGGGCCTTATTCTGATCGGTGCGGCCCGATCAGAATATGCGGCCGCAACCGTGCAGGCGAATCCCCGCCTTCCATACGGATCGCCACCTGCCGTCCGTATGCGGATATGTGGCGATCCGCATGAAATTGGACGGGGATACGCCTCCTCCGTCTTGGGAGCAGCCCCTGCATTCGATGGTCGCCGAACATCGAATGCAGGGCCGCACGCTCCACCAGGTCCCGCAACACAAGACCACACGGACACTTGTCCGTGTGAAATCATGTATGGGGGCGGGCAGCTGACATCCGGCGATGGCAGATGCCCGCCCCGTACCCACGCGTCACGGCCTCATTACCATGCATACGCCCCGCGTTTGCATGGGAACGCCCATGAAACGCGGGGCGTATGCATAGGGTAATGAGGCTAAGTAGCCCCTCACGCCCCTCTACGCCCCCTGTGCGGCGTATAAAGAATCCGTGCGGCGAAATCGCCTGCACATGCGCAGAGTGACCTCTGCACATGCGCAGACGATCAACATCGGCGGTCCGTCCGCATGCGGGAATATCCGCACCGATCAGAATAAGGCCCAGAGAGACAGCCAGTCCGCCATCTCTATTGGAATGACATCACAAGAAGCTTCTG
Organism: Crinia signifera; assembly: GCF_055691185.1. Classification (NCBI taxonomy): domain Eukaryota; kingdom Metazoa; phylum Chordata; class Amphibia; order Anura; family Myobatrachidae; genus Crinia; species Crinia signifera. Next base: position 47,424,789 of record NC_139223.1, read on the forward strand.
TCTGAGATGCCTGTGTCAGACATATCACTAGTATTCTATAGCCAGAGTATTGCTGCACACATCTGTAGTAGGATGGGGGTTAGAAGACTACCAATGAGCAGATTTTTATAAGGCTAGTTCACACTTATTGGTGAATTACTAAAAATCATTCTTCAATGGCTAAGCCACTGGTAGAATCGCTAGAGCAACATATATAGATTATTATTATCAATTAATAAGACAAATAAATATATGATAACATGTAACTATATTATATAAGCAATATTTGTTATTAATTATATTAAAGGTTCAGTATTGTTATTTACTTGGGTAATAAAATTGGTAGGATCTAAGTTATTTTATTCTTCAGGAGACGTCAGGGGCCACAGGGCTTAACAGTGGGTAGAGAGCGACCAATTCCAGCACCAGAAAGGTTAAACTTTTGTGGCTGCTCCCAGGTCAGCCAGGCTCCTCCCCTCTACCCCGCCTCCAAGCAGCTACTTTCAGTTTTAGATGTGCTGGCAGGAGCCAACACGTACTAAAGGTGCCCATACACTAGTAAGATTTATCTTCAGATCTGGCTGGTTGGAACAAAAACATGGTTATAGATGAGTGACAGTTTGTCAGTTTTCCAGCATTTCCAAGCAAATGGTCAACTGTCATTTGCTCTCATCCATAACCATGTTCTTGTTCCAACCAGACAGATCTGCAGATAAATCTGCGTGTGTATGGCCACCTTTATAGAGAGGAGCTGCCTTAGGCAGCCTTACTTCTGATTTTAAAGATTAAGGGCCAGATGTATCAAGCTCCAAAAGTGATAAAATGGTGAATGATAAACAATCAGCCAATCAGATCCTACCTGTCATTTTTCAAACCCAGCCTGTGCTATGGCAGGTAAGAGCTGATTGGCTGGTTATTTATCACTCTCCATTTTATCACTTTTTGAAGCTTGATACATCTGGCCCTCAATTTTTTCTTCTTTTGTACACTGACTCCTGTCAGTAACAGGGCAGCAGCACTGGCGTCTGTTAGACATCTGCGCTATCACTTGGGCCCCACTCATGGGTGCATGACCGTGGCTGGACCTGGACACTGGGTGGGCGACAGACAGGCACCGGGACACCTGCATACAAGGTAACATCACGCACGCATACCTACGAACCACAAGGTATACTTGATATTATTTTGGTTGAAGGCTTGATAGCCACCCAGTTCAGTTCATGTATGGAATTTGCTAAGACCAGGTATTTACAGTCGACAATTAATATACATGTTATTGTTTGTTGATTTACAAAATTCTTTAATAAAAAGATTATTAAAAAAAAAAAAAAAAACATCACGCACGCACACAAGACATTGTCTGTAACAGCTAGGTGGGGCGCAACGCTAGCAGGCGGCCGGACAGGTCCGCCATCTGTCCCTCTGGATCACCAGGAAGACTACATGGTGTGGGCAGTGGCGCCGGTATGTGGGGCCGCCCGGCGCATGCTGGATCCCCGCCATTTTACCGGTGCTGCATTAGTCATCATTCCCTGGTGGCCATTTGCTAGTAGGGGGAGTGGGCTCTCCACACACAGCCCCTCCTCCAAGAACAGGAGGAAGGGTATACCCACGTGGGTTCCCTCCGCTGATCTCTCCCTGCCCTGCCAGTTGCAGTGCAAGAGGGACACGGAGAGCACTCAGCCATTCCGTGGGTTCCATCTCTTCACTGCTGGGCCATCTGTGGAAGTCCCCCCTGTACCTCTACTACAAGGACATAGGTTACAGTAGTTTATGCTCCTGCTGGCCTTAGTGCCTCGCGAAGCTCAGTGCCAGTTTGTTATTTGCATTGTGTGCCTATGTATGTGTGCTGTGTCTCTCATACTGTTTTAACACCATCATTGCCTGTCAGCATATATATTAGGGCGGAGTGAAAAAACTGAAATTGAGAAATTCAAAATCGGCTAGTGTGGAAAAGTTGTGACTTGACTTGAATAAGAAACGTGCAAAAGCATTTTGATCTGAGTCAACATCTTCTGTTCTGGCAAGAGGCCTGAAGTTTCACTTTTTTGGTGAAAATGACGAAAACTATGAAGATGCTCCGATCTAGTTATAATTATGTCAGGATGTCTTAGAGTGGTTCATTAATATACTTTAGCATAGTAAAAGAGAGTACGAGCTTGTCCTAGTGCAAAGTGAATGACTTTGGTGGAAGAAAAAATCCCTAATAATTGACCCATTTTCATGGTCACAATTGTGAATATTGTGTGTTTTCTCCTGAACGTGTTTATAATAGAAGAAACACAAATACTCTAAATGGAATTTCGGTGACACTGTGTGAAATATAACACTGCATAATAGCCCTTAATCAGACCTGATCCCAGGACAAATTTGTTCTCAAAATGGGCAAAACAAATGCTGCATTGCAGGTGGGGCAGATGTAACGTGCTGAGAGAGTTAAATTTGGGTGGGGTGTGTTGAAACTGAAATCTAAATTACAGTGTAAAAATAATGCAGCCGGTATTTACCTTGCACAGAAACAAAATAACTCACACAAATCTAAAGGTGGCCATACATCTACAGATCGATTGTCAGATTGGGCCGGTTGGAACAAACAGCTGGTAATATCTGAATGACAGTTTTTCAGCATTTCAAAGCAAATGGTCAACTGTCATTTGCTCTCATCTTTTACCAGGATTTTGTTCCAACCAGACAGATCGGACAATAAATCTGTAGATGTATGGCCACCTTAAATCTCTCTGCACATGTTACATCTGCCCCACCTGCAGTCCAGCATTTTTTTGCCCATTTTGAGAACAAATTTGTACTGCGATCAGGTCTGATTAAGGGCCATTATGCAGTATTATATTTCACACAGTGTCACTGAAATACATGAAATTGGATTTATGCTGCTCTCTTTGCAGTGCATATACAAAGATAGACAATCCTGTGTATATAAATAAGAAATAACTGTTGCAGTCTGTTATTGAAAAACAGTAACTGTTACAATAAGTATTAAGGAGCCCATACACTGTCCGTTGTGTATGGCTCCGTTTTGTACTATGCGATGCGCGCTCCTGCGCATCACATAGTATGGTACAAAAAGTATGTGCTGCACATATTTTTTGTACTAGCTATACATCGGATCGGATCGCAGTGCATGCATACTGCATGCACTAGGGATGCGATCCGATCCGATGTGTGCTGTTTAAGCACACAACGGATCTGATTAACGGACCGTGTATGGGGGGCTTTACAAGTAAGTGTAAACTGTCTAATGTATCATTTTACATATCACTTCTGTTTATTGACAGAAAAACAGTGTTGCATCCCCTATACTGGGAACATGATTGGGCTGCATTACAGCATATAATTATGCCAAAGATAAGCCAATATATTAACTGTTAAATACGTTGAAGTGTATTATGATGTAATAAATTGTAAGCTTGCAGCAGGGCCCTCTAACCCCCAAGTCTGTCTGTCATTACCCAGTTTGTTTTATCACTGTCTACTATTGTAAAGCGTAAAGGAATCTGCTGAGCTATATAAGAAACTGTAAATAAATAAATAAACAAATACATCTAATGTTTAGGGAAAAAAAAAAACAAGAACATTGATTCAAAAAACAACAGGTTAATCATTCTATGAGTGGTGTCCAGCAGTACATATATGCCAATCACTGTGTTCATTTCTAGGCAGCAGGGCCGTCTTAACAGCAGTGTGGGCACCTGGGCAAAGCAATGCACTGGGGCCCTTACCCATTCTCCCCTCCTAAAGGGGGGGGGGTGGTATCAGCAGCAGCTTTGATGTCCCACGGGTGGCAGGGGGTGCTCTATCTTCCATTCACCATGTAGGACCTGGACAGTGGCGTAACTATATATTTTGCGCCCCCCCGCCAAATTTTTTCGGCGCCCCCCCCCCCACACACACACCCCACACCTAGCCAGGTAAATACCTGGACGCTGTGATCTCCCTCACAGCAGTAGCCGAGCACAAGCGCAGTGAGGGGACCCCTGGGAAGAGGACTACATGCCCCATGAGCCTCCGGGAGCGGGGTAGAGGGGGAACGGAGAGCGCGAAAAAGGGAGGAGTGGAGGATCTGACCTGCCGCATCTGCGTCACTGTCCCGTCACTCGCTCCCGGCGCCGGCTCCTGCTGATAATGAAAAGTGACTCTTAGAAAATGGCTGCCAAAACTGTCTGCAATACGGGGGCAGCCATTTTCTAAGTGTCACTTTTCATTATCAGCAGGAGTCGGCGACGGGAGCGAGTGACAGGCAGTGACCGCAGATGCGGACGGGCAGCAACGCAGCGGGTATCTATAGCACCGCAGCCCCCCAGGTGCCCATAGTTACTCTGCGCCTCCCCGCCATGGCGGGGGCTGCGGTAGCTTAGTTACGCCAGTGGACCTGGAGCAGTAACTTCTGCTAATTACTCCTTTACTGCACAGGTGGTGGGAGGGAGAACACTAACATGTGGAAGGGGGCACTGAGCTATATGAAGGGTCCCTTGTAAATGACTTTCAGGGAGGTAGGGGGTGTTTTATACACAGGGGACGGTTGGATAATGGAGTGGGCTTAATATTCGTCATTTTCCGGTGGAAGGGCAGCTTGTTTGACATCAGATATCGCCATTATCTGGAAATAGATTTCTTAGCCTAGTATAAAAACCTAGAGTCCCAACTTTCAGGAGGTGCTGGGAACTTGGGTATCAGAGATCAGGAGCCAGAGCAATCTATTGACAAAAATATAAAACTACACCAGACGTTTGGAGCTGGAGCAGGGACCGGCTGCTTGAAGGCTGATATCTCTGGTTCTGGGCATGATAGAGACAAGCCGCTAGTGTCAGAGAGAACCTGAGAAATATGACTGGAAATTGTAATTAACAGGTCGGATGTGGACTGCTGATTTGAAGTTGGATATCTGCAGTTCCCCAGGGCCGATTTTCAAAATTCTGGTATCCCTGGAAAAAGGGGATCCTCAGCTATCAACATAGAGCCCTTATACGCCTGGGGCCCCTGGGCAAGTGCCCATTAAGCCCATACAAAAAGACAGCCCTGCTAGGCAGGATTGATCAGCAATACTTATTACAGCACAATGCACTTTAATGTATTTAACTGTTAATATATTGGCTTATCTTTGGCATAATGATATGCTGTAATGCAGCTGCAGGTGGGGCAGATGTAACATGTGCAGAGGGAGTTAATGTGGCCATACATCTACAGATTTATTGTACGATCTGTCTGACAATACTGGTAATGGATGAGAGCACTTTGCTTTGAAATGCTGGAAAACTGCCAAAAACTGTCATTCAGATATTACCAGGTATTTGTTCCAACCAGCCAGATCTGACAATCGATCTGTAGATGTATGGCCACCTTTAGATTTGTGTTGAGTTATTTTGTTTCTGTGCAGGGTAAATACCTGCTGCATTATTTTTACACTGCAATTTAGATTTCAGTTTCAACACACCCCACCCAAATTTAACTCTCTCAGCACGTTACATCTGCCCCACCTGCAATGCAGCATTTGTTTTGCCCATTTTAAGAACAAATTTGTACTGCGATCAGGTCTGATTAAGGGCTATTATGCAGTGTTATATTTCACACAGTGTCAATGAAATTCCATTTAGAGTATTTGTGCTTCTTCTATTATAAACACGTTCAGGAGAAAACACACAATATTCACAATTGTGACCATGAAAATGGGTCAATTATTAGGGATTTTTTCTCCCGCCAGTCAGTCACTTTGCACTAGGACAAGCTCGTACTGTTTTTTACTATGCTAAAGTATATTAATGAACCACTCTAAGACATCCTGACATAATTATAACTAGATTGGAGCATCTTCATAGGTTTCATCATTTTCACCTAAAAAGTGAAACTTTAGGCCTCTTGCCAGAACAGAAGATGTTGACTCAGATCAAAATGCTTTTGCACGTTTCTTATTCAGGTCAAGTCACAACTTTTCCACACTAGCCGATTTTGAATTTCTCAATTTCAGTTTTTTCACTCCGCCCTAATATATATATATTGTGTTAACTGTTACAGTCTAGCCGCCTCTTGTTTAATATCAGAGCAGCAGTAGTGAATCAGGGGCTCCTATAGGGATGCAGTTACAATCCCGGCGGTCGGGATCCCGGCGTTCAAAATCCAGACGCCGGAATCCCGACCGCCGAAATGCCGACACATTCTCCCTCCGTGGGTGTCCACGACACCCCTGGAGGGAGAATAAATTAGTGTGCCTAGCGTAGCGAGGCACCGGGCCCGCTGCGTGGCGAGCGCAGCGAGCCCGCAAGGGGGGGCGATCCACGTCCCCCCCTTGTCGGCATTTCGGCTGTCGGGATTCCGGCGTCAGGATTCTGAACGCCGGGATCCCGACCGCCGGGATTCAATACTGAATCCCTCCTATATTGGTGTCCTGCACAACAATGCAAGGCTAGGCATCCCCCGACTTGTGGAGGTGTTTTGCCAACAATGGATCACTGCGCCTGTGCAGCCCCCTGTAGCAGCTTCCTCTTAGGAACCTGCCTGGGCTCAGTCCCTTACCCAGGTTATGTCGCAGTTAGTAGATAAGCTCTCATCTGCACCACTCCTGTGGCCAGGGCCATCCACGCCTCTGGCATGTGCCCCCCTTGCAGAGGAGCTTGTCTGGGCGCGTGCTATTGGGCCCCTTCCCTCAGACCCCTCCTCCATCAGGACAAAGACAGTGACAATGAGGCAGGACGATTACGATTTGACAATGATGACGCCCCAAGGGGCAACACCATGGCACACATCTATTTAGTGCTTCTAGTAACAGCTGTCAGAGAAGTCTTAAATTTACAAGACACTGCTGTACCCCCTCGGTCCTCGGAACACTCCTTTAAGCGTCCCAAACAGGCTCTGGCAGTCTTCCCTAAATCTACTGATTTAGAGGAGGCCTGGAAAATGCCTAATAGGAAGTATGCGCTCCCTAAGTGGTTTACTTCTTTTTACCCACTCCCTCCAGAGGATAGGGTCCGCTGGGAGACCGCCCCTTAGGTGGATGCACATGTCGCTAAGATTGTGTGCTTTACTCTCCCTATTCCAACCTCATCCCTTAAGGATTCTGCTGACCGGAAGTTGGAGAACTTTCTTCAGCTCATCTATACAACCTCTGGGGCGGTGGCGCAGCCTACCCTGGCTTCTGCCTGGGTGGCTAAGGCCATGGTGGAATGGACTACCGCCCTCGCAAATATGGTACAGAGATGCAGATGACATGTTGCCACGATCGACATAAAGCATCAAGCTGCACTCTATTTTGGGGGGGGGGGGGGGGGGGTGCAGCCGCCCTTACCTCCCGCGCCTCGGCTGTGGTGGCACGGCGGTCTCTGTGGCTCCGTTCTTGGAAGGTGGGTTCCGATTCCAAGAAAACTCTAGAGGCTCTCCCCTTTGCGGGTTCCCTCTTATTTGGATAGGAATTGGATACAATCGTGGCCACGTGGCTGCATCCAAATCAGCTTTTCTGCTGTCCACTCCTACTCCACGTCCATGTACTGCGTTCCAGTCCTTTTGTTTTCAGGGCAGGCAACAGTCATTCACAAGAACGCAAAGTCCTTTAAGGCCAAGGGCCAATGTCCTTGGGCCACCAGACGCCACTAATTTAAGCCCGAGGATAAGCCCTCAGAATGATGGGGCAGTGCTTCTCCTGGGGGATCCCAGAGTGGGAGATAGCCTGCAACGGTTTTCTGACATCTGGCTGGAATCCACGAGATGCCTGAAAACCGGCTGGAGTCTCACGAGGCACAGGTTTTTATGCCAGCCTCTTCTTAGTTCGGAAGCCCAACTAGAACACCATACTGGAGGACCGACTGAAAGATGGATGGAGGGTGGGGGCACCAGCATAGATGGAGGGAAGGGTGGAGGCTAAGATACACAGACAAAATGAAGGAGTATGATCACCATCACCAGGTCTGTATCCCCCCCCCCCCCTATGGTACGGCTCCAGGCAGCCGTTCCTCATCCTCCCCTCTTAATCCCTGCTATAGACCAGCTCTGGCAGGAGCATCCGGTTCTCCTTCTCACCTCCCCCCCAGCTATGGTGCGGCTCCGAGTATCGGCAGCAGCAGTCAGTCCTCATTCTCTCCTCCTCCCCCGCTATGGTGTGGCGGCTCTGGACAGCAGCGGGTCGCCGTCCTCTCCTACCACCATGATGCGGCTCCGTGAATCATGGCAGCAGCACACTATCTCACCTCCAGGTGCGGGTTCTGGCCAGCGGTTCTGCTTCCCTCTAGTAAAAACACCACCCTGCACCCCTTCGGCGCCCGGAGCGTGTGCTCCCCTGGCTCCGCCCTCCCTACGCCTCTGCCCCCGGACCGGACACTACAAGCTCCGGAATGCAGCGTTTGATGTCAGTATAGTGTGTGTAGCCATCTTTACATTAGTTTATTTGATAGGAGGCTGATGATCTGTCTTATTTACAGTTTGTTATATAGCACAGCAGATTCCGTTGCGCTTTATAATTGTAGACAGTGATAAAACAAATATATCTCAACCTGGGATTGAATGTATTAGGCCTATGACAGATGTAATGACAAAATCTTTTGTGGTCTGCTGAGACTTGCAGTTCCACTAGAGTTGTTAGCATTAGTGAGGCTGGCAGTCAGTCACTGGCTACAGTGCAGGTCATGCACTCAGGCAGGGTGACATTGGCAGCCTGTCCACACCCCCTCCTGACGTCACCTGGGCCGGGGCGCATGGATTGAGCGTCAGACACTGGTTACACACGGGAGCCGGCGAGGAGAGAACAACATGTCTGCTGTGTCCCTGCTACTGAGGGGAGCCCTGAGCCGGGTGCTGCTGGCGAGAGCTCGGGCCGCGGCGCCTGTGTCGGGGAGGAGCCTGAGCGGTGAGTCTGGAGATGTCACTCCGGGCTGTCCTGACGTCACATGTCACTTTCATGGGGCCACATATCCCCCACGTGGTACCAATAGATACCTGTGTCCTTTATTACGGGGGGGAGGGGGGGGGGTGTATATGTATATACACACTCACTCACAATGAACTTATACAATGTACACCCTGAGTCATGTATAAGAATGACCCCCCACCCCCCGCATTCATCACAACAAGGTCACAGCTATTGCACCATAGTGGTATTGGTACACCACTGCCTTCTTTGTATAGTAAAGCCCTCCCAGTGCTAATGTCCAGTATGTGGCAGACACTGGGAATTCCTGTAGCTTTAGAAATAGTGCAATAACCATGTGTTTTAATTCACACCTCTGTATTGCTACAAAGTAAAATTCACTATTTAGACTGAATGGCCACTATTCATCCCTAATTGTCTACTTCCTGTCCAACCATCATTATGTACTCATCTTAATACTCTGTTATGTGCATATCCGCTGTGTTATGTGTTATGACCTCAATGTGAGTAGACTTTTTTTTTTTTAAACAATATTCACCATCATTAACAACATTATCGTCTGTATTGTTTAACGCAAATCATTAACAATGTCCTCAATGGCCTGCACACGCTCCTCACGGCCGGCATTGGCAGGTGTGTATGCACTTACCGATACCCGCATCCCGCTGGGTCATGTCGGCAACGATATCGCTGGGCACACAAACCAGACATAGATTTCTGTATATTATTAAATTATGTGATTTTTTTTTTTCCCCCCACCAGGTTATATTTTCGGGTACCAGCCCTCTCCCGGGCTATCTGTGTTCCCATCCAGGTATAACCAGTGTAACCCAAGAAGTGTCACATCATGCCGGAGATACACAACACAGACAGTAGAGAACAAGGAGGAGGAGCCTGTCGTGCACACCATCATCGCTGACACGGAGAGCGTGCAAGGTGAGCCAAGCACTATCTGCTTAGAAAATGGGTACAATGGTTGATGCAATTTTTCTATTTTTTGTATCATTTACCAACCACGTGGACTACAATTGGGAATAATAGATAGCCCAAAGTGTGGCCCTTTTCCACTCATTTGGCTCAGATATGGTGAGACACCCATAAAAAAACCTCCCTAAAAAAAATAGTGTTGACCATTTGACCCTTTTGTACATGGCCTTTTCTACTGTCTACCTATTCCTTGTCGGCCATTTGCGTGTGGACTCTGACTATATAATATTATATAGTTCACTTAGATTTGCGTTTAAATAGCAATAATATAGCACAGTGGGCTCACTATGTATGACCGCCGGTGGGATGCCAGAAGACCGACAACAGCATCCTGCTTAACACAATCCCAACAGGTGCAGGGTAAGTATACATCCCCCACCTATGGCCTCATCCTCCGTTCCTCCTCCCGCATTCTAACCCTAACAATCTCGGTTAGTGCCTATCCCTACCCTCCACAGCCTAACAGAATCTCCGCCATTAAGTGCCTAAAGGTCCATAAACACTGAGCGATTTTGCCTATCATGTATGGGGAAAATCGCTGGGCTGAAAATCATTCAGTGCATACACACTGAGCGATTTTCTTCCTTCTGAGTGATTTTTTTTTTTTTTTGTCGATCATCCACTGGTAATACTAGCAGATGAGCGACATCAGCGCTCACTGCCAGGCTGTACACACTGGACATTTTTTTTATTTTTTTTACTGAAAGCCACTCAAACGAGAAAACTGAGCTGCTTTCAGCTTAAAATCGCCCAATGTGTATGGGCCTTAACCATAACCTCAAGTTCCCCCCTAGTGCCACACTTTGTAACACTTTTTCTTCAATGACTATAAATGACATGCTAGAATGGAACTAACCCAAAATACAGGTCGTCTTCTCTAATAACGCTACTGTAAACATTTCCATATGTATTGCAGGTTCTGCCTCTAAGCACGAGTTTCAAGCTGAAACCAAGAAGCTTCTGGACATTGTCGCTCGCTCATTATACTCTGAGAAAGAGGTGCATACTTCTAACTGATGGTATTGTTGGCATTGTTACCCTGCAGTGCAGCGGACATGGGTTTCATTCTCTATGTTCATGAGTATAATAATTACTAGGTGATTGCTGTGACTGGTCAGAATTCTTAAATTCCAATGTTCTAAAGAAAATAATGTTTTAATTTGTTTTGATTTGATTGTGGAACCACTGTTATCACCTAGACAACAACCTTCTGTTGGTGATACGTAACTCTGTTGCTCCCTCCTGCAGGTCTTTATCCGGGAACTCATCTCAAATAGTAGTGACGCCCTGGAGAAGCTCCGTCACAAGCTCATGTTGCAGGGGAGCGTCTTACCAGAGATGGAGATTCACTTACGGACAGACAGTGAGAAGGGAACCATCACCATCCAGGTACTAGGACCATGGTGATAGGCCTCTATTACCACCGTACATGTCAGTTCTCTGGTAGGCCTTGAGCACAGCTGTAACTGTTGTACATGTCAGTGCTGTACACTAATAGGCCCAGGGGCGGAACTACAGACGGTGCAGTGCACCGGGGTTAAACGGGCCCGGTGCTGCCGTCTGCCCGGCATGCTGTCATTCCCATTTTGTTACATTCTGTTGGCCGCTTTCTTCTCATTCACTGTTAATTTCCCTTATCTTTGCCATACATTTATTTCACTCTGTTTCCCTCTTCACACCTGCTCACATTTGCCTTACTTCTCTGTTCCTTTCATCCTCTCGCTTGTTGTTGTTTCATACTTAATTGGATTACTCAATCAACTTGATTTTACCCACTTATCTCCTCTCTAACAGCTGTTTATTGCCTGTTACCTTCTCTTCTCTTTCATATTCCAAGCTATCTCACTCTGTTATCTACCATTTCCTTGCAATCTACTACAGACGCTGTCTGTCTTCCCAAATCCCTGCTCTCTGTCTGCTTTCACTAATCTACGCTCTCACCTCTGGTCCTCAGGCTGTTAATCTCTCAATTTCACTTTCTCCTACCGCTCCCCCACCCTCCCAAGGACCCCCCCTTGCTTCTGCGATCCCAAAAACCTTATCCACATAAATACACAACCCACCCTCCCTCTTTCCTGTGCACTATGGAACGCCAGATCCATCTGCAACAAACTCCCTGCCATCCATGACCTTTTCATCTCTAGCGCATTCTACCTCCTTGCTATCACTGAGACCTGGATCTCCACCTATGATTCTGTCTCTCCAGCTGCTCTCTCTCCCATGGCGGCCTCTCTTTCTCTCACACCCCCAGGCCTGACGGTCGCCAAGGTGGCAGTGTGGGTTTTCTCCTCTCAGCCTCCTGCACCTACAGTGTCATTCACCCTAAACCAGGGCTGGGCAATTGCGGCCCTCCAGATGTTGAGGAACTACACATCCCAGGATGCTTTGCATTAGTTTTGCTATGTGGCCATGCTGAAACTGATGCAAGGCATGCTGGGATGTGTAGTTCCTCAACATCTGGAGGGCCGCAATTACCCAGCCCTGCCCTAAACCCTCTCTCCTCTTCTCCTCCTTTGAGTCTCACTCCATCCGTCTGTACTACCCCTACCACCTCCGTGTCGCTGCAATCTACCGTCCCCCTGGCCCTATCTCCCAATTTCTTGACAACTTCGCCGCCTGGCTTCCACACTTCCTGGGGGGGGGGGTCAGTTGAATACTGCTGTGACGGCGTGTAAAAGGCACTGCTCGCCATGGGGCATTGATTATACCCCACTGTACTACATCTATATAAACTGTACCTTTTTATTGGGTTCGGCAGTATCTGTATTCCCTCCTCACACTTACCCTACCCATACTCTGGCATCCTGCACTGTCTCAGTCTTCTCTTTGAGCCACACTTGCCCCTAACGTCTCATCTGTGCCCTCATTAGTCTGAGCAGGGCTGTCCCTGCCTCCTGCATGTTTGTGTTTTGTTCTATCTGCCTTGTATGTCCCTGTATTATTATGCGCTGTGGATCTCTAGCGCCATGCAAATCAACAGGAATAAAAAAATGGCCTTTTGTTATAGAGTTGATCGTAACCTATTGATGTGTGAAAGGTCAAAAAGTCATCTGTGTGCTTATCTGCATGATGTGTGACCTATCCTACAGGACACTGGCGTGGGGATGACACAGGAGGAGCTCATCTCTAACCTGGGAACCATCGCTCGCTCCGGGTCCAAGGTAAGAGGCCACAGCAAAGACATGTACATGGAGCTGTACAGTGCGTGTGTGTGTGTGTGTGTGTGTGTGTGTGTGTGTGTGTGTGTATAATATACATTATTCTCTTCTGTAGGCATTCCTGGATGCCCTGCAGAGCCAGACAGACACCTCTGGGAAGATCATAGGCCAGTTTGGTGTCGGCTTCTACTCCGCTTTCATGGTTGCAGACAAGGTTGTGGTTTTTTCCCAGTCTTCAGAGCCGGAGAGCATTGGGTACTGCTGGACGTCTGATGGGTAGGTGCAGGATACAGTGAGCAGCGTCTACCGCCTATAGCATAATGACATGTCACACCCACCACTCTATCAGATCCAGTGTTTGGACTTACTGCATGTTCCATTTATCTGTGATCGTATTATACCCCCTGACTGCTTTGTGCTGCCTGTCATTAGGTCCGGTGTCTTTGAAATGGCAGAGGCCAGCGGTGTGAGACCGGGCACAAAAGTAGTCATCCACCTTAAGGAAGACTGTAAAGAGTTTGCCAGCGAGGACAGAGTAAGAGGTCGGTCATTATTACTTACACTATGTACATTCACTTATACCAGGGCTGGGCAACACCGGCCCTCCAGATGTTAATGAACTACACATCCCAGGATGCTTTGCATTAGTTTTGCTATGTGGCCATGCTGAAACTGATGCAAGGCATGCTGGGATGTGTAGTTCATCAACATCTGGAGGGCCGGTGTTGCCCAGCCCTGATTTATACAGTGCCAGCACATTCTGCAAGCAACAACGTACTGTTACTCTGTTTAATATAGGTTTGGGCAACTTGTGGCTCTCCAGCTGTCATGAAACTATGCATCCCAGCATGCCCTAATTGTCACGTCCTATATGCCCCCCAACCAAATCCAAGAGGCAGAGTTGTCCTGTAAATTGCACAAATATGAAAGGAAGTCGGAGATGATCTATAGGAGAACTGTGGCAGGGCATGCTGGGACATGCAGTTTCACAACAGCTTGAGAGCCACAGGTTGGTCTGGCCTAATATTGGAACGTATAGATCTCTTATGCCTATATCTATCACATTGCAGAGGTGGTAACAAAGTACAGCAATTTCGTCAGCGCACCCGTGTACTTGAATGGCAAGAGGGTTAATACATTGCAGGTAAGATGATATGGTCAGGATGTCCTGTCCTTCTGTTCCCTACTTTGTGGTCACAGTTCCTGTTACTCTTCTCCACTTCCTATGCCGCTTACAACACCACTTCATCTTCTTCAGGCTCTGTGGATGATGGATCCCAAGGAGATCGGGGAGTGGCAGCACGAGGAGTTCTACCGGTACATAGCACAAGCGTACGACAAACCGCGCTACACTCTACACTACAAGGCAGATGCTCCTGTAAATATCCGCAGCATCTTCTACGTGCCGGAGATGGTGAGTTTTGTTCAGGAGACAACGTCTACATGCCAGGGAGGACAATGCATGACAGGAGAAGCAGCGGTTTTCCTCCTGCATGTGTAATCCTCCTATGTATTCCCTCCATGTGTAAGTGTGATGCCCTCTCTTTGCACACTTTGGCCCTTATTATAGTTGAATTTGACGGATGCGTATTTCGGACAGGAACCGAGTGATCTTAGCCCACGCTTACCGTACGGATCGCTCACACCGTCCGAATGCGGTAAGACACCGAGCGTACGGACCGCGAGTAGATGTTTCATGTGAACACCTCCTCCATCTGTGGGAACCTCCGATGGTCGCCAACCATCGAATGATGGCCCGAGCAGTCAGGCAGCACAGAGTGCTCCAGACCACTCTTACATTTTTCTGTATGAAAGCAGGGATATGGGCGGGCAGCTGACATCCGGCTATGTCAGTTGTCTGCCCCCCACACGTGCGTCATGGCTGCATTACCATATGCGTACGCCCAGCATTTTCATGGGAACACCCATGAAACGCAGGGCGTGCGCATATGGTAATGAGCCCAAACAGCCCTTCACGCCCCTCTCCACCCCCTGCTCGGATGGTTCCGTAGGATCGTTTTCTGCATGGAACTCACTCCGTGTTCAGACGTGCGAGGTGTTCGCACATGCGCAGATACGCCTCTGCACATGCGCAAATACCAGACCTCGGCCGTCCGACCACACACGGAGCTGTCCGACTCAATCAGAATAAGGGCCTTTTTACAGAGCACTTCACATCAGATGGGAAAGTGAAACCAAAGTTGGCCATACATCAGACCAACCTGCATACGACCTGATCATAGGCATGTCGCAAAAGCGGTCTAACGAGCGATCGTATGTACTTATAAAACACATACGATCTGCTTACGACCACAAGCCATTCCGTCTGATCATATGTACAGCACATATGATCATTGGAGTGACCTCTCGACCCGCGGGACCGCACATCGTATCGATATTCCTCACTATGTACACCCAATCGATTGCCCGACCTGTCTGATTGGTATGTTCGGGCCTGAGATTGTTCCGGTGTATGTCCAGCATTAAGCACCATGTCTAAGATTGTACAATATTCCCAATAACTTTCTGTATGCAGAAACCCTCCATGTTTGATGTGAGCCGGGAGCTGGGGTCCAGCGTTGCTCTTTACAGCCGCAAAGTCCTCATCCAGACCAAAGCTGCTGACATTCTGCCCAAGTGGCTGCGCTTCCTGCGAGGTGAGCATGTGGTTTATGCCCTTCCCAGCACACGTGTGTGACAGAATGAGCCATTGCACAAAGCAGGCTGGCTTCCATGGTTGGACGTGGCGATACACATGTAATAACTAATGTTTACAGTGGGGTAATCTGCTTCCCTTTCTTCTTCTGTTTATAGGCGTTGTAGACAGCGAGGACATCCCCCTGAATCTGAGCCGCGAGTTACTGCAGGAGAGCGCTCTGATTAGGTGACAATAGGATCATTTCATGCTTTATACTGATGATTACAAAATATTACAGCCAGCTATGTAACTGTATTGGATTGGGGACTGGAAAGGTTTATAGTAAATACAGGGGGAGATGCATCATTACGTGGAAAGAAATAACGTACCAACCAATCAGCTCCTGGCTGTCATTTTTCATACACAACCTATAACACACCAGTCAGTTGAATGGTTGGTATTTGATCTCCAAGCTTTAATACCCCCCCAATAGTAGGGTATTTGGTACTTGTGTACTTTCACGGCTCCCACGATGTGCATCGTACAGGGAAAAATCGCATTGCATGAGATCGCATGCGATCTGATGCGATGCGATGTCATTTTTCACAGAAATAATGGACATGAGTTGACATCATGTAAAATGCACCCCAAATGTAATTTTCACACTGTACCACCCCCACTATCAACGCCAATCCGAAGCGTGGCAAGCGCAGCGAGCCCGCGAGGGGCGGCGGTACGCGTCCTACGACCTTTTCATACCCCCACTATCCACGTCGGCGTGGAGTTGAGAATAGAAAGTGTGGCGAGCCCGAAGCGTGGCGAGCGGACACGGATACCTGTGAAGCCCGCGAGGGGACACGGATACCTGTGAAGGTATCCGCGTCCCCTCGCGGGGCTCGGTGGCTCGCTGCGCTCGCCACACTTTCTATTCTCAACTCCACGCCAACGTGGATAGTGGGGGTATGAAAAGGTCGTAGGACGCGTACCGCCGCCCCTCGCGGGCTCGCTGCGCTTGCCACGCTTCGGGTTGGCGTTGATAGTGGGGGTGGTACAGTGTGAAAAATGACATTTGGGGTGCATTTTACATGATGTCAACTCATGTCCATTATTTCTGTGAAAAATGACATCGCATCAGATCGCATGCGATTTTATCAAAAATGCATAAAAACACGGGAAAATTGCATCCCATCGCATGCCACTACATATGGCATGCGATGGGAGCCGTGAAAGTACACAAGTACCGGGTATTTTAATGTATTACATGGCTGATGTAAAGCCGGTGACACACCAGCATAACGGTGCTGTGGAACCTCCCTGCCTGATTACTGTTAAGGTGCCATACATGGTGTGTTGTGTGCTCCCGTGCACATCCCATCGCACAGTTCACAAAGGTATGTGCTGCACATACATTTTTAACTAGCTTTGGATAGCATTGCACGCAAATTGCAAAACTCATGCAATGATCGCACCATGTATGGGCACCTTTAGAGCTGTCGCACAGGCGTTTGTCTCTTGTTCGACAGTTCGTAACACTTGAAAAGCAGTGAGAAGCCCGGGAATGTCACTTAGGGACTAACGCATTGTTTGTTGGCATGTTCGCGTGGTTATGTGGAGTTGCTTGTAGCTGAAGTTATGTCCCAATCAGCGCAGTATGTCAGTGCCTTGTGTATATATAATACAAAGGTGCATACACTCCATGATGCGGCTTGATAGTGTTTATTTAAAAAGAAAGAAAATCTATTTAATGTGCTATTTGTACACACTATATTGTAAGGGAATAATGTCATTTCAGTATTAAGTGGGCGATGTATCAAGCCTTGGCAAGAGATGAGGTGGAGATGTTGCGCAAAGGAACCAATCCGCTTCTGTCATTTATCTAGCACAGTCTATGAAATGGCAGAAGCTGATTGGTTGCTTTGGGCGAATTTTCCTGCTTTTAAGGCTTGATATATAAATGTGAAATTGACTTTTGACATAGAGGGGCTTATGTGTGTGTGTGTGAAGATGAAAGAACCAAGTGATTTCGGTGAGTTCACCTCTAAATTGACGTAGACAGTTTAGTTAAATGGAAAAACTCTTTTGAATCATGCAGGTTTCTTCGGTACAGAACCTATGGCATAAGCCCTGCGTAATACAACGAGATACAAAAATTCACACATCCAATGATTATTCCCTTTAAAAATCCAAAAGAAATTTTCCTTGCATTAGCCACATGTACTATAACTGCAGTAGTAATGAATGAAGGACTATCAATACACAAACAGCCAATCGGACGCGGTTAGATGGTGCTGCCAGTATCGGAACATCAAGACTCTAGTGCTGCACATAAATAAACCTAAGAAACCTATCTGGACATTTCTCCACTTAAATGTACATAGCCAGAGTTCTCCAATAATGATTGTTCACCCCAATTCCATCCATCATGTAGCAGCCTGTTATCTACCTCCCAATAGCAAAATGTACCAGTAATCCAGAAGCAACCTTACTGTTTCCAGGCCTTGTGTCTGGGTATTAGATGTCTCCCTTACTGCTTATAAAAGATCCTTGTACAGGAGGCAGGAATATCATGCAATAATGTAATGCTCAGGACATTGATAGGAAGTAATGGAAAGAGGATTGAGGATTAGCAATGGTTACATTTGCCTTTTCTTCCACTTTTACACCTCTCAGGAAACTGCGGAATGTGCTGCAGCAACGACTGATTAAATTCTTCCTTGACCAGAGTAAGAAGGACCCTGAGAAGTACAGCAAGTTCTTCCAGGACTATGGGCTCTTTATCCGAGAAGGGATAGTGACCACCGCAGAGCAGGAGGTTAAGGTGAGGATGTAGTAACGTGGGATTATCTAGACTGTATATTCAGTTTCAGCCTCCGTTACAGAGACTGCAGGATTTATATGCAAGACTTTCTTCCTGGTAATCTGTAAAGTCCTAGTGAAAGCTGGATCAGATATGGAGATGGTTCCTTGTAGTCTGACTTCATGGACTTTTCTTCATCCATTAGACACTGAAAAGTGCTTGTCTTCTAGAACATGGGTTCCTGACTGTGGGTCCCTGTTACATCCGGGTTATGGTTGGGGATTTTTTGGTCGGGTACCATGGGATGGGTGGCGACCCTACTTAGTGGAACCAGTTAGCTTCCTGAGACACAGCAGAGTTCCTCCTTTATTACTGCTGTGGTCTTCATGTCCATTACATAGAGGTCTCAATGCCGGCAGGTCTTTACAGTAAAACATAGCTTTAGCGCTGTATTGAGACGAGAAGCCATCTTTGCCTGAAGTGGAGTCTGCATACGGATCTGTATTCGATTACTCCTGTCTGACCCATTTCCATGCTGCCTCTTTCAGGAGGACATTGGAAAGTTGCTGCGGTTTGAATCCTCAGCCCTGCCTATAGGTCAGCAGACCAGCCTGATGGACTACGCCAGCCGCATGGTAGCAGGAACACGCAACATCTACTACTTGTGTGCACCCAACCGGCACCTTGCAGAACACAGCGTGTACTTTGAAGCTATGAAGCAGAAGCACACAGAGGTAGTTTGCGCCTACTGTTGCAGTTATGTCCCGATCTGCTGTTTCTTGTTTGCGCTATTACAGATCTTCCTTGGTGTCCCGCTAGGTCCTGTTCTGCTATGAGCAGTTTGATGAGCTCACTATGCTGCACTTGCGGGAGTTTGATAAGAAGAAGCTCATTTCGGTGGAAACTGATATCGTTGTAGACCACTACAAGGAGGACAATTTTGAGGACAGTCGGCCAGGTAGCCCATGTTTTCTCCTGTTGCAGGTTGTGGAAGAATAGATACCTTGGACCATTACTTACATTTGTTGTGTCGCTTCTTCCTCAGCATCCGATAAATTGCCAGAGAAAGAAGCAGAAGATTTGATGGCCTGGATGAGAAATGGTTTAGCAAATCGAGTGACTAATATCAAGGTACAAACCGCTACCTCTTGGCTTCTTTCACTTAGAGACACTGGAGTCACACTGGGTTATAGATAGTGGTGTATGGACCCTGGTGCTTTAAACCATAAATGATTTGAACTTGGCTCCTTCCCCTCTATACCAAACCTGACTTCAGTGAAACTAAACTGAAGCCAGGTGGGGTATAGAGGGGTGGAGTTGGGCTCCAAGGGGCCTGTTGGAGCCCAGGCGTCTCTGTTGGGCTGCTGGGCCTTCTATTACCGTATATTTTCGTTTTACTTTACTTTCTCTAAAGGAGAAGATACGGAACGTGTATTAGTAACTATACACAACCAGAGAGCGCCAAACGATTGGGGATGGTACAAATAATTTTTTATTTTTATATTAAAAGTATATAAAACACCATTATAATAAATCATAAATACATAATAACAGAAATATAAAATTTATAAATGAATGGACATATTTACACTCAACGTGAAATCGTAGCAGCAGCCAATAGTCCCAATTGCGGGTGTGTGCTCTCCTTTGAGCCAAGGTTTCTAATACTGGGTGTCCAGCTTAAAGATGATGATGGATAGCAGCCTGGTTATAAACAATTTGATGCAGTCTGCAGACTGCTCAAGCACCTCTGCCAGCTGACGTCGCCTGTTGACGAACAGCTGATTTGATATTGAGCAGAGAGCGAGCTGTCTGCCTCGGCAACAGCTTAGATGACACACGCTGAATTGCCGGAGACTTTGCGAAGCAAGTAAGACCAGTACACTCACCCAGACTTATGTGATTCTGCCGACGTGCGGCTAGCGTGGTTCGTGCTGTGACGGCTGGGGAGGCTTGATGCTTGAATCAGCTGGTAAGCGAGAGATGGTACGGAAACCTTTGTAAAGGAGCTGCTGAGAAGGATTTCACAGTTGGAGTGAGTTTTGTCTCTGTATCTTGACGCGTTTCTCCGCTGTAGCTGTGTGTAGCGGTTTCTTCAGAAGGGTATAACAGAGATCATGATTGATGGCTTTTTAAAGCACTGCTCTCCAATCGTGCTGAGGCACTCATTAGTGCTGCAAGGTGGTTTATTAACCCTCTATGGTCAAATTTAAGAGGGAAGTGTCCGTTATCCATAGGTGGCTGATTTTATTTGCACAAGGCATTTGGACTACATATCGCATAAAAAAATATATACATATACATGCATAAACAAAATATCAAAATAAACCCCCCAAAAAGAAAAGAAGAAAGAACCCTAAGCGAGGAATGGCATCTAATGTTTTTTTTAAAAAACATAGAAAAAAACATACAAAGCAACTACATTAACTGCTCTAGAAATAGATAGCAAGAAAGACTATTGTTCTCAGTAAAGGGCAAGGTGGCTCAATAGGTAGCTCACCCGTCTGGCAACATGAACCTTCATGCAGCCCCGGTTCGAATCCTACATATTTCCAACATACATTTATATTTTAAAGAAAATTGTAAATATTGTTTGCTATAGCGTTATTTATACCAATATTTAGTTTGAACATAACAACCTTTTGTTAATACACGGTAGTTAGTGATTTTAGTATTACTTTCCATTTATGGAATTAATAATCGATATAGTGAGTTTTTCACTGCTAATAGAGTACAAAAACAGAAAAAATGTTTTTTATGTAAATACATATATGTGACAAATGAGTTATGATAAACAGAGAAATAGATTATATATAAAAACAAATTATATAAAAAGAAATAAAATAATATAATAATATAATAGATGAATGCCAAT
This sequence comes from Crinia signifera, assembly GCF_055691185.1. Lineage (NCBI taxonomy): Eukaryota > Metazoa > Chordata > Amphibia > Anura > Myobatrachidae > Crinia > Crinia signifera. Next base: position 47,446,089 of record NC_139223.1, read on the forward strand.
CAAGTAGGGGGAGGAGCAGGGATTAAATCTTTAGATTTTTAGATGTTATTTAGCTCTATACATTCATTTAAACCAGCTGGATGCAGGCTGTTCAATGCAAATATCCAATAGGCTTCTTTCCTGCACAATTGGTTAAACCTGTCACCTCCCCTTGGTGTGGCTTTGATTGTCTCGATCCCCTGAATGGTTAGACCATCAATGACACCCTGATGTCTATATTTTATGTGTCGTGATAAACTATGTGAGATGGCACATTTGAGCATATTTCTTCTGTGCTCCAGAAATCTCACATTAAGTGAGCGAGTCACAGCATCCAAAAAAACAGTTAAAAAATTCTGATTTCTTGGAGAACTTCACACCGATTTTTGTTTCTAAATTTAATAGCCACTCAAAACAGCTAAAAAAGGTCATACAAAATAACTTTAAAATTCTTAAAAGTGACAAATATTTGGCCCATTCATTGGGAGATACCCCAAGGGTGGTCTTCAAAAGAAATACCACCCTCAAAAACTCCTTAGCACCAAGCCATTTTCTACCAGTCCCTAAAGATATTCTCACAACTCTCAATAGCCGGAAAGGCTGTTACAAATGTCAAAGACTTAAATGTATAACCTGCAAATTTCTAAATAACAGTACACAATTCTCCTCTTCCACTAACGGTTCAGTACACACAATTGAGAACTTTATAAACTGTACGTCTACATACGTTATATATTTGATCACCTGTGTATGCGGCTTACAATATGTAGGCCGCACGACTCGCTCACTTAATGTGAGATTTCTGGAGCACAGAAGAAATATGCTCAAATGTGCCATCTCACATAGTTTATCACGACACATAAAATATAGACATCAGGGTGTCATTGATGGTCTAACCATTCAGGGGATCGAGACAATCAAAGCCACACCAAGGGGAGGTGACAGGTTTAACCAATTGTGCAGGAAAGAAGCCTATTGGATATTTGCATTGAACAGCCTGCATCCAGCTGGTTTAAATGAATGTATAGAGCTAAATAACATCTAAAAATCTAAAGATTTAATCCCTGCTCCTCCCCCTACTTGATTGGCATTCATCTATTATATTATTATATTATTTTATTTCTTTTTATATAATTTGTTTTTATATATAATCTATTTCTCTGTTTATCATAACTCATTTGTCACATATATGTATTTACATAAAAAACATTTTTTCTGTTTTTGTACTCTATTAGCAGTGAAAAACTCACTATATCGATTATTAATTCCATAAATGGAAAGTAATACTAAAATCACTAACTACCGTGTATTAACAAAAGGTTGTTATGTTCAAACTAAATATTGGTATAAATAACGCTATAGCAAACAATATTTACAATTTTCTTTAAAATATAAATGTATGTTGGAAATATGTAGGATTCGAACCGGGGCTGCATGAAGGTTCATGTTGCCAGACGGGTGAGCTACCTATTGAGCCACCTTGCCCTTTACTGAGAACAATAGTCTTTCTTGCTATCTATTTCTAGAGCAGTTAATGTAGTTGCTTTGTATGTTTTTTTCTATGTTTTTTAAAAAAAACATTAGATGCCATTCCTCGCTTAGGGTTCTTTCTTCTTTTCTTTTTGGGGGGTTTATTTTGATATTTTGTTTATGCATGTATATGTATATATTTTTTTATGCGATATGTAGTCCAAATGCCTTGTGCAAATAAAATCAGCCACCTATGGATAACGGACACTTCCCTCTTAAATTTGACCATAGAGGGTTAATAAACCACCTTGCAGCACTAATGAGTGCCTCAGCACGATTGGAGAGCAGTGCTTTAAAAAGCCATCAATCATGATCTCTGTTATACCCTTCTGAAGAAACCGCTACACACAGCTACAGCGGAGAAACGCGTCAAGATACAGAGACAAAACTCACTCCAACTGTGAAATCCTTCTCAGCAGCTCCTTTACAAAGGTTTCCGTACCATCTCTCGCTTACCAGCTGATTCAAGCATCAAGCCTCCCCAGCCGTCACAGCACGAACCACGCTAGCCGCACGTCGGCAGAATCACATAAGTCTGGGTGAGTGTACTGGTCTTACTTGCTTCGCAAAGTCTCCGGCAATTCAGCGTGTGTCATCTAAGCTGTTGCCGAGGCAGACAGCTCGCTCTCTGCTCAATATCAAATCAGCTGTTCGTCAACAGGCGACGTCAGCTGGCAGAGGTGCTTGAGCAGTCTGCAGACTGCATCAAATTGTTTATAACCAGGCTGCTATCCATCATCATCTTTAAGCTGGACACCCAGTATTAGAAACCTTGGCTCAAAGGAGAGCACACACCCGCAATTGGGACTATTGGCTGCTGCTACGATTTCACGTTGAGTGTAAATATGTCCATTCATTTATAAATTTTATATTTCTGTTATTATGTATTTATGATTTATTATAATGGTGTTTTATATACTTTTAATATAAAAATAAAAAATTATTTGTACCATCCCCAATCGTTTGGCGCTCTCTGGTTGTGTATAGTTACTAATACACGTTCCGTATCTTCCCCTGTATCTAGTTTGCAAATGTATCCAATTTGCTAATTGGGAGCTGCCAACCATTTCTTCCCTGACTATCCCGTTATTCCATAAGTGTGACCGCACTAGTGTTTGCGCCTGATGGGTTTTTTTCTAAAAACCTAGGTGTTTTGTTTCTCTAAAGGATTATGATTTCTAATGAAATATTTTGGTCTGACTTTAAATTGAGCTGTGTGTGTGTTCTCTGTACAGGTTACACCACGTCTTGACACCCACCCAGCCATGATTACTGTGCTGGAGATGGGGGCAGCCCGTCACTTCCTGCGCACACAGCAGCTCGCTAAAACTCTTGAGGAGCAGGCACAGATCTTGCAACCCACTCTGGAGATCAACACTGGGTGAGTGTCTCATGGGCAGTAAAAACAGGTATGGTATAAGATTCCGACGGTCGTTTCTCCGACATCAGGATCCCTGCAGGGGGGAGCGCATTGAAGCCCCTTTCCAGTTTGTTTTACGCTCACCACGCTGCGGAGCCACCTATTCTATTCTCGCTCTATGGGGGTCGTGGACCCCTATAAGGGAAAAATAGCTCAAGTAAGTCAGGATTCCGATGTCGGAGAAACCCAACTGACGGGCACGCTTCCGGCACCTGTAAAAATGCAACAGTGACGATAAAGCAACCAGGTGAATTCTCAGTTTCCTCAAATAATCTGATAACTCCTAAGGGCTCGGTTATACCTTTTCTAATGTCCCCTGCCCTGCACTAATGAGATTTCGTGGGGTCATATAAATAAAAGATAATGAATTACATTAATTGCCAGCGCGCTCATTTATTTGAACCTTTATGTGATAAATAATTTTGTAGTCTGGACATTATACTCGTACAGCTTTAACTTATGTTCGATTCCTGCTATTGATTTTCAGGCACCCTCTTATTAAGAAGCTCAGCCAGCTGAAGGACACAGACCAGGACCTAGCAAAGTTACTTCTGGAACAGGTGAGTAACCAACCCGAAGCTGAAATACTTCGATCATGTCAGTGATCAATATGTAATACATATCAATGGCTTATATGAAAGTAGGTTCCTGTACTATACCTCTGATATGTCTCCCGTCCTCTCTGAGCAGATCTATGACAACGCAATGATTGCAGCTGGGCTGAACGATGACCCCCGACCTATGGTGGGACGTCTCAATGAATTGTTAACTAAAGCTTTGGACAAGCACTGATCCCACCCACGATTCTGTATCGTATGCCATCCGCCAAGATCAACTACTGAACGCTCTTCCTGCCCCGGTTCCGGTTTATGGAAGTCCAGATAGTCTGTATCAGTTTTGCACAGCCCCCGTGTTTCCTATGGAAAAAAAAAACAGATTGTAAAGGAACAGTCCAGAGCATCTATTTATTGGTCAGAGGTCGCTATCGTCCCAAACGTTCCCCAGGGTTTGCAGTGGACATATGCAGCTTAATGTCTGCCACTGATTGTTACTGTGCATGTGATTTGGCCAGGTGATACGGAACCATTGTTGGAAATTCTAAAGTTGTAAACAAAAATAAGATGCTATGAATTTGTACAATCTTCTTGTATTGTGGTTTTTATTAAAGTCTGGTCTACCAGGGCGGCTGTATCTCTATAATGGGCACATGCACATGAGCCCCTGGCTCTGTGCCCAAAACAAATCTCATAGAATTTGACGGCAGATAAGAACCACTTGGCCCATCTAGTCTGCCCCTTTTTTAAACATGTTACCTCAAACCATATTTGATCCTTATTTTTTTGTAAGGATACCAATATGCCTATCCCAAGCATGTTTAAATTGTACTACTGTATTTGCGTCTACCACCTCTGATGGTAGGCTATTCCACTTATCTACTACTCTTTCTGTGAAGTAATTCTTCCTCACATTTCCCCTGAATCTTCCTCCCTCTAGTTTCAGTGCATGTCCTCGTGTTCTACTGCTCCTCTTCCTCTGAAGAATGTCTCCCACCTGTACCTTGTTAAAGCCCTTGATATATTTGAAAGTTTCTATCACGTCCCCCCTTTCCCTTCTCTGCTCTAAACTATACATATTAAGATCTTTTAGTCTTTCCTGGTACGTTTTGTGATGTAGGCCATGCACCATTTTAGTTGCTCTTCTTTGTACAGTCTCTAATGTATTTACATCCTTCTGGAGATATGGCCTCCAGAACTGAACACAATACTCTAGGTGAGGTCGTACCAATGACCTATACAGTGGCATTATTACTACTTTCTTTCTACTGCTGATACCTCTCCCTATGCAACCAAGCATCTGACTTGCCTTCTTCAATGCTTTGTTACATTGCCTACCTGCTTTTAAGTCCCCTGAAATAGTGACACCTAGATCCCTCTCATTATCAGTAGTTTCCATTATAGTGCCATTTATACTATATTGAGTTTTTGGATTTCTGAGACCCAAGTGCATGATTTTGCATTTTTTGGCATTAAACTGTAGTTGCCATGCTCTTGACCATTTCTCTAATCTGCCTAGATCCTCAATCATTTGTTTTACCCCTCCTGGTGTGTCTACCTGCATACCTTTGTGTCATCTGCAAAAAGGCACATTTTACCCTCAATTCCATTTGCAATATCACCAATAAAGATATTAAAAAGCAGCGGTCCAAGTACAGATCCCTGGGGTACTCCACTTGTAACCTTTACCTCCTTTGACTGTACTCCGTTTACTTCAACTCTCTGTTTTCTGTCCTGCAACCACGCTCTTATCCATTCAACTGTACCATGTACCGTGTGTGTGGGAGGAGGGACATGGTAATAGCATGTGTTCACGCCGAGTGCCTAGCTGCTCCTCTGCGTTCACTGGATGGTAGGGATAGGATTTGCAGGGATGATAGTTTCATTGGTCCTGAGCACCACAATGACTGATTTTATATTGTATACACCGGCTACATTTTCACATCTATATAATGTATTCATTCTATTAGGAACAACATGTAAACTGTGTTACCCCAGTGAATGGATATCTTTTCAATACCATATTATTTGGTGAGCACTGCAGAGTACTGTATGTATGATGCTCGTGTGTTGATGGCCTGACCGTTATCCTGCTCCGAACTGACAAGTCCCTGACCGCACTGCTCTGTGCTGTGGTAATGCTCAGTCTGGACAGTGTTGCCTTTAGCCTCTCGCTTTTAAAGTTTATTCCTAAAGGGATGCAGTTATAATCCCGGTGGTCCGGATGCTAGCTGCCGGAATCTAAACTGCCGCCAGAACACCAGCGATGGAAATAGATCAGGATGCTGATTTCAGAATCCCAAACTTAATTATGCCGAGGCAGGTTAGAGTCAAGCAAGGAAGGGGGGGGGGGGCGTTGGTTTAGTCACTTGGGGATGAGGGTTAGGCAGCAGGGTATGGAGATTAATGTTAGGCACTAGTGAGGAGGGTTAGGGTCAAGCTGCGGGTGGAGGGTTAGAATAAGGCTGAAAGCAGGAATGGTAAAGGTGGTTGGGGGGTTAACTCATGGAACCCCTGTTGGAATTGTTTGTATCCAAATGCCAAGATCGGTCTTTTGACCACCAGAATGTAGTAAGTATCCCCTCCTAAGTGTATACACTGGCACTAACTGAACTAAAGTATCCTGATTGTTAGGACAGCTGACAAGAGGTGTAGCTACTGTACCAACCTCCCCCAATATGCTGTTATTTCCTGTGCACGATGGTAGCAGAACACATCCCGTTATATATTGGTAGGTGGCTTTTTGAGCCACAAGCACTATATGATAATATCACTGCACGGCGTACAATCAAGAATTCAGGTCTAGTAAGTTTTTTCACCAGCTATGAAAGTGCTTATATACAGGTAGTTGTCGTCCTGCCCATATCATCTCATTGACTGTGTCCCTTATTTTGGAGAATGAATGAAAACGCTCTGACCAAGTCAATGCCACCTTATAATGAGCATAGCGGCTCCTCTTGCACATGTTCCCCTGGAACCTCCAGTTCCAATAAGTAGATAATGGAACAAATAAAACTACTAATATATTCAGTAGTCACATTAGTCAGCAGAGATGCTCCATATCTCCCTGCAACCAACACCAGCCCCATTCTTACATGAATCGTCTCTAATTAGAAACTAGCAGAGATGACCACAGCTAAGTGGTACAGTGGTCTCCTAGTGCCCCCCCCCCCACGTCTCCTGCGTCATGCATGTCCCATTACTGGCGGCCAGCACACGCCAGGCTGTTGTCTGCTACGTATTGTGGTTGTTGTGTCTGGAGATAATTCCACTCTGTCCTTGGTCTCCTGTCACGCGGGATTAGTCCTAACATCTGTTCCCAGTATAGTGCGGAGTCAGGGAGAGAGGCTGAGAGCTGTTGAGGCCGGGATACGTACATGGCACAGTCTGAGATGCACAATCACTGCAGCAAATCCTTGTGAGCAACCAGGACTGTGGCAGATAACACTGCTTGCACAATACTGACAGTTTTTGCCTTGGTATTGTGCAAGCAGTGGAACTGAAGGTTGAGGCAGATGATGGTGCATATAGGGGATGACTAAATAAGGTTTCTTCGGGACATTGGCTATTGACATGCTGCTAGCTTGCACTATGGATCTGAATGACTGCAATGCAAATTCATGATGTGTATGGAGTGGGGGAGGCAGGGCAGGTCAATAGAGAATTTGTCCCTGATGATGCAATGCTGCAAATTGAGGTTTCCCAGTATGACAGGGATGGGGAACCTTCGGCCTTTCAGTTGTTGTTCAACTTCACATCCCAGCATGCCCCGCTACAGTTTTGATATTTGGCCATGCTAAACCTGTTGCAGGGCATGCTGGGATGTGTAGTTCAACAACAACTGGAAGGAGGAAGGTTCCTGTGCTATGATCACACCACCCATCCTGCTGATTTCACTAGAATGCGGACAAGTCCTGGAGTATTGCGGCTGTGTCCGGACAGTACGGATGTATAAGCAGTATATATAGCCTGTCCTCCGGGGTTCTTTTGTAGTGTTGATCTATATGACCACATCCCAATCTTGGCTATTTTCTATCCCAGAGTGATTGCACCGCGTTGATCTCCAGTCTGTGTAGCAGGTCATTACCCCTATGCTTATTGTGTACGCAAGGTTCACTACCAATGCTACATGCACCCAGTCGCCAGGGTTCCTGTTACTAACGCTGCGTTCCCAGGTTGTATCCACTAGGCTCCCATCTATGTCACAGGTATGGTGCCTGCAGGAAAATGTCTCTTTAAAAAAAAAAAGTGACAATACATTTTACTATTTTTTTTTCCCCTCTTAGTCTGTATGTGTTGATGTGTTGGGAGGGAATACATATGTGTGCCCAGCATTTTGGATGCTAGCGTTCTAAAGACGGACAGCAGCGTCTCAATGCAGAGGATCCATGCTGCCACCATTTATCACCTCACATCGTGTCACTGCACTTATGCAGCTCTGTCGTAATCATCACACATATCTCATATCCTAATATACTCTGTGCTGCCTGGGAACGGGCTCTGTATTACTCAGTCTGTACCGCTTGCTGCCTACCCTTCCTCTGCTCACATAATGTCACTGCCACTGTCCTCACTGACACATTGCTCTTCTGATATAATCTATGCTGCATCCCTGCTCTTACTACACATGACTCCTCTCCTGATATACCATGTGCTGCTGGGGGACCTTGTTCCTTTCATCATATAACTCTCAAAACGACGGCTGTGCCAACCTCCTGCTGTACATCTCTCCATACATCGCACTGCTATTAATCACATATATACCTTAGTATCACAAAGGGCAGCTCTCCAGATAAGCTGGCCCTTTGTGATCAGCTTCGGTCCCTGGAATTCTGGGTTTTTAGCCTTGGGAGTCCCTGTGTGCATCCACATTGACAGTGGACGATGCTTGGAGCTATTCGATTGGGTCCTTCAACAGCACCAATTTGGAAAGAAGCCAATAAGCCAGTGTTTCCCAGAGTCAACATCTTTTTTTCATGGCACCCCTAGGGCAAAAGTTTCTAACAGAAATGTAGTAAAAAAATATATAAAATAAAGTACATTATATATATATATATATATGTGTGAATGAGGCGGCACTCACGGGTTTAAAGGTGCAAAAAAATCTTGTATTAAAAGACAGTGAATGGTCACATCAGTTGCCCGACGTTTCGAGGCGCGTAGCCCCTTTTTCAAGGTGTGAATGAAAAAAAGGGGCTTCGCGCCTCAAAACGTCGGGCAACTGATGTGACCATTCACTGTCTTTTAATACAAGATTTTTTTGCACCTTTAAACCCGTGAGTGCCGCCTCATTTATTTATGGATATACATTACTTTTAATGGATGGCATCACGGCCCTGTGACCAGACACAAGTACAGACCTACTGCCACATTATATATATATATATATATATATATATATATATATATATAGCAGTGTCTCCGGACGGCGCGTGCTGATGAGGTAGTCTAGATTGGTTACGCTGACTCTGCCCGGACTGACACGCTGGTGCCGGGTTACCATGGTGACGTCCTGCAGGTGGGAGCTGCGGACGTCATCCAGTGGGGCCCGATACACAGGTGTGGATCCGTGTGCGATTAGCAGTGGGGAGGAGATCGCACCAAAAGGTGCAGCCTATTTAAGGTATGTGTGCACATGATTGTTGTATCTGTATCCCTCTTGAGAAAGGGGTAGTGACCCCGAAACGAGCCGTTGAGGCCGTGATACAATAAAGGTGAAAACTTTGCTACGCAGTGCCTTGTTGATTCCTGTGATTTACCTGGGGATCGTGTATGCCCATTATATATATATATATATATATATATATATATATATATGAAAATGCCCTGCTGTACCTCTAATGACTTCACCTCTCCTGCTCTTCCATTGATAATAGGTGTCCCCCAAAATTTTATTCTTGGTCCTCTCCTTCTCTATCTCTATATGTCCTCTCTGGGTGAACTTATTTGCTCACTTAACTTCCACTATCACCTCTATGCTGATAATACTAAAATCTACCGCTCCTTTTCTGATCTCTCTCCTTCCATCCTCACTCATATCTCCTACTGTCACTCTGCTATCTACTCCTGGATGACCCAGCGCTTTTTTAGACTTAAAATATCAAAGACTAAGCTGACCTCTTCCCACCCTCCAGCATAAAACCTGACCATCTCTCATCCTAACCTACTGTTTATGCCCACTTCTTTCCCTTCTGTGTCACCCCGTCTGTCTAACCCTCCCCTTTTAGAATGTAAGCTCTCACGGGCAGGGCCCTCTCTCCTCTTGTGCCTTTCTTAGAATATATAAACCTCTGCCACCCTGATGATTGCTTCAGTGTCCTGTCCCCTGATGCAACTATCCATATTAACCATGTACTTGTCCTAAACTGTCTTGTACTGTAATTTGATATGTGTTTTTGTTCCTAATTATGCTTTGTAAAGCGCTGCGGAATTTGTGTGCGCTATATAAGAAACTGTTAATAAATAAATAAATATATATATATATATATATAGATAGATAGATAGATAGATAGATAGATAGATAGATAGAAGACAGGCAAGGGCGTCACTCGGAGACTTGTTTCTTGCTGAAAAAGTTTTTCTTTATTGCATGGGTGAAACCGACACCAGTGTTTCGAGCGTGTAGCTCGTCCTCAGGGTACAACCCAAATGTGATACAGACATGGCTTAATAAACCCTTGAAGATTCCCGCCAAACCAACAACAGGTACAATCAATTTTACGTGTATAAAACTCACCTGCGCCAAGCCTGTCCACTGCTAGCTACATCCAGCGTGCGGTCCAGCTGCCGTCAAGACACCGCGCACTTCCGGGTGGCGTCATCAGAACGCTGCCGTCCCGGTGAGACGCATGATGTCATCCGGCCATCGAGACTTCCGCCTATGTGAGCCGCAGCGTACAGCCGGCTGCAGGAGATCACTAAAATACGAGTACAAATAATTGTATATTAGTGCATTGTGAAAACAAAACCACTCCAAACAAAATTACATTGTTACAAAATTTTGTTTGGAGTGGTTTTGTTTTCACAATGCACTAATATACAATTATTTGTACTCGTATTTTAGTGATCTCCTGCAGCCGGCTGTACGCTGCGGCTCACATAGGCGGAAGTCTCGATGGCCGGATGACATCATGCGTCTCACCGGGACGGCAGCGTTCTGATGACGCCACCCGGAAGTGCGCGGTGTCTTGACGGCAGCTGGACCGCACGCTGGATGTAGCTAGCAGTGGACAGGCTTGGCGCAGGTGAGTTTTATACACGTAAAATTGATTGTACCTGTTGTTGGTTTGGCGGGAATCTTCAAGGGTTTATTAAGCCATGTCTGTATCACATTTGGGTTGTACCCTGAGGACGAGCTACACGCTCGAAACACTGGTGTCGGTTTCACCCATGCAATAAAGAAAAACTTTTTCAGCAAGAAACAAGTCTCCGAGTGATGCCCTTGCCTGTCTTACTGATGTGCCTTATTGGTTCAGGGAAGGCACCGGAGCAAGCTGCATCCTTAATGCGAGTGGAGTGCCGGATCTTTCATTTCTATTTATATATATATATATATATATATATATAGTTAGTGGAGTTGCGGCCTGGCACTCTCCGGTCCCTTAAGCAGCTGCCCCGGTGCCCTCTCTAGGTGTAGGTAGTGAAGGAAGGAACAGGCGGCACTCAGAGGTCTTTTCAAATACGTGTATTTCAAGCAGAAAGGCTTAACGTTTCGGAGCTATGCTCCTTTATCAAAAGCGTGCGTCTCACCGCACGCTTTTGATAAAGGAGCATAGCTCCGAAACGTTAAGCCTTTCTGCTTGAAATACACGTATTTGAAAAGACCTCCGAGTGCCGCCTGTTCCTTCCTTCACTATATATATATATATATATATATATATATATATATATATATATATATATATATATATATATATATATATATATATATTCCCTAGGTTCAATTATGTGGTAATGGACAGGATTCATCTGCGGCCTCCTGCTGCCTCCATTCACTTCCTTACATCATGTCACTGCCCCGTCACATTCAGCCCTGTTCTTAAAGACACATTACTCCTCTCCTGATTTACTCTGTGCTTCTGGTTGGCCCTGCTCCTACAGGTACATAAACATTTCCGAAACAAATAACCTGCTTAAAAATATATATTTAATTTTTACTTATTTCAGGTAAAATCAGTGCTGAATTGGCCCCTATAGCTTTCACTCTGAGCCACAATAAATATGAAAAATAGTTTTGGATACAAATACAATTAAACCCTAAAAAAATAAAATACTTATAAATGCAGCAATTTGCAAAACATAAAAATAACTTTATTAAAAGGTTTTAGAGCAACACATTATTTTTAGAAGCATCAGATTAACATATATATATTAGTTTTCAATCAATTCAGATAAAAAAGGGATTGACCTGTCGGCTCATCCACTGGGCTCCAAACACTAAGAAATCGCTAAGTGAATTGGGTCGGCTCAGTATGTCCGTGCTGCTTTTGCCACCTGCGGGCCATACAAGACAGATGCCAATATTAGTATTAACACGTCGTATGCTGGAGTGGGTTAGAGAGCACAAGGTTCGCTGATTGCCAAGGAGAAGAGGACACTGTGCCAGCTGGTCCAGGGAGGGATGAGTTGAGGAGAGGCAGAGGATGGGTGGGGTGTTGAAGTCCTCTGAGATTAGGCCTGCCGCTCTGTGCCTGAAATCCTGTGTGATTAGCACAGGGACAGCTGAGATGATAGGGCATTAAGAACACAGTACACAGTGCAGGGACATGGATTGCTCCAGCTCATCGTGCGAGGGGTCCTAGAGCCTTGAGGCTGGACAAGGGCACTATCCGGGAGTCTCCGATGAAATGTCCTATCACAAATCATCTAGGAAAAATGAGCTGGAAAGATTTGACGGTCTGTCGTTAATATACTGGTGAGTGGCAATCTTGCCATCGCTCTTGTGGAGGTGTGTTTATAAAGACATGTTGGGGGAGTTGAATGTACTGGCTGGTAATGTTATTATGGATCAGCATGGGGGGGGGGGGTGTGACCCACTGGTACTTAATAGTATGTATGTATCTTTAAATATCCCTGTGTGTATAGCCGTGTAAAGTTCTGTTTTTGCAAATGTGATAGAGAACCTTTATAGGTGAGTTTAAAATACATGTGCTTGTGTAAGTGGTAGGGAACAAATGCAGCCTTTCTGACTGGTGCCAAGAAATGGATAATGTAAAATAAAAATGCTTGTTGTTTTTTTGTTGAGTGATCTCACGTGATCTGTCTACTCCAGCGCTGTGCTTGGTACACAGGATGTCACTCTGAAAGTACACAGGGTGAGTAGTCCTATTCAGTTTGAAGTTTGAAATAATTAAACAGAATAACTGCAAGGAGCTTATTAACGAACATGTGACAAAAGTTCTGCAACTCACAGGAACTGGCCGGCAGCCCAGGAACCTGTGTTTATAGGGAAGGGTCTGGGTTTCTTCCACTAAAACCCCACAGACGTAAGTCAATATTGCAATCAGCTAAAGATGTTTAGTATATTGCTAAAGTCAGAAGCCTTGAATTCTGAAGACTGTCACTGGTAGGGCTTCCATTTGCTCTTTCCTGTTTATCCTTGGTTTCATCAATGCAGTGGTTCTCAAACTTGGTCCTCAGGACCCCACACAGTTCATGTTTTCCAGGTCACCCGACAGGTGCACTCATTACTGACTGACACATTTTAAAAGATCCACAGGTGGAGCTAATTATTTCACTTGATTCTGTGAGGAGACCTGCAAAACATGTACTGTGTGGTGCATACCTCCCAACATATGGAGACACTGGGTCGGGACAGGGTGTGCGCCACAGGTGTTTTTTTTCGGGGGGGGGGACGACGACGTACGACGACGCCGCCGCGGGTACAGGCCATGCCCCTTTCCGATAGGCCATCCCCGCGGCGCTGCTGTGAAGCTACGCCCCCATTTTCCGCCGTGGTGGGGTCATGCCCAGCAGCTCTGTGAGCTGTTGCCCAGCCCCTCTGCCTGCAAGAATAGATCCTGTGCGCATGCGCACAACGTCTATTCACGGGCGACAGAATGGACTCCCAACTGCCCCTCCCCGGCGCGGGACACTGCCGGCGGCGGGAGGGACGCGGGAATGTCCCAAAATACCGGGACGTTCCTGCGATAAGAGGGGCAGTTGGGAGGTATGGTGGTGTCCTGAGGACCGACATTAAGAACATGTGCAACAATGGAATTCATTAGACTTTTTTTTTTTTTTTTTGCCTGATTGCGTGGTACAGTATGTTGACTATACTACTGACAAAGGGAGAAGGAGGATGTTACAGTTAAAGGAGTTCAGAGGGCATGCCAAAACTTCTCCACTCGCTCATGTGCCATAGAGCTGTAATTGCCATAGAAATCCATGAGTGTTAAGAAATAGGGATGCGGTCAAAATTCTGCAGTAAGAAGACCGACAGTGGGATACCAGCGGATCCTGGGGTTAAGGTTAGGCACTAGGGGAAGGTTAGAGATAAGCTTTGGAGGGGCTAGTGGGTTAGGTTGCAGGAGGGGGAAGTTAGGGTAAGCTGCGGAGGAGGGAGAGCGCTTAGAGTTAGGCTGCAGGAGGGGAGTTGGAATTAGGCAGCGAGAGGTGTGGCCATTGTTGGTCTTCTGACTGTTAAGATGCCAACTGCCGGGATTTTGTGCCCAATCCAAGAGAAAAAGGGTCATTGCCAGACAGCAAGGACCTCTAACCCAAAAGCACAAGTTAGCATTTTAAGTAAATAAGTAAGTTTTATTTTTACACAATTAAAGCACAATTCTTAGTACACTGTATTGTTTACTAAGAATTGTGCTTTAATTGTGTTATGTCTAGTTCTGTGTACCCTGTGTACCCTGCACTGTTCTAATGTGTTCTGGTGTTCATTCTGGCACCCGCTGTCTTTGGAGGCCCATGCGGTTCCTCTTCCCTGCCTGGGGTGTCGCTGTCTGCTGTGGTGCTCCTAGCACAGTGTGGTGTGTATATCAGCACTGATGTGCAGGCCAGATCCTGTGCTGGAGGTACTGCGGCGGGCGGCGACACCCCAGGCGGGGAACGGGATCAGCGATTTTGCACCCTGCCATCGATAGTAGTAACATATTACTTGGATAACCATCGATTGTTGTAGCTATCGATGGTCATCCATTATATCTGACTGAATAGGCCGTGGGTAAATCGTAACTCGGTGGCGGGACTTCCGGGTGTGGGGGGGTGGAGCTATGCTCCGTGTCCCGGCACCTTAACAAAATTCTGCGAATCGTGGGAGGGGGGCGCGGGGGGTCGTGAATCGCGGGAGGGGGGGTCGTGGGGGGTTGCAAATCGCGGGAGGGGGGGTGCAGGGGTGCCATGAATCGCGGGAGGGGGGGTCTGTGAATCGCGGGAGGGGGTCTGCAAATCGCAGGAGGGGGGATGTGAATCATGGGAGGGGGGCGCGGAAGGTGCCGTGGGGGTCCGTGAATCGTGGGAGGGGGTCTGCATATAGCGGGAGGGGGCGGGGGTCCGCTAATCGCGGAGGGGGCTAGAATCGCGTGAGGGGGGCGCGAATCGTGGGAGGGGGGGTCGCAAATCGCAGGAGGGGGGTGTCGTGAGGGAAGTGGGGTGCGGGGATCTGCGATTAGTGGGAGGGGGCGGGGGTCCGCAAATTGCAGGAGGGGGCCCGGGGGGGCTTAAATGGCGGGAAGGGTGGGCCGCAAATCGTGAGTGAATTGTGGGTGGGGGGGTTGTGGGGGTCCGTGAATCGCGGGAGGGGCGCAGGGTGCCGTGAATCAAGGGAGTGGGGGATGGGGGTCATGAATCACGGGAGGGGGGGTCGTGGGGGACCGCAAATCGTGGGAGGGGGGGTGCGGAGGGTGCCGTGAATCGTGAGAGGGGGCGTGAATTGTGAAGGGGAGGTTTGCGAATCGCGGGAGGTGCCGTGGGGGTCCGTGAATCACGGGAGGGGGTCTGCAAACCGCGGGAGGGGGGCGCGGGGGTGCCACGGGAGGTGCCGTGAATAGCGGGAGGGGGCGGGGGCCCTGCAAATCGCGCGAATCGCAGGGGGGGCTAGAATCACGTGATGGGGGGGGCGCAAATCACGGGAGGGGGGTGTCGCGGGGGGCACAAATCGCAGGAGGGGGGGTGCCGTGATTCGCGGGAGGGGGCTGGGGTTCGCAAAACGCGGGAGGGTGGCGCGGCGAATGTTGGGCGGGGGCTTGGCGCTGGGGTGCCGTGAATCACGGGGGGCCGCGAATCACTCAAGGGCGGATCGCGGGGGGCCGCAAATCGTGGGAGGGGGGTCACGGGGGTGCCGTGAATCGCGAAAGGGGGGATCACGGGGTCCCGCGAATCGCAGGGGATGCCGCAAATCGCGGAAGGGGGGGCGTGGGGGTGCCATGAATTGCGGGAGGGGGGGCGCGGGGGTCCCGCGAATCGCGGGAGGGGCTTGAATGGCGGGAAGGGGGGCTGCAAATTGCGGGAGGGGGGTTGTGGGGGTCAGTGAATTGCGGGTGGGGGGCGCATGGGGGGGTGCGGGGGTCCGTGAATCGCGGGAGTGGGTGGATGGGGGTCATGAATCACGGGAGGGGGGGTCGTGGGGGGGGCGCAAATCGTGGGAGGGGGGTGTGGAGGGTGCCATGAATTGTGGGAGGGGGGTCTGCGGATCGCGGGAGGGGTTCTGCAAATCGCAGGAGGAGGCTGTGAATCGCGGTGGGGGGCGAGGGAGGTGCCGTGGTGGTCTGTGAATCGCGGGAGGGGGTCCGCAAACCGCGGGAGGGGGTGCGGCGGTGCCGTGAATAGTGGTAGGGGGTCCGCAAATCGCAGGGGGGGGGCTAGAATCGCGCAATGGGGTCACAAATCGCAGGAGGAGGGGTTCCGTGAATCATGGGAGGGGGCTGGGGGCCCGCGAATCATGCAAGGGGCCGCAAATCTCGGGAGGGGGGTCGCAGGGGGTGGCGTGAATTGCGAAAGGGGGGGTGCTGGCAGATGAGGGGTGGGTGCGGGAGTAATGGTGGATGGTGGCTGTGGGGGTCCCGCGAATCGTGGGAGGGGGGGTGCGGGGATCCCGTGAATCGCGGGAGGGGGGTTGCGGGGGTCCCGCAAATCGCGGGAGGGGGGGTCGCAGGGGCCGGGGGGGCTGGCAGAGGGGGGGTGCGGGAGTAATGGCGGATGGTGGCTGTGGAGTAATGGTGGATGGTGGGCGTGTATTGTAGCCCTGGCTGGAACGTTAACTACACAGGGAATGAGTGACAGATCTGGCTATATATAAGATAGATATATATATATATATATATATATATATATATATATATATTAAACCTTCTAAAGAGTTAAGAACCAAAAAGAAACAAAGCTGCGCTGATATGTAAAATTGATACACAATTAAAACCAATAAAAAAACCATAAGAAGATTTGACTGATTTTACATTAAAATAATTAAATTTTATTAATATAGTAAGTGACCGTTTTTGGGGGAATGCTGAAGGCTAGGCCGAGTCACCGTCCTGAAGTAGGGGAGTACACTGCAGCTGTGGTCAAACAGAGTGTTTTGGTGCAGGTTCTGGAGTCCTTTGGTGCAAATGGTAAAGATCCAAGTAGTATCTGAGGCTGGTCCGGATTAGTCCAATTAGTACAAAGTGGGCAGAAAACCTGACGCGTTTCACCGACTCAGCGGATTTATCAAAGGTGTTCATGTATTGCATCTATAGGGTTTATATACAAGATAGACAGGAAGTGGGTAGGTTACATGACAAACAAAGTACACATAATCAGTCCAATCTATGTAAAAAGTACAAAAAATAGGAGGCAGAATATAAGGTTGAGAATTTAATTGTATTGTAGCAAAATCAAATATCATAAAAAGTCTTTATAAAAGAAAAATAATATTAATACACTAGTTAAATTCATTCATTGGTGGACAGTGGTCACATGTCACGGGGTATAAGTGATTTTAGTTGGTCAGAAGCTCCTATCTAAATAAAATAAATTGTAGGGGTGTGCTACCACTGACAAATAATGTATTCAAGGAGAAAAAGATTTGTCGTTGTGTGGTGCACCAGCAAGAATTTTTTTAAACCTAAAACATAACTTTTATTCATTTATATTAAAACAAACGAAATATTTAAAAGAACACAAATAAACAGACAAGTGATGGGTAGTGTGTGTTAAAATTTGGCACGTGCGGACGTGCCATGTGTGCTCCACTTGGCACGTGCCAAGTTTTAACACACACTACCCATCACTTGTCTGTTTATTTGTGTTCTTTTAAATATTTCGTTTGTTTTAATATAAATGAATAAAAGTTATGTTTTAGGTTTAAAAAAATTCTTGCTGGTGCACCACAAAACGACAAATCTTTTTCTTTCCCTTTTTCTCCTTGAATACATTATTTGTCAGTGGTAGCACACCCCTACAATTTATTTTCCTATATGGTCTGCAAAATAAATGAAATAAGGGGGCCGAATAAGTATTTACTCATAACCTAAAACACACAGTCTTGTGCAATTGCATCCAATCCATGTGTCCTCCTATCTAAATAAGCTGGTCACTCTTTGGTTAAACCCTGTTCTGACTATGAACACTGCCCAAGTAAGGAGCATTGCTATTAGTTAATGTAACTATGCCCGGAAGTGGGGCACCTCTATATCAAACAGCAATACAAGGGAATGGGGCATTGCTATATCAAATAGTATCGCTGTAAGTTCCGGAAGTGATGTAAAACATTATGCTGAAGCGTGATATGGCGCAGCATTCACTGAGCTGTCCGGTCATGTGACCGGAGGTATAGCAGGGAGAATAAGCCGGTCACATGGCCGGAAGTGTGGCACAGATGTCACCATATGATAGGATATAGTCTGGTCACTTGACCGGAAAGGTGGCACACGACAAGGGAGCTGCTTTATAAGAACAGAAATGGAACAGAAGTATGAATGTGTCCAGTCACATGACCGGAAAGATGGCAGATATATAGTTAAACGGAAATGGGGCATATATATGGGGTACTTGATGTTATGTTAATTTTTGTGCTATTCACGTGACTTAGGTAAATTGTGCAGGCCCTGATTTACTCTGATTTCAAAGCAGGATCTTATTGGCTATTAACTGTCAACAACTGTCACGTGATTTGGGATAGCCAATAAGACCCTGCTTTGAAATCAGAGTAAATCAGAACCTGCACATCTCTAAAAAAATCCAAAAATAGATATAAATAAACAATTACCAACACCAAATACATATCTACTAAAACATCGCCACATAATGCCTAGAAGATAAGGAATTTAGTAAAAATAATAACACTATTTTTCAACGATGTTGTGGTTTTTAGAATGTTGTGAACAAACATGTATTTTTTATATATTTTATGTGCCTTGTAAATCAACTGTTTGTCCATAATTTGGAAGCTAAAGATATTTTACAAAGAGTTTAGTAACTACAGAAATCAAGATTATGAAAGTAGCATCACATTCATTAGAGAGAATGGGAGAGGTATTATCAATTAATAAACATACATACATCAGAGAACGGCAATAATTTGTCAAATGTATTTGTCTGTCATATAGAATTATTTACGGGCTGTTTTTATGGCTATATTAGTCCTGGTTAGAAGAATAGAAGAAAAATAAGGGTCAGAATTTGTTGTACTATATTAGAGCATTTAACTCAACTGACTCGTTTAGGCCTTCTGGGTGGATGGATCCTAATTGGTGCATCCAGTAGACTTCTTGGCAACAGAGACTTCTGTATCTGTCCTTCCTCTCGATGTTACATCTATATGTTCAATTCAAAGAATTTTCAGGCTCTGAGGATCTTTATTATGGTGTACTAAAAAGTGTTTGCAAACACTAAAGCTGTGTACACATGGGGGCGATAGGGGCTAAAATCGCTGGAAATATGGTCGCTGGCGACCATATTGCCAGTGATGGGAGTGTGCCCCGGCGATAAATCGTCGGGTGCGCGCTCCCATTTTCAGCTCCATTCTAATCGCAAGCTCCTGCGACCAGCTGATTACCTCTGCGGCACCGCCGACAGAGGTTCCCTTTCATCAGCGACCATCTCTGGTCGCTGATGAAAAGGAGACACTGAGCAATATAATGCTCAGCCATGTATTGCTAGCAATATATGGCTGAGCAATATATCTCCCCCCGTGTGTACGCACCTTATGAGTCAGTATTCCATTAAGGATGTTACGTCTGTGTTCCAAAAACCTTGTTCTCAGTTTTCTAGTAGTCCATCCTACATAATAGATGTTACAGCTGCAGGTCAGGACATAGATGATGTAGTTGGTATTACAGTTAATAAAGTGTTTTATTGTATAAATGTTCTTTGCAGTCGGGATTAGATACGTTTTTGTTTTTAGGATGTATGAACAGGTGATGCATCGGTTTCCATTACAACCGAAGCATCCTTTAGGTTTTTGCGGTAGCCATGAGTTGGTAATGCCTGGAATGGACTTCTCTTCTTTTAAAAAGCTAGGAGCCAGGATATGTTTTAAAGAATTACCTTTTTTGAAAATGAAAAGTTGTTCCTTAGGTAAAGATTTGGCCAATAGGGGTCTTGTTTCAGAATGGGAAAGTTTTCTTTATGTTTTCTTTTTTTTTACTTATTTACTTGAGCTGTCTCTGCCGGAGACTTCATTTTGTATCTTGGTGTAGACCAGAAGATCTTCTAAAGAGTTAAGAAGTTGCCTGTGTCGCTATCACTGTCCAGATAAGATGTAATTGATTGAAAGTGTGAGCTAAAAGCTATTTGGTTGCTATGGGCAACTTCTACAATTGTCCAATTCCCCACTTTGATACATTTCTCCAGTATCCGGATGGCTGACAGACAATGGCCCTTATTCTGGTTCACTCTCAAAGGCAAATTCCTTATCAAATGGACAAAACCATTTGCACTGCAGGTGGGGCCAGGGCTGCCAACCGGGGGGGGTCTAGGGGTACTGGAGTCCCGGGCCCTTCTAGTCCCAGGGGCCCATATGGCAGCATTGCAGTTAGTACCGCGCTGCCAGAGACACGGAAAATGGAAAGCAGCACTAGCAAATTATGAATGTAACAGCGACTAGTTGCCAGCCAATAGGAGCTCCCTAATTAGCAGCCAATCAGGGGCCCAGGCTTTCATAGGGCAGCCAACCAGGAGCCTTATTTATAATGCTGGTGCTGCCGGTGGCTCTGTCAGCATCTCTGGCAGGAAAGTGGAGGAGCAGATAGTGACCACAGGCTCTGCTATGGCATACCTCCCAACAGTCCAGATTTTATCGGGACAGTCCCGATTGTCAGGGCCTGTCCCGATGTCCCACCCGTGGGCGGCAGTGTCCCGCGGTGTGGGGGGGCTGTTGGGAGTCCCCCCTGTCAGCTGCTAAGCAGCGGGGAATAAACGCTGTGCGCATGCGCACAGCGTCTATTCCCGCAGCCAGGGGGCTGGGGGCATGGCTAGAGGCTCACACAGCCTCTGGGTCATGCCCCCATAGCGGCAAAATGGGGGCGTGGCCTCGCGGGGGAGCCGCGAGTATAGGTCACGCCCCCAAATTAGGTCACGCCCCCCGAAAATTTCGGCGCGCCTAAGGCGCGCAGCAGCTTCCCTACTGCTGATCTGCCGAAGTTGGGAGGTATGCTATATGGGCCCTGCCCATTTGGTCAGTCCCGGGCCCCACGATTTGTGATGGCAGCCCTGGGTGGGGCAGATGTAACATGTGCAGAGGGAGTTAGATTAGGGGGAGTTACTTTATTTCTGTGACTGCTTTATTTTGACACTGCAATATAGAGATTCCTTTGAAGTGAAACCCCACCCAAATCTAATTCTCTCTGCTGACACCCCCCCCCCCCCCCCGCAGTGCACATAGTTTTGTCCATTTGCCTTTGTGAGTGAACCAGAATAAGGGCCAATGTCTCGGCCGACATTGACAAAACGTTGACATGAGTTTTTTGGGATTGTTTTTATTTTTTTATTCTTTTTTACTTTTTCATACTGTTCTAACAGTTTTTCAACAAACTTGAAAAACTCATATTGACCTTTTCTTTTGTCAAGGTCAACACTGTTTATGTTGACCAGTCCTAGACATAGTGGGGGAAATGTAATAGGATGAGAGATTCAGAAAGTGAGAGATTTGGTAAGAAATCTCCATTTTTTTTAAAGCAGCAATCATTTACACTGCAGGACCAGTTTGATTTTGAAATGTAAATGATTGCCGCTTTAAAAAAAACTGGAGATTTCCTACCAAATCTCTCACTTTCTGAATCGCTCATCCTATTAAATCTCACCCACATGTGTTTGCTATACCACACCCAAATTCTCCCTTCAGCTACCTATTAATCTAGTGACCTACTTCCATGCCTGTCTGAGTGTGATGTATATAGTCCTGCTAGGAGGGGGAGTCAGCCACAGAATCGATATCAATGGCTTTCAATGAACTGATTCAAGCTTGCAGTGGAGGAGAGGTGCCCCCTTGGGAGCAGGAGCCTGGCGGCAGATGCCTCCATTGTCTCCCAGAATTATGCCTCTGCCTCTTACACAGTCTGTGTGAGATGTTAGTTTCTTTTATATGTTACCTATAATGTCTCACTAGAAACATACCATACTTGTCTACTTTTAAACTCTCCTCTCCGGGAGAAGCCCGGAGAGGAGACTGACAGCATCACTTCTGAGGGTGGGGGCCTCATGTAGACATCATCAAGCCCCGCCCCAGCATCGAAAATCCCCCCGATTTGTGGCACCACGAGGAGGTGGCAGGGCTACATGGTGCGGTTTGCATATTTAGCCCCGCCCCTCAAAAATCTGCAAATCGTGGTAACTCAAGGAGGCGGCCGGGCAGCTGCGACAGAGGTGACAGAGAATCCAGAAGGCCCCTACAAACTGAGGTTTACACACACATCCACCAATATTTATTGCAATATTTGGTTACTAGAATCCCTCGTGCTGTTTGATTTGCAAAACTCTGTTATGCGTGAAGTGCCATGATAATGAAGTTTATAGCAAATTGTGCAAGGTTTATAGCAAATCATGTCATTGCGCCTAACCCCGTCCACTTTACCGAAATAGCGGTCGGGTTCCTGGGCAACTGACTACTCTACCATGTTCTGGGAGAAGTACCCCAAAATTTCTACTAATGAAGAATTAAAGCGATCTCCAACAAGGCTGCTGTCTGTAACCTGACACCAAAAAGGGATGAGGTTGTCTGTAAAATGAGCGTGGTTAGGTGCAATAGGCCACGTTGTAGTGGCGTAACTATAGCCACGCAGCCCCCGCGGTGGCGGGGAGATTCTGAGAAGGTGTGGAAGGCGGGGGGGGGGGGCTGCGGGGTTATAGTTGGCCGTGGCCGTCTGCCCCTGCTGCCGGTGATTCTGTCTTGCGGGTCCTGGCTCTCCCGGCTCCTGCTGCTTTTAAAAAAAAATGACATTTGGAAAATAGCTGCCCCCATACAAAGGACCGCACAGGGAGAGCCGGGACCCGCAAGACAGATGCGGCAGGAGGTACCGGCCGCACGGGGGGGGGGGGGGTTTAACCGTATGGGGGGGGGTTGATGGCAAAATTTTCGGCAGGGGGAGCATAATTAATAGTTACGCTACTGCACGTTTGGCATGAAACCTGTGCGGCTGCAGCATATTTTACACAATATTGGGTGGATAATTGTGAGGAGAGATGTAACTAAGCTACTATCATGCTGAAGCTCAGTGCAATAGTAATGCAGTAGTCCACTACAGACTGTGTACAGTCCCTCATAGTTACTATCTGTTATAATGGGAGCTAATTTAGAGGTAAAAAAAAACCTAGAAATTAGTCACCTCAGAAATTGTGCTACCAGTGAACTGATACCAGAGAGCCTGTCCCAGTATTACACAATCCACAGAACGGCAGGCCAATCAGGAAAGTCGATGGGCTTAATAGGTCAACGGGGTGGGCATTATGACATTGATGGTGAAGAATGGATTACTGCCATCAGTGGAAAACCATCGACCATCTGTGGCTATCTCCAGCTCCAGTTCATAGTTATAATTATTGCAGAATTTGTTGCCTTTTTTTCCATCATAACAATTTCTGCGCTGGATTCTGTTTTGTGAAGTCATTCAGTGGTTCCTTCACCAAGAGAATGGAAAAGAAATATGAAATACGTACAGTATGTCTGGATGATAGCAATGCTTTCATGAGCACACAAGTAACCAGAGGAGTGAGAAAAAACTAAATGTAAAAAAAAAAAAAAAGAATAAAAAAGGGTGCCAAGAGCGATGAGGCACCGGGCCCGAAGCATGGGGAGCACATGCTGTACACTAGACCAGGCATTCCCAACCACGGTCCTCAAGGCACACCAACAGTGCAGGTTTAAAGGTGCGTACACACGGGGGGAGATATATTGCTAGCAATATATTGCTGAGCAATATATTGCTCAGTGTCTCCTTTTCATCAGCGACCAGAGATGGTCGCTGATGAAAAAGAACCTCTGCCGGCGGTGCCGAAGAGGTAATTAGCTGGTCGCAGGAGCAAGCTCCTGCGACCAGCGATTACAATGGGGCACACTTCCATCACTGGCAATATGGTCGCCTGTGACCATATTCCCAGCGATTATAGCCCCTATCGCCCCCGTGTATACACGGCATTAGTCAGGGCTGGGCAACACTGGCCCTCCAGATATTAATGAAGTACACATCCCAGGATGCTTTGCATTAGTTTTGCTATGTGGCCATGCTGAAACTGATGCAAGGCATGCTGGGATGTGTAGTTCATCAACATCTGGAGGGCCGGTGTTGCCCAGCCCTGGCATTAGTGATATCCAGGCTTCACCACAGATGGTTTAATCAGAATCACTCAGGTACTAATTAAGTCACCTGTGCTCAAGCCTGGATAAATCTAAAACCTGCACTGTTGGTGTGCCTTGAGGACCGTGATTGGGAATGCCTGACTTGACGGTGTCCATGTCCACTGTGTCGATATTTGGGATGAAAAACTTGTGTCAACCTTTTGCATGTCGACCTTCCGACCCTGTTGACCTTAACTATGTCAACCTGTTTTAGGTGTTGACCTTCAGTGGTCGACCCAAGGCATGTCAACCTAAATTGGGTCGACCCAATGACCCATACTCGTTATTTTCATTATTTTCTCCCTCTATGCCCATTGGGATGAAAAACTCATTTATTTTTTTAAATCATGAAATACTCATGTTGACCTTTCCCATGTTGGCTTTTTGCTTGTCAACCTTTTCTCCATGTCTACCTAATACATATCGACCTTTTTCATGTGTCAAGCTTCTGCCTGTTGACTAACAGTGGTTGACCTTTTGACTGTCGATTTAGACAATGTCCACCTAATGACTGCCATGCCACAAATGAGGTGGAGATCTCCCATAGGATGAATGGTGTCGCCCACAGCTCATCTGTCCCACCCCAGTGATGCAATCATGTCATCCTGCCTCACAGAGGTTCCTGTAGAGATAGATTCACGATACAGTCCCTTTAAACCAGGACACTCATGGATTATGTGACTGATAAGGACCAGGTGACATGCCGGTGTGAGGTCAGCCAGCCACAGAAACTGTGTAATTCATGAATGACCCATTGTAAAGGGACAGTATGGTAATCCTATGTAATCCTATGTACAGTCTGGGCATAGTCATATCTGTACAGTGCGTGTGCACCAGTTATACACCCTGCCAAGTTGTTGCATCCTAGCCTCATATGCAATGCCTCCACAGCTTCCCAATGGCTCGATCAAGTGCGATACATTGTTTTGCATGCGACCCCATTCACTGCTTCGGTTAAGATAAATCCTTGATGCTGCAGTGACAATCTCTGAATACAACTTACAACGCACAGGACCGCGCATCAGAGTCATAAGTAAATGTCGATTTGACAATTTTCACACAATTTATTGTCCCAATGCTTCAAATTCATGTAGAAAAGGGCCAAATCATACTGGTGTATGGCCTCCTTTACACTCACAACACTTTGCATCTGGGTACCACTTTGGTCAATTGAGTGGCGCAGCTAGAAATTTTTCTCCCCTGCCAAAAAAAATTCCGCCCCCCCAAGAAGGCGCAAGGAAATGGACTACGGGTGCTGCTGGCTGATCTGACAGGCAACCCAGGCAGCCGGGAGTGCTGAGCTGGTCCCGCTCCATGCATATCTAATGAGTGTGGACCCGCCCTGTGCATATGTAATAATTACATATGCACAGGACGGGGACCCGCTCATTCAATATGCACTGCACTGGGTCCCCGCTCATTAGATATGTACAGGGTGAGACCAGCTCAGCTCTCACTGCTGCTTGGGTCATCTGTCAGTTCAGCCAGTGGCGCCCACCACAGACCCCGCTCCCCCAAGCCGCCGCAGGGTCTGCCACATATGTAGCTACGCCACTGGCTCAATTCCAGTTTTCATTGTAACCACAGTATCAAATCCTGCCCACATCATCTTAATATTACTTCATTTGGGATACAATACTTAATTTTTATTAGCCCACATAAACTGGGCCCAGTTAATGTCAAAATTGGGGCACCCCCCATATTGGGATTATATTTTCATAATGATACCTGGTGAGCACCAGGATGAAGTTCTCAGTATTCCAAATGCACCTAAACATCCCATTACTTCCTTATCCAGTTGCCTCTTCTGTGTGTGCACCAACTAATACCAAAATATTGGGCCATTCAGCATGCATAGGATGACATTCTCGAGTCTGACTTGACAATGTGACTGCCAAGAGTTCATTAGAAAGTGTAATGCATTAGAGAAGAAGTTAACAGGTGACTGATTGGATTTCAGAGTTCTAGTGCGAATCTCATCAGTAGGATTGGTAAAGGGAGCGGTGTTTGTGTAACTCATCCTGCTGACTGCATAACCCCATCACTCTGTTCTGCACACTCAGATCAGCCAAGCTGCTGGTCCTGCAACAGAGAAACTCTCTTGCATAGACTCTGCTTGCCTGGTCATAACAGTCCATGTAATCAGCAGCATTAAGCGGATTACGGGATAAAGCTTTTGTCACTTAAAGTTCACATCAAGTCCAGCTCTGGGTAAGAACGGTTTGCTTGTCAGGATGACAGGAAGCTCACACGACATCAGCTTCTGGCTGACGAATCTCTGCAGTGTCAGGGTGGTTATTTAAAGGGACATTTCACTGAGTCACTATTATATTTTGTTGTGTGTTACTTCTCTGTGTCTTGCTGAGTATACCAAATCTATCCAAATGTGTATGCAGGCAATGTTAGGCTATTTATGGAGGGATTCGTGTGTAAAATTAGCAATGAGGCATCGGAGAACGAAACATGCAATTGGCAGAGCAATTTTATTTTTGAGGGTGATCATGGTCTAAAAAACATCTAACCACTATGGAAGAGCTCTCCGTCCTCAGAGCAGGTGTGGTGGTGATTTGTTTGAGAAAAACCTACTCCTACCTACCAAAATTATTCCACAGGTATCCAGGAGAGTGTTTTGCAGGGGTAGATGTTGACATAATTGCACAATTTGTGCCATGGTTCTACCTCCAGTGGCTGGTGCTGTGATGATATATTTCACAGTTGATGGAAGTAGTTTGCAGGATCTGCAAGGGTGGCCTAGTCTGCCCGGAATTCCAGGAGACTGGCTAAGTATGACTCTGCCCTTGTTCAGAAGACCAGAGTGTAAGCCATAGTGGTAGAGGACATAAGCAGGTCCTCGTCTCATTCACTCTGCAAATGTTGCAAGCTGTGGAATGGCTATGGGTAACAGCACGCTCCAATCTTCTGCTATTTTAGCATGTGCACACAAATGTGATTCTTTGCAACCACACAGCAAGTAGATAAAATCTGGTACTTATGTAATATCTGGGCTCCCGTTTTTCTTATGAGACCGCGTCCGCTCGCCACACTATATAAAATCAACTCCATGCGTAGTTAGATAGTAGGGGTATGAAAAAATGGGGTGCATTTAACATGGGAGCCCAGATAATACATAAGTACCATAATGTTTTAACAATATGCAGCATAGGCATTAAACCCTGCATCACCTACACATAGTTGATTTAGCAGATGCTAGATATAGAGGATCCACTTGGTTCACAATAGATACCCACTATATGTGCTAGTACTTAGCAGTTTTATCCTGACTTATATATCACCCATCCTAACTTTTATTGCTCTTTTATTGCTTAGTGATTTTTGGACTTTATATGTATGTTTAAATGATATATATGTGTGGCATCCCAGACTGAGCTGCAGACACTGCAGGGGTTAATATAGTGAAAAGTTTTACAAAAGCCATGCAGCTTTATCAGTGGAAGGAACAAGGGGTATTCTCACTTTTAGGGGTACCCTAGAAGAATGACAAGAGGTGTGAGTCTCAGGAATGACCTAGATGAGTGGTAAAAAACTATGTGAAGCGAAAGATCCCCAGCAATGAGTCCATGAGATATCCCAGTTAGATAGACTGCAGAGATCCCACAGTAAGTAGGGGATAACGCTCCAAAAAGAATCCCAGTTTGTGGATGCCGCACTACTGGTTCTCAGAGAATGCACAGGTATTTAATGTACTGCTGTCCCATTATTGTTCATACTGCGAGTGAAGGGTAATGCTTGACTGATGTACAGTAGTCAGTGGTAACTTACACGAATATTGTGCTGGAGAGAGAGAGAGAAAAGCAAGGAATTAAATGTGATCGCCATGACAACCATTTTTGAACTTTAAATAAACTACTTGATATATACGGCCTGATGTACCATTCTTACTACACTCCCATACCCAGCACTGGCTGGGTATCACATATGTACCGATTTTTCTGCTGAATATTACTGTGAGTTTTCAATTTCAAATTCTAATAACTTGTTATATTTACTTGAATGATACCTGGTCTGTACACATATATAATATAGATACATCTGTGCCACGGAAACTCTGCCATATATCTGAAACAACTGAGTGTTCATTGATCCAAGTAGAAATAAGTTGTATCCTGAAGAGAAAGGGTGCTAGAGCATGAGCCATCACAGCTCAGGCATACCCAAGTTGGGGGTTCCATTCAAAAACCCTAACATTTTTCAACCTACTCAATATTTATTTACTTCAAGCTATATATGCTAATACAGATTCTTCCTTATTCATAACATGTCGCTTCAATGCAGAGACTTCAACGGATATCTGCCTTTTAATGGACATAGGGGCAAATGTATGAAGCCTGGTAAGGTGATAAAGTGGATAGTAATAACGCACCAGCCAATCAGCTGTGTTCGAAAAATGATAGGAGTTGATTGGCTGGTGCGTTATCATCTGCCATTTTGTCACGGCTTTATCACCACTTTATCAGGCTTAATACATCTGCCCCATTCTTTTATAATTATGCATGTTCATAAGAGCTCATTATGTATAAGCAGTCTGCTTGTGATTGTTGCTTGACCATGGAAATGGTCGGTCATTATGCTTTAGTTGATCACATCAGTGGTGTAACTACCGTTGGTGCAATGGGTGTTACTGCTATGGGGCCCGGGTTGCCTACAGGGCCTACCGCTCCACCATCACCCTGCCATGCACAGATTGAGCCGACTGGAACAAGGGACATGCTGGGCTGACTCAGCTGAGCACTGCCCTCCGCACAGATTCAGTCATTGATAATAATCGCATCTGTACAAATATTTGTGAGTAATTGGACAAAGGACAACTCTCCTGATAAGACCTGTGTTTTGTAATCAGTGCCTGTCACTGGACTCCGTGCATGCGCGGAGTGACGCAGGCTGCCATGTGGGGTGCTGGGAGGGATCCCATTGGAACCCTCTTGTTGCTGAATGCGGAAAGCAGCCCATAGGCTTCAGTAGGGCAATTCCAACAAAAAGCTGGCATTACCCTCTCCGCCAAAGCCCAGGAATCAATAGCTTAGTACATATGGAAATGTGGTCAAAAACTATAAACAGGATTTTTACTGCATTTATTCCTTTAGTGCATCCCATCTAACACTGGTCACGTTAGCTATACTAGGGAAGGAGGAGAGGACCACCGGCAGGAAGGCATGATCATTGCTTTAGATGAACCAACATGCTCGGCTGATGCCTGGGCAGTGCTGGACATTTCCAGGTGACCCAGACACTCCTTGGGAGTGACCCTTCTGGTTCTCTTTGGGTAGGAGCTTCCTCCCAACTACCTTCTAGGATTTGGCCTCTCTCTTCTGACCAATATCCCCAGCATGGTGAGATCTCTAAGTGACTGAGTCATGGGGAAGAGCTTATAGCCAAAAACCAGTCATGTGACATCAGCGCCCCCCCCGGCAGTCATCGGCCCGCCTGCATCCCCAGGGGAATGCCCAGCGTTTTCATGGGGATACCCATAAAATGCTGGGAGTTCCCCCATACACCCCCCTGTGATAGTCTCTGAAGGGCGTTCGTACAGCGGCCTTGCACAAGCGCAAATATGTGCATGCACAAAGCCGCAATTGGAACTCCTGAATTTGCGCTCAATCTCCCCGTCTCCAGGGAGAGCAGAGAACACGGGGGGAGTGAGCAGGGTCTTCATGACGGGATTCACTGTGATAAGTTGGAAAATCTCCTTTTATTCACTATTTGCTGCATCTCTGATGTTATTAAAGATGGGGATGCCACAGCGAGAGCTGTAATGCACTTAGGTGGCAGTTGTCATCTCCTAAAATATAGCCACCAGAAATAAGACAAAAGTCCAGCAGTTCCTACAGCTTCGTATGCAATATATTAAAGACCAGTAAAAATAAAATAAATCAAATCCACAGCCTGTCTGCCTGTAATTACGGTCTAAAAGATAAAAAGGCAGAAATCTTTGACACACTTCTACACTATCTACTAGTTTATTCTCAGTGCTTCTCCAACCATACGTCAAGTTAAGGGTATTTATTGCCCATCTGAGCTTCGTTGCAGTAAGGGTGTTACAGGAACTCTCTTTTTGTTTCTAGTCTCTAAGTATACCCTAATATTGTAATCTAATGATTATGTTACTGATTGCCATAAATGCTTTAATTCATAAGAGTGACAAGGAATATTCCAGATAGGAATACAGTATAATATATGCCTTTCTGGCTTTAATTCTTGATCAGCATCTGCTTCAGTTCAGATACCTCCTCTGTCAGTGTAAATAAAAACATCTTTGATTCCGTCAAAGGAGATTGTTGAGATGAAGGTCACAGAGTTCATCAAGTTCTGGGGGTTACAGGCCCCAGGACACTAGAATGGAAAGTCCAGTTTTTCTCTGAGGAGGCAGCTGACATTCAGATGGAAGTCGCTGAAGCAAGCTTATGAAGAATAAATGAGAAGAGCAGCCCAACCAGCATGTTCCTTCTACATGTAGCCTGCGAAGCGGATACTACTCAACAAAAGTCTTGCGCTGGATGAACCTAGTAGAAGCACTGTCATTGGAGCTAAGTGCGACAGCGCTAAACCTAAAGGTTTAGCAGGAGAAAGATCCTTTCTTTCTTTAGACAAAAAGGCTGACACTTAGGGGCAGATTTATTAAGCTTGGTGAAGTGATAAAGTGTCTGGTTTTTATCACCGGCCAATCAGCTCCTAACTGTGAAGTTACAGGCTTGGTTTGAAAATTGAGGCCAAACAGTGCAGGTCTAGCAAAGCCATCTAGACACCGTCTTTTAGGCATTATTTCAGTGCCTCCAAGAGAAATACTAAAGTGGGAACCAGCAATAGTGCATGAGTGTCATCAACCCAACACATTCTGGTAGGATACAGATTGAAGTTCTTCTGAGCTGTGTAGGCTTCTTCAACAGAAAGTTAGTCAACTTTCTGTAAATTTGCAGGGAATAACACCTAAAACTTCAGACTCAACCATAAAAGTATATTTTGATTCTACCCATAGATCTAGGAACTCCAGAGGCCTGGCCAGCTGCTTTGAACATTTTGGTAGACCTCAAGGTCAGGAACATAATCTATATAATATCTAAGTTGATATGTTTGGTGGTCTAGTCATATCTAAGTTGATATGTTTGGTGGTCTATTATTTTGTTTTCATAATAAGGTATATATTGTGGGTGGAAAAATATACTCCAAGTTAAGACTTACAGATGGAAGACCTTATCCACAGGCAAATGGGTGCTAAAGTATACAGTCTACAGTATACTCCTACGCCATCAGACATGATTCCTAGACTGTATCAGCAGGGGGATTATTTTCCTTCAGCCTTACAACATCCATATTTTCAAAGGACCTTGTTCTTTAGTTGTTTATCCTAGCTGATGATGGTAACTCAAATGTTCATATATTTAGCTGACCTCATTATCTGTCATTTCACACCAGCTGGAGAAAGAATGAATTTCAGACAATTTAAAGAATCAGATAATTTGAAGATCATTGGACATCTATCTCAACAGGAGGTAAAATAGGTGGCCTGCAGGTTTTAGTAATTTGATTCATCTTCAGAATCCAGGATGATGGCTTGTTTTTTTTTTCATTGTATAATTTAGTACTTGAGCCACTGGCACAGAAACTGCTCCAAGTCAAGTTGAAATTCACATTCGAATTATTATTCATGGAGTCTTACTTCATGTCAGAAACAGATCAGTCTATCTCAAGGCATTTTCTTGATGTCACTTATTGGATGGATTATGCTTAACAACAACTCTGGGGAGCTTGTCTAAAGGAAATCATGGCCAAGGGTTGATGATCCCATTATGCTGTATATAGACTTGTTCCTTCATCATTATGGAATTAGAGGTAGATCAACTAGCTTTGCTGTATTTCACTTCACAGATCCATGGCGTACCTGTTGTCATATACGGGGACAATACTTGCCACTGATGCTGCTTTCAGACCGCAAAACTGGCTTTGACCAGGTATTTTGAAACGGGTCTGCCAGCTAAAACCCCTTTCACAGCGCATGTCATTAAATGGAATTTCAATGCAGTTTTTGTCCCTTCACAATACTGAACCCGTTTTAACCCATAGAAAACAGTGGATAAAAAAAAACGGGTCTGAAACGGGTAGGACCCTGCTTTATTACTGTTTAGAAATACCAGTTCAATAGAACCGGTAAATTCACTCTGCACCGTAAAAAAACGGCAAAATAACGCGTAAAAAGTGCGGTCTGAAAGGGGCATGAGATTCTTGCTTGTAGGCGTTGGATCTCAGTGATACTGCAGAAGGTAAATTACATTGCAGCCTGTCCCAGACATTAATTAAATTTAACCAGGAGAATGGCAATTAAAGTAAGATGTTTGCCCCAGTTGACACATAAGTGGGGCTGTCCATTTGTTGTAGGCCTCATTACTACATGACCAGGGATGTACAACTGCAGAGTTCCACGTTAAAAAGATCTTGTAACATATGCATGTTCTATCACCTTAGATTTCAGACTCAGCTATATGTTACCTCCAGACACAAAGGGGAACATTTACTAAGATGGGAGTTCTGTTTCAGAAACAATCTTGCTTTGGGCAACCAATCAGATACTATATTTTATCTTTATCTAGAATGTGCTAAATAAATAAGATGTACAGTCCGATTGGTTGTCCATAGAACGCCCATCTTAGTAAAGTTCTCCCAAAGTATTTCTGATTCTAGAAGCATTTTGAAAGATAGGGGGACATTTACCAAAATGGATTCGTAGAAAAAAGGTGTATTCGTAGGGAGAAATACACCTTTTTTTTACGAATTTGTATTTTCGGGATTTACAATCCCAAAAATACAACAATTCGTAGTCCTAAAGATGGAACATTCGTATTTGTAGTTACAAATACGAATGTCTACACCATCGATAGAATACGACAGAAATCACCATTCAAAAGAATGGTGGTTTCTGATTTACTAAGCAGCCGTATGGATAATACGGCTGCTTAGTGGTGTAAAACACCCACGCAAATACGACAGGAAAATAGAACACCATTTTCATGTCGTATTTGCGTTTTTGCCTGCACGGATCAGTCAGATCCGTGCAGGCTTCGGTGTAAAAAAATAGAAAAATTAAATAAATAAAAAAAAAAACGGCGTGGGGTCCCCCCCACAGCCGAAACCAGCACCAGGCTGACGGAGCCTGGAGCCGGTAATTAAAAATCAGGGAACCCGACAAATAGGGTTTCCCCGATTTTTAACAACCAGCCCCAGGCTCCTGCTCTGGGGCTGGTTCCCAAAATACGGGGGACAAAATGACTAGGGGTCCCCCGTATTTTAAGAACCAGCCCCAGGCAAAACCAGCCAGCAGGGTAATGCCACAGCTGGGGGGAGACTTTTTATACAAGTCCCCCCGGCCAAAGCATTCATCCCTACCGACCAGTCAGCCTGGCCAGGGGCCCTGGGGGAGTGGGGACCCCCCCAATAAAGGGGTCCCCCCCCTCCAGGACTTACCTGACCAGGCTGAAGCCTGGTGCTGTCCTCGATGCCCCTGGGCGGTGGGCATCGAGCTGATGGTTTTGTGTAAAAAATAGAATAAAAACCATTGTTTTTTACTGTGGCAGAGAAAGTCGGCTCCTGATTGGCCTGCTAGGCGGCCAATAGAATTCAGTCTGAGGAGAGGCGCCGAATATGAAACTTCAGCATCTCTCCTCAGCGCGATGCACGGACAGCGCAGACAGCGGGGACCGGCGACAGCAGGAAGATTACCTGGACTACGTTGGATCAAGACAAGACTTCTTCAGCGCAGGAACAGGTGAGTAGGATTTCCTTCCACAGCTCTAACATGGATTTCTTCGGACCCGGACACCGCCATGGACCTGGAGGACGACACGGACCGTCGACATGGACCTGGAGGACGACGCAGACAGCCGACATGGACCTGGAGGACGACACAGGACATCAGGACCAGGGCTACCTACGGGATCAAGAAAGGTAAGTATCAGTATGTATGTAATGTGTGTATTAAACTTTTATTTAAAACGGGTGTCAGTGTGTTTTATTTAACTATTTTTTTTACGGTGGCACTACAAGACCCAGCGGGCCCTTTAATGCCCAGCAGGCTGGGACTTGTGGTTATCCAAGTCCCAGCTTGCTGGGGAGGCTTGCTGGCACTTGTAGTGCCACAGTAAAAAACAATGGTTTTTATTCTATTTTTTACACAAAACCATCAGCTCGATGCCCACCGCCCAGGGGCATCGAGGACAGCACCAGGCTTCAGCCTGGTCAGGTAAGTCCTGGAGGGGGGGGACCCCTTTATTGGGGGGGTCCCCACTCCCCCAGGGCCCCTGGCCAGGCTGACTGGTCGGTAGGGATGAATGCTTTGGCCGGGGGGACTTGTATAAAAAGTCTCCCCCCGGCTGTGGCATTACCCTGCTGGCTGGTTTTGCCTGGGGCTGGTTCTTAAAATACGGGGGACCCCTAGTCATTTTGTCCCCCGTATTTTGGGAACCAGCCCCAGAGCAGGAGCCTGGGGCTGGTTGTTAAAAATCGGGGAAACCCTATTTGTCGGGTTCCCTGATTTTTAATTACCGGCTCCAGGCTCCGTCAGCCTGGTGCTGGTTATGGCTGTGGGGGGGACCCCACGCCGTTTTTTTTTTAAATTTATTTTTTTTTCTATTTTTTTTACACCATGCAGCCTGCACGGATCTGACTGATCCGTGCAGACTGCTAGAAATAATTCGTATTAGCAGCCGTATATACGGCCGCTAATACGAATCATTACACCATCGGAGGGTTACAAAGCAGTCGTATATGACTGCTTTGTAACTGATCCTCCGGAACACGACTTTGCATACGACTTAAACAGTCGTATGCAGTCGTAGGGAAACAACCAATACGAAAAACTAGGTTTTTCATATTGGTAAATTTCCCCCATAGTTTCAGATCTCAGGTGGGAGCCAAAGATTTATCTTCCATTGATGAAAAACCTTGGGTGAAATGTAATAGGATGAGAGAATCAGAAAGTGAG
This sequence comes from Crinia signifera, assembly GCF_055691185.1. Taxonomy (NCBI): domain Eukaryota; kingdom Metazoa; phylum Chordata; class Amphibia; order Anura; family Myobatrachidae; genus Crinia; species Crinia signifera. The sequence continues at coordinate 47,481,320 of NC_139223.1, forward strand.
AGATTTGGTAAGAAATCTCCAGGTTTTTTTTAAAACGGCAATCACCAGTTTGATTTTGCAGTGTAAATGATTGCCGCTTTAAAAAAAATTGGAGATTTCTTACCAAATCTCTCACTTTCTGATTCTCTCACCCTATTACATTCCACCCCTTGTGTGTCATGGTACAGTGGTGCACAGGAGTTGGAATACTGTAGAAATTAGACCTCTCTACAGAGCTTATAGATACTTTACTGGTTATAAGAAGTTATTTTATAGCATCTGAGTATGAAGAGCTCAATCAAACATGTTAATCATTCTACAATGTTGACGCTTCTTTTGGTTTTCAATATTACTCTTCAGAATTATTGGTGACATTTCTTGACAAAACGTGTAATGCCGGGTTCACACTGCAAGTGTGAACAACACAGCTTTTACCCGGCATTTTAATGCCGGGGACTTCGGCGCCAGACCCCGTTTTCACTGCTAAGGTAAATTCCCAGGTGAAGCAGTTCTACCCGGTAATTTGCCTCTTAACACAGGCTTTTTTGCAGCGTGAACGGGTCAACCCGTGTCTGCATACCCGGATCTCAAACATTGGTAAAAAGCAGGGTTGGAGACCCGGGAATTTTGACACGGGTTGCCCCGTTCACATTGAAAAAAAACCTGTGTTAAAAGGCAAATTACCGGGACGACATGCTAGACCAGGAAATTTACCTAGCAGTGAGAACGGGGTATAAATGAGGTGTTATCAGCCCTTGCGAGTCACTCTAGTACAAAGGCTTATTTGATATTGTGCCAATCATTAATGATCTCGTCTAGTGTGTACACACACCTTAAGATACCCTTTTGCATGTGCTATTTTATATTTATATTGCATTTATGTGATTTCTTTCTTGTATGTGTATATAAAAGGACTTGCAGCGACTGGCATACTAAATCCCATGGATGATGGTGTCGCAGATGATCCGATACTGCGTCCTTGGATGCAGCTTGGATCAGTAATGCATGCAGGAGGCATGACGCTTAATGCTGTATTAACATATTAGTGCTATCGTTGCTGCTTCTATGTAACTACATCTGTATAAGGGAAAAGATCTTCAATATCTACTGCAATCACCCAACATGCATACAAGCGATGCTTCATTTTGAGGGTATTCCTTCAAATAAAAAAAATAAAAAATAGCCCGTGAAGGGTGCGAGATCGGGTGCTGTGGCAATGGCACCTTGCACCCTTCGCATATAATATAATTGGCCCCTTAGTGTTTTTCTGTCCCTGGCAAATTTTCACTCTTCTGATATGAGCAGTGTTATGGAAATCTAGAAATGATAGCAATCTAATGAGAAACAAACTTTGTAACTCTATCGCCAATGCTTTAGTACTTAGCCGCTGGAGATCTCACCTACAGTTCAATAACGATTACGGCTAATAAGGATCACTATAATTCCACTTCCCAAATCAATTTTTCTTACAGCCTTGTAAAACCAAAACAAATCTGCTTCATACTACACACGAATCCTTAGCCTGGCTGACAGACACCAGGGAAATCTCTCTGATTACAATGTGGGAGGGGAGGCATGGCTGTCCACGATGATGAGCAAATAAGAATCCCTCTTGAAAACTGGGTCAAAACTTGTTGTGATTAAAGTATAAACAAAGTTAAACCGAGTGACTTCTGAATTAAATCTCTCCCATTTCGCAAAGAGCTATCCTGTATCTTGTTCATCTCTAGACCTTTCCTTGAGAACTCATTTTCTGTCCATCTCCTGCTCCTGGTCCATTGAGGGTTGATGTAGAACGGGGTTGGCCAAACTGTTCCTCAAGATTTACCAACAGTCCACATTTTCCAAATCCCCTAGCTGGTGCACAGCTGTAGTCATTCCTACTATAGATCCACAGGTGGTCTGAGGCACAGGAACTGTTGGTAGATCTTGAGGACATGTTTGGCCACCCCTGATTTAAAAGGTGATTTTGTGGTGCAAAGAACTCTTGATTCTAGAATGTTTCAGTACCGGGAGCCATAGCTGCCACCAAAGATTGAGGAGGCTGTGACTGACCAAATAGGCAGGGCCCCACTCCCTTCTGAAAACCCTGGCATGCTTAGTAAAACCTCCAGTGTTTGTAGTACTGGCCGCTCTACTCTATCTCTACATTGCTTCCAGGGAAATGCAAACTGTTTATGATAAATTATACTTGATTCACTCCAGTTCTGGGCCCCCTTTATGTGGGTCCCCAGGACTGCCAAAAAAAATAACTTTTTTCTCATTCCAGTAATCCCGCTCTGCAAAATGTTCTGCAGTAATCCTATTCCGTACCCTACTAGTAGAAACACCTTCCCTCCTCGCCTCTGGTTGTGCCCACATTTTCTACTGTACGCTGCTACTTACAATGTGACCCTCGGGCCTCGCCATTTCAGAAGTGTGTGTTCAATTAGGGTAATGGGAGCTAAAGGAAGTCGCATGCAATCCTCCTTGAACCGTTCAGCAGCTTCCTGGGTGGCAGGATCACATTTGATATACCATATGTATTTTTTTAGCATACGACATATTGTATGCAATCCCAGCAAGGGCTGTAGGATCCGATAGTGCGGCCCATACAATCTCTGGCTCCAATCAGCACAGGACCATGCTTCGGATCGAATCAGACATAATATACCTTTTTCATCTTTTTGGCCCGATGCATTAAAATCGGATGATAAGAACACAAATCACACAAATGTATGGGCACCTTTATTTATTTGTTTTTTTTTATTTATTATAGAAATTGTATAGTGAGCGCCACACCTACAACATTTTTGACCTTTAGATAATTTTTATCCACATGTAATTATGTAGTGATATACAGGATACAGAGATAACGGGATGCAATTGATACAGTAGGTCAAAAGTCAATAGGTCGACCACTATTGACATGCATTTAATCGACATGGTAAAAAGGTCAACACAAACAATAGGTTGATATGAGTTTTTATATTTATTTTTATTTTTAAAAACGGTGATTTTTCATATATAACTATCCACGTGGGCACAGAGGGAGAATGTGATAGTATGCCGAGCATAACGAGGTACCGTGCCCAAAGCATGGCGACCGAAGTGAGCCATGCGAGGGGACGTGGTAGACTAATACTGTGCTTATGTCGACTTATGTCGACATAGACACACAAAAAATGAAAATAACGTCAACATTTTCCATGTCAATTTTACCATGTCACCCTAATGCTTGTGTTAACCTTTTCACCATAATGTCCTTTTTCATATGTTGACCTTTTGCCCGTCGACTAACAGTGGTCAACCTATTGACTGTCAACTTAATTACGGTCGACCCTATGACCCCTACCCGGCCTACGAAAGTGGCAGAAAAAAAGAGTTCTCCAATAAACGTATATATTTCTAAAAGGTTCTATAAATGTCCAAAAGCAGTGGAAACGCTGATCAAAGTTGTTTGCGGAAGGAGCAGAGTTCCACTTCTATCGGATGTTTATTTATTTAGGTGGAAAATGCTGCGTGTGTAAAGAAGTCCAAAAATATAACCGACGACGAAGGGAACTTTTTCGTTTCTGTATTGATAAAACCTTTTGACAGCCGCATGGCCCGGCGCAGGCAGCTGTCCGATATGCACACGACTCAGATATATGATGATAATACACTGTAACATGTACGGCATTTGGTCCCTATGGCACAAACAGATGACAAATGGTATCAATGTCACAGAGTGACCTCTACATAATCCGGTGACTGCCGAACATGCTCAGCCAGCTTGTTAAACATGGCTCCTTTATCTCAGTAATTAGCACAAATGTTTGTGTTATATGATATGATATAGTTACTTTGAGGCCCTTATGTGTCTTGCAGATGTCCCCCTTTCTGAGCTAATCCTTAAAAACTTGAAGTTTTGCTGGATTTACAAGCATTTTGTAAAACAGAGATATACGGTGAAATTTAATAGGAAAAGAAAGTTAGAGATTTGGTAAGAAATCTCCAGGATTTTTTTTTAAAGCGGCAATCATATACACTGCTAAATCAGTGTAAATGATTGCCGCTTTAAAAAAAACCTGGAGATTTCTTAACAAATCTCTCACTTTCTGAAGCTCTCATCCCACATTTCACCCATAGTTCCTGATAAGCCCCGTACACACGGTGAGATATTGGCTAATGGCCAAGTTTGACTAAGCAATTTTGACTAGATGATCAAGAGATGTTGGCTAGATGCACTGCAGATTTTGTCTACAAATTGCTGCATCTACAAATTGCCTTTTGACAGGACGCAGTTGAACAGGATCCTGTTTAGAGGGATGAAGCTTCTTGCGCCTACACACATACTGTTTAGCAGGATGCAGCAGTATTGAGTAAGCACCTTCTAAACAGCTCCTGTTCGACTGTATCCTGCTAAAAGGCAATGTGTAGGCACAGCCATAGACTTACATGTGCAGGGACCACTGAAGCATTGGCAAGAATCCTTCTATGCTGTGTTTTCATGTATGCTGTTTCCTGTAACTATGCTTGCCTATGGTATTATTCTGGTATGCTGTGACCTGCTTTATAAAACAAAGATCAATGTCTTCCTTTCAATCCTGTGTATGTGATCCTTGTCACTATAGAAAAAAAAATATATATATATATCTATATCTATCTATTGGTACTTGTGTATTATCACGGCGCCCCCGATTTCCATCGTAGGGCATTGTATCGGTCGCATCGCATGCGATTTGATCACATGCGATGCGACCCGATTTTTAATTGTACAGGCACCCTGATGGGTGATTCCTATGTTAAATGCACCCCCAGACCCGATTTTTAATTGTACAACCACCCTGATGGGTGATTACTATGTTAAATGCACCCCATTTTTAACGCCACCCCCACTATTAACGCCAACCCGAAGCGTGGCGAGTGCAGTGGTACGTGTCCTCCGACCTTTTCATAGTGTGGCGAGGGGACGCGGATTACTTCACATGTATTCCGCGTCCGCTCTTCGGGCTTGGTGGCTCGCTGCGCTAGCCACACTATAAAGTCAACTCCACATAGACGTGGATAGTGGGGGTATGAAAAGGTTGGAGGACGCTCGCTGCGCTCGCCACGCTTCGGGTTGGCGTTGATAGTGGGGTGGCGTTAACAATGAGGGGACATTTAACATAGTAATCACCCATTAGGGTGGCTGTACAATTAAAAATTGGGTCTGGGGGTGCATTTAACATAGGAATCAGCCATCAGGGTGGCTGTACAATGTAAAATCGGCTATGATCGCGTCGCATCGCATCGCATGCCATTATAATGGCATGCGACGCGATATTAAAATTGTACAGTCAGCCCTTAAAACCCTAAAATCAGGTCCCATCGCATACCTTAATTAGTGGTATGCGATGTGATGGGCGCCGTGATAATACACAATTACCTATCTATCTATCTATCTATCTATATATATATATATATATATATATATATATATATATAAATAAATTGTGGCATGTGGTGACACGGTGGTCCCATGTAGACTACAGCTTGGTTGTATACTTCCATGGAGCCTGTGCCTTTGTATACAAGTTTCCCTACTATAAGGATCAAGTAATGCTCAACCTGAGCAGTGGGATTAAGGAAATGTACGGTAACCTGCTGCTGACCCCCCCAGAAGGGCCTGTGTGGTCATTGTGCTGCAGATAATCACTTTTCAAGAAAAGATTAGTCTGGCTGGCTTTATTTATGTTGGGAAGAGATGGTTTACAGAGGATATAGGCAGAGGGTGAGTTCGCTCTGGGCCAGGCTGGATGTTTAATCCGTCAGCTGTAAAACGGAAACATGGAAAGATCAACAACAATGTGTTCCAATTAAACCCTGATGAAGTCTATTACTGTGTTGCGGTCTGCATTTGACTTTGAACTCTGCTCGTCTTCTGTGTTTTTCCTATCCAGGCAGTGTGGGTGCGTGTGCATGCGGGTTTGTTGGGGCGGCAGGGGTGTAGGGTAACAAGATATATATATATATATATATATATATATATATATATATATGTATATTATGCCATCACGTGTTATCTTGTGATGATTTCAGAAGTTTTGAGAGAGATAAAGTGGAGAGAGTGCCAACCAGTGCCAGCTCCAGAGGCCTGCAGTCCAAAACCTATATAAAGGAGCCACACCAGCTGCTAGTTAATCACGGACAATGATATTTTGGCAGCGATTGGGGTGGCACCCCACCTCTGGAGCCACCACTGGTACTAACCAATCAGCTGTCGTTTTACACGCTGTGGGGTATATGTTTCAAACCTTGGAGAGACATAAAGTGGAGAGAGATAAAGTACCAACCAATCAGCAAATGAAGTCTTCCAGGTTGACCGCTTTGGCATCATACACTGTACTGTATATGTAATATAGCGGCGGATATGGCAGAGTGTGTCCAGCATTAGTGTCCCTGGCCTGCTCTCAGCCGTACAGATCACTGTGGCTGTTATCCACATGGGGATACTGTGTGTTTTTGGGGCTCAATCTGATGAGATGTCTCTGCAATAGTCGCTCACCAGGAGCCTCATGCACTGACAGTGGCTGGTCATTGCACCTGAGCCTCTGTTCCATCACTTCTCATAATAACCCTTAATCCTAATGACACAAGCATTGGTGTTAATATTGCCTTATACACTGGGGTGTAATAAGCCATTCCTTTAGGAAAGGGGACCTTTGTAACTATCGTCCAGCCAGTTCCCAGAGTTCAAGACATAACCATTCAGTCCCACCTTTTGGGACAGACCACCAATAAGCACCCTCCCTTAATTGTTCAGTCTCTGGCATCTCCATTGCATTATTTTCATACATATATTTCTATTTCTTTTACTTTTTCCATTTGGCGATCTATTTTTATAACATATTTGATTTTTGCTGATTTAATAATATAAAAGTATAGTATAACATATAAGATATTGCCTAACAAGGCCCGATTACTGCCTGTGGGGGCCCCAGGGCAGCTAATTTGTGGCGGGCAATAAAATTAAAATATGCCCCACAGTGCTCAACACTATGCCACACAATGCCCCCAATGTTCCCAGTATTAATATTATGCCCCATGTTGCTTTCCTATTATGCCACACAATGTCCCCAGTATTATGATTCCGCAGAATGCCCCAGTACTGCAATGGTAGCAGCTAGATCCCCTTTGCAGAGAGGAACTTTCCCAGGATCCACTGGGTCCATGTCTACCTGGAGGGGGAATATAGCGAGGGTTCACTCCAGCTGATCTAAAAGAAAATAACCTACATCATCCTAAAAAAAAAAAAATGCTGTAAGGGCATGTAACCACTTCCACCCTCACCTAACGTCACATTCTGGTCCTTTTCACGAAGGTAAAATAATCACAACCATACTGCAATATTGTGAGTATTTTCCTTTTGCAGAAAGGACCCGGATGTGACGTGATGTGCAGGTGGAAGTTGTTAAATGCCCTTCCAGCATTTTTTTTTTTTTTTGGTAATTTAGGTTGATGTAGGTTATTTCTTTTATTTCAGCTGCAGTGGACCCTCACAAGCTTGCTTTGCTCGCCAGGAATAGCATGGCTGCTTGCTTTGCTCGCCACAGGTTTTATATTCCCCTCCAAATAGATATGGACCCAGTGCATGATGTGAAAGGTCCTCCCAGGGAAGGGAATCTAGCCGCTACCGTACTGCAATGGTTAGTTCTATTTCCTAGTGGGAGAAAAGACCTAGGACCTGTCACGTGACAGGACAGAGCAGAAGGAGGAGTAAGGTCCAAAGAAGGGCCTCCAAAGGACCCTTGCGGGCTCGCTTCACTAGCCATGCTTTGGGTACGGTGTCTCGCTCTGCCGCGCTCGCCACCTGATTACTAAAGGAAACTGGTGGTGGCATGGATAGTGAGCATGAGCCACTGGCTTGCTCCTTCCCCATGGAGTGAGCCGCCTGCCTTGCTTCCCTTCCCCTCCCCCCCGGGTGTGAATGGTCCTTTAGCCCACTAGGATTTAGCAACTTTCCCTGGGCCAGACTTCATTGCCACCAGCCTTGCTCCTCTCCCTGAGCGTGAGCCACCGGCTTGCTCCTTCCCCTGGATGTGAAAGGTAATTTAGCCCACTGAGTCCAGCCAGTCAGGATCCCGACTGGCCGGACTCAGACAGCGGGGCAAGCGCAACAAACCCCCTTGTGGGCTCGCTGCGCTCACCATGCTGCGGGCACGGTGGCTCACTACGCTCGCCACCTATTCCATTCTCCCTCTATGGGGGTCGTGGACCCCCACGAGGGAGAATAGCCGGTGGCCGTCGGGACCCCGAGTGTCGGGTTTTGACTGTCGGGATCCCGACGTCGGGGTAATGACTGTCGGGATCCCGACTATCGGGAAACTGTCCGGCACCCCTCTGAACCTTGGGGCCTGGGATGGATGTTCCCATTTAGCCCTCCCTGTCGACGGGCATAGCAGCATCCTCTCTTCCCGCCCTGCAGTGAGTCCAGTCTCCTCTCTCTGCATGATATGGTGGTGTGGGGGGAGGGGCAGCAATCAAAATGATTGACCCCAGCCACTGACTCTTCCCTTAGCTGAGAGGCAAACAACACTCCTCCCCCGCTCGGGCCCCCCCTGCACAGCACATACTATATTTTTTTTTAATTGGATTGGGGTTGTACCCACACCTTCACTACTAGGCCATGCCCCCTACAATGCCTGGCTCTATCACTGTAGTATAGGGAATTGATAGCAGCAGCCATGTTTAGAGATGGCGAAGGTTGTGATCTCCATTGATGGTTGCCATTGATGGAGATGATACATATAGTCATATGTTATGGATCACCATCGATGGTATAACCGATGGTCATCTAATTTCTTTGACTGCTCTGAACCTGGGGGCAGGCCTTCATGGGTTTTGGGGGGGGGGGGGGGGGCAGAGCTATGCTATTGGCTATAAGGCTTTGCCACCATATCTGGCTATTGGGCTAATTCAGGTTGGATCGCTAATCTGAGAAAACCCAGTTGACTTCGTGCAAAAGTAATGCATAAATGCCCTGTGCAAATTTGCGAATACATCCTAATCAACGTGCATTCGCAGATCCATTCACAATTCCCAGAGCATCGAAGAGACTTTGCCATCTGCGCACATATGAGTACATATGTGGCTTCCTCTAATCTGTGACTGAGACGGGCAGGAATTGGTCAGTGCTGGTATCAGAGACCCACACAAAAAAACACATGGGCATGCCTGCATTTTTTCAAACACACCCAGAAAACGCCATGTCTCTGCGGCTCTGCCCCCAAATGCTGACTTCCTTTCAAACTGCGATTGGATTGCGCTTTGCTAAGCATTCGCTTGTTTTGCGCACATGAAATGCATATGCTGACAATCACTTGAATTGCAGTTTCTCAAATTAGCGTCCCGTGGATTAGGCCGTATGAAAACAACATTATTAATAGAAGCCGAGAGCGCTGCTTGGGAAATCTTTTTTTCTACATGGTCAGCTTTTTAACTACTGCTCTGGCCTGGTCAGCATCCACTCCCGGCCCGTCTGCTCACACAGCAACTCCCCCCATCTCCTGCTCTTCCTGTCCCATGCACAGAATGGCGATCCAAACAGGATGATGCACCCAAAGCTGCTTAAGACAATCTCCTTGCAGCCCGAGCTCAGGACCTCAAGGCAGCTGCGGCTCCCAGCACTACTTCCCTGGGCCGCAATGCGAGGGCCGGTCGATCCGCACAGAATCCTATCTTGATTGCCCACCAGCTAGGGTGCAAAACTGGATCAGATGTAAATAGCTATTATTATTATTATTATTATTATTATAATGATATTTATCATCATCATCATTTAATCATTTTAAGAAAAACAAAATCAATTTTAACCCTTTGCAGTCCAATTTTATTTTTTTGGAATTTCAAACAGTCTGGTTTAAATGTTTACATTAATTGTATTTTTGGTTTTAATTCAAAAATGGTCCACATTGAATGCTGAACGATGATAATGTTCTTATTTTAAAGTGTCTCACCGTTGGATCTGTCACTAGCGCTTGGGCTGTTGAGCCTGACTAGACGTTGGA